>NC_080674.1:92734229-93934229 GCF_030445035.2 Dasypus novemcinctus
TTCCACGTGTTGGAGCAAAATGGCTGCTGATGTCTGTGAGGGGTCAGGTTTCCTGGGTTCCTCTGGGCTCAGTTCCTCTGTTTTTTCCACAAGGTCAGCTGTAGACTATGAGCCTCTCTAGACTTTGCCTCTCTCCACAAGGTCATCTGTAGACTACCAGGTGAACGGCTCTGTCTCTCTCCCTGGGGTTTCTGCTGTGTCTAAGGAGCCATCTCTAGTCTCTGTGTTCTTCTCCTGGCTCAGGTCCTCTCTTCCCAGGGCTTGCTTCTCTTTTCTCTATGTGCTTACTTCCTGGGGCTCCAGATTAAGACTTAAGCATCAAACTCCAATATCAAAAACCCTCAACTCTGTCCTTTGCCATGCCTTTTATCTGTGAGTACCTACCAACACCGTAATGATGTAGTCCAATCAAAGCCCTAATCATAACTTAAACATGCCCAGGTACAGACCAGATTACAAACATAATCTAATATCCATTTTTGGAATTCATAACCATATCAAACTGCTACAGTGTCTTAACATAGCAGAGAAAGCTGAAACCTAAGTCTATAATCTACTTGTGTCACAAAACCAGGAAAGTCTCAAGAATTGATGGCAGGTATCTCTGAAGGCCGGGTGTGGAGTACGGCTAAAAAGAAAATTACAAGCAAATCTTAGTAAGAAGCATTAAACTTCAGATTCTCTCCCAGAGTTGTACAGTGACTATCTTTTCCATCTGTGCTGAAGACTGAGATTTGCTCTCTGGAAAGAATGAACAAGGAAGGCTCTGAATTTAGAGACAGAAGATACAGCTGAAGGGCATTGGTGAGGTGCCAAGTTGAAAATGGGCATTGATTGGAAATCTACATTCTGAACAACCTCTTCTCCAAACTTTATCCCCTAGTTAGCTATCAGAACACAAACAGTCATATTTAAGTCACTCAAGATATAAGATTGGAAAATTTCTTCCCTGAATATACTGACCCAGAGAAAAGAAAGAAATGCAAATGAAAAGAAAGAAATTTAAACGTTAATTGTGGAACTTTCCACAACACTCGGTGAGAGGCAGGTGGTAGATGTCCGAGCTGTGCACAGTGACCGCTTCTTCCCGCTCTCCCTCGCCGGCCTTGGTCTGCTCATCAGCTGTAGAAAATGGTGAAAGAAACCTCTAACTATGATGTTGTGGGTGTCAAACCCAATGCCACCCAGAAAGAGCTGAAAAAGGCTTACAGGAAACTAGCTTTGAAGTACCACCCTGATAAGAATCCAAATGATGTCAAGAGGTTTAAACAGATTTCTCAAGCTTATGAAGTGTTCTCTGATGCAAAGAAAAAAGAGTTATATGACAAAGGAGGCCATCAAAGAGACGTGAGCAGGTGGGGAGTTTTGCTCTCCCATAAACATCTTTGACATGTTTTTTGGAGGTGGTGGAGGATACAGAGAGAAAGGAGAGGTAAAAATGTTGTACATCAGCTCTTGGTAACCTTAGAAGATTTATATAACTGTGCAACCAGAAAACTATCTCTGCAAAGAATGTGATTTGCAACAAATGTGAAGGCTGAGGTGGTAAGAAAGGAGCAATAGAGTGCTGTCCCAATTGCCAAAGAACAAATAAAAATTCATCAGATAGAAACTGGAATGGTTCAGCAAATTCAGTCTGTATGCATAGAATGCCAGGGCCATGGGGAATGGATCAGTCCTAAAAATAGATATACAAGTTGTAATGGAAAGAAGATAGTTTGAGAGAAGATTTTGAGAAGTTCATATTGATAAAGGCATGATAAAGTCATTGATAAAGAAAGATAGAAGATAAAATTCCATGGTGAAGGAGACCAAGAGCCAGGACTGGAGCCGGGGAGATATTATCATTGTTTTAGATCAGAAGGATCATGCTGTTTTTACTAGATGAGGAGAAGACCTATACATGTGAATGACATACAGCTGGTTGAAGCATTGTATGGCGTCCAAAAGCCAATATCCACTCTTGACAACCTAACTATAGTCATCACCTCTCATCCATGTCAGATTGTCAAGCATAGAAATATCAAGTATGTGCTAAATGAAGACATGCCAATTTATTGTAGGCCATATGAAGGGTTGCCTAATCATAGAATTTAAGGTAAACTTCTCTGCTGGAAAAACTTCTACCTGAGAGGAAAGAAGTAGAAGAAACTGATGAAATAGATCAGGTAAGAACTGGTGGAGTTTGATCCCAATCAGGGAAAGATGGTGCCATTACAATGGAGAGGCATATGAGGATGATGAACATCACCCCAGAGGTGGTGTTCAGTGTCAAGCATCTTCATGCGGGGCCAGTGACTAACAGTCACTACTGGCATTTTCTATGCAGTATAAATAGGTGAAGGACTGTAATCATAATATGCTCATTTTTGTTTTAATATTCAACTATAGGGAAGTGGTTGTGGCTCAACTGATAGAGCATCTGCCTACCATATAGGAGGTCCAGGGTTCGATACCCAGGGCTCCTGACCCATGTGGGTGAGCTGGCCCATGAGCAGAGCTGCCACATGCAAGAAGTGCCATGCCACGCAGGGGTGGCCCCCATGTAGGGGAGCCCCATGTGCAAGGAGTGTGCCCTGCAAGGAGAGCCACCCAATGGAAAAAAAGTGCAGCCCACCCAGGAGTGGCACTGAACACATGGAGAGCTGACGCTGCAAGATGACACAACAACAAAAAAAGCCACACAGGAAGCAGATGTGGCCCGGTGGATGGAGTGTCCGTCTACCACATGGGAGGTCTACAGTTCAAACCCCAGGCCTCCTTGACCCACGTGGAGCTGGCCCACATGCAGTGCTGACATGCGCAAGGAGTGCTGGGCCACGCAGGGGTGTCCCCTGCGTGGGGGAGCCCCATGCACAGGGGGTGCGCCCCATAGGGAAAGCCACCCAGCGCGAAGGAAGGTTCAGCCTACCCAAGGGTGGCGCCGCACATGTGGAGGGTTGATGCAGCAAGGTGATGCAACAAAAAGAACACAGATTCCTATGCCGCTGACAACAACAGAAGCAGACAAAAAGAGGGGCGTGCACCAAGTGGACACAGAGAACAGACAACTGGGGTAGGGTGGGGGAGAGAATAAATAAAAATGAATCTTTAAAAAACAAGCCACACAGTTTCCCAGTGCTGCATGACAAGAATGCAAGCAGACACAGAAGAACACACAGCAAATGGACACAGAGAGTAAACAACCGGGGGGGGGGGAAGGGAAGAAATAAATAAAATAAATCTTTTAAATAATATTCAACTATACCTTTAAAAGTTAAATGAAAATTAAACTCAAATATAAAAGCTTCGACTTTGCCCTGAAAGTAAGATGACTCCAGTCAGAAGATAAAGTTTAATACTTGTAAGAATGACTTTTTGTTAAAAAAATATATATTCCATTAGCATTTGTTTGACCACACCTTTTCATTGTTTTTCACTGCATACATGGACTGTCTTAGAATAAAATGCTAGGTATATGTGTTGACTTCAGTGTATGACCCATCATTGTTAAGCTATGAAATTAAAACTGTATTTAACTGGCAATTAGAAAAAACATAGTTTGTAGAGAAGTGTTGGATTGTACAGTTAACATGCATTAAGTGGGATTTGCTGTGATGCTTCTGCATTTATTCTGTTGCTTCAAATGTTATTTGAAGATTGCACAGTATATAATTTAGTCTGTTATCAGTAATAGAAATGATAGATTTCTAAAGAAGGGGTTTATCATAATGTGCTGCTCCTTGACGGTGCATGCACTTCTACAGTTGCATTACCTTCTGCTGTGCCATCTTTTTAAAAATTATATATACATTGTTCAGTCCTGGTTACTTTGTTCTCACTTCTTCTCTTTGGACCATGATATGTCCAGAGTACTTATTGCAGAAGCTGAATAACTTAGAAGTTAAGGTGAAGAGAAATTTACATGGAGGAGAAGCTTGTATGTATGAGATAGGAAAGTGTTTCTTAGGCTCAGTTTAAACCATTTAACTTATGCTCCAAAGTAACTGCAATTTAATGTTGGTAGTCTGGCAAATTATGATGAATAGCTTTAATGAATGTTTAAAAAGTCATCACATGTTCACTTGCTTAAATCTGGATATCAGAATTTAAACAATTCTTGAAATGTATGAATGTCTCCTTAACATACTGATTACAAAGCAAAAAAAGGGGGGGGGGGGGCGTGGGAGCTCTATCCATATGGTCCAATATCAAATTATTGGGAATCAAAGAAAGAGAAAAAAAAAGGAGGGTATAAATTATGAAAGAACTAATGCAAGAATGTTATTTCCAAAACCTGAAAGCCACGAGTTTCAAACTGAAAAAGTCTATTGAGAGTCCCAAGTAATGAATGAAAAAGACCAACACCTGGGACATCATCATGAAAATTTAAATGTACTAACTATAAAAATAAAGAGATCCTGAAAGTTTCCAGTGAGAAGAAAAGCAGAAAGGTCACACACAAAATGTCAACAGAATCCACTTCCAGCGAGGTACCTTATACCCAAACTAACTCTTCCGCCTAAACAACTATGAAAACTAGATTTTAAATAACTGTGTTTTTTAAGATTTATTTTTTATTTATTTCTCTCTCCCTTCCCCCCCCTCCCTCCCCCCCCCCCCCCCCAGTTGTCTGCTCTCTGTGTCATTCGCTGTGTGTTCTTCTGTGACAGCTTCTATCCTTATCAGCAGCACCGGGAATCTGTGTTTCTTTTTGTTGTGTCATCTTGTTGTGTCAGCTCTCCATGTGTGCAGCACTATTCCTGGGCAGGCTGCACTTTCTTTTGCGCTGGGCGGCTCTCCTTCCCCAGCGCACGCCTTGCGCATGGGGTTCCCCTATGCCAGCGTGGCACGGCACCCCTTGCCGCACCTCAGCTCTGCTCATGGGCCAGCTCCACACGGGTCAAGGAGGCCAAGTCCACTTCCTAAATAACTGTTTTAAGGCATTGGAGACAACCACGGCAGCTAGGACTTCAAAAGTCAAGATCCCAGAGAGAAAAAAAATGCACTAAAGCAAAGTTTACATTAACTGCCACTTCTACCCTCAGAACATTTGCTGGTTTGCATTTCTGGGACATTGAAACTAATCAGAAAGAAAAGAATACTAGAGTTTGTATCAATTTCACTGGTGGGGAGACCCAAATTAGAGTACAGAGAAAACCAGACTGCCAAGATTCGGGAGTTAATATCTTGAAGGAAAGGGACCACAGAGAAGTGAACCTGACATTCCTGCCACTTATTCCCTCTCAGGATTAACAAATCTTTAAGCAGTACAGGGATAGAAGCCAAGAACCAAGCAGAAAGCTAAGGTTAAGAGCTAAAAATTAAGCAGTCTTCAATTGACCACACTGTTGGGGAGACAAAAATTGGAGTAGGAGAGCTGGTGTAGCTGAGTGGTTTAGTGCCTGCTTCCTATGTACGAGGTCTTGGGTTCAATCCTTGGTACCTCCTAAAAAAAATCGGAGTAAAAGGCCCACCAAAGATAAGAGGTCTTAGCAAATACTGGAAGACTTTAACTAAGATCCCCAAATGAAATGCCCTAGGAATAAGAGCAAACTTGAAATAGATTATCCTCAAATGGATTGAAATGATCCATCCCTAATCCAACTGCCATCCAGAGAAAAGAAAATTCTCTCTGTAAAAAGATAAATCATCCAGAGCCTCAATATTTGTTTTTATTCACAAAGACCAACATTAGATAAAAATTATCAGGGCAGTCCAGGAAGGACAACAATGACTAAATATAAATAGGAAAAAAAAATAGAAACACACCCACAGATAGTCCAGAGATTGGAGTTATCAACACAGACTTTAAACCACTACACTAATATATTCAAGAAAATAAATAGCAAGATGGAGAATTTTGTCAGAACCGAAATCTGTGTAAAAAAAGAATCAAATGGAGATTCTAGAATTGAAAAATAAAATATCCGAGATTAAGAAAATAATAGTTGTGTTTAATAGCATATTGGACAAGCAAAGGATAGTGAAATGAAAGTTTATTACCAATAAATATTCAAACAAAACAGAGAATAGAAGAATGGAAAAGTTAGAAAAAGCATGCGTCAGTGAAAAAGCATGGCACAGTGAAAAGGTGTACCAGACATGTAAATAGAGTCCTAAAAGAAGAGGGGGAAAAGGATGAGGCAGAAGCAATACACAAAGAGACAGAAGATATCAAGTCATAGATTTCAGAATGAATTCAAACTTTTCAATGACAGCCCCTGGACACTACAACACAATGGGATGATTATTTCAAATTCCGACATAAACTTATTTCTGACCTAGAAATACACAACTAGCTAAAAATCAAAACTTGAGAGGAGAATAAATATTTTCAGACTTACAAGATTTCAAAAATAAGCCTTTCTCGGTCTTCAGAGACAACCAACAAGACGGTGGCAGAGTAAGGAGCTCTTAGAGTCAGCTCATGCTAACAGGGCAGTTGGTAATCACCCAGAGCTCTCTAAAGTACCTGTCTGGGTCTCCAGGAAACCAAAAGAGCATTCTGCAACACTCTTGAAAGAATGGAGAGAGGAGACTGCCCATCTGCAGAAAGATTCATAAGTAGAACACTCCAAGCAGCGGAGGCCGCAGCCCATCCTCCACTGGCAGCACATACTGTCTCAGGAGCTATTCTGTGCAGGAACGGAAGCTCCACTTCCCAAAGATGGGGAAGGAAGAGATGTTTGGGCACCAACTTCAGCTACTGATTAGTAAATTCGACTGGCTAAGGTATAATTCTAAGAACAGTCTGAACCTGTCCAAGTCTGAAAGAGGCTGGTAGCTGCCATTTTAACTCTGTCCCGGACATGAGGGGAAGCGGCCCAGACTGAAAAGCACAGTGCCAGTAGGGGACCGCCTTCTTTCCATCCAGATAGGATTGCAGGTCTAGCCTAAGTGCCAGCCCCACCTCCAGCAGGGAGAAAGCTGGTGGGGCCTGCACGATCCTTTCCAGGAAAATAGAGGCCTTGCCACAGAGGCTAGTGATTGTCCTACTTTGGCAGTGCAAGCCACCTCAGTAGCTATTCTGTACCTGGAGTTGAAGTTCCATTTCCCAAAACAATAAGAGCCACCAATTTCAGTGACTCATTAGGAAATTCATCTGTCTAAAGTATATCCCTAAGAACAGCTAAAGTTTGAACCTGTCCAAATTGGAAAGAGGCCTGTAGATACCATTTTAACTTCACCCCCCTGTATGAGGGGAAGTCAAGCTGACTAAATATCACAGTGACAGTAGGGACCGGTTTCTTTCCACCCAGATGGGATTGCAGCCCTAGCCTAGGCTTCAGTCCCACCTCTGGCAAGGAAGAAGCTGGTGGGATCTGCACCAGCCTCTCCAGGTAACTGCAGGAGCATTTGACTGGCACAGACTGAATAGTTGTAAATCTATTGGGGCGAATGCAGTCATTTTGGACTTGCACAGCCTAGATTGCTGCCCACACCTGCAGCTCCATCCCTGCCCTAGGCAGGGGAGGAAGGGGAGTGAAGCTTCATTAGTCTCTCTGGGCAACTGCAGTCTAGGACTGCACAACTTGGATTCTTACACAGGGCCATGACTCTGTCCCTACCCCTGGTAAAGAAGAAAGTTGGAAGAAGCTTCACTGGACCCTGGAGCAAGGCAGGCAGTTTGAACTTCCCAGGCTTATACCACCAACTACATCCTTGGCTCCTACTACACAACTGGCAAGGGAGAAAGAGCAAGAAACCCTAAACTAAAGAGAGAAACTGCACCCAGTATAAATACATCTAGTAAGTCAGATGCCAAGACACCAACAAAAAATTATAATCCATACAAAGAAATAGGAAAATAAGTCACAGTTAAAGGAACAAGATAAGCCTCCAGATAACATAAAGGAGACAGTTTATCATAAATGTTCAAACAAATCTCCTTAATAAATTCAGTGAGATGGCTAAAGAGATTAAGGATATTAGGAAGACATTGGATGAGCACAAAGAAGAATTTGAAAGCATACATAGAAAAATAGCAGGATTTACAGGAATGAAAGTCAACAATAAATGAAATTAAAAGTACACTGGAATCATGAAATAGGAAATTTGAGGAGGCAAAAGAAGGGAATGTGAGCTTGAAGAAATGGCCTCTGAAAGCAAACATACAAAAGAACAGGTGAAGAAAAGAATGGAAAAAATTGAACAAGGTCTTAGGGAACTAAACAACAGCAAGAAATATGGCAAACATACATGTCAATGATGTCCTAGAAGGAAAAGAGAAGGAAAAAGGACAGAAGGAGTATTTGAAGAAATAATAGTAGAAAATTATCCATGTCTAAAAAGCACAATGTACTCCCATCCAAATAAATCTGAATAGACCAACTCTGAGACACATACTAATCAGAATGTCAAATGTCAAAGACAAAGAGAGAATTCTGACTGGAGCAAGAGAAAAGCAATTCATATAAGGGATACCCAATAAGATTAAGTGTTGATTTCTCATCAGAAACCATGTAGGCAAAAAGACAGTGGTATGATATATTTAAGATACTGCAAGAGAAAAACTTTCAGCCATGAATCTATCTGGCAAGATTGTCTTTCAAAAATGAGAGTGCATTTAGAATATTCACAGATAAACAGAAACTGAGAGTTTGTTACCAAGAGACCAGCTTTGCAGGAAATACTAAAGTGTGTGCTACAGTCTGGAAAGAAAAGAGAGGAGAGAGAGTCTTGGAAAAGAGTCTAGAAATGAAGATTATATCAGTAAAAGTAACTAAAAATCTCAAAAGAGTGGTAAAAAATAAAATATGACTGACTTAACCCAAAGGTCAAAATGGGTGAAATAAGAACTGCCTTTACAGTAATAACATTGAATGTTAATAGAATAAACTCCCCAATCAAAAGACACAGACTGGCAGAATGAATAAGAAAATATGAGCCACCTATATGCTGTCTACAAGAGACTCACCTTAGACCCAAGGATACAATAGATTGAAAGCAAAAGGTTGGTAAAAGATATTCAATGCAAGCAGTAACCAAAAAGAAAAAAGGTACTATACTTATATCAAATAAAATAACCTTTAAAAGACACTAGTAATGTGCAATCTGAAGGAGGAAGTTGGGGGAGGGAGGAATTCCATTTACAGTATCAACTAAAAAACTTAACCAACAATGTAAAGCACTTGCATTCAGAAAACTACAATGCATTGTTAAAAGAAATTTAAAAGAAGACCTAATTAATTGGAAGAACAGTCCCTGCTCACAGATTGGTAGACTAAATATCATTAAGATGTCAATTCTACCCATACCGCTTCAGTGAAATCCTGATAAAAATTCCACCAGCATTTTTTAAATAAATGGAAAACATGATTATCAAATTTATTTGGAAGGGTAAGGGGTCCTGAATAGTCAGAAACATCTTAAAAAGGAAAAGTGAAGTTGGAGGTCTCCCACTTCTGGACTTTAAATAATATTACCTAGCTACCATAGTAAAAAACAGCATGGTACTGGCATAAAGACAGACACATAGACCAATGCATCCAAATTCATGGTTCAGAAACAGACCCTTACATCTATGTTCATGTGATTTTTGACAAGTCTGTCAAACCCACCCAGCTCAGTCAGAACAGTCCATTTAACAAATTGTGCTGAGAGAACTGGATATTCATAGCCAAAAGAAGGAAAGAGGACCCCTATCTCATACCTTATGCAAAAATTAACTCAAAATGGATCAAACACCTAAATATAAAAGCAAGAACCATAAAGCTTCTAGAAGAAAATGTAGGAAAACATCTTCAAGACCTGGTGGTAGGTAGTGGATTCTTAAAGGCGATAAGAGGAGGACTGAGATGGACTACTGATGCTTAATTTATGTAGATGTTTTAAGTAACTTTACTGTAAAAGTGTGGAAATGTGTAGAGTTGATGGTAGCACATTATAGTGAGTAACAACTATTTTATAAATGGGAATGTGGCTGGAAAGAGTAATCTAGGGATGTAAATGCCAACTGACAGAAAGCTAGAGAATAATCTAGTGACTGAATAACACGGTAAACGGAGAGATGGATGATAATTGTGATTAATGGCACAGATGCAAGAGTGTCCTTTGTGAACTAAAGCAGATGTACATCACTACAGCAGGGTAGTTGAATGTGGAGAAGCATGGGAAAAATACAACTGGAGTGACCTATAGACTGTGGTTAACAGCAATCCTGTAATATGCATGCATCTATGCCAAAGATGTACTGTGTTGATAATGGAGGACTATGGCACTAGTGTGTCAATGTATGCTATAGACCATGATGAGTGGTAATAACCTGATGATATTATTTTATAATTTAACAAATGTTCCACCACGGTGTAGTGTGTTGATTGAGGGGTATTGTATGGGAATTCTGTACATGTGCATGATTATTTTTCAAGTTCACAACTTCTGTACTAAAAATATATTTTTAAAAAATAATAATAGGGTAGATTGGGGGGGAAATACACCAAATGTAAGATATGGACTATAGTTAGTAGTAAAATTTTGACAATATTCTTTCATAATTTGTAACAAATGTCTCACAACGCAAGGTGGTGATGGTGGACTGATGAATAGGACCTCTGTATGATGTTATGCTTGTTTGCTCTGTAAGTTCATAACTTTTATTATGCACTTACTGTTTATGTATGTTCATGTATAAATGAAATAATAATAATAATAATGGGGTGGGCTGGGGGAAAATACACCAAATATAAGATTAAAAAAAATAATAAGCCTTTCTCAGGAAGATACTGGAGGATATGCACCATCAAAATCAAGAACAAGGGGGAAAACGGACTTTGGCCCAGTGGTTAGGGCGTCCGTCTACCACATGGGAGGTCCGCGGTTCAAGCCCCGGGCCTCCTTGACCTGTGTGGAGCTGGCCCATGCGCAGTGCTGATGCGCGCAAGGAGTGCCCTGCTACACAGGGGTGTCCCCCGCGTAGGGGAGCCCCACGCGCAAGGAGTGCACCCATAAGGAGAGCCGCCCAGCGCGAAGGAGGGAGCAGCCTGCCGAGGAATGGCGCCGCCCACACTTCCCGTGCCGCTGACGACAACAGAAGCGGACAAAGAAACAAGACGCAGCGAAAAGACACAGAAAACAGACAACCGGGGGAGGGGAGGGGAATTAAATAAATAAAAATAAATCTTTAAAACAAAAAAACCAAGAACAAGGAAGATGCATCAGTTATCTATTGCCACAAATAGTGATGCAAATAAACAACCCCGAACCTCAATGAAATACAGCAATAGGCATTCATTACTCTTACATCTGGAGACAGCTACAGTTGGCCGAGGCAATTCTGCTGATCTTGGCTGGGCTTGCTAGATAGAATGCTTGCGACTAGGACAACTGGAGTGATCCAGTTCTGCTTCATATATCTCTGATCCTCCAGCAGGATAGTATGGATATATTCATAAGACAGTGGCAAAGGCACAGGAGAGTGAACAGAAATACAAAAGGCCTTTTGAAGCCTATGCTCAGCTCTGGCAAATGATGGCTCTGCCTCATTCTAGGGGCCAAAGCAAGTCACATGATGTGGGGAATTAGGCTGTCTTATGACAAATAGTATGGATAAGGGAAAGGTGATGGACTGGGGCCATTATTACTATCAATCTATCACAGAAGACTTGATCCAAGAAACAGGACTCAGCAGAGGAGTGGGGGAAACTTATAAGAAATAGCAGAAAGAAATCTTTGAGTGACAGTTACATGTCAGGTCTAAAGAGCAATCAAGTCACATTAGAGAAGGGTCTCCAGAAAGGATATCTGTAGCATATAATGCATATAACATTTACCCAAATTGTGTGAATTTCAGTTCTGTTAGAGAATTGGGGATAAATTTTAGTAATATTTACATAGAAAACCAAGAAACAAAGGGAATTTTTAATTTCAGAGAAAATTATTTCAGAAAGGAAATGAAATATAGCATAATATATGGTTCATTATTTGTGCTTATTTATATGGTCTTAACAATGTAAACAAATACTGGTTTATACAAAAGTGATTGTATAATTGTATTGGAAGGATGTGGAAGAGGAAATATTTCTAAATGTAAAAAAGCTAAACCATAATCTTTTATAGCAGGAACTCAGTAAATAATATTGAAAAACTGATGAATCAAGAACTAGCAATAGAATCTATTATTCAGATACAGGGATGCAAATATTGGAAGAAAAAGCTAAAAAGAAATTAAAGGCATTACTTCTGGAGAGAAGGAATTAGGAAAGGAGAGAAACAAACTAGGGGCCAGATATTTTTTGTAAGCCTTTAAGTCTTACTTGATTTCTTAAGTCATATACAAATACCTAACAGTCACTTTAGTTGGCTCTCTTTAGCTGATTGTGAAATCCTAGAGAAACCTAGGCCCTAGTTTGACTGTGCTAAGTGGTCCAAGATTATGTTGGCAAGCATGGAACCCTCTATGTCAAAAATGTGGGGAAAAAATTATCCAAAACAAACAAACATAACACTCACATTTCATGTCTAAATAGCAATCAGGTCTGCCTAGGTGATCATATAACTGAGAGATGGCACTTATAGCATGGTTATTTGTAGCTTCAAACAGTACAGGAAAGTACCTCAGGTAAGTACCTGAGGAAACAAAGCTAATATACTGCTGAGACGTAGTGTTTGTTATTTGGGTGGATGGATGGATGGATGAGAGGATTAGTATTGACCCAGCAATAAAATGTAATCAGAGTGCATGGCAACGTAAATCTCATACAGACAGGGTCCAAGAACATGATAGGGAGGCAATACATCATATACTCCCTTCCTCCACATATTTGATCTAGTTGAGTCCAAATACATTGCCTTATATAAGCTCAGATCTTAGAGTTGGAAGGAATATTGGGAGATCATTCAGTTCTCTGTATTCTACCAGAGGATAGAAGCCTTAAGGAGACAAAAGAGGGGGAAATTCTAGGAAACCTGTGGTGGCAGTGGTGAATAGTTTTTAATCTCCCCAAGTACCCTCATAAACATAGAGAGAACAATCATGAAAGCAAAACTAGAAACTCACAAATGAACATCTAAAACAAAATAGGTGATAAGATATTCCAGCGAACCCCCAAATTAAGCAAACAGGGACAAAACATGAACAGCTACAAGAACATTTGCATATACAGAAGTGAAGGGGTATCTCATAGACCTGAAAACAGAAAAACCACCAAATCATCGGAAGGTGTTGTAGGCTAAGACTTAAGACTTCCTCCTAATAAAAAAAAAATATGGTTTTTACAGGCATGTATTGATGTAATTGATATCACAAAATTAGGTAAGCTATCCTTATGTGATAATGTGCAGCTTAGGTGAAAGAAAATTTGAATATTGGTAAATCTTCAGATTATAGTAGTCTCTCAGTTTTCAGGTTTTTTAAAGTTGGTAAGACAATAAATACAGCCTGGAAGACCATCTATGCACGTGTGTGTATGTGTTTGTATGTTTGTAAACTCATCTATATCAATCCATAAATATTATTATATAATCTTACCTTCAAAAAATTAGAAAATCACTATATTTTAATTTTTAAATTGTTTGGAAAAATGAAAATGACCTTTTAAAATACTTTTTCAAGTAAGATCTTAGGTATCCTTTAGTATCAAGAATACATTCTCTCATCTTGGGGATATCAAAATTGCTGTTTTCCCCTCACAGTGCATGAGAAGACCCTCCAGTATACATTGATATGGTGCCCTGAGGATGTCTCTATTTATAATGTCAGGTATCTCATGAACAATTCTGGTTCCAGGCAATAGTGCTCCAAGGCAGAATAGAGTGGTCTATCCCATGTGAGTTTCTTAGGTGCCCCCTATGATGCAAATTGAGCTGCCCTCAAGGCACCCTATAAATTTATTATAAAAATCTAAAATAAGAAAACACAAAATAACAAAAGAAAAGTTTGCCTTACTAAAATTAAAATTGTTCCCCTGACTCAGTATAACTTTAAAATAGAGCAGAGCAAGAATTAGCACAAGAAACAACGGAAGAGGCCTCTGGTACTCCAAAAAATGCTTGTATTTAACTGCAAAAGAAGTGAAGAATTCTGATTTAAAAGAGCTGAAGTGGTTATAGTACCCTAAGTTCTTCCCAATGATTACATTGCTTTTCAGTTAGGGAATGAACATTAACGATTGTTACTGTTTGTTGCTTCCAGAATTTGTTTTAGTAACCTTCTATCACATTCTTTACCATCTCCAGACACATGTCCTAGCAAGGAGTCCTGATCGAATAGTTAAGCAAAGAACTTAAAACTATCCTTTAAGTTCTAGTTATTAGAGATATCTGATGCCCTCCATGATGGAGTGAGAAGGTTCCTCCCACCTTAAATAAAACTTGACAAAAAGTGTAGGAAACAATAGTTTTCAAATATTGAACAATAGGCCACAGAGGACTATGATACATAAGGGAAAGAAGGAAAAAAAATGACAACAATACGAGCTACTACAACTGCCCAGTTTAGTACCTGAAGGCAGTTTCCTTCAGTACAGGGAAGGGAACCCAAACTGAGCCATGTTCTCAGTGAATTGAAGACAAGAAGTTTGAATTCAAAGAGGTCAAGGAAGCTAGAATATGTAGGGCAAAGTATAAGAGAGGAGGGAGCTACAGAGATATTTCCAGAAATCTGCAGAGGATTCCCCTCAAATCTGTGACTGAGAACTGATGTTTATATGTGAGACAAGAAGGTACTTTTGACCAAAATAAAAAGCCATCAGAAAACAGTAGGCCAATCAATTCCCAAAGTACATACAGAGCTAAAAATAGTCTGTGCTCCCACCAGCCAGAGTAGAAAGACTTTGTAATACATGAAGCATCAGGAAAACATCTCAGAAGGGTATTGCCTTATTAGTGTGGTCAAATTTGCCCTACACTAATGATTGTTCTGCATCTGCCAAAGGAAGCTTAAAAACAAGCCTCAAAAGAATCCAACTGATTTCAAAGAACTAAATGACATGCCAGGACAAAATCCAACACTATTTAAAGGAATAACATATCAAAATATCCAACATCCAATTAATAATCCCCAGACATGAAAAGAAACAGGAAATATGATCCATAATTAGGAGAAAATTATTCATTAATAGAAAGAGACCATGATATAACAGAAATGCTAGAATTAGGAAACGTGAGTGTAATGAGATGTCTTAGTTTGCCAGGGTTGCTGTAACAAAGTACCACAGACTAGCTATCTTAGGCAATGGGAATTTATTGTCTCTAAGTTTTGGACCAACAGCAAAGTGTCAGCAGGATCATGCTTCCTCTGACATCTGTGGCCTGCTGGAAGTCCATACTCAATCTTTGACTCCATCACATGGCCCTCTGTCCCCTCTGTCCCCTTCTCACTCCTACCACTCTATCCAAATTTCCTCTGCTTAAAAGGGCTCCACTTTTATCCGATTAAGGCCCACCCAAATTCATTTTGGCCTCATCTAATTAATAGGTTTGTCGAAGATCTTGTTTACAAATGAGTTCATACCCACAGGACCCAGGTTTAGGACTTGAACATGTCTTTTAGAAAGACATGATTCAGTCCATAACAAAAAGAGAAAAATGGAAGACATGTAGTAAAAATAGAACTTATAGAGGTGAAATATATAGTATCTGAAATGAATACTACACTGGATAGGATTAACAACACATTAAGCTCTGCATTAAAAAAAAGAAGAAGAAGAATAAGAAGAAGTGAATTTGAAGACATGTAATAGAAACTATGCAAAATTAAGCACAGAGAGAGGAGAAAAAAGGACTCAGCGGGTAGATGGGAGAGTGGAGGAGAGTATAAGTGACCTGTGAGGCAATATACAGTTGTCTAATACCTGTGTAATCAGAATCCAGAGGAAAGCCAAAAGAGGGCTGGGAAGAAAAAATATTTTAAGAAATAATGGCTAAAATTTTCTCATATTTGATCAATTCCGGTTATTTTTTAAATTCATAATATCTCTAAGAAAATTCCACTCTACCATTGATTCATAAACCTAACACTTGACTTAAGCAGACAAAAAGTCAACAATTCAAAGTTGGTACTGAGAAATTCGACATGACATTCTAACTATTTTACCAAAAAAAAGAGAAAGAGAAAGAAAAGAAATAGCAGCCATAGGGTGTGAATTAAGGCTGAAATGTCATGTGGTATTTTAGCCTTAATTCAGAATTTCCTTGTTCTCATCAATCTAAGTCAGACCCTAATGATATTCAAATGTGGCTATTTGTAATTCCCATAATAGGCAAACAAAAGGGAGGTTAAAATAATTCTATTGTTTCACAACGGTGAAACAGACTGAATATTTCAATTATTCTACTTATTATAGTACACATAGAACAATGCTCTATAATCTGCTTAGATATATATAGGCTCTTTAACCACACCATGGTGGGACTAATACAGTCACTTTGGTTGAGTTTCACTCGCTGATTCAGTGTTGGAATAAAGTACATCACAGATTAGCTTAGTCTGCAGCACTTAAAGGTCAGGATTTATTGTAATGTAAATCACAAAGCAATTTTATCTTGACAGAGATTACATACTGTTACAATATTTCTCGCTGAATCTAGTGATGCGTTTGCTTTTTCTTTGCAACTGCTGTGCAAATTGGACCGTAGCCCAGAAAAGAAAAAGAGATGGCAGGCTGCTTTGGCTTTTTAGAAACAACTTAATTCTCTTCATTTTTCAAAGTTCCACAAGAAAAAGAAACTCTGAAAATACACATAAAATCATACATACATAAAATACTTATAAACCTTTATGAACCCAAAGCTCGAATACACACAGATAGCTGTAAATGACCATTTCTCAAACATTGTGATATGCTTTAGGAAATGGGATAAATGCTAACGGCTGACTTCTAATTGAGTTTTTGATACATTATCTAAAATTATCTCTATTTCAAGTAAACAAACAGAAACAATAAGAAGCATTCGTGTTTCCATTGACAGAAATTACAAACACAGAGGAAATCAAGGGTAAACCAAGTTAGGTGAGGGTTAGAAATGCCCCTTCTATCATTGTCCTTGAACTAAACACAGAGAGGTAAAATAGCAGAACCTCCTCTCTTTTTCTCTTTCTTTGGGGCTTGCACTTAAATTAAAGGGGATTGGGGTCAGATAGCAGGAAAAACTTTTCAGTTACCATAGACTTAAATGAACTACTTGAAGAGTCTGAGAAGTCTTTATTCCTGAAATTCTCAAGACCAGCAAATTCTGTCTTAAATCATGACTCTCAAAAAACAACCATGCACAAAATATCCCCACAAATTATCAAAAGCATATGTATAGAATTTTGCCAATTTTCATCAATTTTTTATACATAGTAACACTAATAATGTGCAGAAATAGTGGTAAGGCCCAGGACTTACCAGGAAATGTACAGAAGGCTATTCAACTATGATTACTCCATTTCTACTCCCTTCACCTGGGCCACAATTGAGTACTTATCTTTTCTCCAACCCTGATAAAACGCTTTTCTTTGAATGAATGGTATTATATTTTTATAACGTTTAGTCAAATAGTGAGTTTATCTTATTCTTTCATTTTACTGACTTTTAAATTCAAAATTTTAGCTAAATATATTTTCAAATACATCTTTTTCACTTATCAGAATTATAGATTTGACATGATAGTTATTAAAAAATAATTAATGTCTACTGTACACCACCTATAAATGGTGTTATATACCACTAGTTGTCCACTTAGGATGTTTTGGGAAATATAAATTGTACAGAAAGTTGTGAGAATAAGGTATAAGTGGTGTAGGTTCAACTGGTATGTGGCCAATAAACGAGACATTTACCCAGAAAATACAAACATCATTATCCAGAATGCCATATATACTACAATAAGGCACAGGCACTTCCCATCCAAACATTCCCTGTATGTTGGTCATAGATGCAAGTTGCCTGTTTTGTCTGGGACAGTCCCAGCTTATGCTTTTTATTTTGTCTTGGAGTAATTATTACTTGCTCCCTCCTCTCACTGTCAACAATATCCTGGTTTGGATGATAAATTATGTGGCCATCCTACCAAAAAGGTAGATCAAATGAACCCCAGAAAACTGGACTGTAGAAATGTTTCTAGTTAGACTTATTCATAGCTGCTGAACAGCTCTCCAGTATTAATAATAATGCATTCCATCTGCACATCTGAATGGCACTTTAGAATTTACAAAGCTCCTCCACAACAACCTGTGAACAAGTTAGGTATTATCTATAAATTACAAATGGGGAAATGCAGTCCCAGGGAGGTTTAACCTTTAACGACTTGCCCAGAGTTCACACAGCTAGGGTAGGGTTTGGGAAGAAGTATTGTAAGAATGAGCCCATTCCCTTTCACTGAGGATTTGGAGTAGTTGGTACAAGGAAAGGGCACATCTGCAATGTTGCAACATTCCCAGTTCATAAGAATTCCTTTTTCCTTAAAACTATACTATAAATACTGATTTTACTGCCAGGATTATAGTCAATAGGACTAGTACCTTTTGGTGTTCTGGCCTGAAAATCTAACCAAACTCAATTACAAGTTAAATTTTATAAATTTTGTCATTTGTTTTATGTGTATATATTTGTGTGTGTTTTGTTTTGTTTTGTTTGATGCTGAAAAGAAAAGAATGAGATGGAGGGAAAAAGGAGGCACCATTGTGTGGAATTGCAGAGGTGGACAGAAGGGGAGGAAGTGTAACAAAATAATTGGCCTGCTTTTCTGCATGACCACCTTTCCTCCTGCACCACTGTTATATGCCAAACATTCCCAGCCTCCCAGGAGGAGATGGGGGAGGGCCAAAAGCTTTACATTACACCACTGGTTTACACCCTGAGAAACGTCTCTTGAGCTGCAAAATACACTTTGAAGCATCTTTCTAAAAGGCACATCTATATTTACCAATGTGTTCCACATGATTAAACTGTGAAATTTGTCTCCAGTTTGGCAATACCTTAGAGATGTTGTGAGGTTTAGAAAGAAAATGCCTGTGAAGTGCCTAAGTTCCATGGAAGGAAAGCACTGTATACATCCAAGGTGCTATTACACCTCTTGATGTTATATTGGTGCAACAGCAAGTAAAATAGCGTAAGTGATGATGTCACAATGTTGTCATGCAGCATCATCCACAGTGAGAGCAAGAAAAATCTGTTTTTAAAATGCCTCTCTTCCCCCTCCTTTTCAGCATGTTAAAGCATATGGTATCCAAAACTAGTTCACAGTGAACTTCATTTCTGCAACTGCTGTAAATGAAGTTTCTTCTCAGGCAGATGTCAGTGCTAAAAGTTTGGTACTCATAAATACCAAATTTACATAAAATCTATAGAGCTTTTTTCAAAACTCTTTCTTGGTTGATGTAGGATGATTGGCTGGGAAACATAGTTCACTTACCTATTCCTGAAATCATAATTCTTTTCCAGATTCCCTAGTTTGAAAGACAATAATTTTGACTGAATGGTGAATGACATTCCTTGGGGCCTCTCTTGCTGAAAGTGCCATGTACCAGATTGAGAGAAAGAGAATAAATTAGAAAATTAAAGGAGATATTTCTTGGACTGCTAATTTAGGCCTATGGTTCCAAACGATGGGGCACCAATCATTGATGTGGATGGAAATGATGGGGCCGGGGCATGAGATCCAAGAAGGTATTGCAAAAGCTCGCAAACCTCCTTTTCACAAAGAGCATCATTTATAGATGGAATAAGAAATTAATCTTATATTACTTTACTCCCTGAAAACACCACTAACATAACTTGTTGATAAAGCAAACCTGTATTGCTTATCACAATAAGGGCGGTCACTACCTTGACAAGAGTCTTCATGGTGTCAGGAGAGAAAGGACAAAAGTAGGATATTTATGAGATTTGGGGGGTTTAAGATAGATCTTATGGTGTGGGAAGAGGAGAGACTTGATTATGATAGGGCAAATTCGTGATATAATAGCTTAGCTTTGATGGTCACAGAGATGAGAGGTTACTGGGGAGAAAAGATTTTCAAAGCAATTCTTAAAGAGTAAGCAGTCATTTGATGCTGTTTCAGTTTGAGTAGTCTACTGTTTGCTTAAATGGATATTCAGGGATTTTCTGAAGTAAACAATAAAGCTAATAGCAACATTATCTCCTGAAACAGTAAAATCAGATTTATGAAGACAGTGGAATAATAGTCATATTAATGAAGTGTCTAAATAGTAAAGTCATGTTTGCATAAACAGTAAATTACATGAGTATAGAAAGCTTTGGTTCTCAACACATGTACTACTAGTGTTTTTCAAATTGAACTGGAAAACCCCAGAACACCAAGAGCAGCTCCTTTTCTCAGGAAAGGACTCACACAAACCAAACCACGGAAGGAGGCGAAGGTTTCCCCTCCGTTGCCAATCTCACCTCGTGAGATTGGGCTGTTCTTTCTTAAACTATAGAATTACCTTCCTTAAGATCACTGTCAATTCTTGGCCTAGGAATTATTCCTCTCTTTTACTTGGCCTAGCATTTCTCTATGTATTCAACATCATTAAACACTTTGAAAACAAACCTCAAATTCTTGGGAAATACCATGAACCACCAACAATTATAAAATATAAATGTATTTAACACTGTTACTGAATTCCTAGTACTTTTTAATCAACATGTATGTTCTCATTTATGTATAATACCCACATAGTGAAAGTATTATCACCTGGAGCTGAGTAGTTAATGAAATTACCTCCAATGTAGCCCCCAAAAGGTGCCATGAAAGTTTAGAGATAAGAAAAGAAGTTTTTCAGAATTTTTCCCTTCCTCCCAGCAATCATTTCCCCAATTGGATTCTCTACTTGGGATTCATTTCATGGACTTGGATAGCTTCAGAAATTCAAGAAATTAATTTATATAATTGTGATTATATCACAGTCCTGCTTAAAATTTCTTAATAAATCTCCTTTGTCCTCTGCATGAAATCGTAACTTCTCAACATGCCTTCTGAACCATATTTCCCTCTGCTGCTCTCTTACTTTATCACATCTCTAAGTACACTCATGAATTCTAAACACCAATCATACTAAGCTACTTTCAATCCCAGAATATAGCTCTCTCTTCCCTCACTTCAGAGTGTTGAACATGCATAGTCATGGTAACCTGCAGAGCTTATCAACATCCCTACTTTTCCCTTTCTACTGGTTAATTCCTAGTCCTGTTAAAAAGCCACTCAGCTAAGAAGTCACTTCCTCCAAGAAGCCCCTGCAAATATGGAGTAAGTGCCCCTCTTCTGTGTTCTCTCAATATATTATGTTTAATTCCATCATCCTGGCCCAACCCTCAACATTAAGGAACTTATTACACTACACTACCCTATAATTGTCCACTTGTATGTTTCCCTCATCCTCTTGGTCAGTAATCTCATTAAGGGCAGGCACTGTCTGCCAGACAGGGCAGACATTGTCTGGGAAAGATAGGCTATTCAAAAGTATTTTTTAATAGGTGAGTGAATGAATGAATGAATGAATAAAACCTTAAGATTGTGACTTAAAATCATAAAACTTGACAGAATATCTAGAAACCATCAAATGGAAACTAAAAATTTAAAGAATTCTCAGAGACTAATTTCCATATCACCATTAATATTTAAAATAACAATTTAAAATACATAAAACAGATTAATAAAAAAATTTTTTAAGTATGACAAACATTCTGCTTGTGAGGCAGGCACTCTCATATATTGTGGTGGGAATGCAAACTAATACAACCCTTTGGAGAGGAATTAGGCAATATCTGACAAAATCACAAAAATTGAAGAATTAATTTAAACAAGAATTTAAAGGAAGTATACACTGAAAATTACAAAACATTGCTAAAAGAAATCATCAGAGAAGACCTACATAAGTGGAAGGACATTCCATGTTCATGAATTGGAAGATTAAATTTCATTAACATATCAATGCCACCCAAAGCAATTTACAGCTCCAATGTAATCCCAATTAAAATTTCAACAGCCTTCTTTAGAGAAATGGAAAAGCCAATCATCAAATTTATATGGAAGGGTAAGGGGATTCAAATAGCCAAACCATCTTGAAAAAGAAGAAAGGACTCACACTTCTCAATCTTAAAACTTATTAAAGGGGAGCAGATACAACTCAACTGGTTAAGTGCCTGCTTCCCATATATGAGGTCCTGGGTTCTATACCCAGTACCTCCTGGAAAAAAAAAAATTGATATATACAACATGGAATAACCTTGAAGACATCGTGTTGAGTGAAATAAGCCAGATACAAAAGGGCAAATATTATATGATAGATTGTGGTGATGGTAACAAAATATTGTGAATATAATTAACACCAGTAAATTATATACCTGAAGGTGGTTAAAAGGGAAAATTTTAGGTTGTAGATATATATATTACAAGAATAAAAAATTTTAAACAACCGTAAACTGTGCCCATGAACCTTAATGTAAAGAGAATAGAATTAATAGTATAACTGTAATAATATTGTTTAATCAATGTAACGAAAGTACCACACTAATGCAAAGTGTTAATAGGTTAATCTGTTGGGGGAGGGGTAAATAACAACACTGTATTTTCTGCATGATTTTTCTGTAAACCTATAAATTCTTTAATAAAAACAAGCAACTTTTTTAAAAAAGAAAAATCTGCATGAGCTTATATGGAATGACTTCCAGTATATATTAACTGAAAACAGTAAAATGCAAAGAGTATCTATGGTATTCCCCCGCTCACTTTAGAAAAAAGGGGAGTAAAAGAAAGTATGCCTGAATCCGCTCATTTTAGCAAAAAGAAACAGAGAGAACCAGCAAGATGACAGTGGAGTAAGGAGTTCCTCAAGTCAGCTCCTGCTACAGGGAGGTTAGTAAACACCCAGAGCTCTCTGGAGCTAGCTGAAGCACCTGTTTGGGGGCTCCAGGAAGCCAGAAGAACATCCTGCAACATCCTTGAAGGAACTGAAGAAGGAAACTGCCCTTACCTGCAGTTCCATCCCCGCCCCAGACAGGGGAGAAAGGGGCATGAAGTTTCATCTGTCTCTCTGGACAACTACAGTGTAGGCCTGCACACTTGTGACTCTGACCCTACCCCTGGCAAAGGAGAAAGTTGGGAGAAGCTTCACTGGTCCCTGGCGCAATGAGGGCAGCTTGAGCCTCCACAGCTCATAGTACCAATTACAACCTTGGCTCCTACTGCACAACCAACAAGGGAGAAAGGGCAGGAAGCCCTAAACTAAAGAGAAAAACTGACCCAGAATAAATACTCTAGTAATCCAGATGCCAAGTCACCAATAAAAAATTACAATCTACACCAAGATACAGGAAGCTATGGCCCAGTTAAAGGAACAAGATAAGCCTCCAGAAGACACAAAGGAGTTGAGACAACTAATCATAGATGTTCAAACAAATCTCCTTAATAAATTCAATGCGATGTCTAAAGAGATTAAGGATATTAAGAAGACACTGGATAAGCACAAAGAAGAATTTGAAAGCTACATAGAAAAACAGCAGATCTTATGGGAATGAAAGGTGCAATAAATGAAATTTTAAAAACATCAGAATCATATAATAGCAGATTTGAGGAGGCAGAAGAAAGGATTGGGGAAAGCGGATATGGCTCAACAGATGGAGCTTCTGCCTACCATATAGAAGGTGCAGGGTTTGATACCCAGGGCCTCCTGGCCAGTGTGGCGAGCTGACCCACATGGAGGACTGCCACACACAATGAGTGTCACCCCGCACAGGGGTGCCCCCCACGTAAGGAGTGGCCCCTGCGCATGGATTGCAGCCCTGCTCAGGAGGGCAGACCACCCAGGAGTGGTGCAGCCCACACGGAGAAGCTGACACAGCAAGATGACTCAACAAAAGAGAGACACAGAGAAGGGACAATATAGGACATAGCAAACTAGGGAGCTGAGGTGAAGCAAGAAAATGGTCACCTCTCTCCCACTCAGGAGGGTCCCAGGACGGGTTCCAGGAACCACCTAATGAGAATACAACAGACACAGAAGAACACATAGCAAATGGACACAGAGAGCAGACAATGAGGGGAGGGAGGGGGGAAAATAAGAAAAAGAAAGGATTGGTAAGCTGAAAAAATGGCCTCTCAAAGGGAACATACAAAAGAACAGATGAAAAAAAAGAATGGAAAAAATTGAAAAAGGTTTTGGGAAACTAAATGACAGCAAAAGGTGTGCAAACATACATGTCATGGGTGTCCCAGAAGGAGAAGAAAAGGGAAAAGGGGCAGAAGGAATATTTGAAGAAATAATGGTAGAAAATGTCCCAACCCTATTGAAAGACATAGATATCCCTGTCCAAGAAGCACAACGTACTCCCATCCAAAAAAAATCCTAATGGACCAGCTCTGAGATACATACCCATCACAATGTCAAATGCCAAAGACAAGGAGAAACTTTTGAGAACAATAAGAGAAAAGCAATGCATAACATTTAAGGGATGCCCAAAAGATTAAGTGTTGATTTCTCACCAGAATCCACGGAGTCTAGAAGACAGGGTCTGATACAAGAGAAAAATTTCCCAACAATAATCTTAAATCCAGCAAAAATGAGGGCAAGATTACAATATTCACAGATAAACAGAAACTGATAAAATTTCTAAGCAAGAGATCAGATTTTCAGGAAATACTAAAGGGCTTCCTAGAGCCTGAAAAGATAAGACAGGAGAGAGAGGCCTGGAAGAGTTAGAAATGAAGATTACATTATTGTAAGTACAAAAAGTGTCAAAAGACTGGTGAAAATAAAATACGATGGATAAAACTCAAGTAGACAGGAATAAACTTAACCAATGATGTAAAGCACTTATATTTCTTTTAACAACTCAGTGTTAAAAGAAATCAAAAAAGGCCTAAATAACTGGAAGAACATTCCATGCTCATGGATTGGAAGAGTAAATATCATTAAGATGTCAATTCTACTCAAATTGATGTACAGATTCAATGCAATCCTGATAAAAATTCCAACAGCATTAAAAAAAATTTTTTAAACATGATCATCTAATTTATTTGAAAGGGTAAGTTGTCCTGAATAGCCAGAAATATCAGAAAAAGGAAAAGTGAACCCTCATCTCCAGACTTTAAATCATATTACCCAGCTACCATGGTAAATACAGCATGGTACTGGCATAAAGACAGACACATAGACCAATGGAACCAAATTTATCATTCAGAAACAGACCCTTACATGTATGGTAAATGATTTTTGACTAGCCTCTCAAGCCCACACAGCTCAGGCAGAACAGTCCATTCAACAAATTGTGCTGAGAGAATTGAATATCCATAGCCAAAAGAAGGAAAGAGGACCCCTACCTCATACCTTATCCAAAAATTAACTCAAAATGGGATCAAAAACCTAAAAATAAAGGCAGGAACAATAAAACTTTTAGAAGAAATTGTAGGAAAATATCTTCAAGACCTGGTGGTAGGTGGTGGATTCTTAAAGGAGATAAGAGGAGGACTGAGAGGGACTACTGATGCTTAATGTATGTAGAAGTTTTAATTAGCTTTACTCTAAAAGTATAGAAATGCATAGAGTGGATGGTAACACATAGTGAGTAACAGCTAGTTTATAAATGGGATGTGGCTGAAAATGGTAGTCTAGGTATGTAAATGAATGCTAGAAAATAATCTAGGAACTGAATAGCACAATAAACCAAGGGGTGGGTGAGAATTGTCATTGATGGTACAGAAGCAAGAGTGCCCTTTGTGAGCTAGAGCAAATGTACATCACTACTGTAAGGTGTTGGGAATGTGGACAAGCATGGGAAAAATATAGCTGGAGTGTCCTATGGACTGTGGTTAGTAGTAATAATATATTATTCTTGCATCTATGCAAAAGATGTACGGCACTGATAATGAGGCAGTATAGAAAATGTGAGCCAAATGTACAGTATGGACATGGTAAAAATCAGATGATATTATCTTATGTGTAGCAAATGTTCCACCACAGTGTGGTGTGTTGATGGAGGGGTGTTGTTTGGGAATCCTGCATATGTACATGATTGTTTTATAAATTTACAACTTCTGTCATAAAAAAATATATTTAAAAAGAAACATAGAAAAGATAAACCAGAGAGTAATGAAATTGGCTACCTACAAGGGGTGGGTGGGGACAGGATGGAAAGAATGGAGGAATGGAACTGGGTAGATGGGATAAGGGAGAATATCTCTGAGTATGTTTTTTTTGTATAATTCTGATTATTTTAGAACTATGACATTGTCTCACATACCAAACAAATAAATAAATGATTAAAATCAACAATGATTTGGGGGTAATTCAAAACTGAATACAAAGAAAACTAATGAACCTAAGTGAACTAGAAAGAAATAGCACAACACTATTTAAGGGGGCAGAGAAGAGAAGAACTAACTTGGGTAACTATATTTTTAATATATATTCCAAGTCTGTAGACACAAAGAACTGTACATAAACATTGTACTCCAATAAATAAATTATGAAATGATTTATACTTTAGGGTCCAAGCAAATAAACAAATATATTGTGGTTAATGAGCCAGGTATCTCGCTGTTGGAAAAAGTCATTACAAATAATGAAAGGGGAAATACTAGAATGAACCCTATGGATTGGAATTGGAGGTATCCATATGAAATCATGGTTTTTATATACACACACATCACAGAGTATTTATTTATATATTCCCTTGCTCTGTCCACTAAGAAGGCATAGCAGCAATGACATGTCAGTAGCAATGCATACATCCAGCACCCAGGTCTTGGTTTCTAAATGTAACTGTAACAGGAACGTGGACCCCTGGGGAAATGGCTGAATCCAGAACTAAAATGAGGAAATGTTCAAAAAAGTTTACAAGCATGTCTTTGAAAAAGCTCCTGATGGCCAAATCTTAAACAACTGAGCAAAAAAATATATAATGATGATAATGGATTATAACCCAGAGAACAAATATCCATATGTTTGTTCTGTTTTAGTTATGAAACATATTAATTAATTAATTAATGCAGGAGATGGGATGGCTCTTCCTTACAGTAGAATTCCAATTAATAAATACAGAAAGAATGATGGAAACACCACAAGAATAATTGTTGCAGACAAACATCAATGAATGCTGAAATTTGTGGGCAAAAATATGAGGAACAGAATATTGGCAGTCTCAGTGCATCTTCCCGGAAGATACTTATTAATTGCAAAGGGAAAAACAGTAATTTTAACAGTGGTTAAACCTGATAGACACCACCTTATCCAAGTGATCAAAGTTAGTGTATGTCTAATAGATATATTGGCCTTCCTATCTTGATAAGGTGTATTGAAAAGGACACAGCACCACTTCTGATGCCAAAAATGCATAAACTTAATCCGATCATGAGAAAATATCAGACAAGCCAAAATTGAGGGACCTTCTACAAAATAACTGGTCAGTACTTTTCAAGTAACTTTTGACAATTGCCAAGGTATGAAAAACAAAGATTAAGGAACTATCTCAATTAAAGATTTATTTATTTATTTCTCTCCCCTTCTCCCCCCCACCCCGGTTATCTGTTCTCTGTGTCTCTTTGCTGCGTCTTCTTTATCCACTTCTGTTGTTGTCAGCAGCATGGGAATCTGTGCTTCTTTTTGTCGCGTCATCTTGTGTCAGCTTTCCGTGCGTGCGGCGCCATTCCTGGGCAGGCTGCATTTTCTTTCGCGCTGGGCGGCTCTCCTTACGGGTGCACTCCTTGCGCGTGGGGCTCCCCTATGCGGGGGACACCCCTGTGTGGCATTGCACTCCTTGCGCGCATCAGCGCTGCGCGTGGGCCAGCTCCACATGGGTCAAGGAGGCCTGGGGTTTGAACCGCGGACCTCCCATGTGGTAGACAGATGCCCTAACCACTGGGCGAAGTACACCGCCCTGAACTATCTCAATTAGAGTTTAACTAAATATAATGTGTAATCTAGAACTGCATCCTAGACCAGAAAAAGAACATTAGCGGGATAATTGGAAAGCTTTTAATAAGGTCTGCAAATTTGTTACTAATATTGTATTAATGTTAATTTCCTGATTTAGATCATTATACTATTATTATAAAAGGTGTTAAGACTTTGGGAACATGGGTACAGGATATAAGTGATCTTTGCATACTCTTCTCAATCTTTTTGTTAAAAGTTAAAAATTAAAATATGCACAAAAAAGTTTTACACCATAATAAAAAAAAGCTGCTTTAGTGAGTCTATGAAATATACCTAAATATCCTCAAAACTTTAGTCTTTCACAATATATTTTTCCCAATAGTTACGGCAAAATTTCTAAATTCCAAGGAAAATAATTTTCCTTTCTATATATTTCCAATATGACAGCAACAATTTTACCCTACATTTTGTAGTGCTTTAAAATTTATAAATAATTGTTATATATAGGATTGATCTGTAAATTCCTTAGGCAATATGTAGCTTGCCTAAGATATTTTTAGGGAGCATTGTAACACTATTTTCTGCACATTAATAAGTGGTTGTTGTTAATATTATTATAATCGATATCAACCTCCTAATCTTTTCTTCTAAATAATAATTGTATAAGGTAAATAGTACAACTATTATCCATTTCAGAGTTTAAAACAGAAAGTCATATGGATAATAACGGAGGATTCAGATTAGACCTAGATAACTGTAAAGGAGGGGACAACCTTATACTCCACTTCTGTGAATTTTTATCGAAGTCCAGCAAGTAGCAAACCCTCAACAAGGACTAAACTCTTAAAGAGATACAACTATAAACATAAATTAACTTTTAAAATGAGAAAAATATGACACTGTGACAGGTTAATGTTGGATGGACCTCAGAAAATCATGTCCTTAGAACTAATCATTCCTGTTGGTGTGAAATTATTGTAGGTGGCACTTTTTGATTAGATTACTTCAGTAGGGCATGGCCTAGGGTGAGTCTTAATTCTCTTATTGGACACAGAAGCCAAGAGAAACCCACAGAACAGAGAGGAAGCCAAAGGAACCAGGAAGCTGAAAGCAACAAGACCCAGGGGAGAAGGGAGAAACCACCAAGTGCTGTCCCATTTGACAGAGGAGCCAGTTTTCAGGGAAAAAGCATCACCTGACATCTTGCTTTGGATATTTTCATGGTCTTAGAACTGTAAGTTTGCAAACCAATAAACCCTCATTGTAAAAACCAACCCACTTCTGGTATATTGCTTTTAGCAGCTTTTAGCAAACTAAAGCAGACACCAAGAATGGACAAAGGTAGGCTGATTTCAAAGGTAGGCTGATTTCACATACACTTATAATATGACTAATTTAAGACAGACATACTAAGCTACAAAATATTATTGCAAGATTGTAAAGCTGTAGGGTTATTGTTTTAGTTTGCTAAAGGCTGCCAATGCAATATACCAGAAATGGTTTGGCTTTTATAATGGGAATGTATTAGGTTAAAAGCTTGCAGTTCTGAAGACGTGAAAGTGACCAAATCAAGGCATCGGGTGAAGCTCTCTTCCAGATTGGCTGCTGGCAATCCCAGACTCCTGCCACTTTGCGAGGTACAGTGTTGGCTCTGCAGGTCTCTGCCTTCTCCTCCAGGCTCACTTTCTCCCCAAGCTCTACTGTAGGCAATCAGGCATAGGGGAGGGAATAATGGCATCATCAGCTTGTCTCTCCCCTCTCCTGCAGGCCTCATTACCAGTTCTGCTTCAGGCTGATTCGTCTATGGCTTCTCTCTACCAGGCTCATTAATTTCAACTTTTGGATGCTTCTCTCTGTCACTGCAGCTTTTTTTCTGAGTCTGAGTCTTTTATTCCTCCATTTAAAAGAATTCCAGCAAAAGGATTAAGACCCATCTGGGGCTACACCCTAGTGGAGCAATCTAATCAAATGGCCCTTAACCAATCTAATTTAATCAAAGGTTCACAATAGGTTCAATTTAAGAACATAATTTTCTAGGGCCCACATAAAAGATTCAGACCAACACAGTTATATTAGCCAATAAACCAAGAAGGTTTATTTGCTCTGAATTGTAGTTATCTAGTTGGGATAGGAATAGAGGGGCTGGATGAGAAAGGGAAGCACGTGTATATGCATCAGAATTTCTTGAAGAAAATTTTCAAATGCCCTGTTCCAGGACCTCCCACAACTTGTAAGAGCATTTGACCCAAACTGGTAGGGATACCTGCTTTGAGAAACCTCCCTCAGGTGAATTTATTCTGTTTGATTTTGTTTTTGTGTTTCCTTTTCTTTCATTTTTTCTTTCATTTAATTAAAATATTTAAAGTTTATGTTTATTTTAACAAGTCAAACAATAGAGGGATTTTTTTTAAGGTTCTGATTTGCCATCCTCTTTTATCCCCCTGAAAATCCTATCCTGTATGGTAAAACTTTCGCATATTTCTTTGGTCTCATATAGGTAATTTTGACACAAAGTCATCAGGAACACAAATCTTACAAAACCTAAGTGAAATAAAGAAGTTAGAAAATATTCAAGTCATACAAATAATACAAAGTTGTAAAAGAGAAAAAATACATTGTTGATGAGAGTGTGGAGAGATACATACTGAAAGAGTCAAATATTCAAATCAAGTGCTTAAAATAAATTAATTCCTTTGACGATAGTTGACTTTTCATTTCATTTTGTCTGGGTAAACAGATCCAGCTTCCCTACTCAACTTTTGAAGGGTATTTGAGAATCAAGGTATAATTGGTTATTTTACAGTATGTACTCTAATATCATAAGTGGAAACATTCCAACAGTTTCATCATTTTAATCCTTCTGTTTGCCTATTGTAGCAATTACAAATAAAGATTAAGGACTGCATGTTTCAATGTATTTTCAAGAATAATTTCCAACACTGAGAAAGTAGTTCCAGTTTTGTGTCTCATGATCTTGTGACAGCTATTGGTAAATAACTATAGACAGCATTCATTTACCATTCCTAGATTGCCCTGGAGACAGCATGGAGAAAAATGTAATTCTGGTTGCCATATCAGCCTCAGATGAATGTCTTTATTTCATGTAAAAGTTGACCATTATTCAGAGAGTTACATTAGCAAATATTCATGCTAACTGTGATCTGTCAATTACTCAAATACTATCTGGAGCAGCTCTTCTAAAGTGGCTTTGAATGTCATTTAAATCTTCTATTTATATTTATCTTTCCACTTGTAAATGATTCTCCCCCATTTCTAAATCTAATATATCTTAAAGCAGAGATCCTATCTTATAATTCTCTTATTTGCACCTCCCAATGCATCTACTACAGTACTTGCTTAAAGAAGAATGTGTGATATGAGTAAAAGAATCCCATTACTTTGCAATTTTTATACATGCTTTTCTCCCAAAGGAAGATAGATCGATATTGCATACTATGAATAGAAAGGACAAGAATTAATCAGAAAAACTTCTTTAATCATCTTCAAACTGCCTATTAGAAAAATGTAAATACAAATGGGAATTTGAAAATGATAAATACCTTTAGTGAAGTTAAATTAATCTAAACAAACAAAACTTGAAGGAAAAGTTATATAAGAAAAAGTGAAGGAAACAGGAATGTAAGCACCTACTTGTTTCATCCTTACTTTATAATGTAGGCATTACTGGCCCATTTAACAGATGAGGAAATCAAGGCTAAGAGAACATACTAAATTTGCTCACAGTCATTCAGCTAGTAAGTAGCAGAAATGAAATCATATTCGGTTTGGTTTAAAAGCTAATGATCTTTTTACTATACCACAAAGAGAAACATCCTTAATAAAAATGAAAAAGATAAAATAAAATTGAATGAAGTTTTAAGTACATTAAAACTAAAAGCAGAGCATGAGAGGCAAAGTTAGTCTTAGAAAAACAAAACAAATATACATCGTACTGGAGTAGAAGTAGAGAGATCTGGGTTCTAGAGAGTTCTGTTCCCCAGTACCTCTCCACTCATTACATAATGCCTGGTTCATAAAAAACATGCATTTATTGACTCACTCACTCACTGACTAACTGAAAGATACAGATAGAATCCTTAAAATAGAATCAATCAACAAATCATAGTACAATAAAGCTCAATTAATCAAAACATTTAGGAGATTGTTCTTATTATCATAATCCTTGGTTAACTTATTATGAATGAGAAAATCTTTTTTAATATGTTCAAGCTTGCTATTGGAAATCTTCCTATCTCTGTTTTACTAAGTAAAGGAGTGTTTCTCAAATTGTATTGTATAGAAAAATCACTTGAAGAATTTTTTACAATGCAGATTCCTGGCCTCCACCTCAAGAGAGTCCATTCAACATTAGAATGTATGTCTGGGGCAATGAGAAGCATTAAGTAAAGGTTACTAAGCATAACGAAAACTGTTTTTGATGGCAAGACTTGACAGCACCTCAGCCATCATCTCGCCCACTAACCATTTTTTCCAAATCTCTGAAATGAGATGTTGAAGGCACAAAATCCTAGGTTCAGAATCCACAAACCAATAACTCTACTTTTACCTTTGTCCTCTAAGTAAAGTGTCTTACTTTGTCAGGGCCAAAATGACAAATACCATACAATGAGTTGGCCTTAACAGTGGGAATTTATTGTCTGACAGTGTTGGAGGCTAGAAGCTCAAAATCAAAGTCACAACAAGCCATACATTCTCCCAGAGTCTGTAGGATTCTTGTGCTGGCTTGTCACAATCCTCGGGGTCCCTTGGCTTTCATCTCTGCCTCCATCACATAGCTTCTCCCAGTGTCCTCTTCTCTTGCTCAGTCATCTTTGTCTTTCTCTAAATTTCCTCTCCTTATAAAGCCCATCCTGTTACACCTCATGTAAATAGGCTCTTCGATGATGTTATTCACAAATGCATCTGTGACTCAATCGCCAAAAGAAAGTATTTTAAAACTTCAAATGAGGTTGTTGCCTTGTAGTAAATGAAGGCTTTGAGCTTTTCATTGGTCATATATTTGTGGAATGAAATACAGAATGATAATTGAGGCTTTTAAAAACAATGTTCATGATATTTCATTATGCAAGAATTATCAAGACTATGCAAGTATCTCACTAATGTGTTTCACACCTTCACATTTGAATAGAACAGAGGCTCCGTGTACTCATGTTTACAACACACATAGTTAAGTGCATGGTCAGCAGCTACAGGTTACCAATGGCTAATTTAAGAATTAATCTATAAGCAGCAGGATTTAAAATATATATAAAACAGCTGACACTAGAATTCTTCCTAGAGGGGGATGGAGCTGTCTTTGTTTAGGAAAATATTCTAATGAGCCTTTGGATGTAAAAATACAGGACAAAAGAAAAGAGAAGAACAGGGAGAACTCATTTGTTCTGCATGAAAAATGGAAGAAATTTGGAGAAGAGGGTATTCCTTGAGAGTGGAGGTAGAATGGAAGAGGAGAAAGTTAAGAAATATAGTAGGACCCTAGAATACACATACAATATACCTAAAGTTTTTTGTATTTAAGCACAGCAATGTTTCATTCTCAATTTAATGTTATCAGTTTGGTTCAGATATAAATTTTTTATACTTCCCCAGACCCCAGACATTTACTATGCTCTAAACTTAAGCTTTCATTTTAATCTCTTCTGGATTGCTCTATTACATATTTTTATACACACATATATATATTCATAATAAATAATAAATAAAACAGTAATAATAACCAACATTTATTACATCCTTATTTAAATACTTTCTAAGCCTCTTAACCATTTATTATCTCATTTTATCTTCAGGCCAACTCTATAGGTAGGTACTGTATTAAATACATTTTACCAATCAAATGAGGAACCTGAATTCTAGAGCAGTTAAATAACTTGCCCAGGGTCACATTGCTAGTAAGTGATGGAGCCAGGATTCAAATCCAGAAACTCCAGAACTCTTGCTCTTGAACATTACTGAATCAAACTTAAGTTCAGATCTAGGTAAGCAGTTGTGGCTCAACTAATAGAGCATCCACCTACCATATGGGAGGTCCAGGGTTCAAACCCAGGGCCTCCTGACCTATGTGGTGAGCTGGCCCACGTGCAGTGCTACTGCACACAAGGTGTACCATGCCACACAGGGTGTCCCCCACCTAGGGGTGCCCCACGTGCAGGGAGTACACCCTGCAAGGAGAGCCACCTCTTGCAAGAAAAGCACAGCCTGCCCAGGAGTGGCGCTGCATGCATGGAGAGTTGATGCAGTAAGATGATGCAACAACAACAACAAAAAAAGTGACAGTTTCCTGGTGCCACGTGACAAAAACGCAAGGAGACACAGAAGAACACACAGTGAATGGACAGAGAGAGCAGACAACAGGGGGGAAGGGGAGAGAAATAAATAAAATAAATCTACAAAAAAAAGAAAAAAATTCCGATCTAAATAGGCACATATGCCTATATACATACATGCATACATACATAAAGAGGTATCCTAGTATTTATAAGTAAGCAAAGTGCATTTTATAAAATTGGAATATTTAAAATATGAGCATATTCAAAGTATTAGCAATGTTATTTTGAAATCACTAAAAGTGAAAGTATAGTAATGAATTTTAGCTATTTAGTATTTATACGTCATCCTTCTTAAATTATCAACTTTAAATATTCCCTATATTGGTTTTCAAATATATCCACAAAATTTTTGTTACTCCTGCCTCCAAAAGGTAGACCCTAATTCCCTTCTCCTTAGTGTGGGCTGGACTCAGTGACTCACTTTTTTTTTTTTTAAAGAAGTGTTTGATTACATAAATGATACATCAAAAATATAGGGGGATTCCCATATACCCCACCCCACACACACACTTTCATTAGTGTGGTACATGTGTTAAAATTGATGAATAGCATATGATGGAAGTCATAGTGTGTGACTAGGACATAAAAGTAATTCCCAAAATGTAGTACAAGGATCAGCAGCATCAGCAGCTCCTGGGAACTTGTTAGAAATGCAAATTCTCAGGTCCCTGATTTACTAAATGAGACTTAGCGAATCAGAAACTCTGCGGTTGCGGGGCAGCAATCTGAGTTTTAACAAGTTCTCCAGATGATTCTAATGCACCTGAAGTTTGAGAATCAATACTCTAATCCTTTAGTAATTTGGCTAATACTAGCCTTCACCCCCTTCAAAGTCTGTATTTATTTCTGGAATATAGTATAGCATTTAAGCATCAGATTGCAGACAGGCTGTTTTCTCTTAACAGAATGTCAAGTCTGCAAGAGCAAAGACTCTGTCTATCTCAACATTATGCCTGGCACAATGTTCAATAAATGTTAGTTGGGTAAATACATGGGTAAATACATGAATCACTAAATATATAACCATTCTTAGACAATGATTAGAATGTAGTCTTATCTTTTTTTCTTTCCCTTTTACCATCACTTAAAGTTGAACTCTTTCTTCAGAACACCTCTTTGTTATCGTATCCATTGATATGACATGATACTTGGATGAAAGTAAAGATTGAAATGCCTAAGCTTGACTTCACAACAGAGTATCATTTCTGTGACTTGTGGCATTGTCAAACATAAACTGAACTCCATTAATTATCAGTAATATATACATTACACTCTCCTTATTGAGATAATCTTAATCAAATCTTAGTAATCTATCATCCATATTAGGGGCTGTTTGAACATCAAAAGGGTATTTGAGAGGGAAGCGGACTTAGCCCAGTGGTTAGGGCGTCCGTCTACCACATGGGAGGTCCCCGGCTCAAGCCCCGGGCCTCCTTGACCCGTGTGGAGCTGGCCCATGCGCAGTGCTGACGTGCGCAGGGAGTGCCCTGCCACGCAGGGGTGTCCCCCGCGTAGGGAAGCCCCTCGCACAAGGAGTGCGCCCCGTAAGGAGAGCCGCCCAGCGTGAAGGAGAGTGCAGCCTGCCCAGGAATGGCGCCGGCCACACTTCCCGTGCCGCTGACAACAGACACCGACGACGAAGAAACAAGACGCAGCAGATAGACACAGAGAACAGACAACCGGGGGAGGGGGGGAATTAAATAAATAAATAAATCTTAAAAAAAAAAAAAAGGGTATTTGAGGAACCTGTCAAAATGCTATTTGCCTAATATTTTTTCTTAGAATTTCTAAAATATATATTATTTGATTGTGTCATTCAAACAACAGACTTTAGGTATTGGTATGGTGCCCTCAAAGTCAGCCAACTTTTTAAGTTCATAACACTAATATTAGATAGCATTTTTAATCAATTAAATGAACAAAATCTGGGTTCAAATAATCTTGGGTTGCGAAGTTAAACAACTTTTTAAATAGGATATATCAGGGCCTTTGATATGCTAAGGAGAAAAATGAATTTCTAAGGCAAACTACAGTGGATAGTTTGTAAATTTACACAAAGCATGTAACCTTTTTTGAAAAACACTTGTAAAGGTAACACAAGCAAAAACTGACTTATTATAAATCTTTCACAATTTCTTTACTTCTTTGAATTTGAAATATTAAGTAATCTATTATAAAATATTTATCTTATGATATTTTAACTATTTCATACATTTTCTACAAACTTTACTCAATAATTCTTTCCATCTCCATATATGCTATTACATATTCTACATATGCTCTTACATATTACATATTCATTGATTTATTGTTGTATGTAATTCATTTTATTATAAAGTACAACTTGGTTGTTCAAATGATATGTTCAAAACTGCATCATTATTTCCCTGTATATTATTAGTTTAAATAAAAACCATATAGAAATATTTTTAACAGCTATAACAGGTCAAAGGAACAATTTTTAGAAACTAACTATGGAAGTTAAATCCTTTGAGTACATACTAATAATCTATTTAACTGTTTAACGAAACACTAAGACAATGATTTCCAACTATACTATGTTCCAACACTTTCTGCAGCACACACATTCTAGGATGTTAGCTTCCATCACTGAGAAAAAACCATCCCATTCAGAGATGGGTCATGGCACCCACGTGTTATTCAGTGACCTGTTGTCTGCAACGATTAATTGGGCCAAGTTTGGATACTGCTCTAAAGGTTATCAAATCAGCTTCTCTTTCCAGGAAATTGTATTTAGGATTAAGCAATTCTAGTTTTTCTCTGCTGGTAGTAATAACTGAGGCCATATAAATTTGAGAACTTCAGGGTGACTATTTACATGGAAAAATTTTTTAAATCAATCTGCAGAGAAATACAATAAATTAGACACACTGAAAAAGAGTATTATCCTAGAAAGGTGTTACATAATTATTTTTATTATAAAAGCATGGCATTTGTTTATTATGCATGCTTTACAGATTAATAAATAAAAGTCCCTGCAGTTTGTCACAGTTTACCTGAAATATAATAGGATAATTATAAAGTGGCAGGTAAATTAGGTAAATTGTGAACCATAGAATCGTACCTAGGAACTTCTAGTTAAAAATAATTAAATTAAATTAAATTAAACACATAAATAAATTAAAATGCTAATCATTCTCCTCCAAGGTCAAGGCTTCAAATTTCTTTATCTACCCATATCTAAAGCCTTATTTGTTGATGACTTTTGTGACTGAGCCATAAAAGAACTAACATACTGCTCTCTGCCTCTCTATCGGTAGCTTTATTATAGCTAGTGAGCCCTGCTAGAAAAATTTCAACTGTCCTATGACTTGCATATGACTAGTATCACCCACAGAGAAAGCTAACATTTCAAACCTAGGGATATCCCCTACTCTAGAAGGATGGATGTAAACTATTTGATGTCTGAAATTTTAAAGATTAGCAATTCTTTCTGATCATTCGTGTATGAAAACAAGTTAAGCTTAAAAAATATACTAATATGAAAGATCAGCTATTCAGTGAATGATATGTGGATGAAAATCCCTAAGATATCTAAAAATCATAATTTTTGCTTTACTTTTTGTACTGGTCCAAACAGATTAGACTATGATATCTCAATAAACCTTCAAAACTTAGTCTAATACTAAAAAATTTAATTTTTTTCATGATAAATATTAAAAGTAGATCAGCAGGAGATTCCATTTCAAAATCATGAAATCTCTAAGAAACCCAGGCTGTGGAAGCTCCATCTTACCTACACATAGCTCCACGATCATCAAAGCAAGGGAACACAATAGACTGAACGCTGGCTCTCAGTGCTTTCACCTATGTTTGGCACATACCACTTCTGCTCAGATTTCATTAGCCAAAACATGTGGTACTGCCCACCTAAATTCAGAGGGGATGGGAAGTTCAAGCCTTCCATATTCCTGAACGTGGAACAGAATATATATATATATATATATATATATATATATATATATATATATATATATATATTTCCCCCCCCCCCCCCCACATAACCCACTCCTCTCCCTCACGGCCACCTCACCACATGGAAATCTGTGGGCCAAATCGGAGCACCTGCAGAGGGCCCCTTCCCAGGGAGCCTGCCCCTGTCCAGCCGTGAGCTCAGGAATATATTATATATTATGACATATTTTATACTTGAACAAATGACATTCACAATTCTTGGTAAGAAGTAGGAAAACACTCCTGTTCTCTCTATATAGTCTCTTCTCTCTTAAGGTTTCAGTCTGGCCCACAAACGCTGACACGAAGAAAAAGATGAATAATCTTCTAGACTGGGTAGGAGATTTACTTCCTGGAGCTGCCAGTTCAGACCTCGCTCCGCCACTTGGTCTGGAGAAGCTTGGGAATCTCAAGTACCTCCTGCTGTGGATGCAGATTATAGAGCCTATCACTGAAGGGAGTTAGAAACCCACACATATCCAGGCATAGGGATCCAACTCTGCAGAAGTCCAGGGAGGAGCAAAAGCTGCTGGGGAGTGCCACATACAAAAGGTCCCCCAAAGGAAAAAAAAAAAAAAGAGAGAGAGAGAGACCATGACAGAACTGTTAGCAAGAGGTGTGCTCACTTAATCCAGTCTCTGTTCACTATACCACCTAAATGCAAAATGGACCTTTCTGGATTGACCCCACCTGGGTCCCCAGGGTGGGATACCCTAATGGGGAAGAAACTGGATGCAGAAAAGCCCACCGAAAAAAAAGGGGAAGGGGGAGAACTGAGCTACTGTAAGATAGGGTGAGTCTCAAAATTGAAAGCATAAGGAAAAGGGAACACTGTGTGAGGGACTGAATTTTTAAAAATCATAGGACCTCGAAAGAAAATTCTGCACAGAAACAACCAGAACAGATCAAGATTTCCAGATAAGAAATAGAAGAAAGGATGCTTTGTTCTACAGGTGAAACAATTGCACGAAAAGTAAAATCTTAAAAACTGTACCATGTACCCAGGGCAAGAAACAGATGAAGAAGAGCTGAGTAAATCTGAACAGTTAGACATGGACTACACTAAAGGTTCAGAGTAAGTTGGACCAAGCATCAATGAAGAGCCTTAACACAAAGCAAACCGAAAACAAAATCTTAGGCAAGGGGGAGAAACTAACCTTCGGAATTAACACATCAAAATAATCATATGCCCAGACATCAGCAAAAATTTATAAGTCATACTAAGAAAAAGGAATATATGGCTCAATAAAGGGAACATATTAAAACTTCTGATGAGACACAGAATTTGTAACAACTAAACAAAAAAGTTCAGACAAATCTCTTAAATCAATTGAAGGAGGTGAAAGAAAATATAGAGCTAAAGGGTATTAAGAAGATAATGTGTGAACATGATGAGGAATTTGAAAGTATAAAAAGAAACATAATAGGAATTATGGGAATGAAAGGCACAATAATGAGAATTAAAAGAAGAGAAGGGAAAAGGGGCAGAAAGAACATTTGAGAAAACAATGGCTGAAAATTTCCCAACTCTTATGGAAGATATAAATATATATTTCCAAGAAGCTCAATGTACTCCAAACAGAATAAACCCTAATAGACCCACTTTGAGACAAATATTAATGAGAATGTCAAATGCCAAAGATAAAGAGAGAATTCTGAAATCATCAAAAGAAAGGTAATTTACCACATACAAGGGATCCTCCATAAGACTAAGTGCTGAATTCTCATCAGAAACTATGGAAATGAAAAAGCACACTTATGATATATTTAAGGTTCTGAAGGTAAAAACTGCCAGCCCAAAGTTCTTTATCTGGCAAAACTGCCATTCAAAAAAGAGGGAGAGTTTAAAATATGCACAGATAAACAGAAACTGAGTTTATCAAAAAAGATCAACCCTACAAGAATTCCTAAAGGGAGTTTTGCAGTTTAAAAGGAAAAGACAGGAGAGAGTGGCTTGGAGTCATGTAAAGAAATGATCTTCAGTAAAGGCAACTAAAAGGGTAAATGCAAACCTCAATGGTACTGTATCCTCAATATACAGCTCTACTCTTTAATTCCTAGGAGTCAGAACACACGACTGAACAAGAAAAAGGCATATCTCCTTACAATGGACATGCAAAATACAAAAAGGTAATGTGGGACAAAAACAACATACAGAGGGAAACAGAGGGATATGTGAGCAGAGAACATGTATGTTACTGAAGCTAAGTTGGTGTTTTAGTTTCCTAGGCTGCTTAAGGTCATACCACGAAATGGGATCAACTTAAACAATGGGAATTTATTCACTTATGGTTAGAGTCTAGGGAATTGTCCAAATCAAGGCATCATCAAGGCAATGCTTTCTTCCCAAAGACTGGCTGCTGGTGATCCTTGTCTCCTCTTCCACACAGCAAGGTACCTGGCAGCATCTGCTAGTCTCTCCCTTTTCTGGGTTTTATAGCTTTCAGCTTTTTGCTTCAGTGGCTTTCTCTTTTTCCCTCAGTCTTCATTCTCTGTATAAAAGACTCCAGTAAGAGGACTAAGACCATCCTGAATGAGGAGGGTTACACCTTAACTGAAGTAGCTTCATCAATAGGTCCTATTTACAGTAGGATTACACCCATAAGAATGCATTAGTTTTGAGAACATGATTTTCTGGATTACATCCAAACCACCTCTGGACCCAAGAAGACATGCTTTTTCTATATGCAAAATACAATCATTACATCAGAATATCCCAAAAGCCTTAAGTCATTTTAGTAACAATACTAAGAACAAAGTCTCGTCAAAATTGGTTATAGGTGTGGTTTGTCCTGGTGCACAAGTCCCCTCTGGCTATGATCCTGTGAAACCTAGAGAACAAGTTATCTGCTTCCAATATTCAAAGGAGAGACAGGCATAGGATAACACTCCCAGGGGGAGAAATTGGAAGGAAAAGAAGGTCATGGGTCCCAACAATTCCAAAACCCTGCAGGGTATACACCATTAGATTTTGACATCTGAGAATGATCTATGAATTGATATTTTGTCCTCCAGACCTGATAGAGCAGAAGACCACCCCTTCCAAGTACTTTCACAGTGGCCATGCTTTCCCTGAACGTTGGGGTGAAGGCTCCAACCTCTTCAAGCATTGGTATGATGGCCAGACTCTCTGCAATCCCTAGGGAATATACTCCACCCTATCTGAAGACTGAGGTGGCATCACTCTTCTTGAACAACATGGCAGAAGGCCTGTCCTCTCCAAGTGCCAGGACATACTCACCCTTTCCATGCACATGTGTGGATCTGCTCTCTTGATCTGAGAAGATGTCCTTGGTCCAGACCTCAGCTTCCATGGTCCTACCCTCAACAGGATTTTTCCTTCAATCTGTCCCTTTTCTATCTCTTTTAGTCCAGTAGGGCAGTGGTTCTGTTCTTACAAATCTCACCAAAAAAGGTGTTGGCTTCACTTGTTGTACAGAGGAGTCCAAACCATCAGACAAAAGAACTTCCAACAAATCCTTTCTGGGTAACTGCATTTCCAATCCTGACTCATTGAAATGGCTGACTGGTTCCGTGTTCAGTTAAACTCTCACATGATTCACTTTTCTGGGGACTCACTTTTCAGAAGCTCAGAATTTTCCAATCAATTTCTGGTTTCTTTGTGACCATGAGTTCAGTTCTCAGTTTATCAGTTTCCTCTCACATTTTACCATACGCTACAAGGACAAACCAGGCTGCACCTTCCATATCTAACTTTGAAATCTACTAAGGTAAACATCCAACTTCATCACTATCAAATTCTGCCTTACATCTGACATCAGAACTCAATTTTGCCAAGTTCTCTGCCACTTTAAAACAAAGATCACCTTTCTTCCAGTGCCCAAGACCTCCTTCAACATTTCTGTCTAAAGCCTCATCGGAAGTGCATTTAGTGCCCATATTTTTATCAACAGTCTCTTCAAAGCAATCTAGGTCTTTTCTATCAAGTAGATAGCCTTTTACCCATCAACAAATTCCAAAGCCATTTCCACATTTTCAGCATTTGCAATAGCAGCATCCCTCTCTTCTGGTACAAAATTTGTTTTAGTTTTCCAGGCTATTTAAAGCTATACTATGAAATGGGTTTAACTTAAACAATAGGAATTTATTTGCTTACGGTTAGAGTCCAGGAAAATGTCCAAATCGAGACATCATCAAGGCAATACTTTCTTCCCAAGTACAAGATGCCAGTGATCCTTGGCTCATCTGCCACATGTCAAGGGATATGGCAACATCTGCTGTTCTCTCCCTTCTCTTCCAGATTTCATTGCTTTCAGCTTCTTGCATCCATGTATTTCTCTTTTTCTCTCTGTATTCATTCTGTTTATAATTACTCCCGAATGAGGTGGGTCATACATTAACTGAGGTAGCCTCATCAAAAGGCAGTCCTGAGAGGGAAATTTATAGCCACAAATAAAAATAAATATATAGACACAAAAAATTTACAATAAAAAGAAGAGGGAGAGCAGATGTAGCTCAGTGGTTGCACTCCTGCTTCCCATGTACAAGGTCCTAGATTCAATCCCCAGTATCTCCTAAAAATTTTTTTAAAATAAAATTTAAAAAAGCTAAAAATAAAAAGACCTAACTGCATGCTAGGAAGAACTAGAAAAAGAAGAGCAAACTAAACCCAAAGCAAGCAGAAAGAAGTAACAAAAATTAGAGCAGAAATAGAGAATAAAAAACAATGAGCATTAACAAAACCCAAAGTTGCTTCTTTGAAAAAAATCAATAAAACAAGACAAATTCTTACCTAGACTGAGAAGAAAAAAGAGAAGATGCAAATAAATAAAATAAAAACTGAGAGTGGGGACATTACTACCAACCCCCACAGAAATAAAAAGGACCATAAAAGAATATTATGAACAACTGTGTGCCAACAAATTAGACAGCATAGATGAAATGGACAAATTTCTAGAAACAAATGAAAAACTACACTGATTCTGATGAAATAGGAGCTCTCAACAGACCAATTATAAGTAAAGGAATTAAATTGGTAATAAAAACCTTCCAACAAAGAAAAGCCCAGAACCAAATGGCTTCACAGGTGAATTCCATGAATTATTATAAGAAGAACTACTATCAATCCTGCTCAAACTCTTCCAAAAAACTGAACAGGAGGGAAAATTACTTAACTCGTTCTGTGAAGCCAACATCACCCTAATACCAAAGTCAGATAAACATAGTATAAGAAAATAAAATTACAGACCAATTTCTCTTACGAATGTAGATGTTAAAAACCTCAACCAAATGCTTGCAAATTGAATTCAACAGCACATTAAGAGAATTATACACCATGATCAAGTGGGTCTTATTCCAGGTATGGAAGGGTAGTTCAACATAAGAAAATCAATTAATGTAATACACCACATTTACAAAATAAAGGGAAAAAAACACATGAACATTTTAATTGATGCACACAAAAAAACGCATTTGGCAAAATCCACGATAAAAAAAAGCACTTAGAAAAATAGGAATAGAAGAAAGAAGCTTTTGAACATGATAAAGGGTGTATATGAAAAACCCACAGCTAACATCATACTCATTTGCAAAGGACTAATTTGTGGAACAAGACAAGGATAGCCACTGTCACCACTGTTATTCAACATTGTCCTGGAAGTTCTAGCCAGGGTAGTTAGGCTAAAAAAATAAATAAAAGGCATCAAAAAGGGAAAGGAAGAAGTAAAACTTTCCCTATTTGCTGATGACATGATCCTGTGTATAGAAAGCCCTGAAAAACTACAACAAAGCTACTAGAGCTAATAAACAAACTCAGCAAAGTGATGGGGTACAAGATTAACATGAAAAATTCAGTAGTGTTTCTATACATTAGAAATGAGCAATCTAAGGAGGAAATCAAGAAAAAAAATTCTATTTACAATAGCCACTAAAAAAATCACATATCTAGGAATAAATTTAACCAAGGATATAAAGGATATACATGGAAAACTAAAAACTTTGCTAAAAGAAATCAAAGAAGAGCTAAATAAATGGAAGGACATGCAATGCTTTAGATTGAAAGACTAAGCATTATTAAGATGTCAATTCTACCCAAAATGATTTGCAGATTCAATGCCATCCCAATCAAAAGTCCAACAGTCTATGTTGCAGAAGTGGAAAAGTCAATTATCAAATTTATTCGGAAGGACTACAATATAAACTATGGTCTAAGCGGTGTGGCAATGCTCCAGGGTGTATTCACCAAATGCAATGAATGTGCCTTACTGATGAAAGGGGATGTTGACGTGGGAGGAGCAGGGGTGGGGGTGGGCAGTGGGGTATATGGGGGCCGCTTATGTTTTGTTTTGTTTTTGTTTTTCTAAGATTTTATTTATTCATTTATTTTACACCCCCTTCCTTTCCCCCTCCCCCTCTCTCCTTCCCCCTCCCTGCTGTTTTTATCCATTCACTGTGTGATCTTCTGTATCTACTTCTCTTTTAGGTCTTCTCTTCTCATTTTTTCTCCTCTAGGTTTCACTGGGATTTGATCATGAAGACCTCTAATGTGCAGAGAGGTTCCTTGTCAGTTGCACCACCTGTTTCTGGTTTCTGCTGTGCTTCACCTTGACTCTCCCTTCATCTCTCTTTTGATGCATTATCATCTTGCTGCATGACTCACTTGTATGTGCACTGGCTCTCATTGTGTGGGCACTCTTGCTGTGCAGGCACTCAGCTCACCACACGGGCAATGGCTTGCTGTGTGATCACTGGTTCACCACATGGGCACTGGTTCACTGAGCAGGCATGCTTTCTCTTCTTTTTCACCAGGAGGCCCCAGGGATTGAACCCGGGTCATCCCATATGGTAAGCAGAAGCCCTATCACTTCAATCATATCTGCTTCCCTCTTATGTTTTTTAACATAACATTTTGTGTGATCTATTTTTTAAAGACAATAAAAAAACAAACAAAAAAAAATATGAGAAAAGAATTTATTTGGAAGGGTAAGGGACCTTGAATAGCTAAAACCACCTTGAAAAAGAAGAATGAATTTGGAGGTCTCATAATTCCTGACTTTTAAGCTTAGTACAAATCTACAAAAAAAAAGAAAAGATAAATGGGACCTCATCAAAATTAAAAACTTTTGCGCATCAAAGCACTTTATCATGAAAGTGAAAAAAACAACCTACTCAATGGGAGAAAGTGTTTGGAAACCACATATCCTAAAAATACTTAATATGCAGACTATATAAAGAAATACTTCATCTTAACAAAAAGGCAAACAACCCAATTTAAAAATGGGCAGAAGATGTGAACAGACATTTCTCCAAAGGAGATACACAAATGGGCAGAAAGCACATGAAAGGATATTCAACATCATTATATTAGCCATTAGGGAAATGCAAATTAAAACTGCAATGAGATATGATTTCACATCAATTAGAATTAGAATGGCTATTTTTTTAAAATTAGCAACTGTTGGAGAGCAGGCATTGTAAAAGGAACTCTGATTCATTGCTGATGGGAATGTTAAATGGTACAGCCACTCTGGAAGATGGGTTGGCAGTTCCTCAGAAAGCTAAGTATAGAATTACTATATGACCTCCAATCTCTCTACTGGATATATACCCAAAAATATTGAAAGCAGTGACTAGAATGGATATTTGCACACCAATGTTAATAGTGTCATTATTCACAATTGCCAAAAGATGAAAGCAAACCAAGTGTCCATCAACTGATGAATGGATTAATAAAATGTGGTATATACATACAATGGAATATTATCCAGCATTAAAAAGGAAGGAAGTTCTGGTTCATGTAACAACATGAACCTTGAAGACATTATGTTAAGTGAAATAAATCAGACACAGAAGGACAAATATTGTATGACCTCACTGATATAAACTAATTAGAATAAGCAAACTCATAAAGTTAGAATCTAGAATATAGGTTACCAGAGCTGGATTGGGGATAAAGAAATGGGGAGTTAATGCTTAATTTGTACAGAATTTCTATTTGGGTTGTTCTTAAAGTTTTGGAAATGAATGGTGGTAACAGTAGCACAACATTATGAATGTAACTAACAGCACAGAATTATATACGTTACTGTGGTTAAAAGGGATAATTTTAGGTCATTTCTATGTTACTAGAATAAAATTAAAAGATAAACATAGGACTGCACAACACAGTGAATCCTATTGTAAACAAAAGACTTTAGTTAATTGTACAATTATAAAATATTATTTCAGGAATTATAACAAATGTACCACACTAATGCAAGGTGTAAATAGTAGGGTGGTATATGGGAAAATATATATATACCCTAATGTAAACAGTGGACTATAGTTAATACTACAATTAAAATATACTTTCATCAATTTTAACAAAGGTACCACACTAATCTAATGCAAAGTGTTAATTGGGGTGGGAATGATGTCTTTTTTACATGACTTTTCTGTAAATCTACAATTTCTCTAATTTAATATTTTTATTAAAAATTTTTTTAATTACTCCAGATAACTACCTAGAAATACTGTTAACTTATTATAGAGAATTTCAAACATATGAAAAAGTACCCAAGCATTTGATACCTAACATTCTCCTATTCTTGGGCATTTAAGGAGATTACAGCTTTTCTGCATTGCGATGTAATGGGAATTCTTGAACATCAATCTTTGGGCAAATCTCTAAGTATCAAATTAGATTAATAAAAATGTAATAATTAGGCCAAAAAGTGCGGACACTTTTAAAGTTTTTAGTGCATATTGCCCAATTGTAAAATCCACAAGGTCAGGAACTTTATCTTATTTGCCTCTGGGTCACGAGAGCCAGAAGAGTGATGAGCGCATAGTAGACACTCACTAAGAATGTGCTGAATGAATGAATGAATACATTGCCCAAGGGCTTTCCAAAATAAACTGTACTTTCAAATACAATTACTCCCACGGAAAGTTATGTCTATCATTTTTCACCCTCTTGGCCTGAATCATTATTTAACCAATTTATTTCTTCCCGATACCCACTAAAGGGATAGGTATATTTAATGAGAGCCATTTTCTGGGAAGTACTAAATGGGAGAAGGATGCAAATTTACTTTTCCTTCCAATTCTCCAAAAGCTTTCCCTGGGACCTGGAGATTCAACAATTTATTTGATTATCGTACAGGAGAAAAATAAATAAAAAAATACACTCAGTAGTCTGAAAATATTTTTACTTTCCTAAAGCCCGAGTAGAAAATAGATACTTGTAGGTGAATATAACTAGAATAAGCAACTGGTTTTTCTGCACGTTTGTATGTTCTAGTGGCCACAATAACATCAATTACATTTAGCCCAAGATTAAAATTTGTTCTTATTCCACAAATTAATCCACATCCAAAAGGCATATATTTTTCCCATTTCTACATAGTATCATGACCCAGAACAGCCTTTGACAAATCCTTTAGCTTGTTCCTCACTTTTCCTTAATAATACAAACAAAGTATACTTGTAGTAGTTTGATACAGAGCTTCTCTATCTTAGTACCTAAATTAAGGCCTTTCACAAAGCTTTTAATAATACAGTCCCACGTTCCTGGAATTATAGGCAAAGTTAAAAATCATTCCTCCTTTGTGTTTCAGCAAATTTCAGTTCTCTCCTCTAACCGTGTGCATGTAAATTCTATTAATACTAATGGAGGTGATGTACGTGCATACGGAGTAGAATATATGTCTAAATCACACTTTAATCTTTAGCTCCCTAAATCTGGTATCCATCAAAATGATACATGTGCCTCAAATGCACACTCTATGTTTGTTGTTTCTTGTCTGGATATAAAAATTTATTCATGTATTTTTAGTAGCTATTACAATATTTTGACCAACAAATTTTCTTATTATTGTTATGAGTTGAGTTTTAACTGGGTGCTAGATGCAACTATAAACATTCCCGATTTATTATAATACAATTACAATGTAATATCGGCTCCTGACCATGTTATATTTGTTTTTAAAAATGGAAATTCTGTTGTTTTCCACCTGGTTAAACATATGCAATAAAAAGAAAACACAATGCAAGCAAAATAAATATAAGTAACCTGGTAGCATGCTTCTTTACTGAATCATGGTTATCTTTACATAACATTTTAATACATGCACTTTTGAAAACCAAGTTAAATGAGGTCACATTTGGTTTACTTTTACTAAAAGAAAATTATTAACCATATCAGTTCTTTAGAGAAAGAGTGGTTAGCTAGATAATCTTAAATTATTTTTACATAATTCTATTAAAGTTCTCTAAAATTATGCAAATCTAGCATTAGTCTTTTCTCAAGAGGGCCATCATCACATTTCTTCTTTCCTTTTCTACCTCCCCACAATGTTCTCCCAAAAGATGAAAAGGAAGATAATCTTAAAAATATGTAAAATATAAGTTGACTAGTATTTTTATAATTTGAGGTGAGGAAAATGGTGATTTTCCTCTCTAATTGATTTCTTCTTATTCTGGAGCTTGATTCCAGTAGGTGACAGAAACTTGCCAATTAAATGTAATTCAGTCTATTCCTATTTAATAATGTAAATATTCAGTCAATTCAAAATCCCTCAGTATTGTTTTTCACTCTCCCTTTTCCTTTCCCCTTCCTGAGAGAAGAGGTGCAGGGTGAAACTTTAATATCCTAAGCCAGTGGTTGTAGGGGGCTCCTGGGCAGTATAGCAAGTTTTGTCAATTCTTTCAGACACATCCTAGAGAGTCTTTGGCCTCTGCTGAAGTCTCTAGGCATGAGATCCACTTTCTGTAGAAACTTACCAGACCCATTCACTATAGCCCAATCCCTCAGCCATTTCTAATCTCTTACACAGTGACATGTTAGATGAGGTTTTATTCCAATTTCAGAACTTCTCTAGAGGCTTGCAATTTCCCAGGATATGTTCCAAGAAGTAGGACTACGTTTCCCTTCACTAGGAGTCTGAGTGTTCCTATCACCCTTAACTTCTGCCCACAAGGTTTCTCCCTGGGTTTAAATCCAAGGGGGTGGCCAGAACAGTCACCTGATCTTTTGTCTCCCTTTTTCTCTCTTCCTCCTCCCAGAGATGTAATTTTCTACTCTCCCTTTCTGACCAGAATTTTCTCTAAAATGTATATTTCTTCGTTTCTATTCCATCGTATTTGCCCTTCTCTTCTTGGCAGACACTTTTAGTTGCTAACCCATTATCACTTATTCCTTGCTAACATAATCTTGATTTTGTTCAAGTATGGGTCTGAAGTGTGTTTCAGGGAAGTCTGAACCCTCTCCTGGCCCCAGAAATTGAACATTATTTGGATTAAGCCAACCATGAAAATTCCATTACTCAGACTAGTGGGTTTAGGAATAGCATGAAATTAAATTAGAGCCAATGAGATGTGAGAAGAAATATGCTGGAGGCTTCTGGGAAAGTATTCCTTTCTTAAAGAAGGAAATGAAGGTGAGTGTCCTCTTCCACAATGCAACCTTTGGACATTGTTTATGAGGACAGGAGACCTGGAACTGTTGCAGTTATCTTGCAGCAATGAGGAGGGTAGCCAGCATGCTAAGGATTACAGCAAGAAATTGTAAGTAGTTGGTCCTTAAAGATATCATTGATGCCACTGAATTAACCAGCCATAGACAACCAACCTAGAACCACCCATCTCAAGATTTCTTCTTATGTGATACGGTATTTTCTTATAGTTGAACACTTCTAGGTGGTTCTCTATTACTTGCAGCCAAAAACACACTAATTCATATTCACTGAAGTATAATGTCAGAAGACAGCAGGAATCAAAAACAGACGACAGAAAAAGGAAAATATATGGAAACAATTTAAAAAAATAGTATCTCCATAACACAGTATCATTAGTTAAGTGATCTGAGAGGCATATGGCATATTTCTCTCTGAGGACATCTCTGCTACCAAAAAAGTTACTGGAGGATCCAGTTTCCTACCCAAGAACAATGAGTCCCAATTAACTACAGGGATATTACTGAGGCTTGATTAAATTAAAACTAGGATTGCCTGAATTAACAAAGAGTACCCAAAGTACCATTAGTCCCTGTTGGATGCCATCAACTATAGAGTCCCCAGATGTCCACAGTGCTTGAGAGAGAATTCCAGAGATTTGCACCTGAAACTTAATTACTCAGATGAAAACAGACAGGAGACAACTCTCACTTAATAGATGCTGCCTTAAATTTTTTTAAAAAAAACTATTTACATAGTTTAAAGAATCAACAAATTCTATAAGCTTTTCAATTAGGAGGGGAAAAAAAGAAGTCACTCTTCCATCATATCCTACTTCCCAAAGGCAACCACTCTCAGGATCTTTTGGTATTTACTTCCAAATCTTTTGACAATGTGATAATATAAAAACATATATTGTATATAATTATATAGCAGTTACTATGTGTCACATTCTAAAATCATACATATATTATCATTATCCCCATTTTACAGATGATCACAAATTCACAGTGTCAAGTAACATTCCAAAGGTCAAACCACCGGAAAGAAAGAGAGCTTTGATTCCAGCCTTTTCTTACTATTAAAGTAAGCTCCATCCTTGTGTTTTTACTTCTCTCTGAAGAAAATAAGCAGGAAATAGATGTGGATCAACTGATAGAGTGTCTGTCTACAAAATGGAAGGTCCAGGGTTTGATCTCTAGGGCCTCTTGACCCATGTGGTGAGCTGGCCTACGCGCAGTGCTGCTGCCGCGCGCAAGGAGTGCTGAGCCACGCAGGGGCATCCCCACATACGGGTCCCCCACATGCTAGGAGTGTGCCCCTCAAGGAGAGCCACCCCACATGAAAAAAGTGCAGCCTGCCCAGAAGTGGCGCTGCACACATGAAGAGCTAACACAGCAAGATGACGCAACAAAAAAAGACACAGTTTCCCAGTGCCTCAGGTTAATGCAAGCAGGCACAGAAGAACACACAGTGAATGAACACAGGAGACAACAGGCGGGGAAGGGGAGAGGAATAAATAAGATGAATCTTTAAAAAAAAAGAAAGAAAGAAAGAAAATAAGCATTCGGCTCTCTTTCCAACCCCAACATACCTACACACATACATGCACACACACACACACACACACACACACACACACACTTCTCTCCGTTCTCCCAATATTATTATTTCATAAATTTTGGTTAGATCAATATTTTCATTACTATATAAGTGTATTTGACAGTCAAGCAATAGAGAACATTATTTTTTTTTTTTTGCTTGCTAAGTTTTTCTTTCCCTGGAGTTAATAACTGTCTTGTTTTTACCTATACTTAGTTTTCTGTGTAGTTATACCTAATTTAACCTCAAACTCCCTGATCATTATCTAAATCTAATTTTTTTTTTATTCATAACAGATACTCTAGTAATTTCACCTTCTTGAATTAATTTCTAGACCCCTCAGACCTGCTCCAACCTGAATAGGTCACCTTTTAAGCCAAGAGTACAGCCACTATCTTAGTATGTTCCTTAACCCGCATCCTCAGATTTAGTGATGCTTTCATGGATCCCTCCTTTCATGGACATCACATCTTTAAGTCTCTTATTTTCTACTTCACATTAGGGGAACCCTCCGGGACTATCCAGAGAAAATAAAGTAGGACTTCTGGGGAGATGGCATTGGAAAAGGTAGGCAGGGCTCAAGTCTCTCACAAAAACAGTGAAGGAAGGGTGAAAAGCTGCCCCAGAGACCTGCTTTTGGGCTCTGCAGATCAGGAAAGTATGGTGCATCCCCCAGGAGGGCAAGGCACAGAGAGATGAAGCCAAAATGAAAAGTGTGTATTAGTAGCAGCCATGGTCAGGAACAAAACCATCCCCCACACTCAAGGTAAACAGCCTGGATAAAACCCATGGCTCAGGGCAGCCAACTGAGAGAGAAAAAGAAGTCTTCCTCCTTGGGAAGAGGAGGGGTGCATTGGAGGGAGGAGAGGGGTTTCTCCTCAGTGAATTTGGCCAGCAGAGCCTGCTTTGCCACACCAGAATCACGGGCAAGTGGAGGCCGAAGTGTCATTGCCATGGAATGATAAAGCAATGGGCACCATCAGCTGGCTGGTTGGGAAACTGCAAGGAGAAAAGCTACTTTTAGGTGTCCCTTGTCTCCTTGATGGTGTCTGCACCCCATTAGTGAGGCCCTGGTCCTATTTTGATAACTTAAGCTGGGCAATTTTAAAGACTTAAAATTTTGGTTAATAATTTAACCAAAAATCAAAGAAAAGTCCTAAAAGAAAACTACAAGACAAGAGAGGAAATTGACCATCAGAGTAAATTCACTAACATATTCAGATGCCAAGACATCAGCAAACAATTATAAGCCATACTAAGAAGGAAGATATGTCCTAACCAAAAGAGCAAACCAAAGATCCTGATGAGACACAGGATTTAAGACAACTGATAAATGACAATTACACAAATCTTTTAAATCAATTCAAGAAGTTGAAGGAAAATATGATTAAAGAAATAAAGGATATTAAGAAGACACTGGCTAAATATAAAGAACAATTTGAAAGCCTGCAAAAAAAAGTAGCATAAATTATGGGAATGAAAGACACATGGATGGGATTAAAATACATTAGATGGGAGTGGATATGGCTCAAGCAGTTAAGCTCCTGCCTCCCACATTTGGTTCCCTGAAAAAACAAAGAACAAACAAAAAAAGCTAAAAAAGCCAACTCAAGGAAGCTGATGTGGCTCAGTGGCTGAATGCCATCTTCCCACATATGATGTCCCAGGTTCAATCCTTGGGACTTTAAAAAAAAAAATTAGAGGCATGTAAGAGCTGATTTGAATTGCTCAAAGTAAGAATTAATGATTTCGAAGACTGAACATGTAAACTGGAAAAGAGAGAAGAACAGAAATAGAAGAGAATATAAAAAAGAAAAGGAAAAAAGGAACAGGGTCTCAGGAAATTGAATGACAATGCAAATTGCACAAACATAGGAGTTATCAGTGTCCCAGAAGGGGAAAAGAATGGAAAAGGGACAAAAAGAATATCTGAGGAAATAATGGCAAAAAAATTCCCAACCCTTATGAGACATAAATATCAATATCCAAGAAGGACAATGCACACTCTAAACAGAATAAATACTAGCTGACCTACTCAGACACCTACTATTCAGAATGAAAATAGCCAGAGATAAAGAGAGGCTTCTGAAAGCAGCAAGCGAAAAGCAATGCATCACATGCAAAGGAACCTCAATAAGACTCATTGCCAATTTCTCATCAGAAGCCATGGAGACAAGAAGAAAATAGTATGATGTATTTAAGGTATTAAAAGAGAAAAACTACTGGCAGTTTTATCTGGAAAAACTGTCCTTCAAAAATTAGGATGAGTTTAAAATCTTCACAAACAAAAACTGAGAAATTATGTTACAAAAAAAAATTTACAAAAGATACTGTAGGGAGTGCTACAGCCTGAAAGGGGAAAAAAGGGGGAAGAGAACTGGAGAAGAGTGAAGGAACAAAGATTATTGTAAGGGTAACTGAGAAGGTAAAAAGACAGACAATAGTGAGATATGACAACAGAAAGCTCTAAAGGATAAAATGAATGAAGTGAGTAATGCTTTCACAGTAAGAAGACTGAATGTTAATGAATTGAATTCCCCAATCAAAGGATATAGACTGACAGAATGGATTTTAAAAATATAAGACATATATATGCTGTCTACAAGAGATTCACCTAAGATGTAGGGACACAACCAGGTTGAAAGTAAAAAGTTAGAAAACGATATTCTATGCAAATAGTAATCAAAAAAGAGCTGGAGTAATGATACTAATATTGGACAAAATAGATTTTAAATGCAAAATTGTTATAAAAGATGAAGAGGGGCATTATATATTAATAAAAGGAGCAATTCACCAATAAGAAATAACTATAATAATTATTTATGTACCTAACCTGGATGTCCCAAAGTACATTAGGCATACACTGGCAAAACTGAAGGGAGAAATAGATGTCTCTACAATAGTAGTTGGGTACTTCAATTCACCACTCTCAGCATCAGACAGAACATCTGGACAGAGGATAAAGAAGGAAACAGAACACTTGAATAATATGATAAATGAACTAGACTTAACATTTATAGACCATGACACTCCAAAACAGCAGGATATACTTTCTTTTCAAGTGCCCATGAATCCTTCTTCAGGACTGACCATATGTTGGGTCAAAGATTGAAATTATACAAAACACCTTCTCTTATCAAAATGGAATGAAACTGAAAATCAATAACAAATGGAAAAAGGAAAAATTCACAAATACATGGAGATTAGACAAGACACGTAAATAATCTGTGGGTCAAAGAAGAAATTGCAAGAGAAATCAGTAAATATCTTGAGACAAATGAAAACAAGAACACAACATAACAAAAATTATGGGATACAGCAAAAGCAGTACTAAGAGGGAAAGTTATAGTCCTCAATGCTTACATTTAAAAAAAAGAGAAAATTAAGTACTGACTGTACATCTGGAGGAACTAGAAAAAGAAGAGAAAACTAATCCTAAACCAAGCCAAAGGAAAGAAATAATAAAGATCATATCAGAAATAAATAAAATTGAGAAAAAAATAGAATCAACAAAACCAAAAGTTGGTTATATGAGTTCAAAAAAATTGACAAACCCTTAGATAGACTGACAGGAAAAAAGAGAGAGAAGGTGCAAATAAATAATTTCAGAAATGAGATGGGAGAAATTACCACTGACCCCACAGAAAGAAGAGGGATCATTAGAGGATACTAGGAACAACTGTAAACCAGCTAGGTAATGTAGACAAAATGGACAAATTCCTAGGAAACATATAAATAAACTATACTGACCCTAAGGCAAATAGAAGACCTCAATGAAACAATCACAAGTAAAGACATTGAAACATTCATTGAAAACCTCCCAAAAGTGAAAAGCCCTGGACCAGATGGCTTCACAGAGGAGTTCTACCAAGTATTCAAAGATGATCTAATGTCAATCTTGTTCAAGTTCTTCCAAAAATGTAAACAGGAAGGAACACTACCAAACTCATTCTATGACGCAAACAACACACTAACACCAAAACCAGGTAAAGATACTATGAAGAAAGAAAATTACGTACCAATTTCTCTAATGAAGATAGATGTAAAAATCCTCAACAAAATACTCGCAAACTGAATCCAAAAGCACATTAATTATCCACCATGATCAAGTGTGTTTTATCCCAGATATGCAAGGATGGTTCAACAGAAGAAAATCAGTTAGCGTAATAAGCCACATTAATAAACTGAAGGAAAATCACATGATGCTCTAATTTGCAGCAGAAAAGGCATTTGAAAAAATACAATTTCTTGATAAAAAAAAAAACACTCCAAAAGATAGGAATAGAAGAAATCTCTCTCAACATGGAAAAGTGCTTATACAAAAAACCCACAGCTAACATTATACTCGGTGAAAGACTGAAAGCTTTCCCACTGAGATTGGGAACAAGACAAGGATGCCCATTGTTATTCAATAATGTGCTATAAGTTCTAGCTAGAGCAAGTAGGCAAAATAAAGAAATAAAATGCAATGGACAAAGGGTATGGGGAAAGGCAGGAAGAGATGAGAGGTGGAGGCGTCTTCGGGACATGGAGCTGCCCTGGATGGTGCTTCAGAGGTAATCACCGGACATTGTAAATCCTCACAGGGCCCACTTGATGGAATAGAGGAGAGTATGGGCCATGATGTGAACCAATGTATATGAGGTGCAGAGGTGCCCAAAGATGTACTTACCAAATCCAATGGATGTGTCATGATGATGGGAACGAGTGTTGTTGGGGGGGGGGGAGAGGGGGGGTGGGGGGGTGGGGTTGAATGGGACCTCACATATATATTTTTAATGTAATATTATTACAAAGTCAATAAAAAATAAAAAAATTAAAAAAAAAAAAAAAAAAGAAATAAAATGCACCCAAAAAGGAAATAAGGAAGTAAAATGTCACTATTCACTGATGATATGATCCTTTATCTGGAAAATGCTGAAAAATTCGCAAAAAAAGCTACTAGAACTAATAGACAAGTACAGCAAAGTGGCAGGATACAATTGATATGCAAAAATCAGTAGAGTTTCTATACACTACTGATGAGCAATCTGAGGAGGAAGTCGGAAGAAGAATTCTATTTATAATAGCAACTTAAAAATCAAATATTTAGGAGTAAACCAAACCAAAGACATAAAGAACCTGCATTCAGAAAACTACAAAACACTGCTAAAAGAAACCAAAGTAGAACTAAATGAATGGAAGGACATTCCATGTTCATGGACTGGAAGACTATCACTAAGATGTCAATTCTACCCAAACTGATTTACAGATTAAATGCAATCTCAATTGTATTCACCAAGTGCAATGAATGTCCCATGATGATGGAGGAGGTTGTGGTTATGGGAGGAGTAAGGGAGGTGGGAGATATATGGGGACCTCATATTTTTTAATGTAACATTAAAAATAAATTAATTAATTTAAAAAATGCAATCTCAATAAAAACCCAACCGCTTTTTTTTGCAGAAATGGAAAAGCCAATTATCTAATTTATTTGGAAGGATAAGGGACCCTGAATGTCTTTTTAAATGTTTTTAAATGTCTTTAAAAAGAAGAACAAAGTTGGAGAACCTTCACTTCCTGATTTTAAAGCATTTTACTTAGCTTCAGAGGTAAAAACAGCATGGTACTGGCATAAAGATAGACAAAAATGGAACCAAATCAAGAAGTCAGAAATAGACCCTCACATCTATGGTCAAGTGATTTTTAACAAGGCAGTCAAGCCCACCCAGCTGGGCTAGAACAGTTTATTAAACAAATAGTGCTGGAATAAATGGATATCCATATCCAAAAGAAAGCAAGAGGATCCCTATCTCACACCTTATAGAAAAATTAACTCAAAAATGGATTAAGGGCCTAAATATAAAAGCCACCACCATAAAACTTCTGGATGAAAATATAGGGAAACATGTTCAAGACATTGTGGTAAATGGTAGTTTTTTAAACCTTACGCTCAAAACACAAGCAATGAAAGAAAAAGTAGATAAATGGGACCTCCTCAAAATATAATACTATAGTTTTTTGAAAGACTTTGTCAAGAAAGTAAAAAGGCAGCCTACTCAATGGGGAAAATATTTGGAAACCACAAAAATATTTGGAAATCACAAAAAATTTGGAAACCACAAACAAGGGTTTGATATCCATGTTATATAAAGAGATCATACATTGGGGAGCAGATGTAGTTCAAGTGGTTGAGTGCTTGCTTCCCACATGGGAGGTCCAGGTTTGGTCCTTGGTGCCTCCTAAAAATGAAAAGACAAATAACAAGCAAATGAACAAAGGAACCAACTCAGGAGAGCCGATGTGGCTCAGTGGTTGAGCACTGGCTTCTCACATACGAGATCCCAGGTTCAATCCCTGGCCCCCAGTACCTCAAAAAAAGAGAGAGAGAGAGATCATACAACTCAACAATAAAAGGCAAGCAACCCAATTAACAAATGGGCAAAAGACTTAAATAGACATTTTTCCAAAGAGGAAATACAAATAGCCAAAAAACACATCAAAAAATATTCACGATCCCTAGGTATTTCAAAATGCAGATTGAAACTACCGTGAGTTACTATTTCACACCTTAGAGAATGGCAATTACCAAAAACAAACAAATAAAAACCAGAAAACTACAAGTGCTGGAGAGGATGTGAAGAAATGAGAACACTCCTTCACTGTTGCTAGGTGTGTAGAATGGTGTAGCCTCTGCGGAGGGCATTTGGCAGTACCTCAAGAAGCTTAATATAAAACTGCCATATGAGTCACCGATTTTGTTATTAGGAACATATTCAGAAGAACTAAAAGCAAGGATGTGGACTGAAATTTGTACACCAATATTCATAGCAGCATTATTCACAATTGCTAAAATTTGGAACCAGCACAAGTGTTTGTCAACCAATGAATGGATAAACAAAATGTGATATATACATACAATAGAAAACTAGTCAGCTGCAATAAAATATGAAATCAGGAGGCAGATGACAACATGGATAAACCTTAAGGATATTATGTTGACTAGAATAAGCCAGAAACAAAAGGACAACTATTGCATGGTCCCACTAATTTGACCTAAATACAATGGGTAAACTCACAAAGGTAACTCTAGCATATAGGTTACAAAGAAATAGAATGTCGGTTGAGAATAGAAGCTCATGCTTAAAGTATGTAGAATTTTTAATAAGGATTTATTGTAAAGTATGGAAATGAATAGAGCTGATGATAACATATTTTAGTGAGTGTAACTAACACTGCTGATTTATGAGATTGTGGCTGATAAGAGTAGTCTGTGGACATATATATCAATTAAAAGGAAACTAGGGAATTATCTACTGTATATGCATAGCAGTTTGATATGGTTATGAATTCCAAAAATAGATATTGGATTATGTTTGTAATCTGGTCTGTACCTGGGCATGATTATGATTAGGGTTTTGATTGGGCCATGTCATTAGGGCATTGAGTCCCCATCCCTTGGTGGGTGGGGACTCACAGATAAAAGGCATGGCAAAGGACAGAGTTGGGGGGTTTCGATGTTGGAGTTTGATGCTGAAGCCTTAAGCTTGAACCCCAGGAAGTAAGCTCACAGAGGAAACAGAAGCAAGCCACAGGAAGAGGAACCCTGAGCCCTGAAAGAAGCAAGCTCCGGGAAGAGAGGAATCCTGAACCCAGAGAGAAGCAAAACCCTGGAAGAGAGGAACCCAGGAAGCCTGAATCCTCACAGACATCACAGCCATCTTGCTCCAACACATGAAAATAGACTTTAGTGAGAGAAGTTACTTAGGATTTATGGTCTGGTATCTGTAAGCTCCTACCCCAAATAAATACCCTTTATAAAAGGTTTTATATAAAAACCAACCAATTTCTGATATTTTGCATCAGCACCCCTTTGGCTGACTAATACAATGTGTAACAGTGATTTTAGTAGTGGATGAAAATTTCTTCTTTTACAAAGCATTAAGAATATGGTGATACCTGGGAAAATTACAAGTAATGTAACTTATGAATGACAGTTAACAATAATATTATATTTTTGCAACAATGGCAAAGATGATATATCAATTCTAAGGGCCAATAGGGAGTATAAGGGGGTATGGGATTTTTCCTTTTGGAGTAATGAAAATATTCTAAAATTGACTGAAGTGATGACAGTACAACTCTGTGATGAAAATAAGAGCCACTGAGTGTAATCCTTGACTGGACTGTATAAAACATGGAGCTATATAACCCAGTGTATTGGTCAGCCAAAGGAGTGCTGATGTAAAATACCAGAAATCGGTTGGTTTTTATAAAGGGTGTTTATTTGAGGTAGGAGCTTACAGTTATCAGGCCATAAAGCATAAGTTACTTCCCTCACCAAAGTCTATTTCCACATGTTGGAGCAAGATGGCTGCCGAAGTCTGCTTTCTGGGTTCCTCTGGGCTCAGCTCCTCTATTTCCTCCACAAGGTCAGCTGTAGACTACCAGGCGAACGGCTCTATCTCTTTCCCTGGGGCTCCGACTTTAGCATCAAACTCCAACATCAAAACTCCAACATCAGAAACCCTCAACTCTGTTCTTCGCCATGCCTTTTCCTAACTCTATCATGCCCTAATCATAATTCAATCATGCCCAGATACAGATCAGGTTACAAATATAATCCAATATTTCTTTTTTGAAATTCATCAATAACATCAAACTGCTACACACAGGAAATCCAGTGGTGGAAGATGGGTTGGCTGACGAACAAATATGAGAACCTTCTCTCATGAACTATAACAAATGTATATAGTGTATACTACTACTAATACAGGGTGTTAATAATCAGTTGGATTGGGGGGAAATACACCAAATGTAAGTAATATGCTAGTAGTAATATTTTGACAGTGCTATTTCATAGTTTGCAAGGAATGTTTCACAACAATACAAAGGTGGTGGTGGAGGGGTGATGTATGGGAGCCCTGTATGATAATATGCATATTTGTTTTTTAAGAGTACAACTTTTACTTTACATTTACTGTTTATGTATGTCCATATATGAATGATAAACATCAACAAAACAATAAGACAGGAAAAACACCTGATAAAATGTGAATTCTAAAAAAAAATTAAGGTAAATGTTTTTAGACATTGCAACTCTGAAAACATCTTTATTCTATTTCACACTTAATAGCTTGGCTGGTATAGAGTATTAGTTTATAAGTCATTTTTCTTCAACACTTTGAACCTATTGATCTATTGTTTTCAAGCTTTCAGCGTATTAAGAAATCATTCTGAATTCTAATAGTTTTGACTGTGACCTATCTAAGAATCTTCTTTTTGTCCCCAACTATTCTAAAATTTTGGTATGAGGTGCCCTATTTTCATAATTGGGCCAAGCACTCTGGAAACTCTTATCTTTAAATTCTGAGAAATGTTAATGAATTATTTTGCTATTTCTCCCTCTTCTACTTTTTATGTCCTTGCGGATTTAAGTATTTTATAAAATATTCCTTCACTGTCATTTTAGGGAGCAAAAATATATGCATGTATTTAATCCCTAACATACATATTTATAGTCCCTCTCACTCTTATTTCAAATAAGTACAACATTCTCAGGTTCTAAAAAACAAGTGTGGGAAGCGGATTTGGCTCAATGCATCGAGTGTCCGCCTACCACATGGGAAGTTCAAGGTTCAAACCCAGGGACTCCTGACCCGTGTGATGAACTGGCCCACGCGCAGCACTGATGCGTGCAAGGAGTGCTGTGCCACACAGGGGTGTCCCCCACGTAGGGGAGCCCCACATGCAAGGAGCGCACCCCATAAGGAGAGCATCCGAGCGCGAAAAACGTGTAGACGCCACCCACACGGAGAGCTGATGCAGCAAGAAGACCCAACAAAAAGCGACCCAGATTCTGGGTGCCGCTGACAAGAATACAAGCAGACACAGAAGAACATACAGTGAATGGAAACAGAGAGCAGACAACTGCGGCGCGGGGGGGGGGGGGGGGGGGGGGGCGGCGGGTAGGTGTAGGGAAGGGGAGAGAAATTCTTTTTAAAAAGTCTCTCCCAATCCTCTCTCAGGTACCCAGCTCTCTGTCTCACCCCCAACCCTAACCTGGTAATCACTTTATTAGTCTTTTGTGAATGCTTCAAAAGTCTCTTTAAATATAAAAGCAAATAGGAATATATACTTATTCCCTTCCTTTTTACACAAAAAGCAGCCTACTAGCCTACTATAATGTTGTTCTGCACATTGCAGCTTTCATTTAATATTGCTTGAAGCTGTGTCAGTATAGAGCTTTTTCATTCTTTTTAAAAGCTATATACTAGTCCATTAAATCAATCTCCTATCAAGACACATTTGTTTCCTATTTTTACTAACAAAAGTATAATGAATAGTTCTAAACAAATAATTTTGCTTGTGCACCCATACACCCAGAGGTTAAATTTAAAGAAACAGAATTACTGGGTCAAGTGGTGTGTGCACTTATTATTATTATTTATTTATTTCTCTCCCCTTCTCCCCCATGCCCCAGTTGTCTGCTCTCTGTGTCCATTTGCTGCGAGCTCTTTGTCTGCTTCTGTTGTTGTCAGCGGCACGGGAATCTGTGTTTCTTTTTGTTGCGTCATCTTGTTGTGTCAGCTCTCCGTGCGTGCAGCATCATTCCTGGGCAGGCTGCACTTTCTTTTGCACTAGGCAGCTCTCCTTACGGGGTGCACTCCTTGCACGGGGGCACACCTGCGTGGCAGGGCACTCCTTGCACGTGGGCCAGCTCCACACGGGTCAAGGAGGCCCCCGGGTTTGAACCTCAGACCTCCCATGCGGTAGACGGATGCCCTAACCACTGGGCCAAGTCTGCTTCCCATTTATTATTTTGAGAAGTATTGCCAACTGCACACCATAAAGGTTGTACCAATTTTCATTCCCTACAATGTGACGAATGCCTGTTTTACTGTCTTATTTTCCTCTACCACCTAGCTAACAGAGTATACTATAAAAAATTAAATAGGTGAAAATATTCAGTGTTGCTTAAGTTTGCATCTTAGTATGAGTGAAGCTTTTCATATGTTTAAGAAACATTTCATTCCCTTTTGCCTGATGCATGAGTTGCATTCTATTCTTCATAATGTAAACTTAAATATCTTCTTTGAGAACAAAAGTGGTGTGTGTGTGTATGTAAAGCATAAGTTCAAAGTTATCATTACAACATTGTTGAGCCAAATACATAATTACAGTAACTACAAAAATTAATTACCACATCTAAAATACCAAATATTAGTATTTAAGGACAATGGAAATAATCTAAATAGGTTATCTATAGCAAGACAAGATCTCTAAAAAAGAACATTTCTGGACTGAAGGCCCACTAACATTCAAATTATGAATTCAGTAGTCTATGTTGAGAAAATACATTTGGAACAATGGTTAGTCCACATCTGGGATATGCTGAAATCAAATCTAGTATTGTGGAAAGAATATTGGATTTGAAATCAGAAGGAAGAATACATTACATTAGTCAAATAACGTAATCACTCTCAACCTGTCTTCTGATCTAAAAAATGGGCACAGTGTTTGTAAACTCCTTTCATCACTGGGAGGAATTAATGTAAATTACTTCCAATCAATAAAATCAAGAAGGTAGTCATATGACTTATGTGAAAGTCCTAGAATATAAAAACTTAAAGAGCTCTCAGAAAAGGAATATTTGAGTCATTAAACATAGTAAGGAAGGTTAAAGAGATACGAGTTTTAAAAAAATAGCACTTAATGGTGAAAAAACATATGTAATCTGAAAGCACAAAACAATATTCTCACAACTATAAGTGAGGGAAAAAGACTAAAGAACTTACCCATTTTGTAATTCTAAATATTATAGTATGAAAATGTTTCATAAAAACTGTATCCCTTTAAATTAAATCATTTAAAGTAGACTCTTTAAAGACAAAAACTAGTATAATAGGGAATAAAATATAATGAACTGGCAAGATTTTTTTAAAATGTATTTTTTTGTTTTCTGTGAGGCAATCCTATGGATATTTTAAATACAAGTTATTCTTAAAGACTGATTATATTTTCATTTTTCATACTAAAAAGCTTGTTACCTCTAATAAACCAATACAATTAACAAAAAACTCAACCCTTATTTCTATTTTTAAATTTCAATTTTTATTTATAAAGTACAAAAATAAAATTTATGAGAAATACTATTATGTGGGATATGAAAGCATTTCTTTCAAACAAGTATGTACACTTTAAAAAAATAAAAAATATATATCGCATAATAGTCAAGTGAAATGCATTTTTTTTCCTGGTTCCATTTTTTAGTTGCAGCAATAGGTCCCCCTAGTGGAGATTGAAAGTATATTTTGCATGTTTTTCTCTAAAACACTACTCTAAATTTGAACAACTGAATTAAGCATATTTTCAGTTGAAGAAATGCAGAGAAATGTCTGAGAAAAAATGCTACTTAAAGAGATTAGAAGGCCTGTGGATTGACTGTCACACATGAATTTGTACTTAATACATTCATAATTGCAGCAATCAAAATCCCTACTCCTAAAAAAGAACTCGCCAAAAACCATAATTAGTTAATAGAGATTAATAAAGTTGAATATGCAACATAATGAAGCTTATAAAGATTAGACTCATACATAAATAGTATCTAGCTAATGATTCCTCCTATTGGTCTCTATCAAAGTATACACAAGCACATAGTTCCTTAGGAAAGCACAATTGTTTATTGAACACTCACAAGAATATTACCAACTTGAAATACTAAAAGATTTATTTATTTTTAGGTTACTTAGAACAATATCCTAACAAGTGATATATAATAGAATGGAAGAATACACTCTATGGATGAATGAAATGGAAGGTTTTGAAATGAAACCAGAATCACATGTTCTCATTCAATTCTATCAGCAAATGTTCACCCAGAAGCACAATTACCTTGGAACACTATGCAACTCAGTGTATTTTCATTCCATGCCCTCTTGACTAAGTAGAGTTCAAGCACATTCAGCCCAGGATAAAAACTGAGATTCAGATAATTCTTATTCAGATGTTTTCCACATTCAAGAGGTCCTGGAGACCCAGAACTTCCAAGATCAGATAGTGTAATTGTAAATCATCAGTCCACAAACCAGTACCTCTACTCAGCTGTCCTTTTTGCTGCCAGCAGTGTACCATTTCCCTCTCCATTTCCCTGTTACTCCCATCAGGTTCCCCCACATCATCTATTATCTGTAAATCTCTGGCTTCCCTGGAGGCTTTGGAACCTTCCAAAGAGCATTTGGAAATAAATGTGTGGGGAGTTTTTTGTTGTTTTTAGGAGGTACCTGGGATCTTGTACATGGAAGCAGGCACTCAACCACTAAGCTACATCCACTCCCCAATGAGCTGTTTTTTTTGTTTTTCAGAGATACTAGGGATCAAACCATTTCAGCTACATCCGCTCCCCAGTTTGCTCTTAAATGTTTAATTCATCAGAATCTTGAGCCATATTTTAAGATACTGAGCCAATTATAGCAATCTTAATTCCCTCTCATTTCATTTACCTCGCTGTCTTTAGAAAGTCATATAGTGTATATCATTGACCAAATGACATAATATGATTTTGCACCTCAGAACCCTCCACATTCATACTATAAACCATATTCTAAGTCAAGCTCTCTTTTACATCTAGACCCTAACTCATTTTTACCTCAGCTCAAATTCCTGGAACAAATTTCTTGATTATGTAGGAATAGGTTAACCAATCTGTAGATTAACAATATAAATGCATAGCATTTTACCTTCCCCAATATTGGGAATCTGGAGAATGTGCAGGAGAATGAGGTGAGGAGTGGGGCTACTTTAGGTTCTCAACCCCCACTTCAACTCACGATGTTTCTCAGTTAACACTTCTTCTTTAGTCCCATGGAAGATAAGGCGGGAAGGTAGAGTAAAAGTGGTAAAAGACAGTAATCAGTGACAGGGAGAAGAGCCTATTCCCAATCTGCTGTCATAGTTAATCTGAATACTCTTTCATATGACCCCAAATAACAAGTTAATTCTTTTTGCCTCTTCTTCTACCTAGTTTGTTATCTATTGTTTCTAATTTTTTTTAAAGATTTTATTTATTCCCCACCACCCCCGCCCTGTTCCCCCCTCTGTGTCCATCTGCTGTGTGTTCTTCCGTGTCTGCTTGTATTCTCATTAGGTGGCTCCAGGAACCTATTCTAAATCCTTTCAGAGTGGGAGAGAGGCGATTAGTCTCTTGCACCACCTCAGCTCCCTTTTTTGCTATTTTCTCTTCTCTGTGTCTCTGGTTATGTCACCTTGCTGTGACAGCTCTCCACTTTAGTCGGCACTCCTGCGCAGGGCACCTTTCCTGTGCAGGACGACATTCCCACGCAGGGCGGCACTCCTATGCAGGCTGCATTCCCCCGTGCGCCGACACTCTGCGTGGGCCAGCTTGCCCTCACCAGAAAGCCCTGGGCATCAAACCCTGGACCTCCTATATGGTAAATGGGAGCCCAATTGGTTGAGCCACATCTGTTTCTCTATTGTTTCTACTTTAATGATCTTACAGTATTTGTGGAGAAGTTTGCTACAAATCCTTTCTGAAAAAAAGATGAAAGGATGAGATACAAATTATAAAGTAGAAATTAAGAACTGTGAAAAAAAAAAGATATTTGTCTTTTCTATCTTTTCTTCATAGGACTTAATCTTTTAGAGGTTGAGTCACTAACAGCCGCTAGAAATCAGGTTAAGCTTTTTGAAAATATTTTTTAAACCTTGGACCTTAACAACTTAGGTATTAATACAGATTATGACTTTTAAGCTTATTTTGACCAAATGTTGACAGTATATGATTTACACAAGTTCTCTATTTTGAGCTGTTGCAGGCTCGCCAAGAATAAACTTCCTTCAAATGGATTGAAGACATGGCTTGCTCATCTGCTAATGAATACTCCAAAGAAAAAACTAATCTGGTCTTAGAATTTCTCCCCAAGCCATACCCTAGCCTCTTGGGTCTGAGTACATCGTTGGGTCTCCCAGAAGACCTGGAGGTCCCAGAACTTCTAAGATCAAATTAAAGAGCTATAGTTCATTTGAGCCTACAGATCAGTAAATCTAATTATAGGACAGGCCTAGATATAATAATATATATTTTAATGTAATTTACAAAACATTTTCATAATTATAATCTCACTTAATTTGTCCCAAAACCAGATGAGATAAATCTTTGCTATGACAGTGAAACTAGGTATTTGAACAAACTTTTTTCCCACAAGGAAAATTCCCAGAATTTCAAAAGTTGTTTTTTTTCCTTTGATGGAGTTACTTTGTTTTTATTGCAATGTTGAAAAACTTCCCACAATCCCATGGGATTTATATTAGCAACAATTATTTCCCAATACTAGTATAGAAAAGTCTCCTGAACAGCTACTAAAGACTCAACTGAACTTAATAGAAAACTTAAAAGGAAAAGTAGATCTTGCTTAAAACATGGTCAAGTCTGTTTGGCAGGGATTTTAGAAGCATGAACTTTCAAAACAAGCAAAATGCCTATTTTCGAATGAAAGAGCGCTTTTCAGCAGGCAAACCCCCAAACCTTTAACCCAACAGTAGAAAATACGATTTGGAATTACTTTTCTCATTTAGTATTTAGCTGATCTGTGGAATAATTTTTACTTCCATTAGTACTAGGCTTTCATCAATAAGGCACCAGATTTCATGTTTCGCAACAGTACATATTTCCTTGCTTTCAGGCTTATATGGACCTTTCTGAAGACCCTGTGGATATACAGTCCATGGTAATGCCAGATGGTGAAAATGATCATTCTTTTTCAGAGAACACGGTGATGTGTAGGACAAATGTTAAACATATTTAGAAATGTTGGACTCCAGGGAGTCTATCATGTATCCCTAATTTTATTTATTATTGAAGAAAACTCACTTTAAAATATTTTTAATATAAAGTGGAGGTAATCCTGATTTTTGACTCTATAAAATGTCATTAATTTTCTTACTCATGTATTGAAAAAATATTTTGTGTTTTAAAACTAGCTTAAGACTTCTGGGGTTCCAAAGTTAAAAAAAGGATAATTTGGATTTTCACACAAATTCAGTAACATTAATTACTGCACTTAATATTTATTTATTTTTAGGAAGCTCCAGGAATTGAACCAGGGACCTCATATATATGAAGCAGGCACTCAAGCATTGAGGTACATCCACTCTAAACTTAGTATTTACAGTATGCATCACAGAGGTAACTCTAATGAAAACAAATTATCCTAAATAAATGAGACTTGGTTTTACTAATTTAGGTTTTACTTGGCAATCTTTCAAAGCATCTAGGATGAAATTCTCAATGAATATTTTACTACAGGATGATAGAAAAATGAATTCAGAATTGGCTCTTTAATCAAGATCACCAAGACCTCATCAAAATGACTGCCATATAACATTACAAAAATTCCTGCTTGCAAATTCCTAACAATTCTTAATTATACTATTAAAATCTTTGCTAAACCTATTTGTGACCAATGCATCTCTACTGAGACCTACAGGAGCTTTGATTAAACTATCAGGTCCAGGCCCATAAGCCTTACTCCCTCCTCCTCTCAAACTTGATCCTTCAAGGATCCTTCCTCTCACACACCCTTTTTGAGACCATACTCCTAAATCCAAAGTTCCTTCCATTTTCTCTTAAGAATTTAAGAGTTCATTAATCATTCAAAGGATCTACAATAAAATCTCCATGTTAATTGGCAAAAAAATTTCCTGAATTTTACTCTCAAATTGAACATTTTATGAGTTCCCACTACTTAATAATATGTACTTTTCCTGTAAGTATTTGCTTAATACTGTTTTTTTTAATTAATCTATTTCTTTTCCAGACTCACCTATTATTTTAAGGTGTTGTCTCTCACTATAAAAATATAATCGGTCTAAGATTATATACTTCTAGATGTCTGACACCAAACACTAACTCCCATGGATTAACATAATACAATGCCATGCTAGATTAATCATGTTTAATACTTGGTGTCAGTCTTCAATCAATACCATGACCAAGCAGGGGGCCCTCAGTCTAAGTCCTGCTCTGCTAGATCTCTTCTATAATGCAAGTTTTCTGGTTTCTAATTACCACCTCTTCCATCTGTTTTCCCAGCCCCAGGGGTGGTAGTGCTTCCTTTAGTGGTCTCGGGATCCCTTTCTGCTTTTTATTGATGCTCCTGCACCAATTTAACTGATTCCTTATATTACACTGTCAAAATATTCTAGTTGTGGACTTTTTTTTCTATCTGAACTCTTGAGAGTGACACTATTCAGAGAATAGGATTGGGGGGTTTAAAAAAAAAAGATATTTGCTTTTACTTTATAGTCTTTAATGTACTACTTATGCAGTTTATTTTTTATTTTTAATTTCTCTCCCCTTCCCCACCCCCCACCCCCAGTTGTCTTCTTTGTGTCCATTCGCTGTGTGTTCTTCTGTGTCTGCCTATATTCTTGTCAGGAGCACCCAGAATCTGTGTCTTTTTGTTGCATCGTCTTGCTGCATCAGCTTTCTGTGTGTGCGACGCCATTCCTGGGCAGGCTGCACTTTTTTCATGCTGGGCGGCTCTCCTTACGGGGCACATTCCTTGCGCATGGAGCTCCCCTACGCAGGGGACACCCCTGCGTGGCACAGCACTCCTTGTGCGTATCAGCGCTATGCATGGGCCAGCTCCACACAGGTCAAGGAGGCCCTGGGTTTGAGCCTTGGACCTCCCATGTGGTAGACGGACATCCTATCCATTGGGCCAAATCCGCTTCCCTACTTATGCAATTTAAACCTAATTACATATTTTAAGTTAGTTTTGAAATTATTTTGTCTTCCTCACATCAGTCTTCAGAACACTGTAAAAAATAGCTTCTAAGAACATGTCATTAGTAAACCCCCAATAGAATATACCTCTAGAGACTAGCATCAGATGGCTTGAAGAGTTGATGCCATTGCCACTGTCCACTCTACTGGTGTTTGCTAATGTAAGATCATTAACACTAAGGTCTGGATCTATCAACTACATTTGAAAGCCTTCCATTAGAAGTGCTATATGAACCTCCTGAATAAAAAAAAAGGGGGGATTAAGAATAAGTGAAGCACATTACACACTACATATTAAGTGCTTAAGCAAATATGGTTTCTGCTTCCCTCCTCATTCCAACTGCCTACTCCTAGATCCTAAGAGCTGCTAATAGATACACTGCTTCTTTAGAAAGGAGAATCTGTTTTCCTAACAAAGGTAAAGGTAAAGGAAAAGATCTTAGCTGACAAATTCCAAGCTATTAAAGCTCACAGAACACCAGAAGAGCAATGCCCTAAGCAAGTTTAGCAAGAAACAGATATTTTCTCATGTCATGAAATACCAATGCATGATAAATATGACCACTACCAACCTCCACTCTCCTCTTTTTCACTCTTTTCTTTATATTGCCACCTATACTAACCAGTTTAGCATGGAAGCTCATTAGACTTGACAGCTACTGGTTATTAACACTGGAAAATTATAAGTAATTTCTATCTTACTGTAAGACTAAGCTTCCACAAATATGAAGAACTGAGGTAAGGACTTTTTTCAACCTACAATAAAAGCTAAAGAGGGGACTGGGTGTAGCTCAGTGGTTGAGTGCCTGCCTGCTTCCCATATACAAGGTCCTGGGTTCAAGTCCCGAATTTAAAAAAAAATCTGAAGAAACAAATTTGCTAGTATCCCAAGAAGCAGTATTTACCTTTGTAAATGGTAACAAGCAGCTTTGGGTTATTGCTCCAATAGATTTATTTTTATCTGTATTAATTTCCCTAAATCAATATACTTCATGATCAAGATATAGAAGGCAATTATTCAGAAAGGTTGATAAAAAATTTTTAATTTCAGTATCTGCTTGGTTGCTCTGGTTATTATTTCTACTATAAACACAGATTTCACATTTGAAATTATGTTTTATTCTAGGTTCAAAATTAACTTGCTTGCTTTCTAGATAACTTTGAAATGTTACCACTGTTACATTATTCCCTATGGAATTTGTTAAATGTCTGTTAAGATAAAACTTTATGTAAGCCTCAAATTATACTGTATTCTAAAACAAGAAGTCTAAGGGAAGAACACTAAAACAGACAACCCAACTGTCTTCTTGGGAGAGCTCAATACCAACAGGAACCAGGTTATTACAAAGGATCAGTATGAGTACCATTTCTCTATGACCTCTTCCAAAGCTACTTGTTCCCCTCTACCATACATTCCTTCTGCAAGGCAGAAGAGGTCATTATTATCTGGAAAGTCTGTCAACTGATTCCTCATGAATAGAATGTTCCCCTAAATAGGGTGAAACATAGCCTTGAATTATTTCTGTGGATTACAGTTTATTTTCACCACTATGACATTAATTGAATGATAATTATCTTGGCAGATCAAAATTCTAAAATCTAAATCTTTCACTTTGTCAAGAAGTTAGATGATTCAAGCTGTATTCATTCAATTAGTTTAAGAAGGGAATATTCAGATTTAACTGTCACAACTTATGCTAAGATACTAAAAGAGTTATAGAATATAATACACAAGGGCAAATTGGTCTATAATGCTTTTTCCCAATAAACAAAAAGACATGATTCTTAAAAAAGGAATTATGCTTATACTGAGTGATCTTGTACTGAAACACAGCATGTCAAATTTGAATATAATGTAATAGAAAAATATGCTGTTCTACTGATATTTGTATTTCAATTTTTTATTTAGAAACTAGCAAAAGTATAGAAAGAAAAGATTTAAGAAAGATGCTATTGAGAGTCAACAGATAGTAACAATAAAGCATATTTACCAAACTATAAAATACTAATAAAATAAATATTTTATTAATAAAAATTTGAAAAACTTGTACACCAAAATAAAAGTGGCTACTAACGTTAAATAAAAAACTTCAAAGAATCTGTACCACATGATTCAATGCTTTAAACTTTATATAAAACCTATTTATAAATAGAAAACAGAACTATTTAGGTACTAACAATACTTTTTAGACAAAGAAACTTAACAGTAGTAAAATACAAATACATAAGATGCCTGTTTTTGGTCCTTTTAGGAAGAAGAACTGTTGATTTCTCTTTTCTACATGGCTCCAAGCAAAAAAATAGAGTATAAGATGGCAACTGCAACATTCTTAGTGATTCTCCTTGTAATTCTTTAAATGTCACCAGTCATAATGGCAATGAACTCCTCTTGATTTACTGTGGTAAGAAAGAAAGTGTAACCGTCAGAAGTAAAAGTGTCTTATTTAAGAGAACACTACTATTATTTTCCATTAAGGATTTTTAAAATTTTACATTACACAAAATTCTTAACAAATTTTTGCTTTTACTTCTCAGCTAGCAAATTGAACATGTTTATTAAATAGAACTTCATGAATACAAAAATATATAAAAGGTGGCACACAATAACCTGGGAAAAGATATTATTAGTATGTTACAAAAGAAATCAATCATAGTCATAATATTTGCACATACTTGCTAAAATAGCTAGAAATTTTTAATTTCTTAAATGGTTAATAATATAAAATCTTTATTCTAGTAGTTCATTTAGCAAACCCATCATAAGTAATCTTGAATATAACATGCATATAAATTAGTGAAATTCTGAAAGAAGAAAATATATTAGAATTAGGGAAAAATCAATTTTTTTAACTTTTACATATTTAAAAGGCTATGTTAAAAAATAACTGAAACCAGGTTGACATACCTCAAAATTTAAAATATCATTGAAAATGGCAATTTTAAAAAGATATGCATACCTAATCTTACCAAAGTAATATAGCAACTATAAAATTTAAATATAAATGCAGGAAATAATCATTGATGAAGACTGTTAATTTACCAAAATAATAAATGAAATTCAGTAAGAATCTCCAGTTTACAGAATGTGATGTTAAAGACAGCAATCTAGAAATAGGAAATAATCTTATTAAATGCTTAAAATCAAGACAGACACAAACACCAATTTTTAGTGAAATGTTCAGAAAAGAATGTTTCCTCTGTAAAACAGTTGAATTCAAAGACCCTAAGACTTTGTATATATCTTTACAAGGCCCAAGTTATGAATGAAAATTTTGGTAAAGAGAGACCTGGATTCTAATTCTAGCTCTTACACGATAAATAGGTCTACATCTCACTTTCTTTATCTGAAAAGCACCAAATTTACAACGGACTTTCAGGTTGTTTCTAACTCTTAAATACTCTAAATGCTAAACTACAAAACAGAAAAAAAATCCATTGATACACACATTGATAATCTACTAAATACCCAACACACTAGGTAATGTGTTATATACCAAAATAGACCACAGATTTTCTATTCTGAAATAATTTTTTGAAGTGAGGAAGATATCAGATGATAAAAAATTAATGTCAATTTTCTTAGTTATGACAATAGTATCATAGTTATGATAATATTCTTAGTAGATACAGGCTAAAATATTAGGCATGTTATGATGTATGCAACCTGCTTTTCAGAAAAAACTACAGGCATATCTCGAAGATATTTTGAGTTTGGTTCCAGACGACAATAAAGTATCTCAATAAAGCAAGTCAACAGGGTTTTTTGGTTTCCCAGTGCACATAAAAGTTATGTTTACGCTATACTAAGTCTTATGTGTGCAGTAGCATTATGTTGAAAAAAACAATGTAAATAACAATTTAAAAAACACGTTATGGCTAAAAAACGCTAACCATCATCAGAGCCTTCAGCAAGTACTAATCTTTTGTTGCCATGTTGATGGCTGCTGCCTGATCAGGGTGGTGACTGTTGAAGGTTGGGACGGATGTGACAATTCCCTAAATTAAGACACAACGATGTATGCCACATCAATTGACTCTTCTTTTCATTTCTCTATTCATGCAATGCTGTTTGATAGCATTATACCCACAGTAGAACTTCTTTTAAAATTGGAGTCCATCCTCTCAAACCCTTGCACTGCTTCATCAACTAAATTTATGGAATATTGTAAACCATGTATTATCAGCGTTCTAGCATTCTTCACCAGTAGATTCCATCTCAAGAAACCACTTTCTTTGCTCATCCACAAGAAGCAACTCTTCATCCACTAAAGTTTTATCATGAGATTACAGAAATTCAGTCAAATCTTCAGGTTCCATGTCTAATTCTAGTTCTCACGCTATTTCCACCACATCTGTAGTAACTTCCTCCACTTAAGTCCTGAATCCCTCAAAGTCATCCCATGCAGGTTGGAATCAACTTCTTCCAAACTCCTGTTCAGGTGGTTATTTTGATCTCCCCCCATGAACCATGAATGTTCCTAATGTCATCAAGAATGGTGAATCCTTTCCAGAAGGGTCTCAATTTACTTTGCCCAGATCCATGAGAGGAATCACTGTCCATGGCAGCTACAGCCTTACAAAATATATTTCATACATAATTAGATTTGAAAATTGAAATTACATCTGGATCCATGAGTTGCAGAATGGATGTTGTGTTAGCAGGCATGAAAACAGCATTAATCTCATTGCACATCTCATATGAGCAAGCACTTAGATAACCAGGTAACACTGTCAATAAGCAGTAATAATCTGAAAGAAATCTTTTCTTCCTGAGCAGTAGGTCTCAACAATGGGCTTCAAATATTCAGTAAACCATGTTGTAAACAAAGGTAATATCATCCAGGCACTGTTGTTCCATTTACAGAACACAGGCAGAATAGATTTAGTATCATTCTTAAGGGCCCTAGGATTTTCAGAATGGTAAATGAGAGTTGGCTTTAACCAGTAATGCATTTAACCAGATGTTAGTCCCTAACAAGGGGCTGTTCTTTGAAGCGCTGCACTCAGGCACTGACTGTTCCTTTCTAACAAGTCTGAGATGGCATCTTCCAGTAGAAAGCTGCTTTGTCTACACTGAAAGTCTGTTTAATCTACATTGTTTAATGTAGCCACCATCTTTATCAATTATCTTAGCTAGGTATTCAGATAACTTGCTGCAGCTTCTACATCAGCACTTCCTGCTTCACTTTCATTTTATGTCATGGAGGTGGCTTATTTGTTCACTGGAGTAGCTCTTTCATTTCCATTAAGAACTTTTCCTTTGCATGCACAATTCGGCTGTCTGGCACAAGAGGCCTAGTTTTCGACCTATCTGGGCATTCAACATGCCTTCCTCACTAAGTTTTCACCATTTTTAACTTTTGATTTACATTAAGAGATGTGCGACTCTTCCTTATACTTGAATACTTAGAGGTCATTGTAGGATTATTTATTGGACTAATTTCAAGATTGCTTTTTCTCAAGTTTTAAGGAAGCCTGAAGAGAAGGAAAGAGACAGAGAAAAGGCCCATCATCAGAGCAGTCAGAATACACAGAACACTTACAAATTAAGTGTGTTATCTTATACAAGTGTGATTCGTGGCACCCTAAAACAATTACAATAGTAACATCAAATTAAGTTTGCTCTCCTATATGGACATGGTTCGTGGTGACCCAAAACAATTACAATATTAACATCACAGATCACCATAACAGATATAATAATAATAAAAAAGTTCGAAATATTGCAAGAAATATAAAAATGTGACACAGAGACACAAAGTAAGCACATGCAGTTGGAAAAATGGTGCTAACAGACTTACTCAATCGAGGGTTGGTATAAACTTTCAATTTGTCAAAAAAAAAAAAAAGCATTTATCTGCAAAGCACAATAAAGTGAAGCACAATAAAACAAAATATGGAAAAGTGGATGTGACTCAACTGACAGAGAGCGCACCTACCATATAGGAGGTCCAAGGTTCGATACAAAGGGCCTCCTGGCCCATGTGGTGAGCTGGCACACGCACAGTGCTGCCGTGTGCAAGGAGTGCATGCCACACAGGGGTTCCCCCCATGTAGTGGCGCCCCATGCGCAAGGAGTATGCCCCACAAGGAGAGCTACCCCAGGCGACCAAAGCACAGCCCACCCAGGAATGGAACCACACACACAGAGAGCTGACGCAGGAAGATGACGCAACAAGAAGAGACACATTCCTGGTGCCCCCTGACAAGAATGCAAGCGGACACAGAAGAACACAGAGCGAATGGACACAGAGAGCAGAAAACAGCGGAGGCGGGGTGAGGGGGAAAGGGAGAGAAATAAATAAATACATCTTTTAAAAAATTAATAAGTATGCTTGTATGTGTACCAAAGATAAAATATGTAAAATGTTAATAATTGTTAGATCTAGGTAGAAACTACAATAATGTTCATTTTTTTAGTCCAACAATTCTTCTCTATCCTTGAGAACATTCATAATGAAAACATTAACCAATTACAAAAATATTGAGATTAAACATGTATAAAAGGAATGAAAAAATACACTTGGGAGCAGATGTGGCTCAAGCAGTTGAATGCCTCCTTCCCACATCAGAGGTCCCAGGTTTGGTCCCAATGCCTCCTATAAATAAAAAAACAAGCAACTCAGGGGAGCTGACGTGGCTCAGTAGTTGAGCGTCAGCTTCCCATGTACGAGGTCCAGGGTTCAATCCCTGGCCCTAGGACCTAAAAATGAAGAGAGAGAGAGAGAGAGAGAAGGTACACTTATTCAAGGAGTCATGCAGAAAATCATGTTAGGAGGCAGGTAAACACTGCTTTTACCACAAAGCATGATCTGTTGTTAAAGACCACATATCAGTGCTGAAAAAAACACTGATCATAATGGGAAAAACTTACTATTAAAGAGAAATTTCAGTTACAATAAATCTTGACTTGGGCTCTAAAATAAAAATATAGGACTTGATTTGATAAGAGGCAGAAACAGAGATGAAGTGGGAAAACACCAATGGGAATGTAGTCAGAACAATTTATGCCTGGCAAATATAAGCTATAATGAATTAAGAAGAATGAGGTATTCAGAAACTGAGAACCACATATCCATGCATTCAATATTACATTAAACATCTACAAAACAATATGACAGACACAGTGAAAACAGAATTTAGAACTTATAATACTCAAACTACTTTCAAGGACCTTAAAAATTGGAGTAGTGACCCTTACCTTTACAGGTAAATGGACACGTTTGAATATGTTACAAAAGCTATGACTCTCTTCTTCCCCCAGGGAAACAAAAATCAAATACATAAAGTTTTTAAATAATTTAACCCATGTGGATCCAAATTTAAGAATCCCCGATTTAGTCAATCTAGACAGAGACATTTAGACCAAAACAGGAAACAAGCCTAACTTTTAAGAAAAATAACATAATGAAAGAAGCCTTAGAATGACCTAACTGTAAATTATCTTAACAGGTAAAAGAGAATTGATGACTAAGATATTCAAAATATAAAAATTATACTTCATTAAAGATCCAGACCACTCCCCAAATTTTAGTATTTGAATCTCAAACTAAGCTTCATATATAAGTTCTAAAACCACAAAAACATTTCATTTTTATAGCATGTATTAACCTATATCTATATACTTTAAAGTATAATAGCATTTTGAAAGTATTTTAAGCTATCCCATGTCTTCCTACCTACAAACAGAATATTTAAGTCCAAAAAAGGAAAACAGAGGGAGTGGAGGTGGCTCAAGCAATTAAGCACCTACCTCCCACATGGGAGGTCCAATGCCTCCTAAAAAAAAAAAAAAAAGACCAGCACACAACAAATGCAAACAAGGGGGTGGGGAGAAATAAGTAAAATAGAATAAATCTTTAAAAAAAAAAAGGCAGAGGGGAAGAAAATGACTAAGGAAATTAAGTTAACTCCTTCATTACCAGAAAGTCTTCTAAGCAATTAAAAGGAATCTATGGTGCCTTTGTACATTTGGTTTTATAACCTTCTCTAAAGGTATCTTATAATATCAAGTTCCTATATCTAATCTAGCACAATGTCAAACATAAAATGGGTATTTGCTAATAAAATGTTTATTGAATCAAACACATGGCACTTCATTTTCTTCTACACTGCCTTAGAATTTTCATAAATCAACCATTTCACAGATTAAATCTTATTACAAGTCACTAAAATAAAGAATTTTAGAAAATTAAGTAGATAAAATACCTTAGAGATCATCTGGTTTTGGAGAAAACAAATTTTAGCATCCGTAGTGCCAGCTGAATATTTTGCTAACATGTTGCTTCCTATAATTTTATGCAATTTTTTAAAATCCATAAACATAGAAACCTAATTAATATTTTAGTTTATACACCAAGAGGCAGTTCAGTGTTATGGTTTAAAGCATGTACTTTCAATTATGGAGATCTGAGTTTGAGTTCTGGCTCTATCTATCACATTAGATGTTTGATAACCTTGGACAGGTTATTAACCTCTCAAAGCTTTAGTTTCTTCATCTATATATGCATCTACCCTACGCACATATAGGAATACTATTGTGTCTACTTCGCAAAAGCTATTATGAAAATTAAGTGACATAATCCCTACTACAATATGCTGTGTAAAACATCTAACACATAGCAACTACTACATAAATGCTAACTATTATTATTACCATCATTATACAAAAGTTAGTTCACTTTGGCTTTTTAAATGTTGCTTTCGTTTTTCAAAAAAAATTTACTATATTTTATATCTTGCAAAGAGTGATGGATAAAGGGATCCTTTCTGTAACATTGCCATTATAACTTGTCTTATTTTCTTTTCCTTTAATTCCATATTCACTATGTTTATTCTATATACACAACAGAAAATCATTGCTCTTAGATATGGAATAGTTTGAAATATTCATACAGAATTATTATTAAAGTCTTGAAAAAAGGCAGCAAAGTACTGTGATCTTTACCAGTTTAACATATACAAAGAAAGCAGTTTATATCTATAAACATAATGTACTTTGCAGCCAAAAGACTCCAAATTAAGTGACTGGGTTAATAAGTTATTATGAAATGTAATTTCCTGCTTTTTCAAAATGGGCAGATTTTCATATCACTACAGAGAACATTCAAGTTAAGGCAGAATTCCAAAGGCAGACTAAATGGATTATATCTGTAGTTCCATTGTTTCTTCATATAAGAATACCTTTTTCAACTACGGACAATTTTCTAGACTTACCACAGTAACAGTTGTACTTGGCATATTTTGAGAAAATAGAAGACAGCTCCTAAGAATACTGCAAAATAAGTATATTTGTCCATTATAATATCATCTATAGATTTAAATGAAAAAATAGCAGAATACGTGTGTACGTGCAGTTATTTATATGGTGTACAGGCAACGCAATGCATACATGAATTCCAAGACCTCATGAAATACCTCAGAAATCTGCCACAAGTCAGCTTGGCAACTTCTGGATTGGGTTATTTTAAAATGTTAAGACACTTCACAAACTGCCCCCAAACAAAGACAAATCTTAACAATTAAAGACTATGCATAGATTATTAGATTTGTAATCAATCACTTGAGAAAAGAGGAAAAAAAAAGTTATTTTGTCTGTTAGCCATTTGAATAAATGAGAAAAGACTATCCAAGCAACAGATGTCAAGTGACTTAAAATGGAGCAATGCATTCAGTGAGAGCAGAAGAAACGTTTTAAGGATGCGCTGCTATAAATCTTCAAGCACTGGAGCACAGGATTGATCAACTCTGAGAATTAAAAGCAGGATAGTCTAACAAGGAATGCAAGAAATGCATACATTTTCTACAAACAGTTTCACAACAACTCTAAAAGAGGTGGCTTTCTAACTGACATTTTCTTTTAATGTCAAATGAAGCTAATGACCAAAATCTAATTTGAAGATGTCCAGTACAGAAGAAAAAAACCAAAAGACAAAAAATGAACAAAAGAACATATGGAACTTAAGTTCTGAAGACTTAATGAAATAAGCAAACCAGAATTCTCTATGCCACTAAAGATGAACCTTTAAAAAGAGAGTTCATTTAAAGTTAACTTAAGAAATGGAAGGGGTAGTAATTGAAAGCTCGTGAAGACCTGAAAATTTTCATAACCCAAAGGTTTTGAGTCCAAATATTAATATTAATAGCTCAAGAAGTCACTTAAATTTCCTCACATTTTAGTCATCCTTAAATATAAATAACTATATCAATATCCTTCCAAGGGCTACTATAAAAAATAGCTTACAAGTTTTATAATGCTCATATAATATTCACACAAATATAATGAGAAAGCACAATAATGCACAATTACCAACTACAATCTGAAAACATGAAGTGATAGGGAGTTGCTACTGTCTTACCTCCTCATGAAAGCATTCCAAGGAAATATATGTACAGTTGGTACAGTATCAATATATATCTACTGTAACCTATTCCCATCCAGGGCTTAATGTCAACAAACACTAGAGACCACTTGCTATGTTCAAGAAAATGCAGGGGAATACAAAAATGAATAAAGATGAGAGAGAAGGGAAAAAACCTACATTTAATGCTAGGCACTTTCAAATATCTTCAAATCCTAAATTCTTTATTTAATACAACCACTGTGGAAAGTACTACCTTCCTAATTTTACAAATGGGGAAACTGAGACTCATTGGGATTGAAAACTTGCTCAATTATACAAAGCAATTAAGTAAGTGACAGAGATTCAATGCAAATTCAGGTCTATATGACTGTAAAGCCTCTGGCCTTTCTATAAAGTACTTTCCTACAATAAGATTTGATACTGCTCTGAAGGGGTTTACAATACAACAAAAGCAGAGGTTCTTAATCTTTTTTTTGTTCCATGGACTCATCTGCCCCAGTCAGGTGAAAACCATGGACCCCTTATTAAGTCCACACTATACTGTGTATTATCTAAGAAATATATCACATCCATACCAACACATCCCCACAAAAATAATGTTTTGTTTTGAATTTCACTTCAAGCTCATGGACCCCTTGTTAAGAACCCCTCAACTAGTGATACAGACATGTATATAACTAGCAGAATACAGAGTATTAAAGTATCCTCTAATGCTATCGGCCCTCAAAGGAAATCTCATACTTCACACCAACAGAGACCACTGTTGAAGTCTTTTGAAAGAAAAAGATGGTGTTTAAAATGTACCTGGAAAAATGACTAACATTTTAGCAGACAGAAACGGGCAATGAGAGCCTTCTAGGATTAAAAAACAGCATGAAGAAAGGCACAGCATTAAAAAAAAGCATTTTCATAATAGAGAGCATTTTGTCAAAGTTGTATACATACGGGAAATGAGAGTTTAAGTATTAAAGTAGAAGAATACAGTAGAAAATAAAACTACAGGCAAACCTAGGCAATACTGCAGGTCCAGTTCCAGACCACCACAATAAAGTAAATACTGCAATAAAACAAGTCACATGAAATTTTTGGTTTCTAAGTGCATATAAGAGTTATGTTTACACTATACTGTAGTCTATTAAGTGTGCAATAGCAATATGTCTAATAAAACAATGTACATACCCTAATTAAAAAACACATTATTGCTAAAAAACGGTAAGCATCATCTGAGCCTTCAGTGTATAATTGTTTTGCTGTGGAGAGTCTTGTCTCAATGTTGATGGCTGCTGACATCAAGGTAGTGGTTGCTGAAGGCTGAGGTGGCTGTGGCAATTTCTTAAAATAAAACAACCATAAAGTTTGCCACATCATTTGAGTCTTTCTTTCACAAAACGCTTTTCTGTGTATGCAATGCTATTTGATAGCATTATAGCCACAGTAGAACTACTTTTAAAATTGGATTCGATTCTCTCAAACCCTGCCATTGCTTCATCAACTAAGTTTATGGAATATTCTAAATCCTTTGCTGTCATTTCAACAATGTTCACAGCATCTTCACCAGCATAGGGAGGTGAGAGAGAGAGAGAGATGGGGGAACAGCCAGTCAGTAGAGCAGTCAGAAGGCACACAACATTTATTAAGTTCACCATCATATATGGGGTGTCGTGTGTGGTGCTCCACAACAATTACTATAGGAACATCAAAGATCGCAGATCAACATAACAAATAAAAAATGAAAAAGTTTGAAATATTGACAGAATTACCAAAATGTGACAGACACACAAAAAGTGAGCTCATGCTGTTGGAATAATGGTATAATGGACTTGCTTGAAGCAGGTTGTCACAAACCTTCAATTTGTAAAAAACACAGTATCTGTGAAGCAAGATAAAGCAAAGCGCAATAAAACAAAGTATGCCTATAGATATTTAAGGTAGGGCAGATCACAGAAGGCCTTGAACTTTACTCTGAGGGGGGGAAGAAATATCCTAAGTGTTTGAATAGGGAAATTACTTCATGAGTCTTGTATTTTAGGAAAGGAATACTATCAATAGACTGAAGAGGAAGAAGATTTAGGATTATAGGCAAAGAGGACAATTAGGAGGCTACTACTAGACTGTAAACTCTGCGAGGGCAAGATTACATCTGCCTCTTCCACTGGTATAGCACTCATCAGTACATAGGACAGGGTATCCAACAGAGACCCAAGGAAATAACAAATGAGACTATTTTAACATTCCTAGCAAGAAATTAGGACCTGAAGTAGGACAGCAGCAGTGAACAAAGAAATAAAACTGATTCAAAACATTTGAAGGACAGAATCAACAGAACTTATTAATAGCCAAAAATGTATGTAGGATGAAAGAAGGAATTAAAGATTAAATTTTATTAAGCATGGCTAAAATTTTGTTAATGTTTTACTTCAGAGAAAAGTAAAGTACCTTTTTCAAGTGTGGGCCCTCACATTACTATATGTCTAGTTGGTTTTAAAGGTCTGTTTTAAGGAAATGGACTTGGCACAGTGGTTAGGGTGGCCGTCTAACACATGGGAGGTCCGCGGTTCAAACCCCGGGCCTCCTTGACCCATGTGGAGCTGGCCCATGCGCAGTGCTGATGCACGCAAGGAGTGCCCTGCCACGCAGGGGTATCCCCTGCGTAGGGGAGCCCCACGCGCAGGGAGTGCGCCCGGTAAGTAGAGCTGCCCAGCGCGAAAGAAAGTGCAGCCTGCCTAGGAACGGCGCCGCCCACACTTCCCGTGCCACTGACGGGAACAGAAGACATAACAAATAGACACAGAGAACAGACAACCGGGGGAAGGGGGGGGGATTAAATAAATAAATAAATCTTTTTGGGGAAAAAAAAAAGGTCTGTTTTAGTCAAAATTAATTATATAAAATGTTTATGCAAGAAGGCCATTCATTGTAAGAACACTGAATAAAAACAAACAGTTTGCAAAGTTATTTGGTTTTAGAAAAATTTACTATATGTGTAGTATCAAGAACACTTGAAAACGTTTTACTTAAAACTTACTTTCTCCATCACCATCTTTATCAAACTCGTCTATCATAGCCCGAAGTTCTTCATCACTCATGTTTTCACCCAATTCTCGGGCAACACGTCGCAAATTCCTCAGGCTTATTTTACCTGAATCATCATCATCAAACAGTTTAAATGCCTTCAGTATTTCTTCATGTGGATCTCTTTCCAATATCCAGTCTGTCACTATTGTTAAAATAAAAAACAAAAAAACTTGCATAATCACCAAGACATTCATTTATGAAGTTAACTAAGCAGTAAATAAGAATTAAAGCTGTAAATCTGTCAACATTTAGTCTGAAAACAAAACACCAAATTAGAGCCCAAAACCCTGAAGATACAAACCTGAAACTATAAATAACAAATTCATATTCAAAAGTTTAACCATTATCAATAATTTTTCCTACTATAAGGCAAAACTTAAAGTTCTGTATTTACAGCATATTTACCTAAAGTCTACTATTATTCTACTATTATTAAGAATTGCATTAGGCTCCACTAATACTGAACACATAAGTCTAGATTTTAATCTAGTTTACAAAAGACATACCAAAAAAAGAGAGAAAATTAGACAAAAGCTATTGGATGATTAAGACTAATACTAACAGTGAGTCTTCTTCAAATTAACCCAACTTAAAAATAAATAAGAAAAAACTGACAAATTAACAAAACATACTGACATCATTGATATAGGCATAGTCACAGACAACAGGTGAAAATTCCACTGGTACCTTTAATGTTAGATGAGCCTACCAGTTTTCCAAAATATGGAAAGCAGTTAAAAAGAATGAATCTTGTAGAGAAAAAAACTCTGGGAAGGAGTTCTCTCTAAAGTCAGATTCATTTTGTTCAGCAAAATAATAATCTTAAAACAACTAAAAATACAGGAAGCAGACGTGGCTCAACTGATAGAGCATCCGCCTACCATATGGAGGGCCCAGGGTTCAATACCCATGGCCTCCTGACCCGTGCTGTAAGCTGGCCCACGTGCAGTGCTGCAGCTTGCAAGGAGTTCCGTGCCACGCAGGGGTGCCCCCGCATAGGGTTGCCCCACACACAAGGAAAGCCGCCCTACATGAAAAAAGCACAGCCTGCCAGGAGTGGCACCGTACACCTGGAGAGCTGACACAGCAAGATGATGCAACAAAAAGAAATGCAATTTCCCGGTGCCACCTGATAATGCAAGAGGACGCTGAAGAACACCAAGCAAATGGACAGACTACAGACAATGGAGGGGGAAGGGGAGAGAAATAAATTTTTAAAAAACTAAAAATAAATGTGAATAATTTCAGAACTGAATAGCAACAGAACATTTTAATATGTTTAAATATAATATGATTAACAAACAGTAAACATTTTCAATATTACTGCAGTCCGTAATCAATCCCTAACAACAAAAATTGAGGCTATAATCTGTGACATTAAAATATTTAAGCTAAAAGATAAAATTCTGAAAATAGGCAAGTAATTTTACATGCTGATCTAGTACTGCAGGAAAAGGTACTCATTACTTTCACTGTGTTGTTAAAAATAACTCAGTCCAGGGGAGAGGATGTAGCTCAGTGGTTGAGTGCCTACTTCCTACTTTCCAAGTCTGAGGTCCTGGGTTCAATTCCTGGGATATCCTAAAAAAAAAAAACTCAGTCCTGTTGAGGGTTACAGAATCATTAGAAACTTACAACTGTTTATAGATGCTAAGTGTTGGAACACTTAATGAACCCAACAGAAAAAGTTACAATTAATTCCCAATAAGCTATTGTTTTGCTGTTATTTCAACCAAATAGAATAAGCTTTAGAATAAGTTACTATTCAAGCCGATGTTATATCATCTACACATATATTCAAGTCTTTTATCTATTAATTTCATCCAAAAAGACTTCCAAGTAACTAATTGAAGTATATTACTATAAATATGCAAATCACCAAAGCTCATAAATATTCAGTCAAAAAAGAGTTGGCATATATACAGACATAACACCAAAATAAAATACCACACTTAACTCTATGGCTCATACTCAATTTATTTTGAATCAAGTCCCAATAAGAAAGCAGGACAGGGAAAAAAAAGTGCTAAGAAATTTTCTTCACCAATTAAATAATTTACATGACAGGTGAACCAAAGAAGCAGCTTGCTGAAAGTATTAATGTACTTAAGAAGCAACAGGGTGATCTGGGAAACAGATGGGGTTCCAAGATGCATAAATCTTTATCCCACTGGTGCTTTAATTGTGCTAGTTATTTCAGACTTACGTTTCTATATACTTTTTTTATCAGTACTCTAAGAAGATAGAGTACTTGGGAATTATAAATTCCCATCATTCTGGACAGTTGAAACACTACCCAGTATATAAATTTATGATGACTCTCCTCCATGCCGTCACAATATTTCTCTTCCACAAGGTAAAATTTAATTATAAGAAGTATGTTTTTCAATGGAAATAAGCCAACAGACTTGCAAGCAATTAAGCCAGGTTTAATCTATTTCAAAAAACTCCAAATTTCTATTACAGTAACTATATTTTCAAATGATTTAATAGTAATATCAAAACTGCATTTCATCAATATAATTGCACCTTACACATTATAAAATGGATATAGCAAATTCAAAATTATCACATTAAAAGTCAATCAAAAATCATTAAAGATAATTTGACTGCAACATATTGGAACACAAACTCCTCCCACTATCACCAAGCTAGCTACTGCTAGCTACTTTCCCCAAGTCCCCCAAAGCAGACAGCATTAACATTATGAACATTATCATCAATAACAGCTAGTACCCCATATTTGAAAACTCTGAACTGCTTTCAATCCCATAAACCTAATCAGTGATTAGATCCCTTAGTCCTCTAAGAACATTACCTATAGTTTTACTCTGAAATGTAACCCTTCTCTTTTCATCCTTACTATTCTCAGCATAAAAATTCATTCTTTCCTGACTTCAGTCTCTCTTCTCTCCAACCCAACTTCAATACTCTCATCAGAGTTTCCTTTCCAAAACATATCATATCCCCTTGCTTAAAAATGGCTGATGATCTTCTGCTGAATAAAGTCCAAACTCTACATGGGCCAACCCTAATTTCCAGACATTTCCCTAACCTTGAGCCAAAGGAACTACCTGAAGTTTCCCAAACATGGTATACTTCTGATCCCGCTCTTTGTTGTTGCTGTTTTTGATGCCTGCGATGCCTTTCTCTAACCCTCCTGCAATCTTCTTCTTGGGATGAAATCCTATTCATATTTCTAAAGATGTAAATTTTAAATCTCCTCTGGAACATCTTTTTCAATTCCTCTAGAACAAAAATTAGCAAATCTTGCCTGTAAAGGGACAAATAGTAGTAAATATTTTAGGCTTTGCAGACCACAAGATCTAAACTGTGAATACTCAACTCTACCAATATAACACAAAAGCAGCAAAAAAACATGGGTATATCTGTATACAAAGGGCAACTAGATTTGGCCAAAGGGCTGTAGTTTATGTTCTCCTGCCCTAGACAAAATTACAATTTACCACATGGTACCAATTTCTCCTAGAAAAAGAACTTTTTAGTAACCTTTAAGTAATTCTTATCCCTCACCACAACACAGTCGCTAACACCAAGAAGCTCAACAAATGATTGTTAAATAAGCAAAATAAAACCAATAATGCATTTATTCCCAATAGGCAATTACATAAGTAAGGCATACCAAAAATAGAATTTTATGGATTGAATCATGTCCTCCCAAAAGATATGTTCAAGTCCTAACCTCCAGTCCTGTGAATGTGAACTTACTATAAATAGACTCTTTGAAGCCATTACTAGTTAAGATGAGGCCAAACTGAATTAGGGTAGATGCTGAGTTAATATGGCTGGTTCTTGAAGAGACAGAAAGACAGCCATTTAACTGAGGCAGTTATTGAGTTATGCTGCCTCAAGCCAAGGAATGCCATGGATTGCCAGTCACCTACCAGAAACCAGGGGAAAGGCATGAAACAGATTCTCCCCACTAAGAGAAAGCATGGCTTTGCTAACTCCTTGATTTTGAACTTCTAGCCCCCAAAACAGTGAGATAAATTTCTGTTTAAGTCAACGAGTCTACACTGTGACAGCAGCCATGGCAAACTAGACCAAGTATAAACATCTGATTTATGCTGGTCTTACTTTAAAGACAGCAATTCCCAAAACACCTGTTGCTCACTAGGTTCAGGCCACCTTGCCTCTAAACTTAAATATACTTTCAGTATTTTTATAACATTGGGAGGAATCCAACTAAGTGCCAGACTTCCTCATCTAGAAATGCTTGGGGGACAGTATCCTTAGACAGTAACAGATGGTACAAAAAAACTAAAGACTCAAAGCTCTGAATTGTAGTTACTCATCCCAAAGCATGAAGCATATTCATCTGTGGTCAGTTATTATTCAAATTTAATCAAGAAATGGGGAAAATACATAGTTATTGATTCTTAACCAGTAGTAAAAAAACTGACTTGACAGCTGGTAGTCTCAAAAGGTAACCCTAAGATAGCTAAAGTATGTGCTGAGCCTGTCAAATGTTCAGTCAGAACATTTATTTAGCCACGGACATTTATTCTAGAAAGGACGGCAGAATTTCTGTGTTAACAACATGGAAAAGATGGGGACTATAGGCAGGGAATGGTGGCATGAGACTCTGGACTCAACTATTAATAAACCACAATTTTTAAAATTGCATTCATGTACAACATTGTGGTTATACTAAAAGCCACTGATTATAAACTTACACAGATTGTATGGTATGTGATTATATCTCAATAAAACTGCTGAATGAATAAATAAATAACTGTGCAAGAATAGCCAGAAATAGCAGTTATGTACAGCAGGGGAAACAGAGAGATTGAGATGAAGAATTTTCTTTACTTCTTTGCCTGTTTTTTCATTATTATTGTATCATTTCATTATATGAAATAATGAAAATGCTCTAATAATGACTGAAGTGATGAATGCACAACTATATGATTATAAAAAATACCACTGATTGTACACTTTGGATGCATTGTATGCTTTATTAATGTATACCAATAAAACTAATTTGTTTAAAAAAATTGCATTCACTTAAGATGAAATATCTCATAAAAATATTAATCACAACAATATAGTGCTTTAAATAGCCTGCAACCGAGAAACACAAACAGAAAAATATAGAGTAAAATTTCCATATCCAGTAATGCATATATGATTATTTCCAGTCTTCTAAAAAAATGAAAGATTTCTTAAAGTAATAATAATGACAGCAAGCACTTAAATAGCAATTACTACAGTATATATGTTAGGTCCTTTTCTAAATACTTTACATCATTAACTTTATTTAATCCTCATAAGAACCTTAAGACATAGTACAACTATCCCATTTTATAGTTGAGGAAAATTAGACAAAGAAAATTAAAATAACCAAGTTACATAGCTAGCAAGTAGCCAACCCAGGATCAGAATCCAGGCAAGCAGGTTCCAAGGTAGTATATGCTAAACCACTACAATGTAATAAATGTACTTGAATTATATATAGCTCCACCCTAATAGTACCAATTCCACTATATCCTAACACCTTTCTTCCATAAATAAACAATCTAAGTTGAAACTTGGCACACTCTATAATCATAAACTCAGGAGAGCTTCCAAAGTGGAAAATATAAGTGGCTATCTTCCTCTTCTAATTCTACAAATTAGAGGGGGAAAAAAGAATATGCTCCCAACGAGGACAAGCTGCCTCTAAAATAAACAAACAAAAAGGATCTTCTGTGCTTTGGTTTCTTTCTCTTTTAGGTTTGTTGTCTACCTTACAAAATATAAAAATTAATAATGCTATGTTATTCTTTGTGTCTATTACATACCATGTCTTTCTGTTTCTTTCCCACACTGTCTCATACTGGATATTTAAAATAAAGGGTGTATATGTGAGCATAACTGAATTTGTTTTCAAATTTTTTAAATGACATCTATCAATAACTTAATATGTTCATATCATGCCTCATATAAAGTGTCATAACTTCATTTATAAAATTAATAAAGGTAAATCTGATTATACATTCTATGCATACTTTAAGCAATATATTTATTTATAAAGTCATAATATCAAAGTCCTTGCCTATCAGAATCTTCTACTCTGAGAAAGCTTGATATACATATTATAAATAATTCACTAAAATAAAATACGCAAAAATTCGACCAGATTAAACCCCAACTCATTATCTTAAGTTGACTGTGCTAAAACATTTTTCCTGCTTCCGCTCAGTCAACTGCCTCCCTTACTACAACTCTCTGCCCACCGCCAAGTCTAAACAGATGACTTAATTCACAAAGATCAAGGTCATCCAGACTGGGTCTCCCCTCATAAACTCTGTCAACTAAAAGGCATAGGCTTCATATACAGGCAAAGATACCAACTGCTACCAGTTTCCTCTTCTACCATTTTGCCAACGAAAAAAAATTGCATACCAGAAAGGTCTTGGGAAATATTTTCCAAACAGCGGGATACCAAAATTTGTGTTTTACTGAGAGAAAATAAATTTTGTTCACCCTTTTAGTTTTATCACATAATAGAAAAACATACTTGGAAAGCATCTTCCCATAAAAAGCTACAAAATATCTCCTTGGTTAGAATCTTCAGAACAAAACAAAAAAAACCCCACAAAACTATATATTCCATAGCATAGCTGTAAATCTTTTTTTTTCCTCTGAAAATCAAGAAAAAGAGCACAAAAAGAAACCACACCCACCTGAATAAGATACATTATAAAGCCAAGTTCTATAATAAAATTCCATAACTCACAAAATTTTTAAAATGCTGATATTAACCAGACAATTACAACTGCTGATTATAAAGACTATTAAAATACACACCAACTTCATTAAAATCTTCAAAGGTGATTTTTCCTGTGGCTTCTCTGTCATAATCTTTAAGAATCTTCAGAACATCAGCTTTTTTTACATCAAACCCCAAGGCTCTCATTGCCACCTTTTGGATTAAAAGGGAAAAGCAAATTATAAAGCACTCTTTACAAAAGTGATTTCCAATTCTTAAATAAGTTTTTACATCTAAAGAGATAACAGCACATTACTAAGATATATAATTCTTTTGTATGTTTTACATCTCTAAAAAATTAATTTAGTGTAGTCATTCTACACTATTAAAAGTACAAAAGTTTTGTCATTTTTATATTCTTTATATGACAAACCAAGATTTTGCAAGTGTCTGTAGAATATGCTATATAATGAGCTTATAATTTAGTGTACAAATAATTTTAACAAGCTGTCTGTTCAAGGGACTAACAAGCAAAATGGGAAAATGAAAGATTATTTCTTAAAGTAAATACACTTTCAGCATTTTTATAGCATTGGCAGAAATATTAAAAAGTTATACAAGTCTAGCAGAGATAAAACATTAAAGGAAGAACTACCATCAGACCCTACATCATTAGTTATCAAGTCTAGTACCCTGAGTTTAAAAGAAAAAGACATCTCCTTACTAGTAACAAGGAAGGAGAGCTACAGTTCTCATTAAAAGTCTTATTTGTAGAAATTTTGAGTTGTTCCTTGACAGATGAGTGAAAAAGAGTAGAAGGGCATTTAGAAAAAGATGACTGGTATTAAAACAGACACTGAAGTAAAGAACAGGCTTGAAGAACAGTAAATAGAGAAGCTTACCTGAATGGGTAGAGTCCTGGCAGAAAGAAGTTAAATGAGAAAAGTGGGTAGTAGTAGAAGTGTAGAGGGCATTCAAGGGAAAACAAAGGAATGGCAACTTTATGCAGCATGCAAGAAGGAATTACCAAAGATTTATTAGCAATGAACAATATGGTGAAAGAAGAATTTTAGAAAGATGTCTCCAATGGTAGTGTACAGAGTGAACTAGAAGCGGAGAAACCCTTTAGGAATTATGAAGTATGAAATAAGGTCCCAAACCAAGATGCTGACAATATCAACAAATTTAATAGACATTATAAAGGAACAAATGATCAAATCTGGGTGACTAAAAAAGCAGTAGGAAGCCAAATTGAGAAAATTGAGAAAGCCAGATTTTTAAATTATTTCTAGCCTGTCACTCCATAGTTACTTTCCCTACTCCAAATTCTTATACTTAAAAATTGTCTCCTTACAAAGTTACCAAAACTACCAATTAAATATTTATTTTCATCTATCCATAGGCTACAAAAAATCTCAAAATGCTACCTTTCTCATGTGCCAAGTACAACACCTACACTAAACTAAATGCCAAATTTCCCTTCTATGTCTATAAATAATAGCTTTTAATACTGACATTTTTCTCCATTAGTATTGTGTCAACATCTGACATGATTTATGCTGTGGAATCAGAGAAAGTAGATTGAAATTGTGTTACTAACATGTTCAAATTGAAAAACAAATAACACTCTCCCAATCTGGAAAAAAAATAGTGGAAAAACTAATCCAGTAAGAACAGTTACACTCCATAGTGCGAAACCCTTTACTTATGTGACTCAAAAACAAGTACCAATGATAGGAATGTATTTTTACTTTTAAAAATGTGTTTATTTTACCACATAAAAAGGATTTTCTAAAAGATAGATTGGGGAACTATTCAGTTTTATTATGGCATCTTACTATGAATGCTTAAAATGGTTTAATATTTCCAAAACCAATTTAGTCAAAATAATTATTTAGAAACGTATTTCTAAATAACTGTCAAAAATGTAAATAATTTTAAGAGATATAGTTTCTAAAGCACACTATTACCTTTAATTCGTGATAATCTATTGCTTCATCTTTGTCTGTATCAAATAGTTCAAAAGCATCTTTAATTTCTTGCTTCTGCTCCTCAGAGAGTTCTCTTCTTTTTTTCCTTTTTGTTTTGTCTACTACAAACTCATTTCTATGAAATGGAAAAAAAAAAAAATCTTTAGACCAATTGAATCCTATTCACTTATGCCTCTAAATTACTAAGATTGCAAAAATATGAAAAATGAGCCAGTGAAAGATTGTCTAAATTTTTAAGTATTTTAGAGAAAAAGAAATTTTTCTTATATGAGTCAAGACTCTGTTTATTCCATGATATATAGATTTGACCTTCTTAATAAAGAACAGTGTTACAAATTATTAAAAGAAATGAGGGCCTAACTTTCCTTACTCCTCTAATACCACTAATATTACTGTGGAAGAAACAAGAATTGCGTTTAAGAAACATTGCTTTTTTATCAGAAACTCCAACCAAAAAAAAAAAAGCACCTGTATTTTTATTTACATCATTCTACAGTATATAGTGTTTAAGAAAAAAACCCTCCAAGTGAAAGTGAAATTCATAGTCCTTATAATTAAGTGCTGAAAATTACCAAACAAAAACTATGCAATTTCTCAATTAACTTGCAAAGCCTTTTGGCACTGCAAGTTGGAAATGTTTTTGGATTACACGTTTTAACAGTTTGGCACTTTTTTATAATTTCTTCCATTGATTTTAACAAATCATCCAAAATAAAGACTCTAAACATCATATTAAATGCCAAGTAAATGGTCTTCTAGGTTTCATTTAACAAATTATAAGTTAATTTCTCATAAACTCTGGAAAAGCCTAAAGAACAAAAATGTATTTTAAAAACCAGAAATATCTTGAGATCTAAGTGTCCCAAATTTTCAAATGGGCTGCAACACTTGTATACGACCAACTTTTGAACGATAAAAGAATCCTATAAAATTTCAAAATGTAAACCCAGTTTATTAGAACACATTACCTATTTGCATTTGAAGGTCATTTTGGCTCTGAAATACACACACGCACACAAAAAAGAAAAGCAAGAAGAGATGGCTAGACAGTGAAGTATGAGAAGGATTTTCACAAAAGACGCTGACTTCACACAAGCTTGGACATTCCCTGGTTTCAGTCATTCCTATCCCAAGATTCCGAAAGGAAAATCCGCAAACGACAACTGACCCCATCAATGGATAACACAATTATCCCTCAGCAGAACACAGCACCTTTTAGAGTGGCCACCTAGATATTAAGTGGAGACTGGGCTGGGAGCGGGGCGAACAGGTGGAGGAGCGCTAGAGGCTAGAACTGAAAGGTAAAGCAAGAAATCCAAAATAAAGAATGCCTATTAGTCACTAAAACAGGTCCCCAGTTATACCGTTTACTATGGTAGAAGAGGAAAGAGTTTCGCCATATTTCCAGATGTATGGCTGAGTGATTACATCCGGGCAGAGAAAGTGGAGGCTGGAGACTGACAACTAGAAATCCCGCGAGAGTTAATTTCCTCCTCGTTCACGACCACCACCACTTTTGTGGTGGTCCAAAGTCTAACGGGCTGATAGAAAAGAGCGCCTCAGCAGAAATGCACGGGACTCTTTACCGGCAGGACAAAGGGATCCTTGGGTGAAGGATCCGTACTCCAGAAGTTGGCCAAAGCACCTTCCCCATTCCCGCCTTCCCTTCTTCCTCGGCCCCTGCCTCCCTTACACACACACACACCGGCACATCAGGTAACGCTCCGGGGCACAAAAAGGCACTGCGGCCTCCTCATTACCCACCTCAGAGCTAAACTCATTTTCTCTCCGTCTTTAACCCCCTAGTCAGGGGGACACAACTTCCACAAGCCGCTTAACAGACTCCAACGACCACAGAGCGTCGTCAAAGACCGCCCACAAGATACAGTTCTGAGTGAGATTGGTTGAAAATCACAGATGTCCTGCCCACTTGGGCGGGGCAACCAATGGTCCTCTATTCTCATTGGGCAAATTTAGCATCAATCAAGGCAACTTCCTGGCGGCTATTCCCTTACTGCCGGATTGCCCCTTAGATTGACCAAAAGCTTTTTCCCTGGATTCTTTGCAGGTGAGGCCTAAGCCCCAGTGTGGCAGTTTAGGCTGCAATGACTGAACTTTCCCTCAGGCTTGGAGGTTCTAGGCCTGCGTGGTGTATCTGGAGATTGGCGAGGCATCTCCAAGAAAGGGAAAGGAAATGAAAAGCTGTAGGGTATTGTCTAGTCAGATCAGTGTTTATTAACAAGGGGTCCATGAATCTGAATTGAAATTTAGAAAACATTCTTGTGGGACTTCTTGTTGTGGGTATGATATATATTTGTCTTTTTTTTTTTTTAGATGCCGGGTGCTTGGGATTGAACCCGGGACTTTGTACGTGGAGAGCCGGCACTCAACCACTGAGCCACAAGGGCCTCCCTGGGTTGGTTTTATTCTTTGTTTTGCTTGTTTGTATTTCCAGGAGGCACAGGAAACTGAACTGGGACCTCTTGTGTGGAAAGGGGGCACTTTCCACACAACTGCTTGAGCCACACCCACTCCTGATATATTTATTAAATAATTCGCAGCATAGTGTGGACTTAGTAGGGGGTCCATTGTTTCTACCTGACTGGCAAAGGGGTTCATGGAACAAAAATGTTTAAGAACCCCTGAGGGTTAGATGGGGGAAGCATCTGGGGCACAAGGTCTGTGGACCTTGGCCCCACTGTGTTCTAAAACTTTACGTAGCCTGTATACCTGGGGAGAGTGTGTAAACTGCAGATTTAAATGCCTCTTAACCCCGTTCTGATTCCAGTAGGCATGAGTCTACTCCCTCCACCCCCACCCTTACAACCTGTCCGAGTGTTTCTGGCAGGTGCTATAGACTATATTCTTGGATAGTCACCCGGTTGGATTATTAGGCTATTTACAGTAAAGCTGTACCTAACATTTTCTCTTCTTCCCTTTCTTCCTCATTTGAATGGATTTGTTTGCTATGTCCCTTGTTATTTTTGAGTGCTGTAATTGCTTTTACACATGATGTACTCTTCACTACAAAACTAAGTTTTGCCAAGCTCACTTTAGTGTTTAATGTATTTACTATTCCTCTCTTCTACTAGGCTGAATTTCTTGAAGCCAAGGATTGTATCTTCCATCTTCTAGTGCCCAATATAATGTCTGATGCATGGTTGCTCAATAAATACTTGTTGCATTAAATCAGGGTTCTTAACCTTTTTTGTTTCACGGACTCCTTTCCAAGTCAGGTGAAAGCCACAGACCCCTTACTAAGTCCACAAATACTGTGTATTATGTATTTAATAAATATATTACACCCACACCAACACCTCCACACAAGAATAATGTTTTTTGAATTTCATTTCAAGCTCACAGTCCCCTTATTAAGAACTCCTTCATTAAATGGAATCTAGCTGTGAAACCTCACAAACTACTAAACTAAGTTGCAAACCTTATAAGCAGAAGATAGCTTGGCAGTGAGTAGAAGATGAAAAGAAAGTATTATAATCTTCTAAATGTTAATATATATAATGGATGTATATAAAGGTTCAGAAAAGAAGAGAACACAGCAGGGTAGGAGAAAAGCTTGAAGAAGGTGTCATATATGTTAGGCCTAAGAGGATAAGCTAAATTTGGAAAAGAAAACAGTATAATGGAATAAAACTGAAAATTAATACCAAAGGATAGCCCAAAGAGAAACAAACAAAAATTGAAACATCAAATTTTAAAGTACCTTTATAAATCACCTTTAAATCTAAATGGAAAGCAAAATTGCAATTACACATTAAAAATTAATTACAATGAAAAACAAACATTAAAACTGCGAGATATAGGTCAAGCTGTGGAGGAAAGTCTTTTTATTGATAAATAGGAAAGGCTAAAAATAAACCAAGCATTATTTGAAAATAATAGAGATGAAAAATAAACTGATTGAAATTAGGAAGAAGAAATCATATATATAAAACAGCAACAACAAAAGAATTAGAAAACAATTTTTAAAAAGGAAATTGATAAAATAATCTAACAAATTGATAAAGTATCCTCATAATCTAGTAGATACAGCAATATCAATAAAATTGAAGGATTTATGGGAAGTGTAACAAGCAAGACAATATTGCCACTAATAAGGTTGGTTGCTTAAAAGGGAAATGTAAAAATTGTAAATATTTTATACAACTTTATGCTGCCAATAAATTTTAACATAAAAAATACTTTTCAAGAGAAACAAATTATGGATTGCTCAAAAAAGATAGAAAACTGAATTAGGTCAATAACTGAAGAAGAATCTGAAAAACAGATGCCAAAAACCTATATCCCAAAATAGAAAGCATCTAGCCCACTGGGATTTACAGGTGAGTTTTAAAATTTCTTAAAGAAAAAAGATAATTCCTATTATTTAAACTCAAAGCAGAGAAAATGATGGAAAGCTTCTTACCTTAATTTTTGAAGCTAGTACAACCCTTATAACATGCTAAGAAAGCATTCACAAGAACAATTAAAATCACTTCACTAAAACATTTAAAATCACTGAATGCCACCTCCATGATGACAGAGATTCCACACATGTTGCTCCCCACTGTATCCCCAATGTCTGGCTAATAACTGATGTTTTTTTATTTTAAGATTTATTTTATTTATTTATCAGCCCTCATTGTTTGAGGTCACCATCTGTTCTCTGTATCATTTGCTGTGCACCCATCTGTAGGAGGCACCAGGAACTGAACCTGGGGCCTCCCATATGGGAGAGAGACACTCAATCACCTGAGCCACCTCAGCTCCCTGGTTTGTTTTGCCTCTCATTGTCTTTCCTCTTTGTGTCTCTTTTGTTGCATCAGCTCACCATGCCTGCCTGCCACACCATCTTACCTTCTCCAGGAGGCACCAGGAACCAATTCCAGGATCTCCCATGTGGTAGGTAGAAGTCCAATTGCTTGAGCCACATCCAGGTCCCTTATGTTCATTTTTGAGCATATGTGTAAAAATCCTAGATTTTAGCAAGATCAATTTGGTATTGTCTTAAAAGAACATTTGCTATAACCAAATAGAGTTTATTTCAGAAATCAAAGATAGTTCAAAATATGTATCTCTATTAATTCATCATACTTCTAGGTTAAGGAGATCATCTCTGTTGTTGTTTTTAAAAAAGCATTAACTAATATTCAACACCATTCCTAATTAAAGATATATTAATCAGCTAGATCTAGAAAGTATTTTTTTAACAGGATGAACATCAATGAAGAACTGGTGTTTCTCAAACCTTGTCCCTGAAACCCAGAGTTCTGTGAAATGTTTATGATCATTTTGTATAGAATAAGTTTTGTGGGCAAATAATTTGAGAAAAGGGATTTTAAAACATTAAACTAAAATAATTTTATTTTATGATATTTTAAGGGAGGGTCAGAGAAATTACATACACTGCTTCTGTTCACATTTTATAATAAGAATTAGTGATATGGCCATTACTTGCTACAAGGGAGACTGGGAAAAGAAATCTCTAGCTAGAAAACAATGTGCCCTGCTAAAACTTGGGGTCGGGCCATATATTACTAACGATAAGATTAGGCATTAGCAACTCTGCCACAGAAATCATTAAAGCAGTTAGAATACCATCCTTGAAATTTTAGTCAATAATGGAATAAAACAAGAAAAAGAAATGACAATTAACATTATTTGCACTTGACAGGATCTCTTGGAAAAATTCAAGAGTTCCAAGAAATCTACTGGAATTGATCAAAGAAGTCAGTAAAGTGACTGATTATCAGACAAATTTATAAAATCAATAAACATATTTATAAATATAATAAAATGATTAATAATAGCAATATGAATTTCCTAGAAATAAACTTAACGCACCATAGGGTTAGTACGTAGAAAATCACAATATTTTATTACAGGACTTGAGAATTAATAAATTAAAAGGCAATCCATACCTCATGAGAGCCTCCTTATTGCTCAAATGTGACCTCTCTCTAAGCCAAACTCAGCATATAAATGCATTACCTTCCCCCCAGCATGGGACATGACTCCCAGGGATGAGCATCCCTGGTACCGAGAGATTACTACCAAGCACCAACTAGCAATGCAACTGGAAAAAGACCTTGACTAAAAGGGAGATAGGGTAAAGACAAATGAGTTTATATGGCTAAGAGACTTCAAAGTGAGTCAGGATGTCATTCCAGAGGTTATGTTTATGCTCGTCTCAGCAGGATCTCATTGACTGCCACAGTAAATATTGCCTCAGATGGTGCTCCTGGGGGCCCTGGAGACATCCTGACATTATAGGAAGGGCAGATAGCTCAGGAGTTTGGTGCCCTGCCAGTGGACCCTACTTTGGAATTTATGCTCCCCAATATGATGGGATTGGACTCAGTTGTAGTTTCCCTACATATGACTCTTCTGCCCCTTCTATTTGAACCTATAGTTAGTACTAGAGTTGATAGGTTTATGTCCAAGAGACATAAATCTTTGGGCTTTCCATGTGCCAGTCAGGCCCTGAATCTCAGCAGAGTTGTAACTTTCCAGTTCATTGGACTCACCTAGGACAACTAACAAAGAAATGATGATGGTCAATAACCATCCCAAGAAACAGAGAGAGTCTGCCACTGCAAGCAAGATAGTCCCATCCATCTGCCCCATGGGATCCAAGCCCCCTCTCAATTAGAGGCAGAGTGGGCATCACCATCTGTAGTAGTCAGCCAAAGTGGTGCTGATGCAAAATACCAGAAATTGGTTGGTTTTTAATTGGTTGGTTTTTATAAAGGGTATTTATTTGGGGTAGGAGCTTACAGATACCAGGCCATAAAGCATGTTACTTCCTTCACCAAAGTCTATTTTCATGTGTTGGAGCAAGATGACTGCTGATGTCTGTGAGGGTTCAGGCTTCCTGGGTCCCTCCCTTCCAGGGTCTTGCTTCTCTTTCCTCTGTGAGCTTACTTCTTGGGACTCCAGCTTAAGACTTCAGCATCAAACTCCAACATCAAAAACCCTCCAACTCTGTCCTTTGCCATGTCCTTTGCCTACTGGCACAAGAGGTTTACCTGATTACTTAATTAAATGACTCTGAATCCAATATAATTTAATATGCCCAGAGGAGAAGATCAGTTTACAAACGAATCCAATATTTCTTTTTGGAATTCATCAATAATATCAAACAGCTTCACCATCCCAGAATCCTCAGGATTGGGGAGTGAACAATGGACTAGAGTAGACTTACTGTTATTCTACTATAGACTTATTGTTATTCTAGCAATGGAGGAACTTTTATCATTGATGTGGAGGCAGTGGCTACCAGAGATTCTGAGGGTAGGCAGAGGGGAAAAATAGGTTTAATATGGGGATGTTTTTAGGACACTGGAATTGTCCTGATTTATGTTACAATGATAGATACAGGCCAGTATATATTTTGTCATAACTTACAAAATTGTGAGGGAGAGAGTTTAAACTATAATATAAACTATAATCCACACTTAGTGGCAATGCTCCAATATGTGTTCATATATTGTAATAAATGTACCACACTAATGAATGATGTTGTTAATGTGGGAAAGTATGGGAGGGGTAGGTAGTGGGACATATGGGAATACCCTGCATTTATAATGTAGCATTTATGTAATCTAAGTATCTTTTAAAAAATTAAAAAAATAAAAAGAGGCAATCCATACTTGATTAAATATTGTGAAAATGTTGATTTTATACCCTAAATTAATCTGTAAATTTAATGCAATCAAATTTTTCTTGAACTTAATGAAATTGTTCCAAAGATCATCTCAAAAATACATAGAGTATGGTATAAGACTATATCTCAATAGAATTGCTTTAAAAAACAAAACAAGAATCAATGCAGATAATAGGGTTGTATATGAGAACTCTATACATGATTTTTCTGTAAACCTACAACTTTTCGAATTACAAAAAATAATGTATAGAAATAACATATTGTGTACAGGAATAATAATAAAATAAAATTGCTCTATAGGATATTTAAATGCATTTGTTCCTATCGTATTCAGAATAGTAAGTCCAGGAGCCACAACCAAATATATTTCAAACCTGTGTTTTAGTTTGCATTTATTTGTTTAGCTTCCCTCCTAAAACCTTAAGGAAACAAGAGCTTAAAAATTAATTTCTAATACTGAAATACATAAAGAGGGAATACCATCAGACTAGATATTTCAAGAGATACCTGTGACACTATAAATAGAACTTGTTTCACAAAATTTGTGGTAATTTATTTCAGCAATAATAGAAAACTAACTTCATAATCCAATGAAAAGACAAAGGATACATACAAAGAGGACTTGAGGAGAGCAGATTTGGCTCAACTGATAGAGCATCCACCTACTATATGGGAGGTCCAGGTTTCAAACCCAGGGCCTCCTGACCTGTGTGGTGAGCTGGCCCATGCACAGTGCTAATGTGCACAAGGAATGCCATGCCATGCATGGATGTTCCCCACATAGGGAAGTCCCATGCACAAGGAGTGCGCCCTGCAAGGAGAGCCACCCTGCGTGAAAAAAGTGCAGCCTGCCCAGGAGTGGCACCGCACACATGGAGAGCTGACGCAGCAAGATGACGCAACAAAAAGAGATGCCGATTCCTGGTGCCATTGACAAGAATGCAAGCAGACACAGAAAAACACACAGCGAATGGACACAAGAGCAGACAATGCGGGGGGGGGGGGGGGAGAGAAATAAATAAAAAATAATCTTAAAAAGAGGAGGACTTGAAAGCAATTGGTCTAAATTAAGTCAATGATCATTTACAAGAACGTTTACAAGAAAAATTTGAATGGATTCCAAGCAATATATAAAAATGAATAAAGAAAAGGTGAATGAGTTCAGTGACATAGTGAACAAAGCATGTATTTCTTCACTATAAAAGAATAGAGAAGGTAATTAGAAAGTCTTAAAAAAATAAACAAGATTTAATAAAATCATGGCTTAAGACTCACATAAACTAAAATAATGCAATACCAGGCCTGTAGTAAATGCAATAGTATGCCACCCAGCTTCCCCTTTGCAAGACCAAGGAATTTGTTCCCCCAGCTTCTGGGAGTTTGACTGCTGAAAGTCATATCTGAGCTCCTCCTGGGGAATCATCCTTTACTAAAGATAGCTGCCTCACACAAGATTCTGCCCCCTTGCTGGGGTCAACACACATCCAAAGACTGGTCAGTCAATATGGAAGAACCAATGCTGGGCCCTTTTGCCTAAGTTCAGGTGAACTCTGAAGGGCTATCCCAACTGCATCAGTCCCCATAGAGTTGACCAAAGCTCCTATTATGAATGCATCACACTTCAACTTCTCCCTTTGCCCAGTTCTGCTTATGTCACTCCCTCAGAGGTCTTATTTCTGAGACCACTCCCCAGTAAACCTCAGTTATGCAAATCTCTGTCTCATAGTCTGTTTCCAGAGAATTTAACCTAAGACATGGGCAAATGATGGAATATAAGAAGAAGAACGAGAAGAAAGAAAACAAATCCATTGGATCAACACAAACAGTTAGGCAGCACAGCCTTAGAGACTCAGATTTTCAAAGTGAAATAGAGATCATTAAAGAAAATGAATGAACTTCTTAGAAAGGAAAGATAAGACAGAGTATTTCAAATTGGTTACATCTGGGAAATGGGACACTAATTTTTTATTCTCACTGAGACAAATTGCTTTGCAGTGCAGCTAAACAATAGTCATTCTACCTCTTTTCAATAACATTATTATATAATAGTTTGTCTATCCATTCAAATCCCCAGGCAAAGATTTAGTTTTCTAGTATTAACTTTATTTTTCAAGTCTATGTCTTAGCATCCATATCTCTTCAGCAAAGAGAAAAAAAGGATATAATACAACTTTGGAGTAATGAAAATATTATGTATCTTGTTGTAATAGTAATTACATGATTGTAAATGTTTGTCAAATTTTTACTGTATGCAAATGGTACCTCAATAATCTGATCTAAATGGAAATCAAATAAATAAATAAACCCAAGACAAGTTAAAAGGTTAAATGAAAAAAAAAATTAAAGAGACAGATGAGTATTTTTATAATCTTAACATTCAGAAACTATTCATCAGTATAATTACCATAATCAGAACTACAAAAGTATGATAGATTTGGCTACATGAAAATGTAAAATTTCTATATGTTTTTAAATAAATCAAATACACACCATATTATAACCTGTGTTTAACTCTAGAGAAATGAAAGGGAAAAAGGGAATGAGGTCAAGAAATACCTTTTCAGGAAGCGGATTTGGCTCAACTGATAGAGGGTCTGCCTACCACATGGAAGGTCCAGGGTTCAAACCCCGAGCCTCCAGATCCATGTGGTGAGCTGGCCCACGTGCAGTGCTAATACGCTCAAGGAGTGCCCTTCACACAGGGGTGTCCCCTATGTAGGGGAGCCCCTCAAGGAGAGCCACCCTGCGCAAAAAGCGCAGCCTGTCCAGGAGTGGCGCACACACGCGGAGAGCTGACGCAACAAGATGATGGAACAAAAAGAGACACAGATTTCCTGGTGCCGCTGACAAGAATGCAAGTGGACAAAGAAGAACACACAGCAAATGGACACAGAGAGCAGACAACTTGGGGGGGGAGGGCGGAGGGAGAGAGAGAAATAATAAAAATTTTTAAAAACCTTTAAAAAAATACCTTTTCAATGCAAATATACACGTTTGACAATAAAATCAGTAAAGAACAAAAAATGTAAAAGTAAAAGAAAGTTAGGCAAATCATAAAATGGAAAAATATTTGCAAAAATATGAACAAAAGATTAATATTCTGCATATCACTGAAACCTGTTTATTTGAGTAATTTGATCTTGCCTGTTGCAAACCAAAATTAAGCTAATTTTTCTCCAATCACTGCTTTCAGTTATGCTTTATCCAATTTTCCTTTCCTGTTGCTTGCTGTCTAGGGCATATCTTACAGTTTTCTTTTCACTGTGAGTTTTAAGAACAAGTCCCATTTCTATCATTGTAGTTCCTTTTCTGGTATTAAAATGTCCAGTCTTATTTATGTCAAAACTACATCTGGTTCATTACTTCTTCCTAATAGTTTGATAAATGGTTTGGGATGATTGAGTACCATGTGGGGGAAAAAAGGTAATTATACCACATACCTAACATGTAGATAAATTCCAAATGGACATATAATTAAATAATTTAAAAATGAAATAAAAGAAAGTACTACAAGAGAGTGTAAGGAAGTCTTTTATAATATTAAAGTGGTGAAGTCCTGCCTAAATATGACACAAAAGCCATGTGCTATATAAGAAAAGATCAACAAATTCAACTCCATGAAAATGAAAAAATTCTGTATGACAAAGACTGCATTAAGCAAAGTATACAGGCAAATAAACTAAAAGTACGAAATTGAAGGTAAGAGAATTGCATTAAAAAGGTAGTAGGACTATCAATTAGTGACAGAGAACTGTACTGCCATAGAATTGTATCTCCAACGTAATGCCACACATATGACTTTCTATTTCCAAAAGAGGTCATATCACTTTACATTGGAGGGAATCAGGGTGTCACCAGTCTGTTATAGTGGTGAATTTTAGATCCCCAATGGGGGTACTACCAGATTATATGTCTGCTTTAGAATTCAATATGAAGTACACAAACAACATAATCTCTTACATCTTCTAGCTAAGAATGTTTATTTTGAATTTAATTAAACTTTTAAATCTTAACTTTCCACTTGTAGGAAATATAAAAGAAAGAACTACTTTTAAAAATGTACCACCAGAAGAAATAAATCCAGAAGGTGAAACGTTTTATAGCACAACTGGCCATTCTCTTCAGCAAGATCAGTGCATGAAAAACAGAAGACTATGCTAGATTAAAGGAGGTTTAAGATTTCAACCAGTTATAATGTTTTGTCCTGCTTTAGATAATATTGGTTTAGACAAAGCCAATGTAAAAGGCCTTATGAGGGAAATGGATGTGGCTCAACTGATAGAGTGTCCACCTACTATATGGTAGGGTCCAGGGTTCAATACCCAGGGCTCCTGACCCATGTGGTAAACTGGCCCACATGCAGAGATGCTGTATGCAAGGAGTGCTGTGCCACGTAGGGGTGCCCCACACGCAAGGAGTGTGTCCTGCAAGGAAAGCCACCCCATGTGAAAAAGCACAGCCCACTGCACAGAGAGCTAACGCAGGACTGGCACTGCACAGAGAGCTAACGCAGCAAGATGAAACAACAAAAAAAGAGACGCAGTTTCCCGGTGCCACAGAACACAGAAGAACACACAGCAAGGGAAGTAGATGTGGCTCAACTGATCGAGCATCTGCCTACCATATGGAGGGTCCAGGGTTCAATACCCAGGGCCTCTTGACCTATGTGGTAAGCTGGCCCACGTGCAGTGCTGCCACACACAAGGAGTGCCATGCCACACAGGGGTGCCCCCACATAGGGGTGCCCTGGGTGCTAGGAGTGTGCCCCACAGGGAGAGCCACCCCACGTGATAAAAGCACAGCCTGCCCAGCAAAGGCACCACACACATGGAGAGCTGACACAGCAGATGATGCAATAAAAAAGAGATACATTTTCCCGGTACTGCCTGACAATGCAAGCAGACACAGAAGAACACACAGCAAATGGACAAAGAGAGCAGACAACGGGAGGGTGGGGGAGAGAAATAAATTAAATCTTTAAAAAAAAAAAAGACAAATGCACAACTAGTGGACGCAGAGAGCAGACAACAGGTGAAGGGGAGAGAAATAAAATACATCTTTTTAAAAAATGGCTATTGGGAAAATTTGAATATGGACTGGGACTTAGATAACATAAAGTGATTATTAGTTTTGTCAGGCATACTGATAATATTTTGTCAATGTATGAAAATGTTTTCATTTTTAGAGATGCAAACTGAAGTGTTTAAAGGTAAAATGTTCAAAATGTCTGTAATTTATTTTTTTACTTATAAAAATTTTATTTACTTATTTATCCCCCCCCACCCGCCCCACCTCATTGTTTGTGCCCACTGTCTGTTCTCTGTGTTCATTTGTTGTGCATCTATTCCTTGAGTGCTCTCTGTGCCTGCTCATCTCTTTTCTTTAGGAGGCACCAGGAACTGAACCTGGGACCTTCTATGTGGGAGAGAGGCACTCTATTGCTTGAGCCACCTCCACTTCCTGCTTTGTTGTGTCTCTCATTTTGTTACCTCTTTGTGTCTCCTTGTTGCTTCAGCTCACCACACCAATCCATTGTGCCAGCTCACTGTCTTGTTCGTCTTCTCTAGGAGGCACCAGAAACCAAACCTGGGACCTCTTATGTGTTAGGTGGGCACCCAAATGCTTTAGTCACATTTTCTTCTTGGTAATTTACTTTAAAATAGTCAGCATACAAGAAAAAGAGTTAAAATATATATATATATATAAATGTATAACAAACTACAAAGAAAATAAAACAGGGAAATGAGAGAGAAATTGACTAAGGGTTGGGTACTATAGTTTAGGAAGGTCTCTGAGAAACTGATATTTGAGGTGAGATATTAAAAGATTGCCAGTCTTATCAGTCCAGGTACTCTGAGGTCTGGATGACAAGTCAAGGTTAGTTGCACAAGAAATTAGGAAACACCTGTGAAAGATAGAGGCAGGTGAGCAGGAGAAAAAATGATTGTCTTCAGACTGTAATGTGGTCTGAAACTTGTGACAAGACAGCAGGAAAGCAGGATTGGATATGAAGAACTTCAGAGGACAGCACCATTCTGAGGAAGTCTTAGAGACCAAAGAGGAGCCCCAGAGCAAAGATTGGCCTTTAGAGTTGTCCTGCATTGGTAGAAATAGTGCAGCTGTATCTAGTACACCCAATGACTGAGGAAATAGCCTCAGCACAGATGCAAGGTGGGTTCAAATGTATGGCAACTAGAGGGTGTAAGCCATGCTCCTCACAGCAGGTTCACTTGAAGGAAGATCTGAGCAATGCACTTCATGGCTGTAGGACCAGCCTTGCAAAGACCTGTGGGTACAGTATATCAATAAGAAATGAGGTAAGCAGATGTGGCTCAAGTGATAGATCTTCCACCTACGACATGGGAGGACCTGGGTTTGATCTCTGGGGCCTCCTGGTTTAAAAGAAGAAGAGAAAGCGTGCCCACATGGAATCCAGTTCCCATGCAGATACCCACATGGTGAGCCAGTGCCCGCACAAGTGCCTGCATGGTGAACCAGTGCCCACACAAGTGAGTCACGCAGCAAGATTATGACACAACAAAAGAGAGACACGGGGAGAGTCAAGGTGAAGCGCAGCAGAAACCCAGAACTGAGATGGCACAGTTGACAGAGAGCCTCTCTCCACATCAGAGGTCTCCAGGATCGAATCCTAGAGGATAGAAAATAAGAAGAGAAAACAACACACACAGCAAAAAACAGCAGGGTGGGAGGAGGGGAAGGGGGGGGGATAAATAAATCTTTAAAAAAAGAAGAAATGACTGGGGAGCAGAGATAGCTCAAGCAGTTGAGCAACCGCCTCGCACATGGGAGGCCCTAGGTACAGTTCCCAGTGCCTCCTAAAGAAAATGCACAATGAGCAAAAACAAAACAAACAAAAAGTGATCAGACAATGAGCAAAAACAAAATGAGCAAAACAATGAGCAAATAGATAAGGGAGCCAACTCAGGGGAGCTGATGTAGCTGAGTGGTTGAGCATGCCAGCCTCCCACATACAAGATCCCAGGTTCAATCTCTAGTCCCGGCATCATACACACAACACATAAGAAGGCAAAGGCCTTAAGATAGGAAAAAGCTTGGCATGTTTGAGGGAAAAAAAAATAATTAAATAGGTTTGAAGCATAATGAGAAAGAGGCAGAGTGGTACAAGTAGTGAGAATGTTAAACAGAGTCCAAATCATGTAGCACCTAACAGACCAGGATGAAGGGGTGAATTTATTTCCAAGTGTAATGGAAATTCATCAGAAACAGGTTCTAAGCAATGAATTATTATGATCTGCTTTAGGTTTTAAAGCCAAGCATCCCGAAACATTAATCTATATTTACGGGATCCATTTCCTCATATCTCATTTTCTCCAAACCCACAGCAAATCTCACTTATATACTTGCCTCTCTACTGGAAGTGCTTTTATTAGGTCATCAAAGACTTTTTAATTGCTAAATCCAATTGCTTCTTTTTAATTCCCATCCTGGTTGTCCCCTGGGTAGCCTCTCCATGTTGGCCACTCCTTGAAATTTCTTTCATGTCTGCTTTTCATTGTTCCTTCCTGGTTTCCTTTGATGGCTATTGATCCACAACCTAAATGTTGATCCATTCTTACTATCCCAAACCACTCTCACCTCCTAAATTTCAACAATCATCCATATGCTGATGACTACAAAATTTCTCATATTTCTACCTCTACCCCTCTGCACTCAGTCTTCAAACCTAGATTTCCATATGTGCACCATGCATTTTCACTTGGATTGGGCATAATGTACCAAAACACAAAATTATTATCTTTTTTTAAAACCCTTCTTATGTATTCTCTCTTTTGGATAATGGCATCCACAGTTACCCAGTTCACTGGTGGAATTATTATACCACAGTTTTATCAAACAGAATAATGCTTAACAACTCACTATTGTCAAAGTATAATTTTCAAAATTAAAAAATATACCTATCATACATGAAATGAATGTATGTCCAAGAGTTATTTAACTCTTTAATGAGGAAACAAACAAGATGCTAAAGCTAGTTCACAGAAAAATTAGAGAAATTGAATATATATAGGCAGTGGTGAAAGGCATGCTGAAATAAATTTGCCAAGTTACAGACAATGTCCTAAAGGTCATTGTTCTATTGGTCAAAATAAACTATAAACTTTGGAGTCACTTTCTGCACCAGACAAAAATGATTTGTATCTCTTCAGAACAAACAAAAATCTACAAAGTTAATATTTTACCCACTTTTAGTCCTAAACAATGAAAAAACAAGACAAAAATATACCTCCTAGAAAATTAAATAATCATTGGGTACATCTATTAGACAATGCTCCAGCATGACATGTAGTCCCTGTTGCCTTATTTCCCAATTTTGGATAATTTTTTGCATACTCTTCTTTGATATCACGTCACTAACATGTGGTGATGGAGCTATATTTTAAAGACAAATCTATCTGATTCCAATGCCCGTGTTTTTCCCTGAGAAGAAAGTGAATGGTTAACAAATTCAGTAATTCACAGAAGATGAGAAGAAACAATGAAACAACAAAAAGACAACCTAATTTAAAAATGGGCAAAAGACAAGAACTGACATTTCTCCAAAGAAGATATACAAATGGCAAAAAATCACATGAAAAGATTCTCAACATCAGTAGCCATCAGGAAAATGCAAATCAAACCACAATGAGATACCATTTCACACCCACTAGAATGGCTACTATTTTTTAAAAATCAACAGAAAATTACAAGTGTTGGAGAGGACGTGGAGAAATAGAAATGCTTGTTTACTGTTGATGGGAATGTAAAATGGTGCTATGGAAAACAGTTTAGCAGTTCCTCGGAAAATTAAATATAAAATTGCCATATGACCTGGCAACCCTATTTCTAGGAACATACCAAAAAGAATTGAAAGCAGAGATTCGAACAGATATTTGCACATCAATGTTCATGGCAGCATTACTCACAATTGATAAAAGATGAAAGCAACCCAAATATCCTTCAACAGATGAACAGATAAGTAAAATGTGATATATACATACATCAGAAAATTATTCAGCTGTAAAAAGGATTGAAGTTCTGATATATGCAACAACTTGGATGAACTTTGAAGACATGTTGAGTGAAATAATCCAGACACAAAAGGGCAAATACTGTATGATCTCACTGGTGTGAAATCATTAGGATAAGCAAACACATGGAGTCAGAAACTAGAATATAGGTTACCAGGGGCTGGGGTGGGTGTAGGGAAAAAGTGTTAATGCTTAAATCACACAGAGTTTCTATTTGGGATCATGGGAAAGTTTTGGTAATAGACTGTGGTGATGGTAGCTCACCATAGTGAATGTAATTAACAGCAGTGAAATATATATTTGAATGTGGTTAAAAGAGGAAATGTTTTCATTTTAAGGATGCAAGCTGAAGTATTCAGAGGTGAAACCGGAATAAAAAAAATTTTGAAGTCCATATGGTACAACACAGTGAGCCCTGAAGTAAACCATGGAATATAGTTAATAGTAAAATTATAAAAATGGTTTTTTATCAATTGCAACAAATGTACCACATGCAAAGTGTTAATAATAAAGTGGTATATGGGAATTCTGTATTTTACAAGTGATTTTTCTGTAAACCTACAACTTCTCTAATAAAAAATAAAAGTAAAAAAGGAGTAAAATATGGCACTAATAAAATTAAAAATTGGTAAATTAGACAAAATTAAAAGTGTCTACTCATCAATGACATCATTAAGGAAGTAAAAAGGCAAGCCACAAATAGGAGAAAACATTTACAGTACATATATCTGACAAAGCATTTCAGATCAATAATAAAAAGGCTAACAACTCAATGAGAAAAAATGAATAGGGAAGCGGACTTGGCTCAACAGATAGAGGGTACACCTACCACATGGGAGGTCCACAGTTCAAACCCAGGGCCTCCCTGACCCGTGTGGAGCTGGTCCACACGCAGTGCTGATGCACGCAAGGAGTGCCCTGCCACACGGGTGTCCCCCACGTAGGGGAGCCCCACGCGCAAGGAGTGCACCCTGTAAGGAGAGCCGCCCAGCACGAAAGAAAGTTCAACCTGCCACACCTGCCCAGGAGTAGCGCAGCACACACAGAGAGCTGATGCAGGAAGATGACGCAAAAAGAGACACAGATTCCCGGTGCTGCTGAAAAGAATAGAAGCGGACACAGAAGAACACACAGCGAATGGACAGAGAGAGCAGACAACTGGGGGGAGGGAGGGGGGGCGGAATGGGAGAGAAATAAATAAAAATAAATCTTTAAAAAAAAAGGAAAAAATAAATAAATATACTTGAATGAGCACTTTGGAAAGTTCTACATCCAAATGGCCAATAAGCATATGAAAAGGTCCTAACACCATTAGTGATCAGGAAAATACAAATACATTAAACCACAATGAATATCATTACACACCCACCAAACTGGCTAAAATGAAAACAAATGATGTTTTTAAAAGACTAACTATACCAAATGATGGCAGGGATATGCACCAACTCTCAAACATTGCTGTTATGAGTATAAAATGACATAAACACAATGGGAAATTATCTGTCTCTACTAAAATTAAGTATTTCCTTATCTATCATGCAGCAATTTAACCGCTAGATACATACACAAAAGAAGTGGTATATCCCCAAAAAACTTTTGCAAATATGTGCATTGACACTTTATTCATAATAATCTTAAAATGGAAACAACCCAAATGTCCATTAACTGGTTAAAAAAAAAATTGTGGTATGTCCGTACAATGGAATAATACCAGAGATAAAAGAAAAGAAAAAAATAGAACTACTGATACAAAGCAATAAGATTGACATTCAGAGATACTGTGTTGAGTGAAACAAGCCAGATACAAAAGAATACATGCAGATTAGTGCATTTCATATGGTTTCATTATATGAAGTTCAAGACTAGGAAGAACTCATCAACATTTATAGAGTAAGTAGTGATTATCTCTAGGCAGGGTATTTATGGTAGTATGTACTGAAAAGGTGAACAAAGGAACTTTATAGGGTGATGGAAAGGTATGATATTTTGATCTGAGTGATGGTTAAAGGGTGTATACAAATGAAAAACTCATCTAACTCAACACTTAAGATTAGCACACTCGGGAAGTGGACTTGGCCCAGTGGTTAGGGCGTCCGTCTACCACATGGGAGGTCTGTGGTTCAAACCCCAGGCCCCCTTGACCTGTGTGGAGCTGGCCCACACGCAGCGCTGATGCACCAAGGAATGCCCTGTCACGCAGGGGTGTCCCCGCGTAGGAGAGCTCCACGCACAAGGAACGGGCCCGTAAGGAGAGCCGCCCTGCACGAAAGAAAGTTCAGCCTGCCCAGGAATGGCGCCGCACACACGGAGAGCTGACGCAACAAAAAGAAACAGATACCCGTGCTGCTGTCAACAATAGAAGCAGACAAAGAAGAACACCCAGCAAATAGATGCAGAGAACAGACAACTGGGAGGGGAGGGGGATAAATAAATAAAAATCTTTTTTTAAAAAAGATCAGCACACTTTATGCATTTTACTAGGTATGTTAAGCATAAAAAAATACTACTTTGTCATGAGGCCTTTGGTTGCAATTTTTGCAGACTTAGCGACAGTAGCCTAGACTGCAAGGAGTTACATAATTGTGAAGCACTAAGAATAAACTTCTCTTTCAAGAAATTTGACTGTGAAGAGGAGAAAATTAAGGAAGTAATAAGGATATCAAGAAGTCAAAGCAAGTTGATTTTGAGAGAATAGGAAATGCTTTATGAAAGGTGAAGAAGCCAATGGAAAGATACAGGTTGAAGATGGGGACACAGAGAAGAAAAGGTCAATAAGGCTAGATGTCTTGGAATGAAGAGCAAAATTGTAGGAGTTAGCCAAATTAAGAGAAGGAAGATACCTACCTCATAAACAAGAGCAAAGAAAGAGAGGGATGTAGAAACACTAAGACACTGTGAGGTTGAAGATAATTTGACAACTTTCACACACCAGCTTCAACTTTTTTAGTAAAATAGAAAGTGAGGACATCCACTAAAAGTCAGGAGATAAGGGAAAACGATAACTGGAGTTTGACGGCTTGATGATACCAATTAGCTGTGAAATCCTGGGCAAAGTACCTTACGTTTTGAGTTTCCTCATCCAAATCATGGGATTACATCACCTCACAGAGTTGCTCTGAAGATTAAAGGAGCTAATGTACATAAAGTTTCCACAGAAGGAAATCAGTAAACGTTCTTAAAAGTTCTTCTTAAAAAGGTCTAGAGTTGCTGAAAATTACTCCTCATAAATAACTTGATGAAAACAATGAATAATCTGTAGTCATGATAAAAGATCCAGAAACCTAGTAGCCAGGCCCTCCCCTAACTTTTGCATTTGTAGGAGCTAGTATAAATGAAGGCCAAAATCCCATATGTCAAAATATTTAAAAGTTACAAATCAAGCTAGCAAATTGTTAAATGTTCTATTATCTGACTTTGACAAATATAGCTTCATAATGACCTTAAAGTCCAGCTTCACAGCTTGAATTCTCAGATTTCTTAGAGTGTAATAATATATCATGGCAATGTGAGAAGAGCCAGATCTCACCATCTGTCCTGCTTCTGACTCTGTCCCACATTCTGAGGGATCTCCCATTCACAAGACTGGATACTCCAGCCTGCAAAGCCATTACCATCTTCACCCTTGGCAAGTAGCCACTCCTTGGACACAAGCAAGGGTATGGCCCTTGCTTGGGTTGGTGTTCCAGTAAAAGTATGCAAAGGTCCTAGGGGCAGTATCAAAGTTATTTGGGCAAGGAATTCTCGGGAGCAAGATCTAGCAAGGGCATGTGGGTTCTAGAGCTCCTTAGTTCCTTAAGAATCCCTGCCGCATTTGGTAGGGTGCAATAGAAGGAACACCAGACTGAGTTCCAAAGCATGAGATCCTAAACAGGGGCTTCTCTTGCCTAGTTAAGTATGATTTAGGTAGTCATGTTTAGATCTAGGATTATTCATAGAATAATATAATATCCTGAAATATCAGAATATCCTGAAAAAGATAGTGAAAATGAATTAGAACCTAGAAATCCTTTTTTTAAGAGGCTTGTTTTCTACTTAATGCATAAGCCTTATAATCTTTTAAGTTATTTTGATGAATTGGAAGTTCCCATAAGAAGTATTGCATAAAACCAAAATAATTTATGAATTTCAGATCTACTCAGGAAATCAGAATATTTAGAAACTAGCAGTGATTTATAACTTTTTTGAGCTTTGGCTAGAGAAAAAGAAATTTCATAACTTCTTCTCAGGCATTATTTTTCTTAAAATCAAGCAAGTTGTATTTAGATACTACTATTTGTAGATTCATAGGATGTCTTTGATCTCAAAATAGCATTCTTATTACAACAGTCAGAAACAAAGAATTTTGCATTATTTTTTATGAATTCTCATTAGTAATGAAGCACGAAACATGCTAGTGAATACAATATAGAGGAGAATATTAATAGAGTTATTTTTAGCTACCACCTACGTATTATAGGAAGACAATAGCAGGAGGAAAATAATGGTTTTTAGTTTAATAAAACGTAATGTTTCTGAAAAAAAAAAAAACTTCTTTGTTTCCAAAATTGGGGCATCTAATTATATAAAGTTCTGATTACTGTGGCAACAGCTTAAATATGAAAAGAGGGAGGGCAAGGCTGGGAGGAGAGACAGAAAAAGAGAAAGAGAGAGAATTGGGTTATTAAGCAACAGAAAAAGTAATCCCAAGAAGAAAAAATATTTTTTATTGAAAAATAGAATGTGGGAACTGGGAACTAGGAAAGAAAGTAAACACTGAAAAAATTATGTTTAGGACTTAAACCAATTGATATCTGAATATTAATGGTGAAGATAAACTTTGCAAATATAGATAAAAGAAGCTAAGAATCATAGTGGAAGCTTGTGTAGGCTGGGGTAAAGAAATACATAGATATTCTTCCAAATTATGTAATAAACGCTCTAAGTAAAGTTCAATAGAAGAGAAAATATTATGTGAAATAAGAACTTATAAAAATTATATATATATGTTTTATTCATTATGTATTGTTATAAATAACATACAATGTGTTTACATATAACTTACCCAAAACTATATGAAAGGACAGCTTGCACTTAAAAACACTAAAAATAGCTTTTTAAATACATGAAAACTGTTTCAGCTTCTCTAAAAATAAGAAAAATGTTCAAATAAACTACTAGGTAAAATTTTCACCTACTGGATTTGCAAAGTTCTAAACTTGGTAATACAAACTTACTATAGAGTGAAGGCTTCCTTAAACACTGCTAATGGGAAGGTAATTTGGGATAGGTTGGAGAGCCTTGGAGATGGTATCAAAACTCAAAATGTACATAACCTTTCACTACTCCAAATGGAAAAGTCCCATATTCCCTTTATATACCCCTATTTTTGTCCCTTGGGATTGAAATATCTTCCTGCCTGGAGGATATATGTATACATATATATGTAAATATATATGTAACTTTTTAAAGAAGCTCTAGATTATATAAAGCTTATCCTGGATATATTTTTCGTTAAACAAGCAGTTGTGAGACAATACAGAGAGAATCCCATGTATCTTCAACCCAGTTTCCCCCAATGATAACATCTTGCAAAACTATAGTACAGTAATCACCACCAGGTTATTAACATTGATACAGTCAAGATAAAGAATATTTTCATTACCTCATGCATCCCTCAAGTTGCAAAAACTAACTCAAAATAGATCACAAATATAAACGTAAATTGTAAAACTCTAACTTTTAGGAAAAATAGAAGAAAATCTTTAGAACCAGGGCTAAGCAATTCTTAGACTTGACATCAAAAGCACAATCCATGAAAGGACAAATTGATAAGTTGTATTTCATCAATATAAAAAAATCTTTGCTCTGTGAAAGATCCTAAAATGAGAAGATGTGCAAACCTCATTTTGCCCTTTCATGGACACACCTACTTCCCTTCAAACCCCTACCCCCCCCCCCTTAATTCTGGCAACTACTAATCTATTTTCCATTTCTATAATTTTAACATTTCAAGAATGTTATATAAATGAAACCATGCTCTATATAATCTTGAGAGACTGGTTATTTTTCACTCTGCATAATTCCCTGAAAATTCATCCAGGTTATCATGTGTATCAATAGTTTATTCTTTTTTATAGTGGAGTAGTATTCCATGGTATGACTATACTACAGTTTGCTGAACCAGTCACCCATTGGAGAACATTTGATTATTTCCAGTTTTAGCTATTATGAGCAAAGCCGCTGTAAACATTCATGTGCAGGTTCCTAATATGAACATAAATCTTCATTTCTCTGGGGAAAATGGCAGCTGTACAATTTTACATTTCTACCAGCAATGTATGAATGATCAAGTTTCTCTGTATCTTTGCCAGTAGTTTGTCTTATTACTATTTTTTATTTTAGCTATTCTGACAGGTGTATCGTGATAGCTCATTGTGGTTTTAACTTGCAGTTTCATAATGGCTAATGATTTTGGACATCTACTCATATGCTTGTTTGCCATCTATATATCTGTTGGTGAAATGTCTATTCATAACTTTTGACCATTTTCGAAATGGGTTGTTTTTGGTTTGTTTGTTTTTTGCATTTTGTTTGTTTTTGTTTTGCTATTGAGTTTTAGAGCTCTTTATTTATTGTGAATACTAATTCTTTGTTGTATATGTGGTTTGTAAATCTCATTTTAAGATGAAATACAACTTATCAATTTGTCCTTTCATGGATTGTGCTTTTGATGTTAAGTCTAAGAATTGCTTAGCCCTGGTCCTGAGGATTTTCTATTTTTCCTAAAAGTTAGAGTTTTACAATTTACATTTATATTCATGATCCATTTAGAGTTAATATTTGCATAAAGTGGGAAAATTAGATCAATGTTTATTTTTTTGTCTATGTATGCCCATTTGCCCCAGCACCATTTGCTGAAAAGACTATCTTTACTATCTTTACTATCTTTACTCCATTGATAACCTACCTTATCCAAGGGGTTAACACCTATAGGGGAAGGGAAAAGAAGGTGCTGAAAGAGTTGGCACAAGAGTTGGCAGGCAGGCATGTAAACGTATGATAGGTCCACAGAGGAACGTGAATTGCCATGTGGTTGGAGCATTGTAAGAACACATATCCAGGGAATATTTACTCTGTGTTAAATTCTGTGCGCTACATTTAGTAGGTGTTTCCTCATTTAGCTCAGATGCATCCTGTGAAGTTAACATTATAGGCAAGAAAACTGAGGCTCTAAAAAGTTAAGCGACTTGCTATGGGTCAGTCATGACACTAGTAAAGAGAACCTTTTGGGAGAGCAGTCTCAAAGGAGAAGTCAGAATGCAATGGGCTAAGGAGGAGATTATCGGAGATGAGAGACTGCCAACAAACTAAACAAAGCCTACAGAAGGTTTATGTATTAGTCAGCCATAGGGGTGCTAATGGAAAATACCAGAAATTGGTTGGTTTTTGTAAAGGATATTTATTTGGGGTAGGAGGTTACAGATACCAGGCCATAAAGCATAAGTGACTTCCTTCACCAAAGTCTATTTTCACATGTTGGAGCAAGATAGCTGCCGACATCCGTGAGGGTTCAAGCTTCCTGGGTTCCTCCCTTCCAGGGTCTTGCTTCTCTCTGGGTTCAAGGTTCCTTTCTTCCTGGGGCTTGCTTCTCTTTCCTCTGTGTGCTTACTTCTTGTGGTGCCAGTTTAAGAGTGCAGCATCAAACTCCAACATCAAAACGTCAACATCAAAAACCCTTGACTCAAGAACCAGCAAGATGGCAATGGAGTTAGGAGCATGTAGAGTCAGCTCCTGCTACAGGGCAGTTAGCAAACACCCAGAGCTCTCTGGAGCTAGGTGAAGCACCTGTTTGGAGGCTCCAGGAGGCCAGAAGAGGATCCTGCAATGTCCTTGGGGGAGTGGAAGGAGGAGACTGCCCTTCTGCAGAGAAGACTCATAAGTAGAGCGCTCCATGCCTTGAAGGTCAGTGCCCATCCTCCACTGGAGGCACAAGCCACCTCAGGAGCTGTTCTGCAGCTGGAATTGAAAGCTCCACTTCCCCAAAACAGGGAAGGAAGAGGCAGTTGGGCACCAATTTCAGCTATGATGAGGAAATTCAGTGGGCTACAGTATGATCCTGAGAACAGCTAAGGTTTGAGCCTGTCCAGGTCAGAAAGAGGTCGGGAGCCTCCACTTAACTCCGCACCTGGCACAAAGGGAAGTGTGGCAGACTGAGGATCCCAGTGCTGGTGGGGACCAACTTCTTCCCATCCAGATCATATTGCAAGTCTAGCCTAAACCCCAGTGCCACCTCCAGCAGGGAGGAAGCTGCAGGGACCTGCGTCAGCCTCTCCAGGAAATTACCGGCCAAGCCGCGGAGGGCCAGTGATTATCCTACTCTGGTGGCACTAGCTGCCCCAGGAGCTGCTCTGTGACAGGAATTGGAAGCTCCATTTCCCAGAAACAGGGAGGAGGAGATGGTTGACTGCCAATTTCAGCTACTGACTGGGAGACTTGACTGGCTAAGAGATAACTCTGGGAACAGCTGGGGTGAGAACCAGCCCAAGTCAGAAAGAGGCCAGTAGCCACCATTCTGACTCCGTCCCCAGCCTGAGGGGAAGCCAGGCTGACAGTTTCTTTCATGCAGATTAGCCTATAGCCTGCCTAAATTTCAGCCCGCTGGCAGGGAGGAGGCTGAGGAGCCCTACACCAGCCTATACAGGTAACTGCAGGGAACCTGGCATAGACTGAAAATCAGAAGTCTACTAGGGCAACTGCTGTCAAATTAGGACCCACACTGCATAGATTGATGCCCACACCTGAAGCTCCATCCCTGCCCCAGGTAGGGAGAAAGGGATGAGAAGCTTCATCAGTCTCTCTGGGCAACTACAGTCTATGCCTGCACATGGATTACTTCACATAGCTGTGACTCTGTCCCTACCCCTGGCAAAAGAGAAAGTTGGAAGAAGCTTCACTAGTCCCCAGTGCAATGAGGGCACCTTGAGCCTCCAGCTTACAGCACCAACTATATGCTTGGCTCCTACTGCATAACCAGCAAGGGAGAAATGATAGGAAGTCCTAAACTAGAGAGAAAAACTGCACCCAGAAAAAATACTCTAGTAAACCAGATGCGAAGACACCAACAAAAAATTACAATCCACACCAAGAAATAGGAAGCTATGGCCCAGTTAAAGGAACAAGGTAAGCCTCCAGATGACATAAAGGAATTGAGACAACTAATCATAGATGTTCAAACAAATCTCCTTAATACAATGAGATGGCTATAGAGATTAGGGATATTAAGAAGACAGTGGGGGAAGCAGACTTGGCCCAGTGGTTAGGGTGTCAGTCTACCACATGGGAGGTCCGCGGTTCAAACCCCAGGCCTCCCTGACCCGTGTGGAGCTGGTCCATGCGCAGTGCTGATGCGCGCAAGGAGTGTCGTGCCCCCCAGGGGTGTCTCTACGTAGGGGAGCCCCACGTGCAAGGAGTGCGCCCCATAGGGAGAGCCACCCAGCGCGAAAGAAAGTTCAGCCTGCCCAGGAATGGCGCCGCACACACGGAGAGCTGACACAACAAGATGATGCAAAAAAAGGAAACACAGATTCCCGTGCCGCTGACAACAACAGAAGCAGACGAGAATACACAGCGAATAGACACAGAGAACAGACAACTGGGGTTGGGGGGAAGGGGAGAGAAATACATAAAAATAAATAAATCTTTAAAAAAAAAAGAAGACAATGGATGAGCACAAAGAAGAATTTGAAAGCATACATAGAAAAATAACAGAACTTATGGGAATGAAAGGTGCAATCGATGAAATTTAAAGAACATTGGAATCATATAATAGCAGATTTGAGGAGGTAGAAGAAAGGATTGTGAGCTTGAAGAAATGGCCTCTGAAAGTGAACATACAAAAGAAGAGACGAAGAAAAGAATGGGAAAAATTGAACAAGGTCTCAGGGAACTAAATGGCAGCAAAAGGCATGCAAACATATGTGTCATGAGAGTCCCAGAAGGAGAAGAGAAGGGAAAAGGGGTGGAAGGAATATTTAAAGAAATAATGGCAGAAAATTCCCCAACCCTATTGAAGGACATAGATATCCCTGTCCAAGAAGCACAATGTACTCCCATCTGAAAAAATCCAAATAGACCAACTCTAAGACACATACTCATCAGAATGTCAAAGACCAAAGACAAAGAATTCTGAAAGCAATGCATAACATATAAGGGATACCCAATAAGATTAAGGGCTGATTTCTCACCAGAAACCATGGAGGCAAGAAGACAGTGGTCTGATACATTTAAGATACCACAAGAGAAAAACTTCCCACCAAGAATCTTATATCCAACAAGACTGTCTTTCAAAAATGAGGGTGAAATTAGAATATTCACAGATAAACAGAAACTGAGAGAATGTCTAAGCAAGAGACCAGATTTTCAGGAAATACTAAAGCATGTGCTAGAGCCTGAAAAGACAGGAGAGAGGGGCCTGGAAGAGAGACTAGAAATGAGGATTATATCAATAAAGTAAAAGTGGCAAAAGAGTGGTGAAAATAAAATATGACAGGTAAAACTCAAATAGTTAGGAATAAACTTAACCAATGATGTAAAGCACTTGTATTCAGAAAACTGCAACTCAATGTTAACCAAATCAGAAAAGCCCTAAATAACTGGAAGAACATTCCATGCTCATGGATTAGAAAACTAAATATCATTAAGATGTCAGTTGTACTCAAATTGATATACAGATTTAATGCAATACTGATAAAAAATTCCACCAGCATTATAGAAAAAATTGAAAACACGATCATTAAATTTATTCAGAAGGGTAAGGGGTCCTGAATAGCCAGAAACATCATAAAAAGGAAAAGTGAACCCTCATCTCCAGACTTTAAATCATAATACCTACCTATAGTGGTAAAAATAGCATGGTACTGATCTAAAGACAGACACAATTAATCAATGGAACCAAATTTATAGTTCAGAAACAGACCCTCACAGGTATGGTCAAGTGACTTTTGACTAGCCTGTCAAACTCACACAGCTCCAGCAGCACAATCTATTCAACAAACGGTGCTGAAAAAATTGGACATCCATAGCTAAAAGAAGGAAGGAGGACCCCTATCTCACACCTTACCCAAAAACTAACTCAAAAATGGATCAAAAAACTGAAAATAAAAGCAAGAACCATAAAACTTCTACAAGAAATTATTGGAAAATACCTTCAAGACCTGGTGGTAGGTGGTGGATTCTTAAAGGAGATAAGAGAAGGACTGAGTGGACTACTGGTGTTTAATGTGTGTAGAAGTTTTAATTAGCTTTACTGTAAAATTGTGGAAATGTATAGAGAGGATGGTAACACACAGTGAGTAACAGCTGGTTTATAAATGGGGATATGACTGAAAATGGTAGTCTAGTTGTGTAAATGCCAACTGACAAGATGCTTGAGAATAATCTAGGAACTGGATAGCACAGTAAACTAATAGGTGGGTGAGAATTGTGGTTGATGTTACAGATACAACAGTATCCTTTGTTAGCTAGAACAAATGTATATTACTACTGCAGGGTTTGGGAATGTGGAGAAGCATGGGAAAAATACAGCTAGAGTGACCTATGGACTGTGGTTAGTAGTAATAATATAATATTCTTGCATCTATGCAAAAGATGTACTGTGTTGATACTGAGGCAGTATGGTAAATGTGAGCCAAATGTACCCTGTGGACATGGCAATAATCAGATGATATTATTTTATCTGTAGCAAATGTTCCATCACATTGTGGTATGTTGATGGAGGGGTGTTGTTTGGGATTCTGCACATGTGCATGACTTTTTTTATGACAACGTCTGTCATAAAAATATATGTATTTAAAACATAATAATAGGGTGAGTTGGGGGAAAAACACACCAAATGTAAGATAAGGACTATGTAAGATTTTGACAGTGTTCTTTCATAGTTTGTAACAAATGTCTCATGACAATGCAAGGTGTTGGTAGAAGGTTGATGTATGGGACCCCTGTGTGATATTATGCATGTTTGCTTTGTAGGTTCACAACTTTTACTATACACTTAATTGTTTATGTATGTTCATATATAAATGATGTAAAGATAATAATAATTGGATTGATTAGGGGAGAAATACTTTGTTTAGCAGTAATATTTTGACAATGCTCTTTAACCATTAGTTAAAAATGTTTAAAAACAATGCAAGTTATTGGTGGTAGGGTGAGGTGTTATATATGTTTGTTTGATGTTATATATGTTTGTTTTGTAAGTTCACAACTATTATACATTTATTGTTTATGTATGAGTGATATATTTCAATAAATTAAAAAAACAACAGCAACAACAACAAAAACCCTCAACTCTGCCTTTGCCATGCCTTTTATCTGTGAGTCCCCACCCATAGGACTCAATGTCCTAATGATGTGGCCCAATCAAAGCCCCAATCATAACTCAATCACACCCAGTGCAGACCAGATTACTAACATAATCCTGTATCTATTTTTGGAATTCATAACCATATCAAACTGCTGCAGTATATTTAAATTTTTTAAATTTTCATGTCAAAATTAAAATGTATATGTTAAAAAACATATACAAAGAACAAACACTTTTGATTTCCAGATTCTCTCTTTTTTTTTTTAAATAGGAGACATGGATGCTGTCTTTTTTCTTTTTCCTTTTTTTCTTAAAGATTTATTTTGTTAAATTTATTTCTATTCCCTTCCCCCCTCCCCCCATTGTTTGCTCTCAGTGTCTATTTGCTGTGTGTTATTCTGTGTCTGCTTGCATTCTTGTGAGCGGCATTGGGAATCTGTGTCTCTTTTTGTTGCGTTTTCTTCCTGCATCAGCTCCCCATGTGTGCGGCACCACTCCTGGGCAGGATGTGCTTTTTTTTGCATGGAGCAGCTCTCCTTATGGGGTGCACTCCTTGCGTGTGGGACTCCCCTACATGGGGGACACCCCCGCATGGCAGGGCACTCCTTGTGTGCATCAGCACTGTGCATGGACCAGCTCACTACATGGGTCAGGAGGCCCTGGGTTTGAACCCTGGACCTCCCATGTGGTAGGAGGATGTTCTATCCATTGAGCCAAATCCACTTCCCTCCAGAGTCTCTTGAAGAACCAAACATCAGGCAACATGGAGCTGTATCCCCTCACAGCTAAGGCACGGTTGTCCTCTTTAGGTAGGGCTTGAGCTTGCCTTTCTACCACGAGAGTTCCTTTCACTCATTATTTTATGACAAATATACCATTTCATTTTGTGCATTATGGCCCATGTAGGTATTTGAATTCATTTATACACTAATTATCTTCTGAATTAGAAAGAGAAAACTATTACTAAAGGGATGAGAGGAATGGTATACCCATCACACAAATTAGAAACCTGGAAGTTATCATTCACTCCACCTTCATCCCTCTACTTCCCATCTTTTTTCTCCATGTCCCAGCAATTCAACCACCTTAACATCTCTCCTTCCCTCTTCTCCACTCCCAGCAACACTACCTTAGAGCAAGCATTTCACATTTCTTGCCTTAATTATTATACCAACCTTCTAACTAGCCTTATGCCATTCTCCCATTCTTGTCTCATCCTGTTTCCCACCCAACCCATTTATTGAGTATTATCAGAATGCTTTTTCCTAAATCTGGCTCTGATGAAGTCACACCCCTTTTTCAAAAACTTCAATGATTCACACTTATTTCCAGGTGAAATTACAATTTTTTATCTTAGGATGTAAGACCCTTCATGACCTAGTCCTGTTTATGTATCTAGTTTTGTCTCCCCTGTGCGTCACCCTCAACTCCTGATTTCCAGACATAAGAAACCTTCCTTAAGGCATTTTATTTTCCCTGTTTTCTCATAATACCATGCCTTAGCCCATGCTATTCCTGGAACATCCTTTCCCTGCCTTTCTTCATCTAGAAAACTCATAGATTTTATTCAAAAATACAAAAAAAAAAAATTCTATCCAACTGTTCTCCATCCCTCTCAACCTGGATCAATGACGAAATAGTATTTCTGTATATATCTTAAAATTCACTACATGTATTATAATGTCTGGTTACTTTCTGTCTCACTAATTAGACCAGTATTCTTCATAATCAGATATTGAGCATCTGCATTCTTAACAGGTACCCAAAGTGATTTTTATTTACCATGAAGTTTGAGAATCATTTCATTATGCTAAGAGCTTCCTACAGGAAAGAGCATTTTTCTCTATAATTCTAGTGCCTAACATAATACTTAGCATGTTATTGGTACTCAATAAGTAACCTTTGAATTAATGAATGAAATTATTTGAGCTTTTCTTCTGTTCTTCCACAAAGAGTTTGTCAGGTTGCCACCTGTGGTAATAAAAGTAATAAGAAAATTATTCCCTGTACAAATAGTATTGTAAATTGGGAATCTCATTGGTGATCTGACAGACTTCCATGTTAGTAGCTATTAAATTTGACTAGTAGTTCTACTTTTTCACCCTTGAGTGCCTTAACATATTTTCCATGGAAAGCATTTACTCTTATCAGTTTTTTCAATTACTCAGGTAATTGCTGAAATGACCTGGAGAGCAAGTTAAAAAGAATGATGTCTGGGCCTCAATCCCATAGATTCTAATTCAGTATGTGAGAAGGAAGGGGCAAACATCTGTCTTTTTATTAAGATCTTGAAATTGAAATTAGCTCCTATGACAAAATACAATCTACATATTAGAGAAAAGATTGGCATTTCTACAAACAGATATACTCCTTTTGTTTTATTTCCTCCAAAAAACAAACAAAAGCAAAAACAAAACATTGACATATTTCAAAAGAGGTTATCAGTAAACTTTACAAATAGTTTTTGAAGTTTAGCAGTGTTATATATTCTGCCTTGATTAACTTATCTAGTAACTTAATGTACCTAAAAAAATCTATGTCTAGTTTTGTCTTCCCTCTTGGTAGATATTAGGCTGGTGCAAAGGGAATTGTGTTTTTGGACCATGAATCTTATATCATTAAAATAAGGCTCAGAAGCGGATATGGCTCAAGTGATACGGCTTCCGCCTACCATATGGGAGGACCCGGGTTCAATCCCTGCAGCCTCCTGGTGAAAAAGAGGAAGAAAAAGTATGCATGCCCAGCAAGCCAGTGCCCATGTGGCAAGCCACGTGCCCCTGTGAGTGCCCACATGGCGAGCTGAGTGCCCATATGGAGAGCTGAGTGCCCATGTGGTGAGCCAGTGCCCGTGTAATGAGCCAGTGTCTGCGCAGTGAGCCAAGTGCCCATGTGGTGAGCCAGTGCCCATGCAAGTGAGTCACACTGCAAGATGATGATGCAACAAAAGAGAGACAAAGGGGACAGTCAAGGTGAAGCACAGCAGAAATCAGGAACTGAGGTGGCACGGGTGGCAGGGAACCTCTCACCACATCAGAGGTCCCCAGGAGAGGGAGGGGGGAAAAAATAGGCTCAAACACATCTTTATTAATCAAAATTTAGGAATCATTACAGTCAAAACCTTTTGTCAACGAGAAATAACCTTATTACTGCAGTGTAAAAATCTATGCTTTGGGATTTAACTAACTCTTGCAAAGCATTTTCTGCATCCTACCGGTTATGGAAGCGTTTTCCCTGCAAAATGTTGTCAAGATGCTTGTTGGTTGGCAATAGGTCAGGTGAAAATGGCAGATGAGGCAAAATTTCGTAGCCCAATTCGTTCAACTTTTGAAGTGATGGTTGTGCAACATGCAGTCAGGTGTTGTTGTGAAGAAGAATTGGGCTCTTTCTGTTGACCAATGCTGGCTGCAGGCACTGCAGTTTTCAGTGCATCTCATCGATTTGCTGAGCATACTTCTCAGATGTAATGATTTCGCCAGGATTCAAAAAGCTGTAGTGGGTTAGACCAATAGCAGACTACCAAACAGTGACCGTGACATTTTTCTGATGCAAGTTTGGCTTTGGGAAGTGCTTTGGAGCTTCTTCTCAGTCGATCTACTCAGCTGGTTATTGCCGGTTGTCATATAAAATCCACTTTTCGTCACACATCAAAATCCAATTGAGAAATTTTTCATTGTTGCATAGAATAAGAGATGACGACTCTTCAAATCAGTTTTGATTTTTGGTCAGCTCATGAGGCACCAACTCATGAAGGTTTTTCACTTTTCCAATTTGCTTCAAATGCCCAACGACCAGTAGAATGGTCGATGTTGAGTTCTTCAGCAAATTGTATAGTTGTTAAGAGGATCAGTTTCAATAATTGCTCTCAACTGATCATTGTCAACTTCTTATGGCCAGCCACAACATTGCTCATCTTCAAGGCTCTTGTCTCCTTCGCAAAATTTCTTGAACTACCACTGCACTGTACGTTCGTTAGCAGTTCCTGTGCCAAATGTGTTGTTGATGTTGCAAGTTTTCTCCACTACTTTATGACCTATTTTGAACTCAAGAAATCGCTCAAATTTGCTTTTTGTCTAACATCATTTCCATAGAGTCTAAAATAAATATAAAATAAATAGCAAATAAGTCATTAGCAAAAAAACATAAAGCAAGAAATGCACATTAAAATGATGTATAACATAACCACATTTATTAAGAATGTATTCCAATATCAAATGGCAAATTTCAACAATGCAAAACCGTCTTCTTACCAAAGTCAACCAAAGAATTGGGAATGTGGTCATCCAGCTTTGGCTTGTGTGTGCCCACAGCACATGACTTCCTTCCTGCATGCAACCTTAGTAAATGTCAAAATCAAATCTTATTCCAAACTTTGGGACTGTTCTTATTTTTCACAACATTCACAGCAGGACCTGAAGTTATTGGACCCTGGCAACTTTTGAGGGGGATTGCAGAATGAGGACGATTGACATAATTATACTCCTTCCCCTCTTTACCACTCCAACTCTATCTTGGACTGATATGATAGTCTCTGTCCCTGATCTGTTTTCAGATTAGAAGGCTTTACCATTACACACAGGGATCATAAACTGAACCTATCCATTATATTTTATCCATTATGTTCCTTCCAGCCTCTTACATCTACTTTAGAAAATGTCATGAAAAGAGCATGTATCTTGTCTGATCTGTCACAGATTGAGTCCAGCATAGGCACTCTCCAGACCAAGGGTCAGAAGGGAGCTCTAGTCTGCTTAATTCAGATTAAGCCATTGTGGTCTCCAAAGTTTGAAATTTACTTTAAAAATGGAATCAGAATACTCACAGATTGACAAAAAAATACAGAGTTTCCTCTTAATGATACTTGGGCTCACAATATTCTAAACATCTACAGGGAACTCAGGACAATTCCTGTCGTGGCCAAATGGAGTCAGAATATATGTAAGAGTTATTGTTTCATGCTGCTGTTAGAAATAAAATAGTTTTATAATAGCATAGAGTATTCTGTTTTACATAGAACTACATAAATTTGTACCAGTGTGGAAAATAAATGATAATTCTGGGAATTTTCTCAGTTTATCTGTAAATAAAATTTTGCTAGACTTTTTGATGAAATTTTGATACATTTTGGGGTTTGAAAGTTTTATAGAAATACATCACTTATTTTATATCAAGGTAAATAATAAAATAATTTAACAGAATCTTCTTTTGTATCCAATTTTGCTATAACAAAGATAGTCCTAGTGTAGAACCCCATGCTTTAGCGCATACTTTAGAAAACATATATACCTCTGTACTTTATATAGATCCTTTTTAAAATGTATAAACTATTAATTTGATTTTATTATTTGGTTTAGGTTGTTTACCATCTGATAATTTCTTAAGTGAAACATCATTTTTTATTAATATTTTCTTCAATCATGAGAAGTTTTTTGTCTGTTTTAATTCATATCCTACTGAACCTGATAAAGAATATAACTAAAAAGATAAAGAGCAGCCAAATAAAAAAACTTAATTTGAAAAAGTGTACTAACAATTGCTTTCTAAAAATGAAAATTTTTACATTCAGGGTCACATGAAGGAAATAATATGTAATTTCATGAGAAAAATTACTTACTGAATTTCTTCAATTAAACCACTAGATGGCAATCTCTTTGTTTCTTTATGAATCGATAAGATAAATGGCTTTTGAAGGAAACTTTCAATTAACATGTTAAAGCTTTGACTCCAGCTACCAAATTGCTATTCCTTAATTTTAAAGAAAGAAAACTAAAGAGGGGAGAATTCCATTACAATTAAAGCGTAGTATATTATTCTGTTCAGCGGTAGCAAAGTAATGTCCTTTCTTAATAATCAGAGAAGTCACTGGGTCGCTAAGAGGAAAAACAGTGGCTTCCTTTTGTAGCACTCAGACCTCCAAGATTTTAGACCTGTAAAAAGACTTCATACTGAAAGAAATAGCTGAACCAGGCTCTTGAATCTGTTTTCATTTCTTTCCACTAGTTTTTCCTTTCTCTTCTTATTTCACCATATATAAACCTTCTTTTTCCTCTCTTGTGCTTTAAAAACCATGGCCAAGGGTGGAAAGAAGGGTTTGAGAACAGATAACCCTTGCTGAAGAGACTGATCTATTACAGAAAATGTTACATACTGCATATAAAAACTATAGTCACTATACAAATGATGTTCTTTCTACCTCAAGATCACTACCATTAATTTCTGTGCAGTTTAGGTTTACTTATTTTGTAACCTGAGTTTCTGTTTAATTGAACCTAGTGAAATCATCAGGTATTTAACTGCTAAAATATAATGTTCAAAAAGTAAAAAAACAAAAAGTCTCATGGAAAGATTAAAAAAAACATGTGAAAGATATTATTCAACTCATTAATGAGAGAAACATTTCAAAGGAGAATTTCATTATCACGTACACACACACCCAATCAGGAATCCTAAAGAGAATTTGCTAATAAATACAAAACTGCTTAATATAATGTTTGGGGTTATATTTTCTACAAAGCAGAAATCAATCGTATTTCTATCAGACAAAATTAATTAACTTGCATTACTATGAACAAGAATTATTTACATTACTATCTTTGTTCAAGTTAATTTCTACCCTGTTGATATATAAAAAAAACCTCTTCAGGTTGTTGATGTGGGAGGGGTGGTGTGGGTGGAGTGGGGGGTATATGGTGGAGACCTCATATTTTTTTAATGTAACATTTAAAAGAAAATAAAGAAGAAGAAGAAGAAAAAAAAGAGTGCCAACAACTGCAAACAGGAATTGCATCCATCATCCATGTGGAATCTAAGCCCCCTCTTGATCCAAAGGTGGAGCGAACATCGCCATCCCAGGGTCCACAGAATGGAGGAATAAAATATGGATTAGAGTGGATTTACTGATATTCTACTATAAAACTATTGTGACTAGTAATAGAAGAAATTGTAGCATTGAGGTGGAGAAAGTGACCACAGTAACTGCTGAGGGCAGGGACAGGGAAGAAGAGATGTGACGTGGGGGCATTTTTGGAAATTTGAATTGTCCTAAATGATATTGCAGGGCCAGATTATGGACTTTATATATCCTGCCTTAACCCATTGAATGTACTGGGGGAGAGTGTGAACTACAGGTAAACTATTATCTATGTGGTGCAGCAGTGCTCCAGAATGTGTTCACCGAGTGCAATGAGTGTGCCACAATGATGGGGGAGGTTGATGGTGTGGAAGGAGTGGGGTGAGGGTGTGGGGGATTTATGGGAACGTCTTATATTTTTTAATGTAACTTTTTTTGTGAGGTATATATATCTTCAAAGAAATAGAATTTACAAAAATAATGGGGTGGGGGGGCGGGGTATATGAGAATCTTTTTTTTTTTTAATATAACTTTCTTTGTGGTCTATTAACTTTAATTTTTAAAAGTGTAAAAAAAACCCTCTTCAATAAAAATGTCACTCAAAGGTACACATCGGGTCTGCTAAACTTGGTAATCTCTCTAATTCATTTTCAAGTAGTGGACAATTTTTCCTGATATTACCATTTTAAAAAATAATTATGTTGGTGGAATGGCAATATAATTGCAGAAATGAGCTTTATTCCAGGCACTGCAATATTAGGGCAAACCACAAGGAGGCATTTTCTGTACTACGTTTCCTACACAGATAGTGGCAGGGACTGATGGTTATTAAGTCAGAGACACTGTCATTAAATTTTGGAACAAATTGAGGAGATCATGGGTTTCTTTAGCTCTAGAAGTAGATGTCCCAGGAGGTAAGTAAATAATTGTTAAAAGAGAATACAAATGTCTTGGCTCTGACTTGGCTCATTATTTTGAGTGTGATGTAACATCACTTGGGGGTACCATAAAATATCCTCAAATCTGGAGATTTCTCCAGGGAATAGATTTGGGAAAAAATAAGTACATATTAAAACTAAGAAAGGTTAAGGTTTACAAACATAAATGCCCACAAGATTATTACACTGATTTTTAAAAAGTATTCTCTTGTTTTTAAAGAGCTGTCCACTTAACCAAAATAAATAAATAAACATTAAGTGGCTTTCCTCTACCTCCAAAAAAATTTTAACTGAAGAGAATTTTCTAGAATTCCTCTACAGGAAGTGAGTATAGCTCAATGGTTGAGTGCCTGCTTCCCATGTACAAGGTCCCGGGTTTAATTCCAGGTACCTCCTGAAAAATAAAAATAAAAGTTTTTTAAAAAGACAAATAGCAGTCCTCTACCATTTGAAATTAAAGGGATAAGTTCTGAGAAGAGGACAATTGGAGAAGTGGTAGCAAGAATTGACCAGCAGTCCCAGAAACAGCTAAAGTAGATACAACCCCAGGTATTGGTTCTTCTGAGGGTTACAGAGACCCATAGGTTCTATGGTCATGGCAGATGGCCTTCAGTGCCATGTCAGTTGACCCTACTTTGGAGTTTGTGTTCCTGAATGTGATGGAATTGGAGTCAGATTTGATCTTTGTTCACAAGCCTCTCCTGTCACTTTTATCAGACCAGTGGTTGGTGCTGGAGTTTAGTGTGTATTCAGGGGTCCTGAATCTCTGGACTGTCCATGTGATAGCCAGGCCCTGAGCCTCAACAGACTTGCAACTCCTACCCTCTGGTTTATTGGACTTACCCCAGCTAGCTAACAGTGAGGTGAAGAAGGTCAACCAGCACACTGGGGAGCCAAGTGTGCCTACAACTGCAAACAGGAGAACTGTATCCATCATCTAAGTGGAATCTAAGTACCCTCTCAATACAGAGGTGGAGCAGACATAACCATCCCAGGGTCTACAGGATGGAGGAATAGAGGATGGATTAGAGTGGACTTACTATATTCTATTCTGGAACTAATGTGATTAGTAGTGGAAGTAAATGTAGCATTGATATGGAGAAAGTGGCTGCTGAGCGTAGGGAGTGGGAAGAAGAGATGTGATGTGGGGGCATTTTCAGGACTTGGAGTTGTCCTGGATGGTACTGCAGGGACAGTTACTGGACATTGTATGTCCTCCAATGGCCCCCTGGGTGAACTAGGGGAGAGTGTAAACTATCATGTGGATTAATGACCATGTGGTGCAGCAGTGCTCAGAGATGTATTCACCAAGTGCAATGAATGTCCCATGATGATGGAGGAGGTTGTTGTTATGAGAGGAGGTGGGTGGGGAGGGTATATGGGAACCTCAGATTTTTTTAATGTAACATTAAAATACATAAAGACAAAGAAATAAAAAAAAAAAAAAAAAAAGAATTGACCAGCAATGATGAACCAGAAAACAATGCAACTGAGAACCCATAAAAATGGAGGGTCCTTTGGAAACTGGAGTGCTCATAATCCAGAAAAAACTTGGTAATCAAAGACTGATTTCATAATTCATTGTCCTCCCTATCCATTTCTTCCCCTCAAAGCTATAGAGTACTGAGTTCCCTATAGGGAATCAAAAAATATTAGCCGATAGAATTACCATTCAGATAAAAAGGTCAAGTGGAAGGATCAGTATATCAACCTTCATTTCTTGGCAACTGTATTATAACTCAAAGACTGTGTGTGTGGATGTGAACTATGTCTTCATTTCCTAGCATCAATAGGTAAGGAAATGTATTCTTAATAGTAGCATTCCAGAATGGATCTGGGAATGTATTATCATCATAATCTACTTTACTCCTTTACCGCCTAAGAATTTCACAAAAACTGTGGATGATGAAAAGTGCATTTAACTGGCCCCAACCCCTGTAAGGACATACACAAGGCCTCTAGCACTACCACAGCCTGGTCTCCTGGGGGACACCTGACCTAAACTGAACTAATTAGAATCTCTTTCTCACGATGTTTGAATATTGATAGTAAGACAATCAGTCAGACAGTGCTAACTACTAAACTGAAAGGTCAAGGCAAATCAAAGCCAAGAACAAGGTGAATTATGGAGTGCAGAAATACCCAGAAGCATAGAGAAAAGCAGAAACCATGGCACTAAGAGATGTGAAGGAAGTGTTTGATTTCTAACCTTTTTCCATTCTCCTACTGGCCCAACTATACTTTATTTCTTCAAATGTTTTGAAATGGCCAGTTTTATTTTTTGATAAGCCCCTTCTTTATTGATGCTAATTTTGAGTATTTGTTAGTTGCAACCACACAACTGATAATCCTTATTAGTAGCAGCACTGCAGGATGCAGGAAACTCTTCCTTAGAGGAATGGAGAGACTTCATTTACATGGCATGAGAACACACTGTGGTATCCATAGTAATTCATACAACTGATTCTCAAATGCTTTCTATCATTATGACTCTCAAGGCTAAATTAAAATGTGCAAAAAAAAAAAAAATTGAAATAGGGAAGCAGCTGTGGCTCAATCAGTTGGGCCCCCATCTACCATACCGGAGGCCCTGGGTTCGCGTCCTGGGGCCTCCTTGTGAAGGCAGGCTCGCACCACGGAAAACCGACTCAGCAAGGTGATGCAACAAAAAAGGGAGACAAGCAAAAACACAGAAGAGCACACAGTGTATGGACACAAAGAACAGACAACAAACAAGCCGAAAGGGGGAGGGGAAATAAAAATAAATAAATACAGACACAAGAACGCACAGTGAATGGACACAGAGAGCAGACAGCACGCAAAAAGCCACAAGAGTGGGGGGGATTAAAAAAAAAAAGAAATGAAATAGAACCACTGGTCAAATTGAGTCTTCCTTGACATTTCCTATACAATTCTTTCAATATCTTGTAGTTCTTTTAAAAATACCAAATTCTTGGTGGCTCCTCAGTCTACATTTAAAGATTGTAATTTTTGCACTTTTAGCCATAAAGAACAATATCCTTTTTTTTTTAGGAGGTACCAAGGATTGAACCCAGGACCTCATACATGGGAAGCAGGCAGTCAATCACTGCACTACATCTGCTCCCCAGTGAAAGATGTTTTTTTCATTTTTGTTTATTTGTTTTTGGCAAGTTTCAGGGATCAAACTCTGGACCTCATACATGGGAAGCAGGCGATTAGCTGCTTGAGCTACATTCATTCACCCAATATCATTTTAATATTTAAAAATTGTCAATTTTTTTGTCTAGTTAGTGGTCAGGTATTTTTAAAACCTTGAAATAAGCAAAGTAGCTCAATGAAAACAAATTATCATCACAATATAAACGTTTTTCTCTTTGATTATTTGATCAATGATTCAACTTTTCAGTTGTTCTTACCCCATAGTATCTCATTTCTACAATAGCTTACTAGAATCTCTATTTGGGTTGATAACATAGATAATATTCCTAACCTTTTAAATTTGTTTATTCCCACAGTGTTTAGTTTGATAGTTTTATCTTGTTAGTATTAAATTTAAAAATTGAAACGAATCATAGAGGATATATACATAAGCATAAAGCCATTTTTTAAAAAAATATCTTATTTTTTCCAAGTCTTTTACTGACAAGTAGCTTTATAATTAAACCTAATATAACACTATGACCATCATGCTACAGATAATTAAATTCCATTATTATTCTTTTGCTATGAATTAAGATTACAGCAATAAGAACAAGTAGACTCCTCAGCTTCTCTACTTGTAACAATCTTCATTCCATATCACTTTTTATCATCAGTAAATAAAGTATGAATGATAAGGAATATTTAACTGAAGACTGTCTTACTAAAACCTATGTTTTCGGGAAATTAGTCTAATGATAGTGCTCAGGATTAGAGAGAGAAAAATTAAGGGAAGCACACTAGGAGGCTCTTGTCCCATTCATGTGTGAGACGATGGAACCCTGTACTACACTGGAGGTGTTAGTAGAAGGGACGAAAAGTAGGGGACAAACTTGAGAGTCATCAAAAGATGATGGCATTTGAAATAGGAAAGGGTCAAAGATAACTGAGCATTTCTCTCTGGATACCTGTGAAAAAATGAGGAAATTAAGCTAGTTGGTTTTGTGGCAAGGGCATCCACTAAGCTGAACAGATGGTGGGACAACTGTTCCTTTTACTATTAATAACCTCTTTCATTGTTATTTTTCTCCCCAATTGGCCTCATAAAAGATTATTTTACCAGTAGTCCATGTGAGAATCTGATAATTTGGAATGATCAGGCTTACCACACCAAATGATGTAATTCCAGCTTGGAGCAAAGGTTGGCCTGAAATAGCCTTCTGTTAGCTTCCTCCGTCATTCATTACACAAATACATTACTGAGTAACTACCTTGAGCATGTTTTTCATATTTAGAGAACAACAAGGCAGCAAAAGGGACAGGAGTAGATTGACTGGGATAGACTGGTGAAAGAGGGGGCCAGAAAAGTAAGGGGGATGGTGGCTTTGAGTTAGGTACCCCAGAAAAACATGTTCTTAGTCCATTCCCATGGGTGTTAACTCATTGTATATAGGTTCTTTTGGTGAGGTTACTTCAGAGAAAGTGTGGCCCAACTGAATCAGTATGGGTCTTAATCCTATTACTGGAGTCTGTATAGGGAAGGCCACAGAAAGAAAAGCCACAGGAAGCAGCCAGAAGCTGGAAGTAAACAGAACCAGAACAGAAAGGAGAAGACACTACCATGTGTACTGCCATGTGACAGAGAAGCCAAAGACTAAGGACTGCCAGCAGCCAGCCCTAGAAAACCACAATCCTTGGGGAGATAGCATTGCCTTGCTGACACCTTGATTTTGGGCTTCTACCAGCCTCAAAACCATGAGCCAATAAATTCCTGCTGTCTAAACCAACCCATTGTATCATCTTTATTTTAGCAGCTACGAAATTAGAACACTGGGATAGATTAGTAGCATCTTACAAAACTGTAAGGAGAAGCGGATGTGGCTCAAGCAATTGGGCTCCCATCTACCATATAGAAGGTCCAGTATTAAATTTCTGAAACCTCCTGGGGAAGGCAAGCTGGCCTGCATAACATGCTAGCCAGTGCAGGAGAGCTGGCCCAAGCAGCAAGCTGGCCCACACAGAGAGCTGGCACAGCAAGATGGCACAATAAAAAGAGACACAGAGAAGAGACAGTGAGAGATACAGCAGACCAGGGAGCTGAGGCGGCACAAAAGATTGAGCATCTCTCTCCCACTCCAGAAGGTCCCAGGATTGATGCCCGGTGTTGCCTAAAGAGAAGACAAGTAGACACAGAAGAGCACACATTGAATGGACACAAAAAGCAGACAGTGGGGTGGGGGGTGGAGGGAAAAATAAAAAATCTTTAAAACAAAACAAAACCATAAGGCCATTAATGGGACTTAACTAACTTTTATTTGGAATGAGATAGAAAGCTAGTAAAGTTTTCAGGCAGAGGAGTTGCATGACCAGATTTATGAATTTTAAAAGGTTACTCTGCTTGCTTATTGAGAATACACTGTGAGGGAACCAAGGCAGGAGACCACTTAGAATTTGGCTACTGCAATAATTCAGGTGAGATAGAAAGGGAGCTGGCAGTATTGCTGGAGATGGTGAGAAGTACTCAAATGCTGAATGGATTTGGAAGGCAGAAGTAATAAGATTTCCTTGAAGGTAGGTATATCACTTAGGAATGCATTCAGCAGTTGCTAACAAATCTGTGTATAATGTTTATTCTTTAAAGTAATTTCAGAAGTAGGTCATTCAATGATGGTATGGTAGCTATCTACAGTCATCAGGAACCTAAGTTCCTTCTATTTCCCTTTGAATTGTAATAGCTGTTCTTAGACCATAGCTTTCATCCTCAAGGCCACAAAATGGCCAAAAAGTATACTCACTCTCTTTTCATGACAGCAGAAATGAGGAAGAGACACCAAATTTGTCCTCCTTCCTGCTGAGTCAGACCCTATAAGCAACCTTTCCATACATCCTACACAAAACTTTGACTTCTAACTCCCTAGCTAGAACTCAGTCACGAGAGTACACTTAACTACAAGAGATGTGTGGGAAATGAAGTATTTCATGTGAGGGGATCATTGCTCTAAAAAAATTGGATTCTATTATAATACTAAAGAAATGGGAAGAATTGTTACTGGTGTTAACTAGTACTCTCTGCTCCAGGGGGTGGAATGCTGTTTTACTGTACTCATAATTTGTAATGTGGAAAAAGAAAAGTCCACTCAGCTCCCTTGCTTCTCAGAAAAGCCTGTTAAGTGGAATTCCCAGATTTGAGCCCATTCAGTCTAATAGATGGCATCAAAAGATAAAGATAAGAAAAAACTTGGCCTTAAGATGAACAGGCTGGTGGCAGATAAGGTAAAGTGATATTCAGAGACTATATTGCCAGGAATGCAGATTGTATTGCCAAGAATGCCAGTCACCTTTCCCTCATTCAAGCATAGGCTGCTTGTTGCCTAGAATTCTAGCCAAAGAAACTATTAATTCCCAATGCAAAGGAGTTCAGCTTGGAGAATTTGTCTGAGCAGAGAAGATTTTACTGGCCAAATCATCACTCATGACAAATGGATTTCTTAATTTTAAAAATATGTTGATTTCCCCAATCCAAAAGACTGCATATCTTGAAAAAGGGGAGAGGAGATATGAGTTAACAGATATATTACTTAACATTACCTAAATTGGCATTCAAGATATCAGTATAATAATATTTATGTCAGTGTTTCTTAACCCATGCCACTGAGCATCAGAACCACGTCTGGACATTTTAGGCATTCAAATACCCAGGCTTTTAAAAATTATAGACTTCTAGTTATACGGTTTTAATAGGCACTGTTTTGTTTTAATTTTTAACTCCCAGTTGATTTAAATATGGAGTCAAGAATGAGAACTGTTATTTCTCTTTCTTCCAAAGAAAGAAATATATATCTTTTATTTTCTTATAATCCAAACACATCTGGGTTAGCTGCATAAAAAAAATGGAGGACATCTGGGATGATCCGACTTAAATTTTAGCATTTATTGGGATTTATCTGGGATTACCTGGGAAAGATAGTCTGTCACCTTTCAATTGTAGAATAACTACATAAATCACTATATGATGAGCTGCTTCACACAGTTTTAAAGAAGACTTACATGTCATAAGCATGTTCTAGGGAAAAGAGCAGCAGAGTTTTATTTAATAAGCTACCTGGATACCTTGGGAAATAAAACATTCTGGGTGGCAGTTTTCTGGATAACTGGAAGACCCTTTCTTTAAGCTTGAAAATCTACTTTTTTTTTTTTTTAAGATTTATTTTTTTTTAATTTCATTTATTTCTCTCCCCTCCCCCCCAATTGTCTGCTCTCTGTGTCCATTTGCTGTGTGTTCTTCTGTGACCGCTTCTATCCTTAGCAGCAGCACCAGAAATCTGTGTTTCTTTTTGTTGTGTCATCTTATTGTGTCAGCTCTCCGTGTGTGCGGTGCCATTCTTGGACAGGCTGTACTTTCTTTCGTGCTGAGCAGCTCTCCTTACGGGGCACACTCCTTGCAGGGTGCACTCCTTGTACGTGGGGCTCCCCTACTCAGGGCATGGCAGGGCACTCCTTGCGCACATCAGCACTGCACATGGGCCAGCTCCACACCAGTCAAGGAGGCCCGGGGTTTGAACCGTGGACCTCCCATGTGGTAGACAGATGCCCTATCCCTTGGGCCAAATCTACTTCCCTGCAAACCCCAGGCCTCCTGACCTGTGTGGTGAGCTGGCCCATGTGCAGTGCTGATGCACACAAGGAGTGCCCTGTCACGCAGGGGTGTCGCCCACATAGGGGAGCCCCACGCACAAGGAGTGCACCCTGTAAGGAGAGCCACCCAGCGCCAAAGAAAGTGCAGCCTGCCCAAGAATGGTGCCACACACATGGAGAGTTGACTCAACAAGATGACACAACAAAAAGAAACACAGATTCCTGCTGCTGATAAGGATGGAAGCAGTCACAGAAGAAGAACACACAGTGAACCGACAGAGAGAGCAGACAACTGGGGGTGGGGATAGGGGAGAGAAATAAATAAAAACTAAATCTTTAAAAAAAAATAAAGATTTTGGGGGAGTGGATGTGACTCAAGCAGTTGAGTGCTTTCCTCCCACATGAGAGGTCCCAGGTTGGGTTCCCTGAAAACAAACAAACAAACAACAAGTGAAAACAAACAAAAGAACCAACTCAGGGAAGCTGATGTAGTTCAGTGGTTGAGTGCTTGCTTCCCACACAAAAGGGCCCAGGTTCAATCCTTGGCCCCTGGTACCTCAAAAAAAAAAACAAACTTTGGGATGCAAATTTTGTCCTATAAATTTCCTATTTTCCTAAGACGTTTATTGAACATAATTTTGCCTTTCACTGATAATACAGAATCATCATTATTATGAACTATTGCAGAGAAATCAGTCAAGAAAGAGTAGTGAAAGCTGGAAAGGGTGATGTGAAGCAGTGTCTTTGAAGGAAAATAGATCAGTGGAACTTGGCTTCTTAACTTGAAAGCGTAGGGACCCATTCTTTTCAGTGCTTCCAGTGATCACATAAAATAAAGCTCATAATACACTCACGTGATGAGGTAAGGAGTGAGTGGGTGTGGGGCAAGAATGCCAAATTCTTAACTTTCACTGTCTTATATTTTCCAGTATAACTAAAAATATTGGTGTTATAAAAACCCATTCCATTTTCCTAGTCACTCAACTCAGAGAGAAGCCAAATCAAAATTAGAAAAGAATTTATTGACTTCTCTTGAAAAATCTGTGCCTCAGGGAACCCAATATTAGTCTTCAAAGCTTAAGCCTACTTTTTTTATCAGAAGCACTAACAGTAGTTAAGAACATGGACTCTGGAATCAAACTGGATTGTTTTCAAGGTTTGTTTATGTCATATCATCTATGAAAACTTTATTCCTTTTTTATTTTTTATGTTTCTATTGAGAATTGCAGTTTTTTAATTTTTTTTTTTTCATTAGAGCAGTTGTAGGTTTACAGAAACATTGTGCAGAAAATACAGAGTTCTGAGACAACCAGCAAGATGGCGGCAGAGGTAAGGAGCCCCTAGAGTTAGCTCCCGCTACAGGGCAGTTAGCAAACACCCAGCGCTCTCTGGAGCTAGCTGAAGCACCTGTTTGGGGGCTCCAGGAGGCCAGAAGAGCATCCTGCAACATCCTTGAAGGAATGGAAGGAAGAGACTGCCCATCTGCAGAGAAATTCGTAAGTAGAGTGCTCCATGCCATGGAGGCTGGTGCCCATCCTCCACTGGAGGCACAAGCTGCCTCGGGTGTTGTTCCACAGATGGAATTGAAAACTCCACTTCCCCAAAACAGGGGAGGAAGAGACAGTTGGGCACCAACTTCAGCTACTGATGAGTAAATTCAGCAGGCTAAAGTATAATCCTGAGAACAGCTAAAGGTTGAGCCTGTTCAAGTCAGAAAGAGGCCAGGAGCTGCCAGCTTAACTCCGTGCCTGGCATGAGGGGAAGCGGGGCAGACTGAAAATCCCAGTGCTGGTGGGGACCAGCTTCTTTCCATCCAGATCAGATTGCAGCTCAAGCCTAGGCCCCAGTGCCACCTCTAGTAAGGAGGAAGCTGTGGGGACCTGCACCAGCCTCTCTGGGAAATTACTGACCAAGCTGTGGAGGATGGTGATTATCTTACTCTGGCAGCATGAACCATAGGAACTATTCTGTGACAGGAATTGGAAGCTCCATTTCCCAAAAACAGGGGAGGAGGAGACAGTTGGCTGCCAATTTTGGTTCCTGATTGGTAGACTCAGCTGGCTAAGATATAACCCTGCGAATAGCTGGGGTATGAATCTACCCAAGTCGGAAAGAGGCCAGTGGCCACAATTTTGAATCCACCCCCAGTCTGAGGGGAAGCTGGGCTGACCAAAGATCCCAGTGACTGTACAAACCCAGTTTTTTTTTACCCAGGTCAGCCTGCAGCCCTGGACTAGGCTTCAGCCCCACCTCTGGTGGGAGGAGGATGGCAGGCCCTGTACCACCCTATGCAGGTAACTGCAGGTAACTTTGGCTGGCACAGACTGAAAATCTGAAGACTAACAGAGCAACTGCAGTCATCCAGGACCTGTAATGCATAGATTGTTGCCCACACCTGCAGCTCCATCCCTGCCCCAGGCAGGGGAGAAAGGGGCATGAAGCTTCATCAGTCTCTCTGGTCAACTACAGTCTAGCCCTGCATGACTTGGATTATTCCACAAAACTGTGACTCTTTCCCTACCCCTGGCAAAGGAGAAAGTTGGGAGAAGCTTCATTGGTCCCTGGCGCAATGAGGGCAGATTGAGCCACCACAGCTTATAGCACCAATTACAACCTTGGCTCCTACTGCACAATCAGCAAGGGAGAAAGGGCAGGAAGCCCTAAAGTAAAGAGAAGAACTGCGCCCAGAATAAATACTCTAGTAATCCAGATGCCAAGATACCAGCAAAAAATTACAATCCATACCAAGAAACAGGAAGCTACGGCCCAATTAAAGGAACAAGATAGCCTCCAGATGATGTAAAGGAGTTGAGGCAACTAATCATAGATGTTCAAACAAATCTCCTTAATACAATGAGATGGCTATAGAGATTAGGGATATTAAGACAATGGATAAGCACAAAGAAGAATTTGAAAGCATACATAGAAAAATAGCAGATCTTATGGGAATGAAAGGTGCAATCAATGAAATTAAAAAAACATTGGAATCATATAATAGCAGATTTGAGGAGGCAGAAGAAAGGATTGGTGAGCTTGAAGAAATGGCCTCCGAAAGTGAACTTACAAAAGAACAGATGAAGAAGAGAATGGAAAAAAATTAAACAAGGTCAGGGAACTAAATGGCAGCAAAGACGTGCAAACATATGTGTCATGGGTGTCCCAGAAGGAGAAGAGAAGGGAAAAGGGACAGAAGGAATATCTGAAGAAATAATGGTAGAAAATTTCCAAACCCTATTGAAGGACATAGATATCCCTGTCCAAGAAGCATAACGTACTCCCATCCGAAAAAATCCAAATAGACCAACTCTAAGACACATACTCATCAGAATGTCAAATGTCAAAGACAAAGAGAGAATTTGGAGAACAGCAGGAGAAAAGTAATGCATAACATGTAAGGGATACCCAATAAGACTAAGTGCTGATTTCTCACCAGAAGCTGTTGTGGGAAACTGGCTTACCTGCTTTTTATTGTAAGTGTTACACCTGTTAAATGTTGCAGTTGTTAGATGTTGCAGTTGTTCCCTGTTATTGTAAACGATGTTGCAGTTCAGATAGCAAACAGCTGCTTGGTAGTTTGCCAATAAATGCGATGGGAAAACTAGGGTTGAGTTTGTCAGTTCCAGAAGCTGCGAATCCCTTGGCCCCAGGTTTGTCTCCCCTTTTGTGTCTCTACCTTTATTTCTGCATTGCCTTCCCTTTGACCCAACCTATTGTGAGCTGAATGCAGCAAGTGGCATCCAACGTGGGGCTTGAAGTGAACAGGGGCTTGAGGGAAAGAAGGCTTGCAGCAACTGGTGCTGGACCAGGGACACAAAGAGAAGAAGGATTGCCTCAAGCGAAACTAAATTTGGTGTAAAAGCGCAGAGCCCTGAGTGCTTTGGAAAGCCTTCGAAGTCCTCGAGGGTTTCTTGTATTTCCCCAGGAGACAGAGAGTGGAATCTACACCTTCCCGACTGGCGGCAGCAGCCGCGGGACTGTGGGGACAATCTTTCCAGACCAGCGGCTGCGCGGAGGCTGTGGGGCCCCCCGGCCTGCATGCCCCAGCTCTGGAGCGTTTCTGTGCTGGGACAATATGAAAAGGACTAACAGAGCTGTTTTGAGAAATGAAGAAATGTCCTGTGTAAATACCAGCTCATCGGTAAAACCATACCATGAACGCCAAGAGATGACAAAAGCTCCTGTGGGATCCAAAACCTCCGGTCATGCAGATGGAGGGATGGACACTGAAAACTGCCCGGCTGGGTCTCATTCTGAAGACATCAAAGTATCTTAACTACAGAACTTGTTCAAGCATGGCATCATAAAGCAAGTATGACTTGGGGACAGAAAGAGTAAGAAAGAAATTGAGAGGAGAACTGGGAAAGAAATGTCGAAGCAATGAAGAAATTCTAAATTAGTAAATTTAAAACTGCTTTTGTGTTTGTATGGTTGTTCAGTTTTAGTGAGAAAGTGTGTGCAATGTTAGCGTGTGTGCTGTAATTGTTTCAGTGTGTATGAGATAGTCAGTGTCAGTGTGTGTATAGAAATTGTTCCAATGTTAGTGTGTGTGAAAAAAAAAAAAGGGCAGGTGCCCCAAGAGGGCTGGAGCCCAGAAAAGAGAAGGGCAGGTGCCCCAAGAGGGCTGGAGCCCAGAAAAGAGAAGGGCAGGTGCCCCAAGAGGGCAGGAGCCCAGAGTCAAGCCCAAAAGGGTATAAAAAGAAGGGCAGGTGCCCCAAGAGGGTGGGAGCCCAGGAAAAAAAAGAAAAAGAGAAGGGCAGGTGCCCCAGGGAGGGTGGGTGCCCAGAAATGTGTTTATTCAATGTCAGTGTGTGTTGTAATTTTTCAATGTGTGTTGTAATGATTTTTGTGATATCATGTGATCTAAAAGAGCTCTATTCAATTGGCCAAAAAATTAAATAGGCACTTATATTATTTAAGTTTCTTAATTAATAGAATTCTTGCTTAAATTGCTTCATAGGATAAAAGGAAATATATAAAAGTTAAATGAATATTGAAAAAGGTAAACGGTTTGTGGAATGCTAACTGAAATTTAAGGTGTATTTTGTCTTAAAATAGTTAATATGGAGATATGTGGGACGGAACTAGTATGCATATACCAGCTATAAAAGTATTGTAGTGGCATTCAGTGAGATAATGTGTTTTGTAAAAGTAAATTAAGCCTGTTTGAATACAAAAAGTGCAAAAACCTGTGTGAAAAGGTCAACAAAGGACTTTTGCAGTTCTTCAAGGCTTTCTGCCCAGGCCTGATGGCAATGAATCTGGCAGCATAGAAGAAACCTGTGGCAGTGACCCTACAAGGAATATCAGAGACAATGGTGTTTTAAGGGCCTAGAAAAGGCAAACAATTGGAACAAGCTGTAAGGTCCCTGCTACTCTATCAAATTATTAAGTGCTATTGGCTGAGTAAGAGTTTGTATTAATTTAGCCTGTAAATTGGGTGTGGCCAGCATCAATATCAAGTACTGGCTTATATAGCCTTACCGGCTGGAAATTTTAAGCCCATGAAAAATGAAAGTCTATTCTGTTAGTTGGAAGTCTTATTGTTTGTTGTTGAAGCTTTGTTTTGTGTAGACTTTGCAAAAACAAGAAGGGGGAAATGTGGGAAACTGGCTTACCTGCTTTTTATTGTAAGTGTTACACCTGTTAAATGTTGCAGTTGTTAGATGTTGCAGTTGTTCCCTGTTATTGTAAATGATGTTGCAGTTCAGATAGCAAACAGCTGCTTGGTAGTTTGCCAATAAATGCGATGGGAAAACTAGGGTTGAGTTTGTCAGTTCTAGACTCTGTGAGTCCCCTGGCCCCAGGTTTGTCTCCCCTCTTGTGTCTCTTCCTTTATTTCTGCATTGCCTTCCCTTTGACCCAACCTATTGTGACTGAATGCAGCAAGAAGCCATGGAGGCAAGAAGACAGTGGTCTGATATATTTAAGATACTACAAGAGAAAAACTTCCAGCCAAGAATCTTATAGCCAGGAAGATTATCTTTCAAAAATGAGAGTAAGATTACAATATTCAGATAAACAAACTCAGAATTTCTAAGCAAGAGTGTTGTGGGAAACTGGCTTACTTATTTGTTGCTTCCTGTTATTGTAGAAGATGTTGCAAGTTGCTTCCTGTTATTGTAAATTACCTTATTGTAGATGTTGCAAGTTGCTTCCTGCTATTGTAGAAGATGATCTAAGTTGCTTCCTGCTATTGTAGAAAATGTTGCAAATTGCTTCCTGTAGCAAATAGCTGCTTGTTAGCTTTCAAATAAATACAATGTGGAAACTAGGGTTGAGGCTCTCAGTTTCAAAAGCTCTGAAGTCCCCTGGTTCCATCTCTGTTTCCTCTCTTATGTCTTTCTATCCTTTTATTTGTTCAGTTTTGTGTCACTTTCCCTTCCTGCAGACCTATTGCTGAGCTGGTCTCGGCACAAGAGACCAGATTTTCAGGAAATACTAAAGGGTGTGCTAGAGCCTAAAAAAAGGAAAGACTGGAGAGAGAGGCCTGGAAAAGAGTCTAGAAATGAAGATTATAGCAATAAAAATAACTGAAACTGTCAAAAGAGTGGTGAAAATAAAATATGACAGGAAGCAGACTTGGCCCAATGGATAGGGCGTCTGCCTACGACATGGGAGGTCTGTGGTTCAAACCCCAGGCCTCCTTGACCTGTGTGGAGCTGGCCCATGTGCAGTGCTGATGCATGCAAGGAGTGCTGTGCCAACAGGGGTGCCCCCCACGTCAGAGAGCCCCATGAGCAAGGAGTGTGCCCCATAAGGAGAGCCGCCCAGCACGAAAGAAATTGCATCCTGCCCAGGAGTGGTGCCGCACATGCGAAGAGCTGACACAGCAAGATGACGCAACAAAGAGAGACAGATTCCCTGTGCCACTGACAAGAATAGGGACACAGAAGAACGCACAGCAAATGGACACAGCAGACACTGGGGGGGGGGGCGGGGTTGGAGTAGAGAGAAGGGAAAATAAATAAAATCTTAAAAATGACAGATAAAACTCAAATAGTCAGGAATAAACTTAACAAATGATGTAAAGCACTAATTCAGAAACCTCCAACTCAATGTTAAACAAATCAAAAAAGGCCTAAATAACTGGAAAAACATTCCATGCTCAAGGATTAGAAGAGTAAATACCATTAAGATGTCAATTCAACTCAAATTGATATACAGATTCAATGCAATACTGATAAAAATTCCACCAGCATTAAAAACAAAAATTGAAAACAGGATCATCAAACTTATTTGGAAGGGTAAGGGGTCCTGAATTGCCAGAAACATCGTAAAAAGGAAAAGCAAACCCTTATCTCCAGACTTTAAATCATATTACCTAGCTGTAGTGGTAAAAACAGCATGGTACTGGCAGAAAGATAGACATATAGACCAATGGCACCAGATTTATAGTTCAGAAACAGACCCTCACAAGTATGGTCAAGTGATTTTTGACTAACCTATGAAACCCAGACAGCTCAGGCAGAACTTTCCATTCAACAAATGGTGCTGAGAGAACTGGATGTCCACAGCTGAAGGAAGGAAAGAGGACCCCCTATCTCACACCTTATCCAAAAATTAACTCAAAATGGATCAAAAAACTAAAAATAGCAAGAACCATAAAACTTCTGGAAGATATTGTAGGAAAATATCTTCAAAACCTGGTGGTAGGTGGTGGATTCTTAAAGGAGATAAGAGGAGGACTGCGATGGACTACTGATGCTTAATGTATGTAGAAGTTTTAATTAGCTTTACTGTAAAAGTATAGAAATGTATAGAGTGGACAGTAACACATAGTAACAGCTAGTTTATAAATGGGGATGTGGCTGAAAATGGTCTTCTAGGTATATAAATGCCAATTGACAGAATGTGAGAGAATAATCTAGGAACTGTATCACACAGTAAACCACCAGGTGGATGAGAATTATATTTGATGGTACAGATGCAAAAGCGTCCTTTGTGAGCTAAGAGCAAAAGTACATCACTACTGCAGGGTGTTGGGAATGTGGAGAAGCATGGGGAAAATACAGCTGGAGTGACCTATGGACTGTGGTTAGCAGTAATATATTTTTGCATCTATGCAAAAGATGTACTATCTTGATACTGAGGCAGTATGGAAAATGTGAGCCATATGTACACTATGGACATGGTAACAATCAGATGATATTAAGTTATCTGCAGGAAATGTTCCACCACAGTGTAGTGTGTTGATGGAAGGGTATTGTTTGGGAATTCTGCACATGTGCATGATTGTTTTGTAAGTTCTTTTTATGACAACTTCTGTCATAAAAAATATATTTAAAAAATAATAATAGTGTGGGTTGGGGGAAAAACACACCAAATGTAAGATAAGGACTATGATTAGTAGTAAGATTTTGACAATATTCGTTCATAATTTGTAACAAACATCTCACAACAATTCAAGGTTTTGGTAGAGGGTTTGATGTATGGGACCCTGTATGATGTAAAGCATGTTTGATTTTAAGTTCTCAACTTTTACTATACACTTAATTGTTTATGTATGTTCATATATAAATGATATAAAAATAATAGGGTTGGTTGGGGGAAAATACTTTGGTTAGTAGTAATATTTTGACAATGCTCTTTAGTCATTAGTTTAAAAGGTTTAACAGCAATGCAAGTTATTGGTGGTAGGGTGAGTTATGAGAGTTCCATACGATGTTATATATGTTTGTTTTGTAAGTTCACAACTATTATAATACACTTATGTATGTTTATGAGTGATATACTTCAATAAATTAATTTTTTTAAGTGACTAAAGTAAAAAAAAAACAAGTTAAAAATAGCAGCTGTGTACAGTAGGGGAAGCACAGAGAGATTGAGAGGTAAAGATGTTCTTGTTAGTTTGATTATTTGCTTTCTGTTTATTATTATTGAAATAATGAAAATGCTTTAGTTGTGACTGAGCTGGTAAATGCACAACTATGCAGTTATACCAAATACCATTGCTTGTACACTTTGGGTGAATTGTATGCTTTATTAATATGTATTGATAGAATTGATGTTAAAAGAAAAAGGAAAAACAGGAAGGAAAAAAAAAAGCTAATACAGAGTTCCCATGTACCCCTTGTTAGAGTTTCCTGGCTGTTAAAACAAATACCATGAATGGTTTGGCTTAAGGAACAGAAATTTATTGGCTCATGGTCGTCAGACTAGGAGAAGTTCAAAATCAAGGCATCATCAAGGCAATGCTTTCTCCCAGAAGACTTCGGTGCTCTGGGCCTGGCTGCTAGCAATCCTTGGTCCTTGGCTTTTCTGCAACATGGCAATGCACATGGCAGCCTCTGCTGTCTTTTCTGAATTCCGTTGACTTCCCAAGGCTTTTTTCCCATGGCATTCTTTCTGTGTTCTGACTTTTCATTCTGCTGATAAAGGACTCCAGTAATAGGATCAAGGCTATCCTGATTCAGTTGGGCCACGCCTTCACTGAAGTAACCTTATCAAAACAATGGTTCACACTCACAAGAATGGATTAAGTACATGTTTTTTCTGAAGTACATAACTCCAAACCCTCCACCCCACATACTTAGTTTTCCCTAGTTAACATTTTGCATTAGTGTGGTACCTTGTTACAGTTGCAAAACCAATATTTTACTTTTATGATTAATGATCATAATTTACACAGGGTTCACTTTTTGTATTGTACAATTCTATGTGGTTTTTAAAACTTTTATTCTGGTAACATATACAACCTAAAATTTCCCACTTTAACCACTTTCAAGTATATTAATACAATTCAGTGGTATTAAATACATTCACAGTTTTGTGCTACCATCACCATCATCCATTATCATAGTTTTTCCATCATCACAAACAGGAACTCTGTACCAATTAATTTTTTTTCAAAGGAATCATAGAGCATGTACTTTTTTTTTTTTAAAGATTATTTATTTAATCCCCCCACACCCCACCCCCACCCCCACCCCGCCCCGCCCCGGTTGTCTGTTCTCTGTGTGTATTTGCTGCATCTTGTTGCTTTGCCCGCTTCTGTTTTCAGTGGCACGGGAAGTGTGGGCGGCGCCATTCCTGGCTACACTTTCTTTCACGATGGGTGGCTCTCCTTACGGGTGCACTCCTTGCGTATGGGGCTCCCCTATGCAGGGGACGCCCCTGCGTGATGGGGCACTCCTTGCGCGCATCAGCACTGCACATGGGCCAGCTCCACACGGGTCAAGGAGGACCAGGGTTTGAACCACGGACCTCCCATGCGGTAGACGGACGCCCTAACCACTGGGCCAAGTCCGTTTCCCCCAGTTAAATATTATCTTCACTCCCTACCCTCACCCCTGGTAATCTGTATTCTAATTTTTCACTCCATTAATTTGCATGTATTTATTTTTATTCTAGAAGTTGTAGGTTTAGAGAAAAGTCATGCATAAAATACATAAAAACAGAGTTTCCATATAGCACCCTATTAATAACACCTTGCTTTAGTGTAGTATATTTGTAACAATTCATGAAAGAACTTTTTAAAATTGTATTAACTATATCTGTACTATTAAACTAGTCCATTGATCACAATGGAATTCACTGTGTTGTACACTCTTATATTTTTAAAAATTTTTTATTCTAACTTTCCCTAAAATTTCCTCTTTTAACTACATTCACATATATGATTCTGTTCCATTAATTACATACGCCATCACCACCATCCATTATCAAAACTTTAAAATTAGCCCAAATAGAAACTCAGTACAACTTAAGCATTAACTCTTTTCCCTACCCCAAACCCAGCCTCTGGTAATTTATAATCTAGATTCTGAATCTATGAGTACGCTTCTTCTAATTATTTCAAGTCAGTGAATCATACAATTTTTTGTCCTTTTGTTTCTGGCTTATTTCATTCCACGTGTCTTCAAGGTTTATTCATGTTGTGACCTATATCAGAACTTCATTCCTTTTTAAATCAATGCTGAGTAATATTCCAATGTGTGTGTGTGTATGTGTATATATACATGCCATGTTTTATTTATCCATTAATTGGTTAATAGATACTTGGGTTGCATCTCCCTTTTGGCAATATTAAATAATACTGCTATGAACATTGATGTGCGAATATCTGTTCAAGTTCCTGGTTTCAATTCTTTGGATTATATATCTAGAAATGGGGTTGCCAGATCATATGGTAATGCTATACTTAACTTTCTGAGAAACTATCAAACTGTCTTCCATAGCTGCTGCACCATTTTTATTCCCAGCAACAATGTATGAAGGCGTCTATTCCTCTATGTCCCTGCCAACACTTGGTATTCTCTATTTTTACTTAATAGTAGCCATTTTAGTGGGTACAAAATGGTATCTCATTGTGGTTTTGATTTGCATTTCTTTAATGGTCAATGATGCTGAGCATCTTTTCATGTGCTTATTGAAACTTCCTGGATTTTAAATCTGGTTCATGTGTCTGTGACTTCTGTGTCTCAGGTTCCCCATCTACCAAAAAAAGAACCAAAAAAAGGTAGGGGAAGGTATACATGCTTTACGTACCTTGTTTTAAGATGCAAATAAATTAATACAGTAAAGCAAAATAGTATTGAGCAAATGATAGCATGTAAAAAAAATGTTATCTGTATAGGAGGGCCAATATGGGAATGAATCATGTTAAAAGATAACATGATTACCTTTTACTTTTTCAAAAGTAAAACCATGACTCGCATATAGATCCAAAATAAACATGCATCAGATATTTTATTTAATTAATTCTTAATGAGGGAGCCAGGAAGATGTTACAGTGGGTGCAAAGAAAGAATCAAAGAGCAGTAATGTTGGAATGAATATGCAGAAGGACACAAAATTGATCGTTTTTGGAAGAAGGAGGGTCCCATTGTCCCTCTGCCAGACAGAATTTATTTGCACATCTATAGACAAAAATTATATGTTCAACCTACCACTTACAGAATGATAAAATAACTCAAAAATGATAAGTACAGAAACCCGTAAATTCAGAATGTGCTAAATAATACGTGGTTTTCCATTGAAGCACAAATATGCCTTATAATCTCCCCTCTTTTGATCAAAATAATCTCAAAGATTCTTTTTTTATTTCTCTCCCCTTCACCATCTCCCTCCAGTTGTCTGCTCTCTGTGTCCATTTGCTATGTGATCTGTATTCGCTTTTATTCTTGTCAGCAGCACTGGGAATCTGTGTCTCTTTTTGTTGCATCATCTTGCTGCTTCAGCTCTCCATGTGTGCTGCACCACTCCTGGGCAGGCTGCATATTTTTCATGCAGGGCGGCTCTCCTTACGGGGCGCACTCCTTGCACATTGGACTCCCCTATGCGGGGGACACCCCTGTGTGGCACAGCACTCCTTGCATGCATCAGCACTGCACGTGGGCCAGCTCACCACATGGATCAGGAGGCCCTTGGTTTGAACCCTGGACCTCCCATGTGGTAGGCTGATGCTCTATCTGTTGAGCCAAATCCACTTCCCTCACAGAGTCTTTTTTTTTTTTAAAGATTTATTTATTTATTTATTTCTCTCCCTCCGCACCCCCACCCCCCCGCCCCAGTTGTCTGTTCTCTGTGTGTCTATTTGCTGTGTGTTCTTTGTCCGCCTCTGTTGTTGTCAGCGACATGGGAATCTGTGTTTCTTTTTGTTGCATCATCTTGTGTCAGCTCTCCGTGTGTGCAGCACCACTCGTGGGCAGGCTGCACCCTCCCTCATGCTGGTCGACCCTCCCCACGGGACGCACTCCTTGTGCCTGGAACTCCCCCACATGGGGACACCCGCACATGGCATGGCACTCCTTGTGCACATCAGCACTGCACCTGGGCCAGCTCCACACAGGTCAAGGAGGCCCGGGGTTTGAACCGCGGACCTCCCATGTGGTAGACAGACGCCCTAACCACTGGGCCAAGTCCGCTGCCTCTTGTTTTTTTTTAAAGATTTATTTTTTATTTTTCTCCCCTCTCTCCCCCAGTTGTCTGTTCTCTGTGTCCATTTGCTGTGTGCTCTTCTGTGTCTGCTTGTATTCTTGTTGGCAGCACTGGGAGTCTGTGTCTCTTTTCTGTTGTGTCATCTTGGTGTGTCAGCTCTCCATGTGTGCAGTGCCACTCCTGGGCAGGCTGTGCTTTTTTCATGTGGGGTGGTCACCACACAGGTCAGGAGGCCCTGGGTTTGAACCCTGGACTTCCCATGTGGTAGGTGGATGCTTTATCAGTTGAACCAAATCTGCTTCCCCCTCAAAGATGTTTGATCACAAAGTAAGGCTGGTCTCAGTATGTTTGTTCTGATTTTTTACACAGTTATAGCAAGAGAGTGAATTATCATATAGGCTTCTTAAATGATTTGCAAAATCTAGAGCCATACAGTTTTGAACAATTACTAAATTAACTTCTGTCTGGAAGTGTTCGTAAGAAATTTCAGATTGGAACTTCGCCTCTAATATTTACTATCCAGAGGCTAGGAACCACAAGAAATTCTTCACACCAGGTTTCATGGACAATACCTATAAATTTGGGTAAATTCCTCACTTATTGAGGTCTCCAAAATATCCTAATGTTCCTGGCCTGCTAGGAGGTGATATTCCTTCCACCTCTAAGGTCCTGTAAGCCAAGCACAGGCCAGTGTTTCTGAGAGGACTCTGTAGGCTATGGCTCTGTTAGGATGATCTTGATTCCCTAAGAGTGGCTTGTAATAGCTGTTGTTTTTAGTATCATTCTCAAATATGTCATTCTAGGCAAGGCCTAGGTTGTACAACTGATTTTTCCAATTATATCTGGCAAAAAGGAGAACCGAGTCTTACTGATCCTATGCAAATCACTAATCACTATAACACCATGAAAAATAAGGAGACTCAGTAAAAGTCTCTGAATTGTTGGGGGAAGGGTGGTTCAATAAGAATCAGATACCATTGAAAAATACTTTGTTTTCATTGACAAGGCAGAATTGCTGTGGGCTACAGATAGCTTAAAAAGAAAAAAAAAGGGGGGGTTTCCTTATGTATCTAGAAAATAGAACATTAAAACATCAAAAATATTTTAAATAACCACAATAAAATCTCCCTTACAGTTCACGCAGTACTGTGTGAGTAATTCTGTCTGACTTGATCTGAAAATACTGGTCTCATGAAATGGTCTGCTTCTCAACTAAAATGTGTTTTAGAAGCCGGACTCAAAAAACTACTGGTATGATCGGAAACGTTTTCTAAATGATGCCATCAGAAACTTGTACCCAAGAATCTATTCCTCAAAGTGTTGATTGTTTGAAATGGCTGGTAATCACCTTTCCATGAGACTGTGAGACAATCCTTTGTTGAATAAATGAACTTCGGCCCATAGCTGATCATAGAGCCTTCAGGCAAGCATCCTAATAAAATAAAATTGTCTGTGGATGAGAGACTTAAAATGACTATGGTTAATTTATTATTGATAATTTTCAAATGCAAAATGTCTGATGAGAGTTCATAATAAGATTAATGCAACTTGACAAAGAAATTTGGTAGGTTCTGTAGCTTGCCAAACAAGATAATATTGGCATTCCAAAAAATTAGAAAAAATGTGTTTTAGAAGAATGATTAAGCCATTTTCAAAGAAGTCAGTGGATGTTACATCTGATTCATAAAAAAAATTGAATATGATTTTATAAAGGAAAAAACTTGAGCTATAACATATAATAATCCTGAGAAACAATATATATGGAATACCAAGGATAAGAATATACTAAGAATATTGAGAGATTCAGTATAGCTAGTATGGGTCCTAGGCATCTTTATTTATATAAAACTCTATAGGTAGGTTTTATGTGTGTTCACAGTTGAAAACCACTGATTTGTAAGAGAGCATTTTAAATTCTGACTGAAATTCTGACTGATAATAGAAGTATTATCCAATATCATTAGGCAAAGTACTTCCAGAACTCTGTTAAATATTGGAAAAATCTACACAGCTAGTTTATAATATTTTGGTGAGTATTTTCCTTGAGGTTAAAACTTACTATGGAAAGCAAGGCCATTGACAAATCTCTACAGAATTACTGCAGGCATATAAAAATTTAATCTAGGAAGATGGAGGGTCTCTTCTGATTTGACAACTCTACCATGAAACTCACCAATAGTAACATATTAAATAAACCTAAGTTTTGCTGTGCTGCCTTGCCTCTCCTCTATTAGTCTCTGTTGGCCCCAACCACGTAAAAATATTTATCGAACAAAAAGAAAAAAAATTACCAAGTACCTACTTTGCTAGGATCTTTGTGGGAGACTGTTTATATTTTCAGGATCCCTTTCCTGAGTTCTGGTACACAGGCTTTTCAAAAATATTGAAATAAACTGAAAGCTAAAATTGGGCATACAAGAGCAATGACCTACCACTTAGTTTTATCAATGTTTATGATAGTTAATTTTGTGTGTTACCTTGTCTAGGTTATGGTGTCCAGTTGTTTGGTCAAGCACTGGCCTGCTTATGAGGGTATTTTGAGATGGGATTTGTATCTGTAATTAGTTGATTGCATCTATGATCAACAAAATTACCCTCAGCAATGTAGGGTGTCTCCTCATCCAATCAGTTTAAGTCTTAAAAGGCCAAAGTGAGGATTCCAGAAGTCAGAAGAATTCAGCATTAGGTCTTGTAAGAATTTCCAGCCATCTGAGGAAATTCAGGCTAAAGACTACCCTTCACTGGAGTTTCCAGCTTGCAGCCTGACCTAGGGAGTTTGGACTTGCCAGCTCCCATGATCTCATTACCAATTCCTAACATAAATCTTATTTCCTGTTGGTTCTGTTTCTCTGGAGAACCCTAAGAAATTGTCTAACTAAATAATTAATATATGAATACATTATCTTTGTAAAAATTAAAGCATTATGAACATCGCTAAAATCTCTTTGGATCATTCCTCTCCCAAGTCTTGAACCTCTCATCTCTTCCCAGTGAGGTATTTGTGGTATGTAAATTACACCATAATTTTTTTAAAAACTTTTTAAATCCTTTAAAAGGTAGTGGAGCAAAGAAATCAGTGCCCATTTGCAAGAGAAGCAGAAACATAAGAGAATTGTCTCCCAATATTCCTATCCAAGTATATAGCATGTTTCTTTTTTCATTCTTTCAAGCCTACTGTTGTATCTTCAGAAGTGTTTTATCATTTTCCTTATATAAGATTTGAACATTTATGTTTATGCTTATGTATTTTAAAGTATTATTTTTTGTAAATACATATTATCATGTGTTATAGATTGTATTTTGAACTCATTTTTGTTTGTTTAAATGCACGCTAGAGTTTTTTTTTCAAGATAGCCTTTTTTAAAAAATTTACTTTATTTTTATTTATACGCCCCGCCCCCCCCAACCCCCCCCCCCCCACACACACATACCATGGTTCTCTCATCTGTCTGCTCATTGTTTGCTCGCATTCTCCAGGAGGCACTGGAAACCCAACCTGGGACCTCCCACATGAGAGGGGAGTGTCCAACAGCCTGAGCCACATCTGCTCCCAGAGGGCTGCGGTATCTGCTGGCTGGTGGCATCTGTTTTTTGTGGCAGAGGCAGAGGCTAGCTCCTGTGCTCTCCTGCCCCACCAGCGGGTGTACGGAGACCACGAGGACAACAGGGTACCCGAGAGAGGGAGTGGGCAGATGGCGGGGAAGAACCACTCAGAGCCGCACCATGGTGTGTCGTCTTCTTCCGTTTATTGTTTTTGTACAGAGCAAGCTTATATAGCGTCTTAAGCATTCGTGTTGCAAGGGGATTGGTCAGGGCTGGAACAAGACTTTATATGGCTTGGAAAGGGCTCTGGGGGGAAAAGGGGCGGGGAGAGGGCAGGAAGCAGGGGGAAACAGTGCTGAATCATGCCGCCCGCCATATTTTCTACTGGTGTGGGGCGGTCCGCAAAATGGCGGGCGTGCCCCCAACAAGCTCCTTATAATGGGAGGCACATCTGCTTGTCTTCTTTTAGGAGGCACCGGCATGGAACCAGAGACCTGGGTTTGGGGGTATGTGTGTATGTATAATTTAAGAGTTCCATGGGGTGGTGGATGGAGGCCACAGGAAGAGGAGGCTCAGCAATTATGCACTGCATGGTAGGGTGGTCTCATTTTCCTTAGGAACCTCAGATTAAATATCTTAGATCTTTTTTATTGGTTTCAAGTTACTGAGAAAAGCCTCTTTTAGTGTCCTTCCTGGAGCATACAATCCTAGCTGCCAGAACTCTTAGCTCAGTTGGAGGGAACTTGGGATCTGAACATTAAGTATACAAACTTTAACTAGCATATAAACTTTTGCTAAATATGTTTTCTTTTTCTTATTTTTTTAAAGATACTTAGATTATACAAATGTCACTTAAAAAATATAGGGGATTGCCATATGCTCTGTTCCCCACACCTCCTACATTTTCCCACATTAACAACATTTTTCATTAGTGTGGTACATTCAGTTGCAACTGATGAACACATTTGGAGCATTGCTACTAAGCGTGGATTACAGTTTATATTGTAGTTTACTCTCTCTGCCACACAATTCTGTAGGTTATGGTAATATTTATAATGGCCTATATCTGTCATTGTAATGCCATTTAAGACAATTCTCAAGGCCCGAAAATGCCCCCATATCACACCTATTTTTCCCTCTCCCTGCCTCCCCATCCTTAATGAGGTCTGATTTCTTCTGTAGAGATCCTCTGCTTTACCTTCTTCACATAATAACCTTTAGTCAAGAACGGGTCCTAATCTTATGGGGCTTCAAGTTCATGCAACATTGGGCTGTCTTTGAGAGAAAGAATTTTTTAAACACTAATAAAACAGGTGGGGGAGAGCTGATATAGCTCAAGTGTTTGAGCGCCTGCTTCACAAGTACGAGGTCCAGGTTCAATCCTTAGTACCTCCTAAAAAAACAAACAAACAAACAAAAAACCCACTTGAACACACTGCTTAGACCACTCCAAGAACGTAGGAAGGAGACCATGCCAGTGCAGGGCCTGAAGCTAATAATTGCTTAACTTCATGGTAAATCCCATTTAGTCTCCAATCTTTCCTAAATTGGGGAAGGGGAGATTGTTTAGTACTATAGAGTTAGAGAGGGCTTTGGCAGTCTAAATGCCAAACATATTTGAATCAAAGACATTCACCCCTCCTCAGAGAGACATTTGGCACTGTAGTAAGATTGGCTTTCTCTATTTCTAGCTGTTTCCAACTTTCTTGGTTTTGCCAAATCAGTTTTCATTTCATCCATCAGGTTTTCGGTGTCTAAAATGTTGTTGCTGTTTGCTTCTTTACCATTCTTTTTCTTGTGAGTTTATGCCTTCTAAAAAGATACCTTGTCATGTTAATAAGGGTTTTCAGAAAGGAGCAGAGGCCAAGGTGTGTGTGCAACTTTCATTCTTAACTCAAAAGTCAGAAAGTGTTAAGTCATGCTTCCAAATTGCCTACCAAAATAGCTGGAATACTTTACACTCCTAGCAGCACAGCAGGAAAATATCCATTTCCCCTTTCCACATCAAGAACTGGTATTACCAGAATTTCCCTCTCTGGTTAGAGTAAAGCTATTTTATTATTTTAATTTCCCTGGTTACTATTGAAGGTCAGCATTACTTTGTGTTTCCTGGTCCTATATATTTACTCTACTATAAATAATGATTTTATAATTCACCCATTTTTCTAATGAGTAATCCTATTTCTTATTGCCTTGCTACTTTTAAAAAATTTGCTTTCCCCGCCCCGCCACCATACACATTGTAAATATTTTCTTTTAATCTTCGTCTTTTTTAAACTTTCTATTTTCTTCCAATTCTTGTGTGGTTCTGTTTTTCACATTTGGGTTTTTGTCCATTTGGAATTTATTTTTATGATGGTAGTAACCTTTATCCCAACATTAAAAACTGGAACATTTATTAAATAGTCAATATTGATTAGAATGCCATACTTATTAATTACTAAAGACTTTATATGGGTATTTTTCTGTTTCTGGATTCTCTGTTCTTTCCCACCAATTTGACAACTTATTTATCACAAGCTTTTCAAAACTGTACTTTATATAGGAAATATCCTGGCAAGAAATTGAATGGAAACTTGCTAACTTTATAAAAAAAGGTCAATTTTGGACTGCTTTAGTTTGCTAAAAGCTGCTGGGAGCAATATAACAGAAATGGATTGGCTTTTATCACAGGAATTCATTAGGTTAAAAGCTTACAGTTCTGAGGCCATGAAGGTGTCCAAATCAAAGCATCGTCAGGAGACTGACTGCCAGCGATCCTGGAGTCCTTCCTCACATGACAATGCATACAGAGCCATTTTCTTCTCTTCCGGGTCTTGTTGCTTCAGCTTTGGCTGCTCCATCTGTGGCTTCATCTCTCCTGAGCTCCTCTCTGAGCTCCTGGGTCCCTGCCCTCTGTCTCTGTGGCTCTTTCTTTGTGTGTTATTGAAGGTTTCCCCAGTTTATAAACAACTCCAGTAAAAGGAGTAAGATCCATCCTGGGTCCTGCAATGTAATCAAAGGCCCTTAAATGAAGCAATCTAATCAAAGGTCCCACATATAACAGGTTTACATGCACAGGTATGGGTTAGCTTATGAACATAATTTCTAGGGTCCAAAAAAGACACAAACCAGCATGTAGACTGAATTAAAATGTCCACTTTAATATTTATTTACACAAATGTTTCCTTACACTTTTCTGAAAATTATAAGACAATTTGTGCATGTCACATTCATATTACTAGCCATACAAGAACAAATATACATAACTCTTTATTCAACTATATCAGGATAACATACAAGGTTTTTGTTTATTTTAAACTTTTTAGTTAAAAGGAAACATCAAATAAGGAAAATGAATTTTCAAAGATTCAGTATTAACAATATAAATAACAAAAATTACTTCTTAATGTTTTTACATTTTGACAACTTAGAATTATACTTACATATTAATATTTCCAAAAATCAAATTACAACAAGGGTCACTGTCAGGGTGAAAATATTTTTTTTTAACTTTTAAAAAATATGTTATCATTATGCTTTAACATCATGTGATTCACTGTTGGCACATGTGGCATCTTGGAAAGGAAAAATACACTTGGCCAATTTTATACTATTGTTTAGGTATAAGAGAAAGGTGGCAGAAAAGCCTGTGTTCAAATACCAGCTTTGTGTCCAAATTTGTGTTGTATAAGGCTTGGTCAATTATCTCTCAGCACTGGAGCCAGAATTAAGTTAAATAATGCATATTTTAAATGACCGGCGTTGGCACTCAATGAATGACAGATCCTTTCCCCAATTTATTCATGTTGAAGTAATACCAAAATATCACAGTCATTGTATAGTACAATTTGAAAAAGTGAAAAAATCAGGAAATTTAAAAAAAATCAGTGTGTTTTTAGTTGACAAACTGTAATTTTATTAAATAAGGAAGTCCTTCAGCAGGTTTAAATATTTCTCAACACTTAGTGCCTACTATACCCTGATTTAAAAAAAAAATTCCAAAGTATGATAAAATGGTCAATGGTTAAGGACTTTTGGTTTTCTTTTGTGCTACTGATATAAAAATAATGGCTATATTTAAGGCTCATTAAGTGATTTTTCATAGTTGCCCTGAACCAAGACTATATTCATTATGCTGCACTGAGTTGAAACAGAGCTACTGCCTTGAACAACCATCATAGAAAAACTTCCATGATATTCTATCTTTCTCTATATATTCCATATATTTCTATATTTACGATTCTAAGTAAAAATTCATTTGGCAGTATGAAGCAGTACCACTTGCTTATCATTAAGGGTGACACAGATATATAATCACAACCCCATCTTTCGCATGCAAAATACATGGTGTTTGAAGATATGGGGTTCCTAAAATTAAATTTAAATTGTCAAGAAACAGACCACTCTAGACAGTCATGCTCACCTCCCTATTTTCAAATCTTTTTGTTACAACCCTGACCACCTAACAAATCATCTTTCCAAATCTAACTTGAAAATAATCTCTTCCAAGAAACTTTCCCTAAACAAACTTCATACTCCTTTATTTATGTCCTTGACACTCATGTATAATTTATATTAACTCTTGTACATATTATTGTTCATGTTTTGTCTTCAACCTCCAGCTAGAATGTAGTCTCTTTCACTTTTTAAGTTTCCACAGTGTTTAGCACAGTGTTGTGTATGTATATACATACACATGTGTGACTGTGTATGTGTGTGGTGTCTGCATGTGTACTGAATGAGTAAAAACCTAAAAAACCTGGGTGGCAACGGATAGAAAAGTTTCATATTTTTTCCAGAAATAAAAGTTGCTAGACCTTCCTAATATTAAAAAATCTGATTTCCAAAACTATTTTATTTTGGTTTTAGACATGTCAATAATAGAAAGGCAGTGAAAAGAACAGCTGAAAACACCTTTATGAAATATTTCAAAAGGCTTTTAAATAAATTATTATTAAGAGCACCAAACCAAAACATTTTACTAAACAGTAAAAGAGTTCTTTTCATTCCATATAAAGAATACTGAACAGGAGTAGGTGTTGTGAATCAGGATAAAAAAGACAATTCAATCTAAGTCAATATATAATGCACATTTTGTAATTAATTTGAAAAGCCTTCTGTGGTACATCCTCATGTTATGTATGGTAAAAGAATGGTTTATATCAAAATGCTGTAGATTATTATAGTTGTTTGGATACTATAAAATATGACACGTATACTGAAGCTGCTACTTAATGAAAAAAATTTTGTTCATAATAGCTGTGAATATTAAAATAGGATACAATAAAAAATTATTCTGAATGTGTATATTTTCAGATTTGCCTGACAGTGTCCTTTTGAGAAATCTGACAGTTAGATTACAGACATTTAAATTTCACTTTTATGATTGAAAATTTTACTTACATAATAACAAACAACAATATATAGTATCTTTTTACTTAAGCACTTCTGCAGTTTATATTTAAAGCTTTGCAATAAAACAAAAGTCACTGTACTTTTCATAAGTAAAATTGTACATCATATAATGTATACTATAATTAATGAATGGATAAATAAAATTAAGCATAAAAAATTCAGGCCCACAACAATGGAATGTTTTAGCTATCATTTTTAGTGTTAATTTATACATTTGTATTGATTTATAATGTATTTTAGACTCAAGAATTTTTATCTTTAAATAATATACCAAAAATATCAAGTTTGGAGTATAAACATAAAACTTTCTTTTTTAATATATGCCTTTTTTTCTAGGTCATCTAGGAATAAAATAAGACAAATGGGAGACAAAAAAAGTTCTTTCTCCTCCTGTAAGAAACCTCTTTGCGTCCCCATATACTTCTATGTAATTTCTAGGGTCAATATGAAAAGATAACAGCTTTGGCAAATTACAAGCTTATTTCAGTGGTTTCTTATTTGGAAAAAAGAAAAAAAACCTTTAAACTATAAACTTCCCTTTTTTTCTTATTCAATCTCAATCTTTCTCTAATATATCATGGTAATTAATATAAAAGCACTTCTTGAAATGCTCACTATCAATCATTCAAACTGCACAAAATGAACTGGACTAACTTATAGAATTAAAAGAGATTAACAGTATAGATACTAGGGTGAGGTCCTAGAATTTGTTACACGAAGAGCTAAACTAGCAAGAGATCGCATGGCAAAAGTAGAAATTTTGTGACATATCCCAGCTTTCGAAATATAGTTGGAAGCCAATCGAAAGAGCCTTTCAGCACCAAAGGTATTAAAGTGCCCAGGAAGCACCTTCTCTACCAGACCTCTGTCCACTAATTCTATCAGTCGTTCACAGGTTCCAACATAGTCACTTATCCTGCTGTATGGGAGCCAGTCAATCAGTGATCCATCATACACGACGTCGCCACTGAAGAGAATCTTTCGGTCTTTGTCATGTAGGCAAATACTGCCCCTGGAGTGACCGGGCATGTGCATAACAGTGAGCTGTCTGTCACCAAGGTTGATCACATCCCCTACAAATGGAAACAGAGTTTACAGATAGACATATTGTATACTTTAATTTAAAGAATAAAAGAATATTAAATGGTTTCAAAAAGTTTGGGAAGGATGATGCCTATTTTACTTTTATTTCATAAAAACTGTATTTCCTAATGGTGATTCAACAATAAATTGGCCATATTTCATTTCTACTGTTTGCTAGGCCAGTGTTTACCAAAATGGGCAATGTGGAACACTATTTCTGTGGGTTGTTATGATGTGTAAAAGTTAAAAGATTCTGTGGTCAAATATAATTTTGAGAACTTTTGTTTTAATGAAAATTAACAGCTTTCTTCACTGCAAGATTGCTTGGATATTTTAATATGCTAAAGTATATTGTGGCTATATAAAAGGTAGTTATAGTGGGCAAATTTCTCAAACTTGTCTGACCACCAAACTTTTGTTTTTCAAAACATCCATGGTACAGTGTCCTGTTGAAACAATTTGCAAATGCTGCTCTAGTGAACAGCATTATTATTTCAGCCCTCATTTCGACATTTTGTGGGATTTGGGGCTTGGGGAATAGGTGCAAATGCTGATGCTCAGGTGACTGTTCCTGATATGAGTAATAAACTATTCTTTGTCTCTGACCCAGGAACCCCATTTTTTTCTGGCAAAAATCCATTAAACTATGGCAAGCTCACTTGTCAGCTTGCAAGTAAGGTAAAATCTCAGACTCCTCTCAGTTCTTGACAGTAAGGAGGATAAGGCAATATAAGGGTGCAAATTATTATAGTTAACTGAAATTAAGTTGTTATTAACCAAAGTAAATTATGATAAGCTAAAGATTCATATTGTAATATCTAGTGTAAGCACACAGATAACACAGAAAAAAATCAAAGAAATATAGCTTACAAGTTAATAGAGGAATTAAAATGATTTAATAATCAGAATTTGTTGAACATAAAAAAATGACTAAAGGAGAAAAAAGGGTTAAAAAGAAAATGAGACATATAAAAACAAATAGCAAAATGGGCACATCTAAATACCATAATTATATTAAATATGAATGGACTATACATTCTAATCATAGGCAGAGATTGTCACACTGGATTAAAAAGGCAAGATTCAACTACATGCAATAAATGAGAAAGGAACTTTTTTTTCCATTTTTTTCCCTTGATTTTCTTTTAAATGTCACATTAAAAAAATATGAGGTCCTCATATACCCCCCCCACTGCACCCATGCCACCCATCCCACATCAACAAAGTCTTCCATCATTGTGGCACATCCACTGCACCCGGTGAATACATTCTGGAGAACTGCTGCAGCACATGGAGAGCGGTCCACATTGTAGTCCATACTCTCCCCCAGTCCACCCAGTGGGCCACAACAGGACACAAAACATCCAGCATCCATCCCTGCAGCACCACCTAGGACAACTTCAAATCCTGAAAATGCCCCCGCACCATATCTCTTCTTCCCTCTCCTGACCATCAGCAGCCACCATAGCCACCCTCTCCACATCACTACTACAATTTCTTCCCTTATTAATCACAATATTTCCCCAGCAGAACACCAGTAAGTCTACTCTGATCCATACTCTATTCATGAGAAAGGAACTTTAAGTTAAAAAAAAGTATGTTGAAAAGTTTTACCATATAAATTTAATACAAGAAAACTAGAGTGGCTATATTACTATAAGACAACATAGATTTTTAGACAAGGAATATTACAGAGAAAAGAAGTGTGTTTTATAGGATATACATTAGATCCCTACAATAAGAAAATAAAACGATTACAGATTTAAATGCAACCTAAAAACAGTGACCCAAAATGCATGAAACAAAACTGACAGATCAAAATAAGAATAAACATTCAACAATTATGCATAAATACCTCAATAGTTTTCCCTCAATAACTGATAAAACAAATATACAGGAAATCTGTAAGGATACAAAAGACCTCAGCAATACTAACAACGAACTTGACCTAACTGGCAATATAGAAACTTTATCTCAAAACAGGACAATTCACACTCTTTTCAATTGCACATGGAATATTCACCAAGATAGGACTATATGTTAAGCCAAAGGAATAGTCTCAATAAATTTAAAAGGAATAAAACCATACAAAGTACATTCTTTGAATACAATGTAATTAAATTAAAAATCAAAAAGACAAATCTATATGGGGAATCTCCAAATATATGCATAGTAAAAAGACTTTTTTATATAACTCATGGATCAAAGAAGAAATCACAAGGTAAGTTAGAAAATATTTTGAATTTAAGTGAACAAAAATGAAAATAAAATGTAATGAACTTAATGGAATGCAGCTAACCCAATACTTAGAAGAAAATTTATTGCTTTAAATTCTTACTTTATAAAGGGTTAAATGTTTAAAATCAATAATCAATGTTTCCACTTTAAGAAGTTGGGAACAGAAGAGCATATCAAACATAAAGTGAGTATTAAGAAAGAAATAATAAATACCAGAGCAGGAATAAATGAGATAGGAAACGAGACAATAGAACAAAACTAATGAAACCAATAGCTGGTTCTTTGAAAAGAGCAACATGGGAAGCAGATGTGGATGAGCTGATAGAGCATCCACCTACCATACAGGAGGTCCAGGGTTCAAACCCAGGGCCTCCTGTCCCGTGTGGTGAGCTGGCCCACATGCAGTACTGCTGCAAGCAAGGAGTGCCATGCCACGCAGGAGTGTCTACTGCATAGAGGAGCCCCATGCACAAGGAGTGTGCCCTGCAAGGAGAGCCACCCCGTGCAAAAAGTGCAGCCTGCCCAGGAGTGGCACTGCACACATGGAGAGCTGATGCAGCAAGATGACACAATAAAAAAGAAACAGAGATTCCTGGTGCCGCTGAGAATGCAAGCAGACACAGAAGAACACAGAGCGAATGGACACAAGAGAGCAGACAATGGGGGGGGAGGGGAGAAATATAAGTAAAAATAAACCTTTAAAAAAATAAAAGAGCAACAAAGTTGTTAATATCCTTAGCTAGACAAATCAAGAAAAATTAGAGAGAAAACAAATTACCAAAATCAGGAAGAAGAGACATTACTACACCCCCTAAGGAAACTTAAAAAAGAATATTTTAAAAGAATAAAAAGGGAATAGTATGAACAACTTTAATTCAACAAATTTGACAACCTAGATAAGGTAAAAAAAAGTTCTAATATAGAAACATATTAGCAAAACTGATCCAAGAAAAATAAAATATATAAATAGACATATCTAAAGTAAAGAAATAAATTTAATAATTTAAAATCTTCCCAGAATGAAAAGCCCAGGCTCAAAGATGACTTTGTTAGTGAATTTCCCAGGAAATCCAGGAAAACACTACCAGAACTAAAACCAAATTTAGCAATATTGTAGGATACAAGATCAACATACAAAAATAAATTATATTTCTGTATGCTGGAAATGAACTATCATGAAATGAATTTTTAAAAAATCTCATTCACAACATCATCAAAAAAGAATAAAATGCCTAGGAAAAAATTTAACAAAAAAGTATTTTATTACATCTGAATACCAAACAATGAAAACTATAAAAACATTGTCAAAGCAAATTAAAGAAGACCTAAATAAAAGGATAGTGCAACAGTTTGAGATGTTTCATGATTCCCAAAAAGAGAAAGATTATGTTTATAAACTAATTTATTCCTTTGGGTGTGATACCCTTTGATTGTAATAAATTCAATTGAGGGGACTTTGATTAGATTACTTATTATTAAGATTAGGGCTTTTGATTTGACTATGTCAATGGGCATGATTCAGGTTGAGTACCCACCCTCTTTCTGGCTCTGATATAAATGGACATTCACACAGAGAGACAGACACATAGGAAGAGATACCTCTGTCAGTTTTGATCCTGCCATGTAAAAGAAAGGAGAAGGAGCAAATAGCTGAGGCCCTGGGGAGAGATGACACATTGTGCCTGATAACTTAGAGCAGAAACTGGGAAGAAAGCAGAACAATGGAGACTGATGCAAGAAGCTGGAAAAGAAACAAGCCAGGAGAGGACTATAGGATCACTTAAGCATGAAGCTTGAAGAGGCTGGGCCTATAGAGCCTCAAGAGAAAGAGGAAGCCCAGAGGAGAAGGGAGCCAGAGATCAGCAACCAGCTTGCTTCAACACGTGGGAACTGATTGGTGAGAAAGCAACCTTGATTTGGATTTTTTATGGCCTTGTAACTGTAAGCTTTTGCCTCAAATAAATACTTTTGGAAGAAATTAAAAATCTGACTCTCAAATGTATATAGAAATGCAAAGGACCTAGAATAACCAAAACAATTTTGAAAAAGAAGAATCAAGTTAGAGGATTTCAAGAATTATGACAGAGTTATAGTAATTAAGACAGTGTGATACTAGCAAAAGGATAGATATATAATCAATGGAAGAGAACAAAGTCCAGAAATAGATCCTCACATATGTGGCCAATGGACTTATTTTGAGTAGGTACTGGAGATTGAACCCAGGACTTCAGACATGGGAATCAGGTACTCAACCACTGAGCTAGACCAGCTTCCATCAAAGGATTTTTTTTAAAAGATTTATTTATTTCTCCCTGCCCCATCATTGTTTTGTGCTTGCTGTCCGCTCTCTGTGCCCATTTGCTGTGCGTTCTTCTGTGTCTGCTTGTCTTCTCTTTAGGTGGCACCAGAAACCGATCCTGGCACCTTCCAGAGTGGGAGAGAAGTGTTCAATCTCTTATGCCACCTCAGCTCCCAGGTCTGCTGCGTCTCTCACTGTCTCTCCTCTGTGTCTCTTTTTGTTGCAGTTCTCTGTGCAGACCAGCACTCCCTGCGGGCCAGCACTCCGCATGGCCCAGCACTCTGCGCAGGCCAGCACTCCATGTGGGCCATCTCTCTGCTTAGGCCAGCTCATCACATGGGCCAGCTTGCCTTCACCAGGAGGTCCTGGGAATCACACCCTGGACCTCCTATATGGTAGACAGGAGCCCAATCGCTTGAGCCACATCCACTTGCCCCATCAAAGGATTATTGACAAAGCTCCAACAGAGGTAATTCAATGGGTGAAGAACAGTCTTCACAATAAATTGGGCTGGAACACTTTGAATGTCCGTATGCACACACAAAAAAAGAGGAAAGAAAGAACCTCAATCCTTACTTCACAATATTACCAAAAAAAAAAAATCAATGTAAAATCAATGGATCATGGACCTAAATGTGGGATCTAAAATTATAAAACTACTAGTAAAAAACATAGGAAAAAGGTAATGGGTTAGACAGAGTTCTTACATATAACACAAAAAGCAAAAAAAGAAAAAGAATGACTAGACATCATTCAAATTAAAATAATTTGTGCTTCAAAAGATATTAAGCAATGCAAAAGCAAGCTACACACTGGCAGAAAATATTTGCAAAACATATATCTGATAAAGGACTTGTATCCAGAATATATAAGGAACTCTTGCAATTCAACAAAACCAATAATCCAATTTTTTAAATGGGTAAAAGATTTTAAAAGACCCTTTAACGATAAAGTATTTAAAAGGCAAAGGTACCTGAAAAGCCCCAAAAAATTAGTCATTAGTGATATGCAAATTAAACCACAAAGAAATACCAGTACCCAGTCACTAGAATGGCCAAGATGATTGACAAAACCAAGATTTGACAAAGATGTGGAGAAAGTGGAACCCTTATACACTGCAGTTGTATAACTGCAATTGCATGTAAAATTGTGTAACTACTTGGAAAATAATTTGGTTCTTCCTTTAAAAATTAATAACAATACCATACAGCCCAGGAATTCCATTTATAGGGAACTATCCAGGAGAAATAAAAACATAGGTCTATACAAAGAATTATATGCAAATGTTAATGACAGCATCGTTCTTAACAGTCCCAAAATGGAAAAAAGTCAGATTTCTTTCAACAATGAATAGTTAAACAAAAAACTATCCATATAATGGAATATTCCTCCATAATAAAAATGATTTAATTATTAATAAATGCAATGACATGGATAAATCTCAGAAACATCATGGTAAGTGAAAGAAGGCAGACATAACACTATACATTGTATGATTACATTTGCAAGCAATTTTTAGGAAAACAAATGTATAGTGATAAAAACAGATCAGTGGTTCCCTGGTGCCTGGGATGGGAGTGAAATCTATATGCTGAGCAAGTAACCATGGTGATTCCCATTATCAGGCAGGTCTGGAGAGCAATGAACTGTATCAGTAGGTTTCAAACCTTAGTGTAAATCAGAATCAACTGAAGGGCCTGTAAAACACAAAGTGCTGGACCCCACTCCTAGAAGTTTTGATTTGGTAGATCTGGAATGAGGCCTAACTTTCTGGTTCCTAACATAACAAGTTCCCAGACAATGCTGAGGCTGCTGATCACACTTTTGAGAACTACTCACTTAGGGAATATTGCCCTTTCAGTGATGGTAACATGTGGAGAAGGCTGAAGTGGAAAGACTGCATATGCAGAATTGAACTATACAATTCTATAAAACAGTGAAAGTGTGCAAGTGTATATGCAGACCAGTTACGTCAGAATCACCTGGGAATTGGGTGATTTAAATATGAACATTCCTGTGTCCTACACCAAAAGAGTCCTGTAGTATCAGAAATTTTGGATGAAATTGCTGTTTTTAAGAAGCTCCCCAGGCAGTTCTTTCATGCATCAATGTTCAGGAACCACTGTTGTAATGCTTAAAGACCTTCAATAAAGAATGACAAGCTGAAGAATTTGTTGTGATGGTATTCCCAGGACACCACAGCAAGAATCCTCAGCACTGACTGAAATCCATTTCAAGGCATGAAAGTGATAGTAAAAAAAAGAAAAAGAGCCTCATGTGCTGTGCCATCTTCCTATCTGGTCTTGTCTTAATTTCCAGCAATGACATTAAGATGGAATCAGGGGAGCAGAAGTGGCTCAGGCAGTTGGGTACCCCTGCCTCCCACATGGGAGGTCCCAGGTTCAGTTTCTGGTACCTCCTAAAGAAGACACAAACAACAAGGAGACAACGAGAAAAACAAGCAGAGGAGCCAAAACAACAACAACAACAACTAGCAAGACAGCAAGCAAAAACAAAAACAGGCAGGAAACGAATATGGCTCAAGAAGTAGGGCACCCGCCTCCCACATTGGAGGGCCCAGGTTTAGTTCCCAGTGCCTCCTAAGAAGAAACAAGCAGACAAGGAGCAGACAATGAACTGAAAAAAGTAAAAACAGCGAGTAAACAAATGAAGGAGGCATCTCAGGGAAGGAAAAAAATGGAAGCAGACTTCTAAATGTTTCCTCATTAGAAACCAGGATACCTTTATAGGATAATTATTCTAGATCTAAGATGCCCTTGGGCATTTTTACTATATGCCTTTTACTATATGGTTGGAAGGTAAGGTAAAGAAATTATTGCTAAGTTGGTTTAATAATAGAGCTGTTGGGGACAGATAGTTTAGTGAAGGTACAGAAAGGAGAAGCATGAAATTCCTTTAAAAAGATCCTAAAAATAAGCTGTAGAGAAGTATCACTACAGAGTTACTGAATTTTGGTATATCCACGTACTATTCATAATATTTAGCAACAGCTAAGACCTACCCATCAAAATGAACACCAACTATAAACAACTGGTAAGGCCAAAGAGGCTGAATATCATTAGCTCTGCCAGTACCCTGTGGCGTTAAATGTCTCCCATATGCTGATAATGCCCACATACGTAATTTCAATCACGACCTTTCTTATGAAATCCAGGCCTGTAACTGGGATATCTATCTCTAGGTTTATATATCCAGCTATTTGCATCCACCCCTTTAAATATTTATTTACCAAACCCATTTTCTATTAATTGCTTGATATGTTGAGGATTTAGCTCATTTAAAGCACCCAATCAGCCATCCTCCCTCAATTGTCAAATCAAATTTATGTCTAAGATTGGGTTCACTCATCCATTCAACAAATACTTATGGAATGCTAACTGTATGCAAGATTCTATTCTAGCTACTAGAAATAGAGTGGAAGAAAACAGATAAATTCTTTACCTTAATGGAGCTTACATTCTAGTGGATGAGAAAAAGCAATAAACAAGTATAAATTAACTATGGAAATATGATAACTCCTATGGAGCTAGAGATTATTTTCCACAGAGTTGTTAGGAAAGTCTCATTGATCATATTTGCATAGTGACCTGAAGAGAGAAATAAATCCAGAAGATCTCTGCAGGGAGAGTATTCTAGAGAGAGGAATGCATGTTCAAGGAATATCAAAGAGGCAAGTGAAGCTGGAACAGTGTAAGCAAGGCAAAAAATATAAGGATGAGATAGTGGTAAAGGGGACAGTCCATGTTGAAGCTTCTGATCACTCCCAGTGTTTTGGATTTTACTTCAAGAAGATATAGCAAGCCACTGGAAAGTTTCCAGGAAAGTATTCGTCACATGGTCTAACAAATTCTAATGGGATCATCCTGGCTGTTATGTTAGGAAGAAACTATAGAGAAACAAAAGTAGAAGTAGCAAGATCAGTTGGAAGGTTACTGTAATAGTTCAAGAAAGAAATGATGCTGGGTTAGATTGGGGTGGTATAATTTGGGAGGCATCAGTGATGATTTTTAAAGCCATGAGAATGAATGAAATCAACTAAGGAGTAAACATAAATAGAGAAAAGAAGAGTCCCAGGGTACTCCAAGTTTAGAGCACAGGAAGGAGCACAGGAAGAAATCAACAATGACAACTGAAAAGAGAATCCAGTAAGATACCAAGTGATAGTGTTGCCTCTATGACAACAGCTGCTGCAAAGAAGCTACCGTTGCATTTAACAGCATATACATCTTTGGTGACAAGAGCTGTTTTAGGAAGTTGTGAGAATGAAAGCCTATCTTGAGGGATGAGATGAAGAGAGAATGAGAGAAAAGGGAGTGAATTTAAGACTGAATGGAAAGACAGCAACAGCAGACAGTGAGTATGGACAACACTTTATAGAGACTTCTAATTTATTTTTTAATATGGAGGCCATGGCATGTTTTTTAACTGACAGAAGTTATTCAATAGAGAGGAGAAATCTAATTATGCAGGACAGAGATGGGACAACTGTTGGAGCTATCTCCTTACGTAAGGGAGAGGTAGCTAATTAAATGTAGGGAGGTTAGCTTTAGATAGAAGGATGGAAGATGGGTAGAAGTGGTGATGGGAGTGGAAGACTGAGTACACTAGGGAAACATAGTAAGACAGGTAGCTGTAACAGCCCGTTTGAAATTAATGGTCATGACTTTAAAGCCTGGTTGTCTCTTTCCCTCCAGACATATCTGTAGATATGGAGTAGGTAGAAAATTGAACATACCCAGGATTGGGGTTTCTCAAGGTATTCTCAGATCTGCTCTTCTCCAGTCTTCCCCCAACTCTGTAAACAAAAGCACTTTCAATCCAGTTATTCAGGCCAGAGAATTCCGGGAAGATGGCCTCAGAGTATACAAGCAGGGCTCAACTCTCTTACAAAAAACAACAGAGAAAGGACCAAAAGTTGTCTAAGGGAACTCCTTTGGGGTCAGCAGACCAGGACAAGGCTGGGCAACTACCAGGAGAGTGAGGGACAGAGAGACAAAGAACCCAAAACAATAGACATGAGTTACTAAACCACTGTGGTAGCCGGGAAGGGCCCTATCTCCCATCCTCAAGACATTAAGCCTGGTTAAAACCCCTGTAGCCAGCTAAGAGGGAAGCAGATGTTTTCATCCCTGTCAGCTAGTACAAGGGAAGAGGGAAGGCAGAGGGTGGTTTCTCTTCAGTAAATTTGGCCAGCAGAGCCCACTTTGAATCTCAGCTTTGGAAAGATCAGAAACTCCTCTCTGGAAAGGTTCACTGATGAGTGCCATCTGCTGACAAGTCATGAAATTGCAAGGAGAAAAACTGTTTTTAGGTCTCTGCTCAGCCCCATCCCTGGGAGAAAACGTGTGCCCCATTAGTGAGCCCCTGGCCCGATTTTGATAACTTAAGCTGGACAATTTTAAAGACTCAGAATAAGCAGAACCAAAAATCAAGGAAGAGCTGTAGAACAAACAACAAAATGAACAAACAAAAAACAACTAGACAGGAGAGAGAAACTTACTATCAGAGTAAACTCACCAACATATTCAGATACCTAACATCAGCAAAAAATTATAAGCCATACTAAGAAACAGGAAGGGATGACCCAGCCAAAGGAACAAACCAAATATCTGATGAGATACAGGATCTAAGACAACTAATCAATGATAGTCACACAAATCTCCTAAATCAATTCAAAGAATTGAAAGAATATATGACTAAAGAGGTAAAAAGATATTAAGAAGAAAAAGGGTAAGCATGAAGAACAATCTGAAAGTCTACAAAGAAATGTAATACAGCCTATGAGAATGAAAAGACACAATGAATGAGATTAAAAATATATTAGAAGCACATAAGAACAGACTTGAATTGCTTGAAGACAGAATTAGTGATTTTGAGGACAGAACATCTGAACCAGAAAAGACAGGAGAATGGAAAAAATGGAACAGGGTCTCAGGAAATTGAATGACAATGTGAAACACACAAACATATGCATTTATCAGCATCCCCTAAGGAGAAGAGAATGGAAAAAAGGCAGAGAGAATATCTGAGGAAATGAACCCTTATGAAGGGCATAAATATCAATATCTAGGAAGGGCAAAACACTACAAATGGAATAAATCCAAAGAGACCTACCCAGATACCTACTATTCAGAATGGTAAATATTAGAGATAAAGAGAGGACACGAAAAGCAGCAAGAGAAAAGCAAAGCATCACATACAAGGGAACCTCAATAAGATTAAGAGCCAATCTCTCATCAGAAACCAAAGAGGCATGAAGAAAGTGTCCTGAAATTCCACAATAATGTGCCTTGGTATGGGTGTGTTTTCATCCTTTGTGCTGGGAACTCTGTGGGCCTTTCATTCTGGAGTTACATCACTGGATTGTGGGATATTTTCTTGAATTATCTGTAGAGTTATTTCCTCTCCTCTGTTTTCTCTATTCGCCTATTATTCCAATGTTGCATTTTCCAAACTGGCCCTCTATATATTTTTGCTTTTTTCTCTCCTAGTTTCCATTTTACTTATCTTTTATGTTTGTATTACAAGTTTTCCAACTTTATCTTACAGAAAAATTTTTTATTTTTTAAATTTTTAAAATTTTTTATTTTTAAAGCAATTTTATTGAGATACAGTCACATACTATATAGTCTAACCAGTGAACAATCAATGGCTTTTAGTTTAAGCATAGAATTGTGCATTCATCACCACAAGAGACCTTCTAATAAGTAATTTCTGATGTTTTAAATTCCAAGAGCATTTTGTTGTTGATATTGTTCTGCCTGTGACTCATTTTTTTTTTTTTTAAGGATTTATTTTATTTCTCTCCCCTTCCCTTGTGTTGTCTGCTCTTTGTGTCCATTCACTGTGTGTTCTTCTGTGTCTGCTTGCATTATCCAGCAGCACTGGGAAACCGTGTCTCTTTTTTGTTGCATCATCTTGCTGCGTCAGCTCTCCATATGTGCAGTGCCACTCCTGGGCAGGCTGCACTTTTTCCATGCAGGGTGGCTATCCTTACTGGGCACCCCTATGTGGGGGCGCCCCTGCATGGCATGGCACTCCTTGCGTGTGGCAGCACTGCACGTGGGCCAGCTTACCACACGGGTAAGGAGGTCCTGGGGATCCAACCCTGGACCCTCCATACAGTAGATGGACACTTTATCAGTTGAGCCTGGTCTGCTTCCCTGTCACTCATTTTAAAAGCATGCTTATTGTTTCTTGGATATCTGAGATGCAATAGCTTCTGTTAGCCCCTGATGATATTAATATTCTTCAAGTTGCTTTATATTCTTTGTTTTCATACTTGATCTCAGATTAGAGGATTTTCCATAATGCTTGGTTGCCTATTTAGGAGGTGGGGATGAAAGATGGCTTAAAGCACATGCCTAGGGCCTAGTGATCTATGCTTATAGGCCAGGGTATTTACTTAGGAGATTCTTCTGGATCAGCACCTTAAAGTTTTTCCTTTTGGGCTAGGCAGAACCCCAGATGAGGTTCTTCTAATTTCCTACCTGGGAAGTGAAGGCCTGGCTGTTATTCTGGGAAAGTAGTGGGGGCACATATGTGTATGTATTAACTCCTGTTTTCTACAATTAAGTCCTAAACTCAATAGTGTTTGGCATTCTTCAATCCCACAATCAAGAAACTCTTTTGTTTTAAACTCTCGCAGAGAATAAAGTAACTGGGGGGGAAGGGCATTCACTTTGGGAAAATGTTGGGTTTTAGCAGCTTCATAAATGGCTTCCACAAATTCTACTTATTTCAGTAGCCTTCCCTTTGTGCCCAATGAGGTACCTAGTAATTCCTGAGCATTCTGAGGTTCTTGCAATATAAAGTGGATCGGCTCTTGATTTCCCATTAGTGGTATAGGATAAAACTGCTAACTCAGTCAGTATATGTGCTTTCCAGCATCAGAAATATTTCCCTGGTCAATATGGATTTATACTTAAAACAAAAAAACCCCTTTATACTCCCTTTATAATAGTCTTAGTGGGATTTTGGGAAGGAGCAAAGTTATATGTATCTGTTCAATCTGCTGTCTTCTTGGAAGCTGTTTGTTTTTAACAACCCCAAGCAATTTAAGTCCATTTGAAATTGCTCTTCTAACTGGTAGAATATTTACAATCATTGTAATGTTGGTTCAGATAGCTCATGGTAACTCTGGGCAAATTATAGACATGTACAATAGGGACAAAAACACCCCAACTTCTTCATATCACTTGGTAGCCCTTCATATTGATATGGGCTATGGGTGGGAGGCTCTTTGTCTCTGCGGAGATAACCTTAACCTAAGCTGTCGGTCCTGACTTGTGGGTGTGGGATGGTGAGAGGTTGCAGCCCTACCCTTGGTAACCATGGCAACGACTCCAGTCCCAGGAAAGTTTATCAATGCAAACTCTATAAACTTTAAATATTCAGGGAAAATGCAAACCAAATGTGCTAAAAGCTTATCCAGGATGTATGAAGTCCATGCTAAAAGCTTACCTAGGATGTGGAGGCTATATATGCTAATTTAAACCTATTGAGCACCGAAACAAAGAAGATTTAGCCCTTCCTCCGTATAAAAGGAACTCAAAATTCTTGTTCGGGGCTCGGGTTTGAAACAGAAAGCTCCGGAGTCAGGCCGGCCATCAATAAATCATTTTTCCTTCTCAAAATCATTCGAGTCCTGGCCTTTCTATACGCAAATAAGTGAACCTCTCTCAACTTCTACAACAATATTATTTAAATATTGTAAAAAAACAAATTAAAAAAAACCCCAGAAGACAGAAAAAATGATGTTTGCCCATTGAAGAGGAGTTGAGAGTATCAATTAAGATATATTACTATCTTCATATAGATAGATACTACTTCACTGTTAGTAGGGTGAGTTGTTCCTCCATCAAAGACACACTGGATGATATTCTAGTCTCTCCTTGGCTTCAATGTATCATTTACAAGACAGCTTTTGGGTTTGTGATATCATGCTCAGATTTATGCTTCTCCATGACAGGTGATCATCAACTCATTAAATGAAATGTAGTAAACAAATGACTTCAGTTTCCTTGCATTCATGAAAGCAGCGAAGACATTACCCTGTTTGTGTTTGTTCTATTCATGTGTGTGTCTAACTATGTATGAATTTTTAACATAAATATTTCATACATCCTTCCAGTCATCTGGATTACTTCATAATAGCAAGTTAGCAAGCCACATCATGCAAAAGAGAGGAAATTAACATTCCTGGGGAGAGAAGAAATTAGACACTACTTGATAGGGTGAGCCATCCAGCTCCTAATGAAAAACAACTTTTGATAACACAGTATTATCACCTTCAAAGTGTTTGGTAAATATTCAGCTTTCTTTTCACACCTTCAAAAGTCTTAAAGCACTGTACAAGTAACCCTAGGTCCTTTGAAGTTCCAAAATACTATGATTCCACCATCAGCTGGGATTCAGAAAACCTGGATTCTAGTCACCTCTTGACCAAACTGCCTATGGGACCCTGCTTGGAATTCCTTTCTTCATCTATAAAAAAGAGGAGTTGCATCGGATAATTCCAATTACTCTTTTAGCCTATAAATCTCCCTTGGTGCCCTCAAAAGTAATTTATTCTTTACAATAATTTAAACATATTTAATATTAACTGTAAACAATATTTTGGCCTGGGTGCCATGTAGTTCACTGGAATTAATTAGAGTTCTGAATACCCAGTAACTGCATGCAAATCTTACCTCTAAAAGAATGAGTTTTATCAAGAAATGCAGAAATTTAAAGAAAATTTAATGTAAATGTACTTTTCTCTCACCTCAAATTGTCAGGTAATATAAGACCCCCATTGAAATGTTCTTTTAGCTTTATTTTTTAAATTTTCATGAAAAGTCATTTTGGGTGGTGTGGGCAAGGTATAAATTGTGTTTTCTATTTTTTAATATCTCAAATTAAAATCTGGCTGTAAGAAAAAGTGATTATTTCCTTATCTGTCATGCTGTCAGGTCAAAAAGTGAGCTCTGGCACCTCGTTGTACTGCAAGAATTGGATTTTTCTACATCATGGAAGGATATATTGATAACAATTAAAATGGCTTGGAAATGGAGAGGAAAGAAGGGGATTTCAGATCCTACTCAGAATTAATATATTTATGGGATGGGATTTATGTATGCTCTGCATGCTTTGATATACTGTGCCTTGGTTCAAATTCTATTTCGTTACTATCTTGCTCTGTAGACTCTAGACCTAAAGTCATTTAATTGGGTGTCAGTGGTCTCACATCAATTGTGTTGTAAGGATAAGAAGTAATCAATAAAAGTATTCTAAAAAGAAAAAAAGAAAATAAACCAAACATTGCTGTTATAGTTATTTAGCTCAATTATTTAAGTACTTGCATAGGGGGAGGGGGCAGGCGCTGAGGCCCTACTCCATTTTGTTTTATTCCATGGGTTTCTCTGAACCCCATTATTTCACATAGCTAAAAAAAAATCCAGGGTTACCTATGCATTAGACCACATATATTTCCACGACCGGAGCAATATCCTAATTATCTTCAGGCCTTGCTTTCAATCAGACACTTAATGTGTTATATCATGAGACTCAGACATATTCTCCTTTTACGTTCACAAGCATGCTTTCCCTCTCATGAGGCAACATCAAGAATACAATCTATTTGGAAGACAGGGATGCACGATCAGATTGGAACCACTACTCTGACGGCTTTCTAAACCTACAGGTGGAAATTGCTCATACCCAGTGATGACCAAGCGGATAAGTCAGCGCAATGACTTGCTCTCTTCCTGAGGCGCCATTCCTTAAAAGTCTTCTCGCTACAAAAGCGCCTGAAAATGTGAGACAGGTGCTCGGAAAAAGAATGGGAAATCCCCAGTCACAAGTTCTTGTAGTATTAGCTACTGTAATAGAGGAAAGTGACTAGGGGGTGGGGCCGGCTTTCACTTGGCTATATTGTGCCAAAATTGGTCTCGGTTCGGAAAGCTGCTATCGCCTAGACTGGGTGTACTTTTACTCAGGGATGAGTAAAACTGAAGTGGTGTTTATGCGATGTGCCAAAACAAGCCCTTTAGAGCCAAGAAGGTCTGCTGCATGCAACCCTAGGACTGTCTCTCCCCGATTCCCGTCCCTTAAAGAGAGTGAGCGCCCGTGGGGCCCATTACCATCCTGCAGGACTAGGGTGGGCTGGACAGCCTGCACTCGGAACTGCCTGGCCCTCCAGCCGGGACTGGGTGCCCGTACCACCTCGCTGTCAGACAGCCAGGTCACCGTCTCAAAGTTGTCCCCACGAGCCAGAGCCTCGGCCTCGGCGTGGTGCACGGCCACCTGGTCAAACTGGTAGAGGCCGCCGGCGTGGTCGAAATGCACGTGGGTGGCCACCGCCAGTAGCGGCCGGTGCGCCGTGTCTTCCTTGGCTCCGCGGTCCTGCAAGAGACCTGAGGAGTACAGGTACTCGGGGAGGCTGCGCAGCCCCAGGCCCGTGTCGATCACCACGTCCTGCTCCGAGCCGCGCACAAGCCAGATGTTGGCGCGGTTGCCAGACTCGTAGAAACGTTCCTGAATCCAGAAAATGCCGTCGCCCAGGGACTTGTGGGCATACCACTCGAGCGCCGACATCCTGGGCAGGGGTGCGGCCGGGGGTGGAAGGGTGTGGGCGTGTGTGCTTCCCGCAGCTGTCCAGGCGCCCGGCGCTGCGGCGGTGTGAAGCTATGTGCCCGCAGCCCCGAGGAAGCGCAGAGCGAGGGAGCGAGGGAAGCGGGAATATGCGTGGGGTGGGGAGGAGGAGGAGGAAGGACGACTCGCGGCTCCCGCACCCTCTCACCACCTCCGCAGAGAGCCAGAGGGGGCGCTCCTTGCACTAGGGCGCAGGAGCACCCGCTGTCCAGCACAAGGTAGAGTTAATGCAGGGGTCACTTCAACAAAAAGGAGATCCAAAGGCGACACTTCCTCCACCTCCGGGAGAGAGGAGATGGTGTCTGACTGCAGAGGCGGGGGAAGCTGCAGGTCCGCCCGCCCACCTGCGCAGCTCGGTGCTCGCTTCCAGCCGGCGCGGAAAGAGTCAGGCCAAGCCGGCTGTACGAGGACTACGGCGCCTGCCAAGGGCTAAAAAGCTTTTAGCCCAGGGGGTGGGGCCTGGCTCCGAGCTGGGCGTGGCTAGATGGCGAGTCTCTGAACGCGGCCCTGGGCGGCGTGGAGGGCGGAGAGCACTTCTCCCGAGGTGGAACCTGCGGCCCCACGCTCCGGCCAGTCTGTCCGCACCCTTTCCTTGCCAGCCGGCACTTCGGCTGCACGTTTTTGCCCGAGCGGGAAGACTTAGCGAGCAGGTAACAGAGGAAGTAGTCGGGACCTTGGTCGGGAGTGGGGCGGTGAGAGGGAATTTCAAGAGGCACATGGGAGTGGGTGGGGGGAAGTCAGGCTGGAGAATAATTAGAAAACCTCTGGATGGAGGAATTTGGGGAGATAGCTTTTACCTCCTCTTCTCCTGCTCCCTTTGAAGTCTTTTAAAATAGTCGTATATAGATCTTAAGTGTTCTCCACTTCCTGGGACTGCGGTGAGTTAGAAGGGAATTTATTTAATTTGCTCAAGGTGGAAGACTTACCAAATCCTGTGACTGTGTGATTTGTTCAGTACTAGTCATTGCCGCAGACTTGCGGCTAAAGACAGACTATTCAGTATCTGCTTTAACTGTTGGCATTTTGCCTTGTATCGTGGGGAGGAATCTTAGAAAGGCTTTTCTTCTTTTCTAGAAAATAAAATTCCTTATTTTTCTTCTCCTCCTCCCGCCCTCCTTGAAAGAGAGCGAGGAAAGTTGGTAGACATGCTCAACTGAGGGAAGGTGGAGGCAGCCAGCAGCACCTTGTGAGGACAGGAAAAGTGGATAATAACTGGGTGTGGTCCTGCCAGCCTCATAAATCGCCTCTGCTGTTAACACCCTGTCCCTGCGATCTCCCCTCCCCCAATCAGCCGCTACTGAAACGTCCATTTATGCTTAGAAAATTCCCTTGAGAAGTTGACTAGCATCCCAACTCAGCCAGGAAGTATTAAGAGACCCATGAGACAGCATTATAAAAAATAATTACGAAAACCCTTTTGTGGCAACTACTAATAAGCCTTAATGGAAGCAAAGGTATACTGCCTTCCGCTGTATTCTGCTTTTGGTGGGGATGAGGCCTTTCTGAAGATTTTGCTAACCTAGTTAGTAATTATCCAGTCACTATTTAGGGGACACTCTTATGTGCAATTCCCTGAGTTGGATGTTGTATAAAGAAAAGAATTGTGTAAGAAAGGCATGATCTGAGTTCTCTAGATTGTGAAGGAAGGTAATATTTGTGCACAAATATTTGCAATACAAATCATATATAGAGTATGGACCACAAAGAAGTAGAAATTAGGTGCAGCAGAGTACAGATAGAAGGGATTGTTGAGGAATGGCATTTTAATAGCTGTTTATAGCATTCTCACCAGGGAAATACAGCGCTCACTGCAGTTTGTGTATTTTTCATCTAGGCAGAAGGGAAACACTGGAGGTGAAATGAAATGATATCCTTACTAGATCACAATCTCAGCACTCATTCCCCCAGTATTTATTGTATTTTTGCCAGGGTCTCGTTAGTGATGGGCATAAAAAGTGAAATAGGTCTTCAAGGAGGCCTTCGCATTTACCTCTCTGGCCACAGCACACTTCCTCCCTGAATATTCTTTCATAGTTCCCTGCATGGTTCTCTCCCTTACTTTCATCAGGGAAAGACTGTCTTCCTCATGTTCTTCAGGGAGTACAAATATTACTGAATGAAAAGGAACATCTTTAATTACCTTTTCTACAATAGCACTCGAGTTTCCTGCTTTATTTTTCTCCAAAAGACTTATAACTACCTGACATTTTCTATAAATTTATATTTATTTCCCACTTCCCATACTAGATTATGAGCTCCATGAGAGCAGAGAGATTGTTTTGTTCACTGCTATTCTCCCAGTATATAGAAGATGTCTGACACATAGAAGATGCTTAATAACTTGATGAATGGATGATTTAAGAGGTTTTACTAGAGAGACAGGCAAGAACTGAACAATTCCATTATGATTGGAAAACGAGGCATATAAGCCTGTAGTACTTGGAAAACAGAGAAGGGAGAGAACTCACTCTGCAGGGTGTTGTAAATGGTCAGAGAAAGTGACATTTGCAAGGAGTTTTAAAAGACTTACGGCTTCCTCAGTTGAGTGTGGGAGGAAGGGTACTGAAAGCAGAGGGTATACTCTGTGAAAGTCTGAAGTAGGAGAGTTTGGTGTGGCCAGAGCATGGGAAGCAGAGGGCTAGAGGCAGAAAGTTAGACTCAAAAGCTGTCTTGGGTATTAGGTCAAGATTTGTTTTATAGAAAGGTGACTGGAAAGTGGATTGAAAGTCTGTGCATGGGAAGATAGTTCTGTTTTAGAGGTCCAGATGAGAGACAGTAGCGATAGAAATTAAATGAGTGAAAGAAAGGAAATGTGTATAAGAGAGTTCACAGAACTGATAGTCTTCCACTATTGATGAAGGTATCAAGACAGAGAGGGAAATGGACTTGGCCTAGTGGTTAGGGCGTCCGTCTACCACATGGGAGGTCCGAGGTTCAAACCCCGGGCCTCTTTGACCCATTTGGAGCTGGCCCATGTGCAGTGCTGATGCGCGCAAGGAGTGCCCTGCCACGCAGGGGTGTCCCCCGCATAGGGGAGCCCCACGCGCAAGGAGTGCACCCGTAAGGAGAGCAGCCCAGCGCGAAAGAAAGTGCAACCTGCCCAGAAATGGCGCCGCCCACACTTCCCATGCCGCTGACAACAACAGAATCGGACAAAGAAACAAGATGCAGCAAATAGACACAGAGAACAGACAACTGGGGGAGGGAGGGGAATTAAATAAATAATCTTTAGAAAAAAAAAAGAAAGAGAGGAGCTGAGGATGACTTTCAGGTTTCTGATTGGGGTGACTAAAGATGTTGTTCATCAAGAAAGGGGATATAGATAGAACAGGTTTGGTGGAAAGTTCAGTTGAGATACTTGTAAGATATACAAGTAAGATATACAGGTAGAAATATGGATGGTGGTCAAGAATTCTTAAGAGAGGAAAGAGATCAAGGTTGGATTTAAAGATTGGAGAACAGCTGAAGGCAGCAAAGTAGATAGACTCACTGAGAAGAGTTTCTAGAGTTATGGTCACCACTGAGGGACAAAATCTCTGGAGATACATACGTTTCCTAAAGGGTCCTAGGCTCAAATGATTAAGGGAGTTTGTTTCCAGATCCTCACTTTTGTATGTACTCCTTCCTAAAAGTCACAATTCACCTACCTGAGAGCCCAGAGGTCTACATCTTCCTTGCTGGTTTTCCTTTCCCAGTTTATCTTTCCTTGTTGTCCTTTTCTGTTTTATAAAAGAAGGTTATACTTCTCATTCACATATTGATGCATTGCTTTCGTTATAAACAACGCATGGCTGCCAAAGCAAGGATAAGTTATATATGTTGGTGTTTTTGTTGAGAAAGTGAATTTATTAGCCGAAAGGGTGCCGATGCAAAATACCAGAAGTCTGTTGGCTTTCATGAAGAGTATTGATTTGGGGTAGGAGTTTACACATACCAGGCCATAAAGCATAAGTTACTTCCCTCACCAAAGTCTATTTCCACATGTTGGAGCAAAATGGCTGCTGATGTCTGTGAGGGTTCAGGCTTCCTGGATTCCTCTCTTCCCAGGTCTTGCTTCTCTTCAGGTTCAGGCTTCCTCTCTTCCCAGGGCTTGCTTCTCTTTCCTCCTTGTGCTTACTTCCCGGGGCTCCAGCTTAAGACTTCAGCATCAAACTCCAAAACTCCAACATTAAAAATCTCTACTCTGTCCTTTGCCTTGTTTTTTATCTGTGAGTCCCCACCCATCAAGGGGTGGGAACTCAACACCCTACTGGCACAAGACGTTTACTTGATTAAGTAATCAATATAGAATCCAATATAATCTAATATGCCCAGAGGAAAAGACCAGTCTAGAAACATAACCCAATATTTCTTTTCGGAATTCATCAATAATATCCAACTGCTACAGTGAAGAAATCCTTTTGTGATTTGATGGTTTCCAGTTTTTGGCTTTAAGCAAAATTTTTGGAAGATCCAATTGAATTGTAAGCTGATAGATCATTAAAAGTAACTTTTTTTTTTTTTAAACAAGCAGGCACCAGGGATTGAGCCCAGTACCTTATAAATCAGAAGCAGGCACTCAACCACTGAGCTACACCTGCTCCCCTTAAAAGTAACTTTTCAAATAGATTACTGTCACTATATAGATGCAAAAATCTAATGATATTGCTACATCAAAAAGTATATTCTCTTCTTACATCCTGATATATATTAATATGATTCCAGCACTGGCATCTACAAAAAAAATGAGAGTAATTGATGCTAAATCCTCTTCATTCTAGCCATAACTATATTTATGACCTAATTTTAAGAAGTAAAATGTAATACATAAATTAATTTTAAGAAGACCCATCCATCAAATCAAGATATGAGATTTTGATAGTTTTTCTGTGTTTGGTAATAATCAAAATTTAATAAGTTTTTCATTAGTTGTGTTCTAGTAATTGTAATAATAATTTAGAAAAATTTTAAAATTTGGAAGAAATTAAAATTTTTAAAATCTCAATTTATACATATTTTTTGTTGTAACAAAGTATGGTAGGTAATAAAAAAACTTTCAGCAAAATACAATATATTACGTATATAGTTCTGTGAAAGGTATAATAGAAATACAAGATTGAGAGAAAAAGGAATGTAAAATTTCGTACAGGGAATGGATGTGGCTTAAGTAGTTGAGTTCCTTCCTCCCCCATGGGAAGTCCTGGGTTCAGTTTCCCATGCTTCCTGAAAAAACAAAAGTGAACAACAAGCAAAACAAATGAAAAAACCAACTCAGGGAAGCCGATGTGGCTCAGTGGCCGGCTTCTCACATACAAGGTCCCTGGTTCAATCCCTGGGCCCTGGTACCTCAAAAAAAGAACTTATGTATTTTTCATTAAGGCATCAATACTGGGGCTCCCTCTGAATCTTCAAATATTGGGAACTGGAAAAATAATGCACAATGGATAGAAATTTGGTTATTGTATTTGCAAGGTGAGTTAATATAGGGGAACGATGATCTTAGTATTTTGAGTTTAAAGCGACATCAAAATATTCCTTTTGTACTAAAAAATGGCCTGAAACTCAGGCAAAGGTCAGTGCTGGAAGTAGTGGTTTAGGGAAGGTAATCAAACCCAGAGAGTAAGTACATTTTTCAAATATAGAAAAAGAGCAGGAGACTAAAGGTTGAACCTTGAGGAAATCCATTTTTAGGAAGTTGAATAAGGAAAGTACAAAAAATGTATTCAGTGTGGCAGAAGAACCTAAAGAATGTACTTTCAATAAAACTTAGAGGAGAGAGTTTCAAAAAGGAGGAGGCAGAAATGAGCCATTTGCTTCTGAAGTCCAAGAAAATTCACAAGGAGAAAAAACCAGTGAATTTTGCCACTAGGGCACCCTTGGTGACCTTTGCATTCAGCATCTTTGTGGGCATAGCTTCTCATCACAAGTAAGATAAAAGCCAAATCCCTTACTGCAGCTCACAGGGCTCCACAAGATCTGGCTTCAGCAGCTTCTCCCTTTACTGTTCACCAACTACTGTGGCAGCTTTTTCTGCAGACTCCCAGTTTGTGGCTTCTTCTGGACCTTTGTACTTGCTCTTCTCCCTGTCTGTATCCATCACCAACCCACCCCTCCATCTTGTGGCTCATGGGCTTCTGCAGGACTGTTCTCAGATTTATCTTCCACAGAAAGTCCTTCCCTGTCCACCCTGTGTGAAAAAGCCACCACCATCTTTAACCTTATTCTGTCTTATTAACCATGATCTATTTTTCTTCAGAGCACATAACATTATATTGCACACATATTTGTTCACTTGTTTGTCTTCTGTCACCTGCTGAAATGTAAGCTCTGAGAGCAGGGACTTGGTTTTGTTCAGTGCTCTCTGGCTTCTAAGCACAGTATGTGGAACGCTCAATATCGGTTAAATAAATGACTGAATGAAATTAGGCCATATGAAGTTAAGGAAGATTTGGATAATGAGGAAATGGGAAAAGCTGGTATAAACCTTTCATTTAAGAAGTTGAACAAGGTGAAAAAGAAACAAGTTAGTGGTTGAATCAAATGGATTTCAAAGAGTAACGCTAGGACCTGACGGGTGAGTCATTATTTACCTCTTCTTCTCCTGCTCCCTTTAAAGTCTTTTAAAATAGTTGTTTGTAGATCTTAAGTGATTTCCACTTCCTGGGACTGTGAGGCTGGAAAAAGATATTCCACACATACAGTAACAAAACAAACAAGTGAGAGTAGCTATGCTTATATCAGATGAAATAGGCTTTAAAAGACACTAGTAATGTGCAATCTGAGGAGGAAATCGGGGGAAAAATCCATTTACAATAGCGACTAAAAGAATCAAATATTTAGGAATAAACTTAGCCAACCATGTAAAGCACTTGTATTCAGAAAATTACAACTCATTGTTTAAAGAAATGTTTAAAAGACCTAAATAATTGGAAGAATATTCCATACTCTACTCATGGATTGGAAGACTAAATATCTTAAGATGTCAATTTTACCCAAATTGATATAGGAGATTCAATGCAATCCCCCAAAAAATTCCACAAGCATTTAAAAAAATAAACAGAAAACACAATTATCAAATTTATTTGGTAAGATAAGGGGTCCTGAATAGCCAGAACTATCTTAAAAAAGGAAAAGCAAAGTTGGAGGACTCTCACTTCCAGACTTTAAATCATATTAGCTAGCTACAGTGGTAAAAAGAGCATGGTACTGGCATAAATACAGACACATACCAATGGAACTGTATTCCTGGTACAGAAACAGACCCTTACATCTATGGTCTAGTGATTTTGGACAAACCTGTCAAACCCACCCAGCTCAGGCAAAACAGTCGGTTAAACAAATGGTGCTGGGAGACCTGGATATCCATAGCCAAAAGAAAGAAAAAGGACTCCTATCTCACACCTTATACAAAAATTAACTCAAATATAAAAGCAAGAACCATAAAGCTTCTTGAAGAAAATGTAGGAGAACATCTTTAAGACCTGGTGGTAGGTGGTGGATTCTTAAAGAAGATAAGAGGAGGACTAAGATGGACTACTGATGTTTATTGTATGTAAAAGTTTTAATTAATTTTATAAATGGGAATGCAGCTTAAATGGGTCATCTAGGGATGTAAATGCCAATTGAAAGAAAGCTAGAGAATAATCTAGGGACAGAATAACGCAGTAAACCCAGAGGTGGATGAGAATTGTCACTGATGGTATAGGTGCAAGAGTGTCCTTGTGAGCCAGAGCAGATGTATGTCACTATTGCAGGGTGTTGGGAATGTGGAGAAGCGTGGGAAGAATACAAATGCAGTGACTTATGGACTGTGGTTAACAGTAATGCAGTATTCATGCATCTATGCTATAGGTGTACTGTGCTGATAAATGGGGAGTAGAGCAAAAGTGTGCCAAATATGTGCTCTGGACTTGGCAATAGCATACCAAGATAGATTATTTTACAATCTGTAACAAGTGTTCCACCATGGTGTGGTGTGTTGATAGAGGGGGTTGTATGGAAATTCTGCACATGTGCATGATTGTTTTGTAAGTTTACAACTTCTGTCATAAAAATATGTTTAACAAATATTAATAGGGTGGGTGGGGGAAATAAACCAAATGTAAGATGAGGACTATCGTTAGTAGTAAGAATTTGATGATATTCTTTCATAATTTGTAATAAATGTCTCAAGACAATGCAAGATGTTGGTGGTGGCATGATATATGGAAATCCTGTATAATGTTATGCATGTTTGCTTTGTAAGTTCACAATTTCTACTATACACTTACTCTTTATATATGTTTGTGTATAAATGATGTAAAAATAATAGTAACAATAGTGTGGGTTAGGGGGAATACACGAAATGTAAGATACTTTTGTTAGTAGTAATATTTTGAGGCGGTGGACTTGGCCCAGTGGTTAGGGCGTCTGTCCACCACATGGGAGGTCTGCGGTTCAAACCCCAGGCCTCCTTGACCCATGTGGAGCTGGCCCATGCGCAGTGCTGATGCACGCAAGGAGTGCCGTGTCACGCAGGGGTGTCCCCCACGTAGGGGAGTCCCACACGCAAGGAGTGTGCCCCGTAAGGAGAGCCGCCCAGTGCGAAAGAAAGTTCAACCTGCCCAGAATGGTGCTGCACACACGGAGAGCTGACACAAGATAATGCAGCAAAAAGAAACACAGATTACCGTGCCGCTGACAACAACAGAAGCGGACAAAGAAGAAGATGCAGCAAACAGACACAGAGAACAGACAACCGGGGTGAGGGTGGGAAAGGGAAGAGAAATAAATAAATAAATCTTAAAAAAAAAAGCTACTTTAAAAAATATATTTTGAGGATGCTAAAATCATTAATTAAAAAATGTTTCACAGCAATGCAAGGTATTGGTGGCAGGGTGAGGTATGAGAGCCCTGTATGATGTTATGTATGTTTGTTTTGCAAGTTCACAAATATATGCAATTATTGTTTATGTGTATTTATGTATGAGTGATATAGGTCAATACATTTTTTAAAAATTAAAAAAAAAAACAACAATTGGCTGTAAATGTGAGGTTTGATTTCTGAGCTCTCAGTTCCATTCCATTGGTCTATGTGTCTGTCCTTGTGCCAGTATTGTGCTGTTTTGATTAATGTAGCTTCATATATATTGGAGCATGTTAGGTGCATATATATTTATAATTGTAACATCTCTTTGTTGAATTATTCCTTTTTCATTTTATATATATAATATATACGTAGAATGACCATCTTTTTCCCTAGTAACTGTTTTTGACTTAAAGTCTATTTTATCTGATATTAGTATAGCTACCCCAGCTCTCTTTTGGTTTCTACTTGTGTGGTGTATCTTTTTCCATCCTTTCAATGGGAAGTATGAGTCCTCCAACTCTATTCTTTTTTTTTCAAGATGGCTTTAGCTATTTGGGGACCCTTACCCTTCCACATAAATTTGAGGATTGGTTTTTCCACTCCTGAAAAGAAGGTTATTGGAATTTTGGTTGGGATTACATTGAATCTGTAAATTTCTTTGGGTAGTGTTGACATCTTAATGATATTTACTCTTCCAGTCCATGAACATGGGATGTCCTTCCATTAGTTTTGGTCTTCTTTGATTTCTTTTAGCAATGTTTTGTAGTTTTCTGTGTACAAGTCCTTTACGTGTTTGGTAAAGTTTATTCCTAGATATTTGATTCTTTTAGTTTTGTGAATGTACTTCTTAATTTCTTCTGATTGTTCATTGCTTATGTATAATAATACTACTGATTTTTGGGTTTTGAGCTTGTACTCCACCACTTTGATGAATTTATTAATTAGCTCTAGGAACTTTGTGGTAGGCTTTTCAGGATTTTCTTGAATAGAATCATATTATCTGCAAATATGGAAAGTTTTACTTCTAAATTTCCAACTTGGATACCTTTTATTTCTTTTTCTTGCCTAATTGTTCTGGCAAGAACTTCTGTACGGTGTTGAGAACAGTGGTGACAATGGGCATTCTTTCTTGTCTTATTCCTGATGTTAGAGGGAAAGCTTTCAGTCTTTCATCATTAAGTAGGATGTTATCTGTGGGCTTTTTATATATATCCTTTATCACGTTGGGGAAATTTCCTTCTACTCCTAGTGTTTAAGTGTTTTTATCATGAATTGTGCTGGATTTTGCCAGACTTTTTTTTCTCAATCAATTGAGGTGATTGTTGTTGTTTTTTCCTTTATTCTGTTAATGTGATGTATTACATTAAGTGATTTTCATATGTTGAAACACACTTGCATGCTTGGGATAAATTTAACTTGATTATGGTATATAATTTTTTTTAATATGCTGTTGGATTCAGTTTACTAGTATTTTGTTGAGAATTTTTGCTTCTACATTTATAAGATGTATGGGTCTATAGTTTTCTTTTCTCATAGTATCTTTATCTGACTTTGGTATGAGGGTGATGTTGGCCTTGTGTAATGAATTAGGAAGTGTTCCCTTCTCTTCGATTTTTGGAAAGATTTTGAGGAGAATTGAAGTTAAGTCTTCTTAGAATGTTTGATTTAATTCCCCTGTGAAGCTATCTGGTCCTGGACTTTTCTATGTTGGGAGGTTTTTGATTCCTGATTCAATTTCTTTTCTGGGGACTAGTTTGTTGAGATCGTCTGTTTCTTCTTGAGTTAGTTTAGGTAGTTTGTGTGATTCTAAGAATTTGGCCATTTCATCTGAGTTATCTAATTTATTGGCGTATTGTCGATCATAGTATCCTTTTATTGCCCTTTTGATTTAGTTCTTTTTCTGGTTCTTGCAGCTTTGAAGTGAATTCTCTGATTTGAAGTCTTCCCCCTTTTTAATATAAGCATTTAAAGCTATAAAATTCCTTCTCAAGCTGTCTTTGCTACATCCTAGAAGTTCTGGTATTTGTATTTCAATTTTCATTCACCTCAATATATTTCCTAATTTTGCATCTGATTTCCTCTTTAACCCATCAGCTGTTTTAGAATATGTTGTTTAATGTTGACAGATTTGTAAATTTTCCCTTTCTCTCTCTGTTATTGATTTCTAGCTTTATTCCGTTGTAGTCAGAGAATATACATTGTATGATTTCAATATTTAAAAAATTTTTCAGACTTGTTTTGTGACCCAGCATTATTGTCTATCCTGGAGAATGATCCATATGCACTTGAGAAGAATGTGGATTCTGTTTTTATTTGGGTTCAGTGTTCTAAATATGTCTGTTAGGTCTAGTTGGTTTAGTATATCATTCAAGTCCTTTACTTCCTTATTCATCTTCTGATTAGATTTTCTATCCATTATTGAGACTGGTATATTAAAGTCTCCTCTTATTAATGTGGAATTGTCAATTTGTCCCTTCAGATTTGTCAGTGTTTGCTTCATATATATAGGGACTTTACTGTTAGGTGCATATATATTTATAACAGTTAAATCTTTTTGTTGAGTTACCCCTTTATCATTATATGTATAATATATATAATATAATATATATGTAATGAACATCTTTATCCCTTGTAACTGTTTTTGACTTAAAGTCTATTTCATTTAATATTATTATAGTGACACCAGCTCTACTTGTGTGGTAGATATTTTTTTCATTCTTTCAACATCAGCTTACTTGTATCTTTGGCTATGAGGTGAGTCTCTTAAAATAGCATAAAATTGGAGCATTCTTTTTTATCCAGTCTGCCAATCTCTGCCTTTTGATTAGAGAGTTTTAATCCATTTACATTTAAAGTCATTACTGATAACACAGGACTTTCTTCTGCCATTTTGCTATTTACACCTTGTAAGTATTATACCTTTTTTGTCCCTCACTTTTCATTTATATTTATTTGATTTTTCATGTTGTACTATAACTGGCCTTCTCATTTTTATCTGGATATATTTTTCATGTTTTCTTTGTGGTTACCATGGGGTTAAAATTTAACATCCTAAATATGTAACAGTCATATTTGTTTTGATACCAACTTAATTTCAGTAGCATGCATGTATAATTTTCCTATATACATCTGTCTCCCTACAGTTTTTTTGGACTTGTTATCACTTATATCTCTGTCCTTTTTATGTCCAAATAGATTTATCATTACTTTTTATGCATTTGCATTTTAGTACCTGTTAGAAGTAAGATGTGAAGTTACATACCAAACAATACACTATAATAATACTTGCATTTATAATTACCTAAGTCGGGTAACCTTGATTGCCAGTCTATATTTTTTATGCTATTTTGAGCCACTGTGTAGTGTCTTTTCCTTTCAGACAGAAGAACTCCTTTCAACATTGCTTGGAGGGCACATCTGGTGGTGATGAACTCCTTCAGTTTTTTTTATCTGAGAATGTTTTAATCTGCCCCCTCATTTTGAAATAAGCTCTAGCTGAATATAAAATACTTGACTGGCATTTGTTTTCTTTCATCATTTGAAGTATTTCAACCCACTGCCTTCTTGTCACCATGGTTTCTGATGAGAATCAACAGTGAATCTAATTGGAGCACCCTTGTGTGTAACACACTGCTTTTCTTTTGCAGCTTTCAGAACTCTGGCCTTGCCCTTTGTATTCAGTAGTGTATGAATATATGATGGGGTGTATTTTTCTTCATGTTCATCCTCTTTGGTGTTCTCAGTGCTTTTTGGATGTGCATATTCACCTCTAAGTCTTGTTAAGTTTGGGAAGTTCTCTGTCATTTCTTTGACTATTCCTCTGCCCCTTTCTCTCTTTCTCAGTGACTCCCATAGCATGTGTATTGGTGTGCTTGATGATGTTCCAGAGGTGTCTTAGACTAATATTGCTTTTAATATTTTCTTTTTTCTTTCAGTTCCTCAGCCTGACTCATTCCAAGTGTCTTGTCTTCAGTTTCACTGATTCTTCTGCCAGCTCCAATCTGCTTTTTTTAAAAAGATTTATTTATTTATTTCTCTCCCCTTCCCCCACTTGTCTGTTCTCTGTGTCTATTTACTGTGTCTTCTTCTTTGTCTGCTTTCTGTTGTTGTCAGCGGCACAGGAATCTGTGTTTCTTTTTGTTGCGTCATCTTGTTGTGTCAGCTCTCCGTGTGTGCGGCACCATTCCAGGGCAGGCTGCACTTTCTTTTGCGCTGGGTGGCTCTCCTTACGGGGCGCACTCCTTGTGCATGGGGCTTCCCTACGTGGGGGACACCCCTGCATGGCAGGGCATTCCTTGTGCGCATCAGCACTGAGCATGGGCCAGCTCCGGATGGGTCAAGGAGGCCCGGAGTTTGAACCGTGGACCTCCCATGTGGTAGACGGATGCACTAACCGCTGGGCCAAGTCGGCTTCCCCTAGTCTGCTCTTAAAACCCTCCTGGGCATTTTTCATTTCAGTTATTGTGTTCTCCAACTCCAGTAGTTCTGTTTGGTTCCTTTTTAAAATTTCTATCTCTTTACTTAGACTCTCATATTGTTAATTCATTGTTTTCCTGATATCCTGTAGTTCTTTCTCTGTACTTTACTTCATCTCATTAAGCATTCTTAAAGTCATTTTTTAACATATCTACATTCTTATCTTCTTCATTGGTGTTTTCTCTATTTTTATCCTTTTCCTTTGAATGCACCATCCTTTCCTGTTCCTTTGTTTATCTTGTACTCTTATTGCACACTGTACATTTTAATATTTTAACGTTAACTCTGGGATTTACTCCCTTGGATGTCTGTTTCTTGGTTTTGTAACCAGCTGGTGATAAGACAGAGATTTTCTTGAGATTCAGTCCTCCTGTCAGGAAGGTCAGCTCAAGGCAAATGCAGTGTTCAGGGTTTGCTCAAGGTGAATACAGTGTGCAGGGTTTTCCCCTGTCTTTTGTCTTGGACTTTTGCTTGTTAGTTGTTTTGGACTTCCCCTGTTTATAGGAATTTAGTTGTTCCCTATGTTTTCCAGGGCACAAACCCTCCCTCTCCTAGGTATTTGAAACCATCATGCCTTTGTCCTAGACTGTCTACCTCTATAGTTTTTTACACACGTTTCATTGTCTCACACTGCTTTTGCTTGGTGGGAAAATTCTGGGGGGAGAGTCACCCTGAAGAAGACTTAACCAATTCAGTATTTCCCAGCCAAAATAGGGATAGGGACCCACAAAAGGGGTGCAGACCACCTCCCGAGTGCCCTGGGGGGGATGGGGAATTGAATGAACACAAAATGCTTCTCCAACAGCTCCCCAAACTGAGCTTTCCTGGCCTGCATAGCAGATGTCCTTCAGCTAACTGTTTGCCACAGCTCTGAGGAAGCTCGGTGTCTTTAAATCTCCACAGCTACCTCCCCTGTCCAGGGAAGGTTGAAACAATGGGCCCCCAGTAATCTGAAGTCAATAGTCAAAAGCCATGATCTGTGATCAGCTGTGATCACCCCTATCCTTGAATAAGGGGATTTTTGTGTCCCTTTCTGTCACCAGTCAGTTAGTCAGGGACTGGACTCCACGGTGCCCTGCTGTGAGATTGGGGGAAGGGTGCCAGTAGCTGCTGCACAGAGAAAGCAGTTTACCATTCCTTACTGTAATAATCAGCTACTTCCTCCCAGTCTTCCCTAGAAGCAGTACAGTGTTCTTCTGGTCTCCAGAGTGTCAAAATAGAGTTTCAGGTGGCAGACTTGGCCCAGTGGTTAGGGCATCCGTCTAGCACATGGGAGGTCCGCGGTTCAAACCCCGGGCCTCCTTGACCCGTGTGGAGCTGGCCCATGTGCAGTGCTGATGCGCGCAAGGAGTGCCCTGCCACGCAGGGGTATCCCCTGTGTAGGGAAGCCCCACGATGCAGCAAATAGACACAGAGACACAGAGAACAGACAGCCGGGATGGGGGGGAAGGGGAGAGAAATAAATAAATCTTTTTAAAAAAAATAGAGCTTCAGACAATTCATACCTGCTTCATAGTTGTTTTTGTGGAATGACTGAGAACTGGAGCTCTTTACTCCGCCATCTTTCCACAGTCCTTCTTAGAATTGTTCTTAATGTTTAATTAATGACAATTCCTGGATTGGAATGTACCCCAGTAGTCTTCATGATGCCTCCTGGGTTACTTAGAGTAAAGGCGTGAGCCCTTCTGCTTGGCAATTTTCATACTTGGGAGACCTGCCTCCTGTAGGCTCAGCATATGCTTTAGTGACTCAACAGTTGAAACAAGTCCATTTGGATGCTTTTGCTCTCAGTGTGGACAGATGGAAAGAGCTTGGTTAATTTTTAAAAAGTACCTTTCCTGTTGACAGTAAAGTACCGTTCCTGTATGAACTGTATTTCAAGTGAATGAGGGACATTGATTCTTGATAGAATTTCAGGTAATAAATACACTAATAATGAAAAAAATTCATATTGCCATTTTGTAATCTGTAATGAAATAATAGATGTAGGTAATGACGTTCCATGGTTGTTAAAATGATTAGGTGAAAACCTGATGGGGAACTTTAGATGAAACTGACTAACAGTACTTGAATCTAGTAACCAGCCCAATATCACCGAGAGAGAGAAAACCAGACTTTGTTTATTCCAGTGTGATGCAGTAGGGAAAACAGCATCTCTTTTAAATATTCTTGTAAAAAAAAATCAAATCCATATCTGAGTAAGTCTCTAACTCACCTTTTCATATAGTAAATATAGAGAATAGAGGAATCTGTTAAACCATGTCTTAGGTCTGCAGTCTGCCAAATACAGGATATGGGAGATTGTATAGCCTTGCTACTTGCGGTGTGTTCTGCAAACCAGCAGCCTTATTATAGTCTGAGGACTTGTGAGAAATGCAGAATCTCAGGGCCCACCCTAGGCCAACTGAGTCAGAATCTGCATTTTAACAAGATTCCCAAGTAATCACATGTATCTTAAATTTTGAGAAGCACTGTACAGGACAATGACCTAGTTTCTTCAACAAATAAATGATAAGAGAAAAAGGGGAGTGGAAGGGACTTAACAGTTTAAAAGAGGTTTAAGTGATGTGTCAATCAAAAACCATGTATTAACTTTTTGTATCCTAATTTGAATAGACCATATGTAAAAGACATTTATGTAGCAATTAAGGAAATTTGAATAGTGATTGTATATAAAATAATAAGGAATTGTTAAATTTTTAGGTGTGGGGTAATTGTGTATGTTTTTGTTGTTGTTTTAAAAAGCTCTTTACCTCTTAGAGAAGATATATTATATTGAAGAGTTTAAAATAATCTGGGGGTGGGAGTGAGAGTATAGATAAAAATAAGATTAGCCATATTTTATTATTGTTGAAGCTAAGTGGTGTATTCAAAGAGGTTTATCGTAATGTCCTTTCTGCTTTCGTATGTTATTGAAATTTTCCATTAAAAAGTGAAAAACAAAGGTATAGGAAGAGTTGTACTTTAAAATGGCAACCTTAAGCATAACTATAAAATCAAATTTTAATGTTCAAGCAGTTATGAAGAAGGAAACTTTCCAATATAGAGACATATCAGGAAGGATGTACCTATAAAATGTACAAAGGTTCTTAGTATCATATCCATCATATCAAATCAAATGTCATCCTGTTTGAGCAATTCACAGAAAGAGAGAAAAGGAGATAATATTTCAGGATAGAAAGGTACTGAATACATAAGTTAATTCTTTGCATGTTAATTGGAGTCCTAAATGTAATGAGGATGTTTTTAAATGGCCAGTTGGTAGACCTTTTAATGTGCAATGCCTTGGTACTGCTATTCCATGCAAATAAATTAAAAGGTGGGATTATCACATCCTGAGTGCTACATAGATTTACAGCACTTACAGTCATTTTACCTTTTTACCAATTTACCTAAAGTAAATTTCTTTAAATCACTGAGGATAGTTTGTATAACTTTAAACTTCAAAGATGGGCCCTATGAAGCACCCGATTGTACAAATTTGACACACCTACTACTACTTAGTATTGAGATACTCTCAATACTTGCTAAATATTGGAATTACACAGGAAATTTTAGTTTTTTTTTTTAATTTTTTTATTTTTTTAAGATTTATTTTTTTTATTTATTTAATTCCCCTCCCCTCCCCCGGTTGTCTGTTTTCTGTGTCTTTTTGCTGCGTCTTGTTTCTCCACAGGGGAAGTGTGGGCGGCGCCATTCCTCGGCAGGCTGCTCCCTCCTTCGCGCTGGGCGGCTCTCCTTATGGGTACACTTCTTGCGCGTGGGGCTCTCCTATGTGGGACACCCCTTCGTGGCATGGCACTCCTTGCGCATATCAGCACTGCGCATGGGCCAGCTCCACATGGGTCAAGGAGGCCCGGGGTTTGAACCGCGGACCTCCCATGTGCTAGACGGATGCCCTAACCACTGGGCCAAACTCCGTTTCCCAGAAATTTTAGAAAAGCCTGGAGATCTTGATTTAATTGGTCCAGTTCATTGATTCACACAACTTCATTGTGCATCAGAACTACTGGAAGGGCACATTAAAACACAAATTCCTGGGTTCATTCCCAGCTTTGTTTCTGAAGGTCTGGAATGAGGTCTCCAAACTGCATTTCTAAGAAGTTCCAGGTGATACTGCTACTGGTCCAGGCATGGCTCTTTGAGAACCACTGCTCTAGTTTTTAAGGTCCTTAAGTGATTCTAGTGGACAGGCAGGATTAAGAACTACTCACTTTCTAGTATTGGTCTTGTGATAAAGTAAACAGGATTTTCTCAGGCTTTTGGACCAACCTGTATTCAAATTGTGGTCAGAAAGGTAGTTTTATTTCTTCACAAGATTTGCTTTCCAGAATAATTTTAACTGGCCTTACTATAATATTTCAGGGTTAGTATTTTAAATTTCGTTCTAAAATGTTAGTTTCATTTTTTTATATGCTTTAAAAAATCTTAATTATGTCTTTCAGAATTTGCCACTTTTCTGGTATAACCAATTCTGATGGCTGGGAATAAAGGAAGAGGACGTGCTGCTTATACCTTTAACATAGAGGCAGTTGGATTTACCAGAGGCGAAAAGTTACCTGATGTAGTGTTGAAACCACCTCCACTATTTCCTGTAAGTACCTTGACAGCTGAATTCTCAGTTTATTTTTATGTTTCAAAGAATATTAAAGTTTGATATAGGACTTGAATATACAATGATATACTATGATAAGAAAGTAAAAGAGAGCAGCACAAACTTTACTTACCTTTAACTTAAATATTTCAGCTGTTCTTCTCTGAATCTTTTCCATTTTTCCAGACTGCTTTCTTAAAATAGAGGGAACAAGACTGTATATGCCTTTCTATGAATTTACTCAGTACTGTGTAAACGTAGAAAGAATTACATTTCAATTCTTTGATCTTCTATCATTGTTATTGATGTCTTCTAATATCAAAATAAATGTTTTAAAAAGCCAAGTTGGGGGAAGTGGCTGTGGCTTAAACAGTTGGGCTCCCGTCTACCATATGGGAGGCCCTGGGTTCACGTCCCAGGGCCTCCTTGTGAAGGCAGGCTCCCCTGCACGCTGCAGAGAGCCACCCGCCGCAAGCGCAGCAGAGCCGACTCAGCAAGGTGACACAACAAAAAAGGGAGACAAGCAAAAACACAGAAGAGCATGCAGCAAATGGACACAGAGAGCAGACAGCAAGCAAGCCGCAACGGGGGAGGGAAAATAGAATAAAAATAAATACAGATACAGAAGAACGCACAGCTAATGGACACAGAAAGCCGATAGCACACACACACACACAAAAAAAGCCACAGGGGGATATTTTAAAAAACAAAGTCAAGTTGGGTTTTATAGTTGTTCTCAGCTTCTACTCTAAACTACCCTACTTTCACTTGATGATTTTTTTTTTCATCTTATTATTATTATTTCATCTATATAATTATTATTTCATCTATATAATTTAATTTTGGCCTTTTTTTCCACTGAACTTTTGCCTATGTTTTATTTCCCTATTTTTTCAGAATCACTTTGAATATTGCTAATATTTCTCAAAATATATGCATCTGTACTGCATTTACTGTTGCTTTTAAGTTTTAATGAGTATGCTGCAAGTATAATTGGTATCTTGTAATATAAATATAAAACTTTTGCTTTATATTTAGTTTAAAAGACAATCTTACGTATCCTGGTGCATGTGTGCTACAATATAAAAAATAAACAACTCACAAATAACCAGGCACCCCTCCCCTCAGGAATCCTTTCCCTATCTCAGAAGGAAAAGTCCCTCATTGAAGGTTTTAAGTAAGTAGAAGGCCCCAAACAAATGTATCTGGGGATCTAGATTTCTTATATGGTTAGTCTCTGCTCTTGTTATTTGGCCTTTCTGATATTCAGTACAGACTTAAAACAACGTCAGGTATCATACACTTACAGTGATTGTTTTAAAACAAGCAGTGTTCCATGCCTGATTGGAGATTAATTCTTAACACCGAGAAAGCTAGGATACAGTGTTTTCCACTTGGAATAAAAATTGAAATTTTCTTAGGTTCTGTCTAATCTGGCTTGTCGGATCTCTCTCTGCCCTTCTGCCCTTCTTGATCCCCAGCCGTGCTGGCCTCCTTGTTCCCTCAGCACTGTGATCCTGCTGGTTTCCCTGCCTGGAGCCATCTGTCCCCCAGTCTTTGCATGGATGACTTTCTGATTTTATCCAGATCTGCTCAAATGTGACTTTCCCAAGAGGCCATTCACGTTTATCCTGCGTAGATTAGCCGTCCCACTCTCCATTTTCCTTGTAATCGGTCAGTCACTCTTTCCTTACCCCACTTCATTTTTATCCACATCACTTATCATTACCTGAAATTATATATTATCTTATTTGTTTACTTATTTGTTATGTGTTTTTCCCCTAGAATTTAAGTTCCATGAAGGCAAGGAATTTGACTAGTTTACCATGGTATACTATTTTCTCACAGTGTCTGGTGTATAGTAAGCATTAAATAAATAGTTGTGATATGAATAATTTGAGTCAGATTTTGAAAATGTACCTTATCCTTATCCTCAAAACAAAAATGTCTTCACCATGTGCCCTGAGAACCTACTTTTTTTCTAAATGTGTGTGTATAGGTATAAGTGTACACATATATACCCAAATACATATGTATTTTTTAATTGAATATATAGGCTCAAACCACTTTCTACCTGTACTGGCTTATAAATTTTTCATATCTGTCTTTCTTCATGAAATATTGGTAAGACTTTAAATGAGATAATGGATTTTGAATATTGAGTATTTCTGGTCATAGTAAGTAGTTAGATGATAGCTGCTATTATTACTATTACTTTGTATGCTACTGTTCCCACCCCTACCACCACCAGTAATTGAAATTAATAGAATACTGGAGCAGTTGCTCTCATTTGGAGGACTTGATCTTTAAAATGTGGAATCACATTAATCAAGATAATAGTAATTTAACAAAATGATTATCAGTGCAGTTTTTAGGGCTGGTAGGAAAATTAAGCCTCTTTCCTACCTCTAAAGTAAGAAGACAGTAGGAAGCAGTCTAAGAGGTTAAATAGATTGCATTTTGCACATTATTTGACAAATATGATATTAATATTAAATATGATATTTATTTTAAAAATCCTTGTCTCTCGATTTAAACAGGATACAGATTATAAACCAGTACCACTGAAAACAGGAGAAGGGGAAGATTATATGCTGGCTTTGAAACAGGAGTTGAGAGAAACAGTGAAAAGAATGCCCTTTTTTATAGAAACACCTGAAGAAAAACAAGGTATTTTTTTAAAATTGTGAAAGTGCATTATGCATCTGGAAGACTTCATTTTGTGATATATTTTGCATTTACCAGAAATCAAATTTGACTCATTCTATAAATTACCCTATGCTGTTCTTGAGCCAGTGAAATTCATTTTCTCTGTAGACCCATATAGACCCATACAGTTTTTCTCAGGGACAAGATCCTGGGTTCAATCCCAAGTACCTCCAATTAATTCATTAATTAAAATAAGTTATATTAAATCATTAAAATATTTATGTGAGTCTTTTAGAAAGGGACTTTGAGGACATATTTCTGTTGGTTTCTTTGAGTGATTAGCTTGTATCTAGGCCAAAAGGCTCTTTACCTTTGGTGAGTGTGCAATAGATTTAAAAATATAAGGGATCTTCTACTTCTGTTCCTTTTGGGAGAAAATGCTTACACAGAATTTTCCAAATTGATACAGGTATATTCTCCTTGGAAATCAGGTTTCCCTCTATTTCCTGTTGTAATATGGTTAAAAAACACCATGGTTGAAAATAAGTTTTTAAAAATAGATTATATACATTTTATGCACATATGTAGGCTTATATAACATATGTATACCTAAAGTTTATTTAATATACTTTCATCTATGTAGGTATGTATGTATAAACCTGCGTAGTTCTAAACATCAGTCTTGTTTCTGTTCTCATTTCTTTTATTGCCAGTGAGCAGACAATGAGTGAAGACAATGAGCAAACAGATGAGGAGCCATCTCGTGGGGTAGAATGGAGTACATGTCTTTTATTTTTAATTGACTTTATTTTTTTAAAAGAGTTTCAGATATACAGAAAAATTGAGAAGATAGTAGAGTTCCTCTATACCTCATACCTAGTTTCTCCTGTTATTAACATTTTACTTTAGTGTGGTATATTTGTTACAATGAATTAACCAATATTCACATACTATTATTAACTAAAGTCCATAGTTTATTCTCATTTCCTTATTTTTAATGCCTTTTAATGTCTTATTCCTAATGTCTTTTTCGGTCCAGGATCCCATTGAGGATACCATGCTACATGTCTCCTTAGGCTCCTCTTGGCTGTGACAGTTTCAAATGCTTTTCCTTTTTTGATCATCTTGACAGTTTTGTAGAGTATGGTCAAGTATTTTGTAGGATGCCCCTCTATTGGAATTTTTCTGTAGTTTTCACATGCTTAGACTAAGTTTAAAGGTTTTGCATAGGAAGACCACAGAGATAAAATGCCGTCGTCCTCATATCAGGTTAATATACTGTTAACATGACTTGTTGTCACTGTTAATGTTGACCTTGATCACCTGGCTGAGGTAGTGTTTGTTAGGCTTCTACATTGTAAAGCTACTCTTTTCTTCCCTTTTCCATACTGTTCCTCTTCCTTGAGGGCAGAGCATCTAATAAATTATTTGGAAATTTACTGCATAGGGGGATTTGTTTCATCTCTCCCATGTATATATGTAATATTTTTCAGTTGTTTGTATCAATATGGACTTATGGATATTTATTTTATGCTTTGGGTTATAATACAATTCCACTTTATTTTATTACTCAACTTGTTCAGCTTTGGCCATTGAGAGCTTTTTCAGTTAACTCCTGTGTCCCTTTGACAAACCGTCATCAATGTAGGTTTTTTTTTTTGAGTACTTCTCTGCTTTCTGGTGTTTAAGGTGCTTCAGGCTCATCTTGTATACTTTCTGCACCAGTCTGAGAAGGAGCCATTTCTTTGAGGAGCCCTCGTTTCTGTTATTGGAGAACAGTATGTTAGACCAAGAGCCAGGTGCTGTTTATGCTCATTGCTACTGGGGTGTCATTACTTCTGGGTTCTCTCAGCTGACAAAGAAAGGAAATATATGTGTGTGTGCTAAGACATCTGTAGGTTCTTATCTATAAATATTTCTATAAATCATGATCTGAATCTATATTAAGCTAAACGTGAATTGATACTGATATTTTCATCTCTAATCCATTATCATATGATCCATCATTGTGGTTTCCTCCCTTTGCTTATCTTTAAATTCCCACTGCAGTAATGAGAAACTTGGTTGTCACTGTCTATCATCCATATACTTAACTGTTCAATTCCAGTGTACATATATAGCAGTGTCAGAGTTGAAACAATTTTATAACTAGAATACACTGCTTATGTGCAGTTCCTTTTCCTTTCAGTCTTACAGACTCCACTCATTTCCAAAGTAAAAGATCAGCACCTTTTCTCCCCACCCTCTAGAGTGAGGTTTTTTCATATACTTGTAATACAGGTAGATTCTCATGTCACAGTCTGCGTTTCTTCTTGGGAGCCCTGCACTTCCTAAATGATTTATTTTTAATTTTTAAAGAAGCTTTAGATTACATAAATGTTACAGCAAAAATATAGGGGGAGTGGGAAGTGGATGTGGCTCAAGAAGTTGAGCCCCTGCCTACCACGGGAGGTCCTGGGTTTGGTTTCTGATACCTCCTAAATAAGATGAGCAAGATAGCAAACTGATATGATGGGCCGACATGGTAAGCTGACACAACGAGATGATGCAATGAGAAGACACAATGAGGAAACACAACGAGAGTCACAGTAAGCAGGGAGTGGATGACACTCAAGCGACTGGACACCTCCCTCCCACATGGGAGGTCCTGGGTTCAGTTCCTGTTCCCTCCTAAAAAGACGAGTAGACAGCAAGCACAAACAATGAGGGGTGGTGGAGGGGAAAATAGATAAAATAAATCTTAAAAAATACATATATAAATATAGGGGGAGCTAAGGTGGTTTAGTGGTCAGTGGTTGAGCACCAGCTTCCCACATATGAGGTCCCAGGTTCAATATCTGGCCCCAGTATAAAAAAAAAAAATACATATATATATATTTGTATATATATATATGTGTGTGTGTGTATGTATATATTTAGGAAGCAGTTGTGGCTCAACTGATAGATTGTCCCCCTACCATATGGGAGGTCCAGAATTATATACCCAGGGCCTCTTGACCTGTGTGGTGACCTGGCCTATGCACAGTGCTGCTGTGTGCAAGAAGTGCCATGCCATGCAGGGGTGTCCCCTGCAAAGGGGAGCCCCACGTGCAAGGAGTGCACCCTGCAAGGAGAGCCACCCTGTGCGCCAAAAAAACTCTACCTGTCCAGAAGTGCGCCACACACATGGGGAGTTGATGCAGCAAGATGATGCAACAAAAAAGCGACACAATTTCCTGGTGCCTGCAGTCGGACACAGAACACACAGCGAATGGACACAGAGAGCAGACAACGGGGCGGGGGGGGGGGGGAGGGAAGAGAAATATATACACACACACACACACACACACACACACACACACACACATAGTTTTATATATATATGAGCCTAAATGATCATTTTTAATTTGCCTACATTAGAGTTCACCCTTTGTGCTTTAAAGATCTAGAGGTTTTTGTTTTTTGTTTGTAAAGATTTATTTTATTTACTTATTTCTCTCCCCGCTGCCACCTTGTTTTTCACTTGCTGAGTCTGTTTGTCTTCCTTGTATCTTTTAGGAGGTACTGGGAGCTGAACCCAGGACCTCTGATGTGGGAGGGAGGTGTCTAATCATTTGAGCCTCCTCTGCTCCCTGTTTTGTTGTGTCTCTCATTCGGTTTTTCATCCCCACATCTCTTGTTGTATCATCTTGTTGCATCATGTTGCCGCACCTTCCCATCATGTCAGCTCACTGTCTTCTTTAGGAGGCACCGGGATCCGAACCAGCAACCTCCGTTGTGGTAGGTGGGAACCCAGTTGCCTCAGCCTATCTGCTTCCCTCTAGGGGTTTTGATAAATCCATAATGTCATATATCTACCATTACAATATCATAGAAAATATCACCACCTAGAAGTTCCCTGTGCTTCACCTATTCATCCGTCTCCTCCCTCTCTCTAACTCCTGAAAACCACTGGTATTTTTATTGTCTCTCTAGTTTTGCCTTTTCCAAAGTGTTATATAATTGGAATCAGGCAGTACGATCTTTTCAGACTGGCTGCTTTCACTTAGCAGTGTTCATTTAAGGTTCTTACATGTCTTTTCATGACTTGATAGCTCATTTCTTTCTACCACTGAATAATACACTATTGTATGAGTATACCACAGTTTCTTTATCCATTCACTTATTATAGGACATCTTGGTTGCTTGCAGGATTTGGAAATTATGAATAAAGCTTCAGTACATATTTGTATGCAGGTTTTTATATGGACATAAGTTTTCAAATTATTTGGGTAAATACCTAGAAATGTGTTTGCTTATTCTTACGGTAAAACTATGTTTAACTTTGTAAGAAACTGTCAAACTTTCTTCCAAAGTAGTTGTACCAATAGATCAAATCTGGGTCTTCCCATTTGATAGGTGGAAGCCCAATCACTTGAGCCACCTCCACTTCCCAGATGTAGGTTTTTTAAATATTTTTTTCCCAGGCTGTGGCTTGTCTTTCCATTCTCTTAACAGCGTCTTTTGCATAGCAGAATTTTTAATGTTAATGAAGTCCATCCTAACAAAAATTTTCCCCCATGGATTGTGCTTTTGTGGTATATCTCAAAAGTGATTTGTAAACCCAAGGTCACCTAGATTTTCTCCTTTTATTTTCTAGAGGTTATATAGTTTTACATTTTATGTTTGGATCTATGATCCTTTTTTTTTTTTTTTTTTTTTTAAGTGGGTACTGGGAATTGAACCAGGACCTCATATATGGGAAGCAGACACTCAACCATTGAGCTATATCTGCTCCCTCTAGGATCCATTTTGAGTTATTTTTTGTGAAATGTGTAAAGTCTGTGTCTAGCTTCATTTTTTCCCATGTGGACATCCAGTTGCTCTAACACCCTTTGTTGATAAGAATATCCTTTCTCCACTGAAATGCCTTTGCCCCTTTGTCCAAAGTCAATTGACTGTTTATATGTGGGTCTGTTTCTAGGCTCTCTATTCTGTTTCATTCATCAATTTCTCTTTCCTTTTGCCAATAACACACTGTCCTTGTTACTGTAGCTTTTGTAGTTTATCACAAGTCAGGTGAGGGCAGTCCCCCACTTTGTTCTTCATCATTATTATGTTGTATATTCTGAGTTTTTTGTCTTTCCATAGACATTTTCGAATCAGTTTATATCCACAAAATAATTTACTGGGATTTTGAACAGGATTATATTGAATCTATAGATCATGTTGGGAAGAATTGATATATTAACAATATTGAATCTTCCTATCCATAACATAGACTGTATTGCCATTTATTTAGATCTCTTTTGATTTACTTCATAAGAGTTTTGTAGTTTTCCACCTATAGATCCTGTGTCTATTTCGTGAGATTTATATCATTTTGTGGGTAGGTGGGGGATGCTAAATGTAAATGATGGGGGCTTGAACTAGGACAAGTTAAAATGTCACAATGCTTGCTGTTCTGAACAAGATTCAACTTTTTTTCTTGAAAAATTTTTATGTTGGTTTCTGCCTACCTTTGGTTAATTTCCAACATTCTGAAAAAGTTTATTCTGACAATTTTGCCCGTTTTCTTTTATTGAGAGAATTTTCGGAGATCTTTTCCCTTCATTTTTCTGTTTTCTGACATATATCTCTGTTCATGCCTTTCATTATGTGAAATGTGTGTTTTTGAGATTCTTTTATCTTCTGTATCAGTTTCTGAAGTGCGTTTTTTTCCCCTTAATGTCTTTTTTTTATGTTTTGATTTGGTGGTGTCATCTTTAGTTTTTGTACCTACATATCAACTCTGTTGTACATCATGGATGTAAGGCCAAGAATGAGGGTAGGAAGTTGTGTAGAAATAATACTAAAGGAGGGACCTGCTTCACTGAGTTTCTTCATTTTGTGGATCCAAAGTTATCCATGGAGGAAAAAAAAATCCTTCTCTTACCTTGAAGTCTCTAGACTAAGTTGTTTAGATACTGTGCCAAAAATCATTTTGAATGAATGACTTTTACCTGATATTTATTTTTTAAAAAGCTTAAGTATCAGGCTTTGTCATAGATCTTTTTTTTTTTTAAAGATTTATTTTTTATTTATTTCTCTCCCCTTCCTCTCCCCTCCCCAGTTGTCTGCTCTCTGTCCATTTGCTGTGTGTTCTTCTGTAACCACTTCTATCCTTATCAGTGGCACCAGGAGTCTGTGTTTCTTTTTGTTGCATCATCTTATTGTGTCAGCTCTCCGTGTGTATGGTGCCATTCCTGGGCAGGCTGCACTTTCTTTTGTGCTGGGTGGCTCTCCTTACGGGGCACACTCCTTGCACGTGGGGCTTCCCTATGTGGGGGACACCCCTACGTGGGGGGACACCCCTTCACGGCACAGCATTCCTTGTGCGCATCAGCACTGCGCATGGGCCACCTCCACACAGGTCAAGGAGGCCCGGGGTTTGAACCACGCACCTCCCATGTGGTAGGCAGACACCCTATCCATTGGCCCAAGTCCACTTCCCTGTCATAGATCTTATAAATTAACAAAGGTGTGCAATAATATCTCATTTTGAGCAGCAGTCATTCTTTTGTTTTAACATTTTAATTTGGAAATTTTCAAATATACATGAAAATGGTATAGTAAGCACCCATATTCACATCATTCAGTTATAAAGTCATCATAATTTTCCAGTCCTGTTTTATTCCCCATATACACTTTTGTTTCTTTTCCTTTTTTCCTGGAGTATATAAAGCAAATCTTAGGTAAGGTGTAATTTCTTCCCTAAATACTTAAATGCACATTTAAAATTGGTGTTTTCTTAAACATAATCACCATTCCTTTATAACAACTAACAAAATTTACAATAGCTCCTTAATGTCTATCTGATCGTTTCTTTTTTCTTGAATTTTTCTCATAGTCTCAAAAATACTTTTTCATAATTGGTTTATTCAAACCAAGTCCCAAACATATTACCCTTATTTCATCTGGTTGTTAGGTGTGTCATTTTTTGTATTTATCCATCGATTTTCCTGGCATACTGAGGGTTAAAGTTTTTAAAAATATGTTTTGGAGAAATTTATAAAAAAGGAATTCTTGTAATCCAAATGCTGGGCATCTCTAATTTCATGCACTGACTTTTACAGATGAGAACCTGAGGGCAAGATTGTTTAAACATTTGCCTTGAAGTCAATCATTTAAATACCTAGAAAAGCCTGGACTCTAGGCCACTGCATCTATTATTTATTTTAGTTGTTTTTCTTTAATACCATAGCCCTTAGATTACTTGGAAACATTTTCTTAATGTAGAATAAAAATCAGTACATATTTGGTCCTTGACTTTTATATGTTCATCTTTTGTATGACCTTTCCTTTTTCAAATGTTTTTACTCGTAAACCACTTTTTATGATGAGTCATTGTTTCAAGCTATTGTACTGTAATGTTGCTTATCAGCCTGTGGTGCAGGGAAAGTGCCTGGGTCCTTATCAAGGGAATTTCTTGAAGCAAGTTAAGCAAAAAAGAAGCAAGAGCCAAAGTTGTGTCTTTTCCTTTGGGAAGCTCAGAGGTCCCCTGCAGAGTTCTCAGTAGTGAAATCAAAATTTACACAGTGTTTTTTGTGTCCTAGACAGATTATCCTTCCCAGGTCAAACTTTGCTTACTCCTCCCACTTTGTCCCATTTACGTCTTCAGTGGGTTGTGAAAAGTAGCTCAATGAAGAGCCTAATTGAATGATTATGTGCCTAAGTGTTAGAGGCAACCAATCCACCCCTCCACCCCCCCACTTAGGTACTTAATGCATCCCTGTTACACAAGGTTTAAGATTGGGAGCTGGGAGGGAATTATCACAAGAAGAAAATAGAAGATGACTGAATAGACCTTCCTGCCCTTGTATGCGAGTGGCTTCCTGACCTGGCTCTGGGCTTTTGTGAAGATTCTTACAGGTGTCAGGTTATCTGACACTAAGGACCATAATTGGCGTTTAGGTCTTGGCTGGCCTCCCCATCCCCTACCACCTTCTTAAACATGTAATTTTCACTGAACTTTTCAATGAGTGTTCAGAAACACATGATGTACAAATGTAGGAAACTCTCATATGTGAAATAAAAGATGTTATCTAGTGTTTTCAATTGTTTAAAAGGAGTGACTTAATTTTCCCTTTATTTTGAATTTTTCTAATAAATATCTTTGTTTTTCCTCTAGATATTGAAAGGTATAGTAAGAGGTATATGAAGGTGTTCAAAGAAGAATGGGTACCAGGTAATGATAAAAAGGCAATGTTAAAATAAATTTTAAAGGCTGTTTTCTTACCTGAAATCTTTTTTTGAGGAGCAACTTTTATTTTCACCTTAGGAAGATAAAGTCTCTTTTCCTGTAATTAGTTGGTAATGTAAATCTTTTGAAAACTAAGATGAAAAGATTTTTATACTGTAACAAGGAAGAGTTTAAATGTTTCTGTGGATGTACTTAAAATACATGTTTGGTTTTTTTGATAAAAATAGAATTTACCAAATCATTTGCATTTTCTGGTTTCTTTTGCCAAAAATCACTGTTTTAACCCTACTACTAATAGTGCTTATTTCTTTGTTCCTGAGTTAATTTATATCTTTTGAGGAAAAACCAAAATTTTAGTTTTAAGGATATTTTAGGCCAAGCTCTTGGAGCTTTCTTTCTTTCTGGCATAGACTAGTTTTAGTTGTTAAGATGCGTTTTTAAAGAACCATATGTAAGAGGGTTTTGTTTTCAGTGTTCCACAGTTTTACCTTGAATACAGACAAAGAAGAGATCCCATGCAGTTGATTCATTTTGCAGATAAAAATAGTTGCTATAGGAATGGAGTGACTTTCCATTTGACAGTGGGCAGTTCTACAGCCCAGAACTAGAACCCCCAATTGACTTCACTTCCCTTTTACTTCCCTGTTGTTGGTGTTAGATGGAAACTACTTTTCCATGGTGATAGTTAAGTGTGAGTGCCCCTGGAAACACTTTTGGAGGTCTCCCATTTCTTTCACATCATAAATAATTATTTCCCAAATGAATCTCTTTTGATACTTTCTCCTGATCTATGAGTACTTTATAAAAATAAATATATTCATAGCAAAATTTATTAGTCCAAGTAAAATGCATGAACTTAAAGGTTTTGTTCAAAATGCTGATTTCTTTATTATTTATTAGTGGGCAGTATTTTAAATTCATTTTCATATTATTCATTTTCTACTTAATTCTTTGCTTAAAAATTAAAAGAAAGTGATAAATTAGAGGAATTGTTTTGTTAAAATGGGCAAAGTCATTTAATGGGACTATTCTTTTCTACAGCTATTTATATTTTTAATTTTAAAGTTTTCAAATAATTATTAGAACTATTTATTTCATTTTGTATGTGTTGGGATGTGATTGCGTACGTTAATTTTTGAAGGAAAAACTTTGTGTAAGAAATACATATCAACTACAGAAAACCTACAAACTAGAAATATATGTCAACTACGGAAAATTTATCAATTACAGAGCAGTCAAATAAATAATAATTAAGAAAAACAGCTGTAATCCTAATACAAATAATTACTGTAAGATTTTGTTCCTGTTTTAGTCTGCTAGGCTGCTGAAATGTAACATACCAGAAGTGGGTTGGCTTTTACAATGGGGATTTATTGGCTTACAAGCTTCCTCTTCTGAGGCCATGAAAATGTCCAAACCAAGGCCTCATCAGGCCATGCTTTCTTCCAAAGAGCAACTGCCAGTGATCCTGGATTCCTCTGTCACATGGCAAGATACATGGTGGCACCTGCTGATCTCTTCCTTCTCTTCCAGGTTTCATTGCCCTCTGCTTCTAGCTTCTGTGGCTTTCACTCTTAGCTTCTGTGGCTTTCTCTCTGTTTCTCTCTCTGTATTCTCCCATTTATAAAGGGCTCCAGTAAAAGGATCGAGACCTATCCTGGGCCATGCCCCAACTGAAGTAACCTAATCAAAAGGCCCTACTTACAATAGGTGAATACCCACAAGAATGGATTAGCTTTAAGAACATGGTTTTCTGGGGTCCATATAGCTTCACACCATCAAATTTCCTAAGCTAGAACTTTCTCTGCACAAATAGAACATATATAAAATATTTATGTTAGCTTTATTTTTAAAAATGGGCTTCTGTACATATTTTAAAATATGGCTTCTGTACATTTTTAAAAACTCTTCAACAGTTTATCATGAATAATGTTTCCTGTCCATAAATGTATTTCTACATCATATTCTTAATTGTTATGAACAATAATTTAAATTATTTTCTATATTTAAATTTGGCTATATAAATAGTATGTAGCTGTTTAAAAAAAAACACTAAAATTTTGTAGCACTACTTCAAAACTCTTTTTAATAACTTTTCAAAACTCTTTTAAATAATTGTTTTTCTTTATGGGAGCAAAAATACCACTCTATCTTTTGGTTCCTTGGCTAAATCTATACAGTTGTATACTAATAAATTTTATTTTCATTGCATGGGCAACTTTCATTGTGTTGTTTAAATAACTATGTCCACAGCCGCGTCCTAGAGTGAACTGCAATTTTTGTTTCCTCTTTTGTACACATAGATTGGAGAAGACTCCCAAGAGAGATGATGCCAAGGAAAAAATGCAAAAAAGGTACATTGACCATATAATAGTAATCCAGGTAGGAAAAGGTTATTGCCTAAATTCTTTTAATATGGAATTGTCATCCTGAAGTTACATTCAATGTTCTGAATGCTTTTATTAAAGTGTATATGGCATTTTGCTTATTTTGCTAAAGCTTGTTTTCTGATTTTTTTGTTTATGTTGTTGATTTTTTGTTATGGTTTATTTTGTTGTTTGTTTATTTGTCTTTTTTTCAATTGTGGAATTTTGATGTGTTAGGAAAGTCTTTTCACTTATGCAGTGCTTTTCATTTGCACCTGAGCGTGGGCAGATTGCTGCTCTGATCAAAATCGGGGCTCTTTTAACAAGTGGATTTTGGATGGAGAGTTAAGAGTTAGTCTTTTTTTTTCTTTTTTAAACATACTAATTTAAGATGAAAGTATTTTTATTTTTGTTTTATTTCAAATAAAGTGCTTGAGAATATTTAGCCTTACTCAGAACATTATATGTTGTGATATGGCAGTTTATCTACTGTCTTTTATACCCTTCCCTTTTATTGGGCAAATATATTATTTTCATAATAGGCACTATAATATTTTCTCCTCACAGTGGGACAATCTTGAAGCATATTATAATGATTTTCTAAGAGACTGGCAGGTTCTATTTATGAAATAATTCTGAAATAATATTTATGAAATAATAATGCTGATCCTATCCTAGTAGATAATAAATCTGTAGTAGACATTAAAAAGCTGAAAAGAATGTATCTGATTTGGAAGAATTCATATTTTTAAAAACACCGCACTAGCCACTCTTTCCTAGAGCTTCATATACAGATCAATCATTAATTAAGGTTTCTAGTCTTTCTTGATTTCCACTTGTAAACAAAGCAACAAAACTTTCTTTTTCCATTCTGGTCTAATATTTTTTGTTGTGTATCTTGTAATTTTTGTGTGTTTTTACTAATAAGCTTGTACTTTCCTTTTTTTTTTTTTTAATTTTTTTATTTTTTATTGACTTTGTAATAATATTACATTAAAAATATATATGTGAGGTCCCATTCAACCCCACCCCCCCACCCCCCCTCTCCCCCCCCCCCCAACAACACTCGTTCCCATCATCATGACACATCTATTGGATTTGGTAAGTACATCTTTGGGCACCTCTGCACCTCATATACATTGGTTCACATCATGGCCCATACTCTCCTCTATTCCATCATGTAGGCCCTGTGAGGATTTACAATGTCCGGTGATTACCTCTGAAGCACCATCCAGGGCAGCTCCATGTCCCGAAGACGCCTCCACCTCTCATCTCTTCCTGCCTTTCCCCATACCCTTTGTCCATTATGTCCACTTTTCCCAATCCAATGCCACCTCTTCTATGTGGACACTGGATTGGTTGTGTCCATTGCACCTTTATGTCAAGAGGAGGCTCAGATTCCACCTGGATGCTGGATGCAATCCTCCCATTTTCAGTTGTAATCACTCTAGGCTCCATGGTGTGGTGGTTGTCCTTCTTCACCTCCATCTTAGCTGAGTGTGGTAAGTCCAATAAATCAGATTGTAGGTGCTGGAGTCTGTTGAGGCTCAGGATCTGGCTATCACATTGTCAGTCCAGAGATTCAAATCCCCTAAATATATCTTAAACCCCAACATTAACTGCACCTCCAGCACATTAGCATGAAAGTCTTATGAAGGGAGATCCCATCTGAGTCCAGATTCATCACACATAAACACCATTTCCAAAGAGGGGCCATCTGCCCTGGTAGTTAACCCCATCGGCCATGACCATAACTCCCATGGGTCTCTTTAGCCCTCAAAGGAACCAATATCTGGGGGTTGTATCTGCTTTATCTGTCTCTCTGACTCTGCTCAGTTGTGCATGAGGGCAAACCTTCTGCCAGCCTCCAGACTCTTTTTTAGAAACTCGTAGCCATATAAACTCATTTCTCCTTTCCATTTCCCCCTTACTTTAGGTCAAACAGCATTTTAAAGTCATGGTATTTTATGTAGACATGGATATTCTGCTGATCCGCATTGAACCTTCCGTATAAGGTCATTTTCCAGTTGCATCATCAGTTGGTAGTTGATAGTGGTCCCTCGTTGCCAGGGAGGCTCATCCCCGGGTGTCATGTCCCACGCTGGGGGGAAGGCATTGCATTTACATGCTGAGTTTGGCTTCGAGACTGGCCACATTTGAGTAACATGAAGGCTGACAGAAGGAAATTCCCAGGCACAAAGTTGCTCTAGGCCTTGTTATTATTTTGGGTTTATCAGCTCACAAGCATAGTCATTAGTATCAGGGGCTCACTGTTGAACCCTCACTCCCTCCCGGTCCCCACCACTGTACCTGGGAGACTGTCGCTGCTCCCCTAGGGACCACGACAGAGCACCACTGGCCAGGAACCCAGTACCCCCCCTACTGTGGTTTTTAATTGTTGCCACTATGAGTATATCCAAACATTACCATGCACCCTGGACATATGTTCTGTACAGCTCCCTGTCTGTACTTTCCTTTTTGTTGAACATGATCTCCACTGATTCCCTTGAAAGTAATACCAAAAGAATCAAGGGGGAAAACGTTTGGTTGCCGAAGAACCTGCTCCTGGCAAGTGTTGAAAGAAAGAGCCAAAAGTTCAGATAGATGCATATATTTGGTCAAAATTGGAAAAAATATTCACTTTAATATTTTGAAGTTAAAAGAGTCTTGAAACAAATTTTGATCAGACTTATCTTCCAATGATGCATGTAAGACATTATGTAAAACCAGAATGAGAGGTGGCAAAGAATGCTGACTGGACTTGAGGCTGCCACTGACTTTTTTGGTTAAAGGATTAACAATTTAAAAAAATATATATTTGTTTACCTTACTATAGACTGTGTATCATTTTAACAGACTTATGTGTTATGAAATTAAATAATATTTATTGAGATCTTGTTCTCCTATGATACTATACTTTATGTGCTACAGTTCAAATTAAACAGTCTTTGCTCTCAAGAGTGTGGGGCAGAGAAAGTTACCCATCATTAAATCTAACTGTTAGTTTTGTTTGAGCAAAGCCTCACCAACATATATGTTTGGGAGCAGTGTGCTCAGTGACTACCTAATGGGCAGTATGTTTTAACACAGTAAATTGTAAATTCCATCTTTATAGGTTATCTACCACAATCTAAAAAATCTCTTCTTCTGTAGGTTAAATGTTAATCTTTAACAAAATTACATCTTTCTGAGCCATATTTTACTGTTACCAAGTAATTTCTAGGTGTTTGTTTTGATTTTGGAAAAGCACTATAATATTTTCTCCTCACAGTGGGACAATCTTGAAGCATATTATAATGATTTTCTAAGAGACTGGCAGGATCTATTTATGAAATAATTCTCTACTCCCTGCTGTTTCAGAATTTCCTCAAAATGCAATATTTTGATAAGGCTAAAAAACATTATGTATTTCAAAGATGTTAAAATATTTCATTTCATTTATAGCACTTTGGATTCCCAGGGTCATATAATGGATGTGTTCCGATTAACCATTTTCATTGTCTTTCCAGACATAGTGCTGTATTGCATTAAATATAACCTGTTTTTCATTTCTTTTACCTTTGTTGGATGCATATTTATCCTGCACTTCTTTATTTTAAAATCTTGGTAAAATTGTTTTGGTCAAAATATAATGGTCTGATTAGGAAGCCAGTGTGAAAGACAGGTTTGTGAGAGCCTTTCACTGGTATTCTAGTGCTTTCACTTGAGGTGACATTTTAGCAGTTTGGTCCTAATGATATTGTCAGTACAGATTTTCAAAACTAAATTGTGTGCATAAATCTGGGAACAGTCTTAGAAAATATCTTACCAAATTATTTTTATCTTATCAAATTATTTTTATTTACTCCTCATCACTGGAAAATTTGTGAGGTATGATTTCCTTTGTTTATCTTCTGAGAAAATTAATTCAGTCTGCAAATTATTTGACTGCCTAATATGATATCATCACTATGCTAGACAGTATATATAAGGCAAAGAAATATAATACACAATTGTTAACTGAAAAATGTGTTAACTAGTAGTTTTACTTCAGCAGACCCAAAATCTAAAAAGGAGAAATATGCAGGTGGCAAAGTCACTTCAGTCACTAATACTGCAGATGTGCTGAAAAAAATTGAGGTAAGGTTTTCTTCTTACTATAAAAGTTAACCAATCAAATGTAGAAGGCCATACATCCTTTTGCCTTCTTGCTTCATTCTTTAAGCTTTCTCTCACTTTCTAATCATGTGCATTGGGCGTTAGCAATACAGCATACAGGTTAACTGGTTCAGTTTAAACAGGGTTGGCTGGGAGATGTGGATATATATTATCCTGTCCTTCTTTACCACTTACCTATCAATATACCTCGCCTTCTATAATCTGCTTCTTTTTCCACTGTCTTCAACTTCTCCTTATATTTGAATTATGCAGGGGGAAAAAAAACCTGAGTTATATACCTAAAATGTATTTCTTTTTAAAACACTCATATTTTCTTCCTTTTGTGTATATGTACTTTTTAAATGCCTATTCTGTCCTATGTTAAGTGTAGAAGATTCTGTTAGAGAAACTGCATCTTTTGGAACTTCAGTTTTATATCTTTATTTTTAAAAATATTCCAGAAATAAAAAGATGTAAAATTCAGAAGGTTAATGCACTGAAAGTTTGTCCTCACATTCCTGTTTCCCAGCTATCTACTTCAACTCCTGGAGAAAATCAGTGTTACTAGTTTCTTATAATTCTTTCAGAAATGTTTTATGTACAGCAAATGGAGTTTTTCTCCTTTTCTTTTTCCAAAATGACAAATGATAGTATATTATGCTCTTCTACATTTTCATTTTTATCATTTAAGAAAATATCTTGGAGGTGTATGTGTAGAGTTTATAAAGCCGGACCTGATTCTTTTTTTTTGGCTGCATTATAAGAATGAAATATAATCTATTTAACCAATGCCCTGTTGATGGATATTATGTTTTGTCTAGTGTTTATTGTTGTAAATAATGCTGCAGTGTCAATTCACATGTGTAGGGTAGATTTCTGGAAGTGGATTTGTTCAGTCAAATGTTATGTGTATTGTAATATAGATACAGTGCACTGCCAAATTGTTCTGTCTGGTGGTTATACCAATGTGCTCCTACTATCAATGCATGTAATGCCTTGCATTGACGATGACACTGATGACAATGATATTAATAGCAGCTAGCATTTATTAAAAACTTATTATGTGATGGGCTCTGTGACAAGCTTTTAACATATTTTATATCCTTTAGATTTCACAAGAACAAAGAGAGATGGATATTATTATTCTTTATTGAAAAGATGAGGAAGTCAAGGTTTCAAAACATTTACTTGCCTGCCAAGTTGGCACAGCTATTTGGTGGCAGAAACCCTTATTTTTGTTACATTATTATTTGACTAGTACCTGAGATGGAGGTAACATCTGAAAATAGAGCCTAGGAGGATTGATGAAGGCACAGCAATAACTGTTAGGGTTAACTTTAGTGGAATGATATATGGGGTTGCAGGACTACCCAATGTGTATTGATTAATCATAGGTCCTGGCTGTTCTTAAAGCTTCCAGATAAGAAGTTGCTAAAATGATATGTGCCCTAAGGAAGATTGATCTGGACCTCTGGTTGTGGTTTCTCCTCTGACCAAATTGTGTCTTCTTATTCCCTTCATTTAAACACCCTTTTCAGGACATACATTGTTAAAAATGGAATTTTAAATCTGTAATTTCCAGTAAGGTAACAGTTTTAGTAGGGTAAATTAGCTTCCAGATGATCATTTTATTCTTCATTTCTTCAGTAAAAGCAATTGCAAGGTTTATTGCAATATAGAAACTGTGGATGGAGAGATGCAATATAGAATCAAATCTCATGATTAATATATGTGTGAATGATCAGTAAACTAATATTCGAGCATCTTATTTCTGCATGACATAAAGGAGACTATATGGTAGTTATATAGAATAGAAGACCTTGTTCCTGTTCATAAATTAACTGTTTTCAAAGTATTTTCACCTTATACTATTCATTCTATTCTTACAATATCTCTAAAGTAGCAGGAGTTGATAAGTCTCACAAAAGAGAAAATGGAGACTAAGTAGAACTAAAGCTAGTCGTTAAATGCAAATGGAATGAAGTTAGGAGATACGTGTGTGACACAGAGCTAATTTTTTTTTTAAAGTTCTGTAAATATGCTATTTGCTAACCTGTTTAGGCATTTTATGGGTTTGATTTAGGTCTATGCAACAGAAATAATAATGAGGCTTATTTATTTAAAGATATTTAAATGAAATGGGAATAATAGAAATGTCCCTAGTTAGTGCTGAATAAACTCTGCATTTAAAAACTATTGTACGTAACTGGTTTATGTAATTAGCTTACGAATTATAAAAGAATGTTAATAGCATAATTTTTCAGATACATTTTATAGCTTGCACAGAGTTAGATAAATGTAGCACTTAATTCACTTTTAATTCCACATAGTTAATGGGTTTAGGTCTTTTTTACTATGATCGTTTTAAAGTAGAAAAGAAATAAAAAATACCATATATTAATTCATATTAACATAGCATCACAGTATGTATATGTGTATATTTTCCTTATTATAGACACTTCATAAGATCTATAAACACTGTTTTATTTACTTGCAGTTTTCCAAAGGTATTTCCAGTTAGAAAAATTGTACAAATTATATTATAAGTAATAATCTCAAATAGGATAACTTAAGCTAGGTTGACCTAATATTGTTTTAAATTATCTACTTATAAACTAAAACAGACATTTTGAAATATTACCATTGCATTGCCTTTTCTCCTTTTATGTTAAAAGGAAAAAGAAATAACATTCTGAAAGTTCTTCTCTATAAACTGAATCACCTCAAATGTTTTAGAAAGAGGTAGTGTAGAAATCAAAAATAAATCATTATGCATTTCAGCTGATGACTCAACCTCTACCTGAGACCCAATTATTAAGTAACAAAATCAAAGAAAATACCAGTTTAATGGTAAGACAGTGAGTTCCCCCATTCTTCATTTAACTCATAGTTTCCTAGTTGTTAGTCTGGAGTAGTGGTAAGCAGGGATTAGAATAAGTTGATAGATAACTGTTCTCCTGAGGCTAGCAGGGAGGTCCAAGTCTAGTGGTTTCCATATAAGTTAATGAAACTCACTCATACCAGGAATTGGAAAAGAGAGGTGATGGTGAAAAATCAGATGAGGAAAATGAAGAGAAAGAAGGAAGCAAAGAGAAGAATAAAGATGGTGATGATGACGGTGATGATGATGAAGACCCTGCAGAACAAGAAGAGTATGATGAAGAAGAGCAAGAAGAGGTAACAGTCCATTTTGGAATGCTAACAAAGATACTAAACTTAAGGATTATGTACTAAGGATTTGGATATATGGTATTTAATTAAAACCAACAAATGATATCCAAGTTGATGGGAACCAGAATTATGTTATCACTGAAATCAATTCCTTGATATCAAGAGAATTATTTAAGCATTGAAATTATAATGATGCCAAATTGAATATGAGAGGTAAAAGTAACTTTATAGGCAAATGTGTAAGTGGAGGTCCACAAGTTTGGGAAATTGATCAGATTAGTGTGATCAAGATTTATCTAGATGACATTTTAAATCAGAAATCGAGGTGAACGAGAAAATGGCTCAATGGTTAAGCACCTGCTTCTCACATGGGAGGTCCCAAGTTTGGTTCCCAGTGCATCCTGAAAAAAAAACAAAAAACAAAAAAAGACAACAACATCAAGGAAAACAAATGAAAAAAACATTTCAGGGGAGCCCATGTGACTCAGTGCTTGAGCACTGGCTTCCCACGTACGAAGTCTGGGGTTCAATCCCTGGTACCCAATATCTCAAAAATAAACAAATAAATCAAGTTAATTAAGGGCTTAGCCACATAGGTCTGAGGGAGAATCCCTACAATGCCATAGTATTTCAAATCCCAATTGTATGTGGACCCTATTAGGGAATGTTGATAATCCAACCTCAGGTATCTGGCAGTCAGGACTCAGCTTTCTGGATTTGGGATTTCTAACTTTTAGAAACATCTTAAATTTCAAAATAAGCTGGAGTCAATCAGGGTATTTTTGAGCACTGTACCTTTATTAGTGACCACCTCTTTGGGACTTTGATTCTTTTCTTTACCTGAAACTGCCCTAACTCTGAAATCCTTTATTATATGATTGAATTATTTTGCATTAAATTCTGGATGCTCTTTTGAAATTTACAGAGGTGTAAAGGGAGAGATATGGATACAGTTTCAAGTTTCCAAATGGCTAGCAAGGTGCAAGCCTCTTGATTAAATAATTTGCTTTCCTCATTGATTTGAAATTCTTCCTTTATCAACTGGGGTAGTTTCTCATATCTACTTAGATATATTTCTGAACTCTGTCTCTTGTGAATCGACACTGATCTGATCCAATTAATAGACATTTCTAATTATTTGTTAATATTGTAGGGTATTCTTCCCTGCTACTTTTTTTCAGAATTTTCCTGAGTATTCTTGTTTTTTTTTTTAAATAGATGCCTTTTTAAAAAAATTTCTCTCCCCTCCCCCACAGCTCCCCCCATTGTCTGCTCTCTGTGTCCTTTCGCTGTGTGTTCTTCTGTGACCGCTTCCATCCTTATCAGTGGCACTGGGAATCTGTGTTTCTTTTTGTTGCATCATCTTGCCGTGTCAGCTCTCCATGTATGCGGTGCCATTCCTGGGCAGGCTGCACTTTCTTTCGTGCTGGGCGGCTCTCCTTACAGGGAGGACTCCTTGTGCATGGGGCTCCCCTATGTGAGGGACACCCCTGCGTGGCAGGGCACTCCTTGCACGCATCAGCACTGCACATGGGCCAGTTCCACATGGGTCAAGGGGTTCCGGGGTTTGAACTGTGGACCTCCCATTTGGTAGGCAGACGCCTTATCCATTGGACCAAGTCTACTTCCGCTGAGTATTCTCTTTTTATTCTTCCAGATAAATGTTGTCTTAACATTTAAAAGTTAAACATATCACATTTGACTCCAACTTTCCTTCTAAATCATTGACTTTTCTCATTCCTATTGTACTCTGAAATGATTGAGACTGCCAGTCCTCCTGATCCCTATTTCCACTTTATTGGTTCCTTGTCTTCATTTCCTTCCTGAGGAGCTTAGACTCTTGTTCACCCTTCAGTCTCTTTCTTGCCATTACTCTTGACCCTTGTGCTCTTAGCATATACTCTAGACCAAAGCAACCTTTGATCATTTCTACCATCTCCCATTTTTTTCCCTCCAAATTTTCCTATTGAGCATTTCCAAGTATCAGAGAAATGGATGCCACAAAAAATTCATGGTCCACTAGCCCTGTTTTGCTGGCTAACATGTTCTCTGTGTTTCTCTTATTAAAACATCTCCCTACAGCAATTATTTTAAATCATCTCCATTCTTCTTAGTTCCTATACTTTACCACCATTCCTTTTACACTCAGCAGATGATCATACCTTCACAAAGAAAATGAAGGCATCAAGAGGAAACACCCTTAGTTTCATGTCTTTCTTCTACAATCTTAACAATTTAAATTTCTTCATGTTTACATTTCCCCACTTGAGAAAAAATTCCTTTCAAAATTAATTTGTTTCAATCTCAATCCAATTACAACCTGCAACTGGTTGATACTTCTTAAATATCTTTTACCCTATATCCAAATGGATTTTGAATTAAACCTTTAGCCATAGAAAACACAGAGATATCTTCTGGATCATTTTGCATGGATAATAATCTTCCCGAGCCATGGGAACTGGAACATTCTTAGGGGCCTGCCTGATGCCTCTTAACCTAAAGGAAATTGAGGGTCCCTGGATGAAAAGCAGTATGGCATCCTCTAGGAAATGTGGCATCCTCTAGGAAGTATGGTATCCTGAGTTCTTTTCTTTTTGATAGCAAGCAAAAAGTCCCTCTGCTTATGCCTAGTGACTGAAAACTCAGTTCTGGTGTAGTCTAATGAATGTTAGCTGATTTTGTTGAGTGTCTGTGCATTGGGTGGAATAAGTGTTTAGTGGCTTAAGTTACTATTGAAATATATCATCTTATAATGGTGGAATGGGAAACCCTTCATGTTCCCTTAGCTAATTGATGCCAGGAGAATAGTAGGAGGTAGTGATCTTGAAGAAAATGGCCCGTAAGATGTGAGAGAAAGCTAATGTGGTTTTTAAGCAGTTGAAAAAACTGACTTTTTTTTTTAAGCTTGGTATATTTTCTTATTAAATAATTTTGTATTTATAAATTTAGATGATATAACAGTCTACATGTATTCTTTAATAATTTATTATTCAGTCATTTTAATGTTTACTGAGGAATATATCATTTCATTTAGGAAAACGACTACATTAATTCATACTTTGACAATGGAGATGATTTTGGTGCAGAGAGTGACGACAACATGGATGAAGCAACCTATTAACCATGAAATTCCTAAAAAATATTTTTATGATACAGCTTCTGAACATTTGGACAGACTTGCATTCTATTTTATTTCTAAGGAATGAGTTAAGTATTCTATTTTTTGTTCTTGTTTTATCGGACAAATATTTGTTACCAAAACTTTCACATCCACTTTGAGTTTATATACTGGTTAGCATACAAATTAATCTCTGACACTCTGACATTCCCTTCAAACACCTGTCATGCTATCCTGCTTATGTATTCAAGTGGATTTTAAGATTAGAATGTGCCCTAAAGAGCATTTGTATCTCTTAATATATGCATAAGTACTTGAACAAATCATTCTTATTTAACTTCTGATCTTTTGTAAAGCTATTATAAGTCATCATAATGGATTTCTCTAATCTGAAATTTGATTTAATACTGCACATGGAGCACTTTAAAAACGAAGAAACTTGAAAATAGCTGTTTTTGTTTTTTTACTTTTCATATTATGTTCTCTACTAGTATATTATGACTACACAAACCTACCTGTACTCTTACAAAAGCAGAGTTTGGAGATGGAAGTTTTGTGATTGAAAGCAAACATACAAGGAAAAATGCCAATCTGAGCTATATAAATTTCACAGCCCACATCTCAGCCAGTAGAAGATGACTTTCACCTGGTATGAATATCATCAACTCTTGAATTTGGGGCTAATTCCATACAATATGATATGTGAATTAATCAATCCACTGTAGTAAGTTTGACATCTTTGAATAGTTGGGACTATGAAGAATCATACTGAGACATTTTTGTGTTTTACAAAAATGTGGCATAAGTTCTAGTTATATAAATGTCTCTAAAATGCATATGTGTGAAATCTATGAGGTAGTGTGGCCTCTCATGTTTCAAAGGACTCATAAGCTGTACAATTAATTTATATTAATTATACTAATAAGGCAGAATAAAACTCAGGTTATTTTGAAATTAAGATTAATCTTTTTTTTTTAACTTGAAAGCTAGCCCTGCTGCCTTTTAATATTTAGAGTAGGAAATACCTAATAACCTCAGCTTCCCAAAACTCTCATCAATGCCAAAGATTTTCAAGGAAATTCATGTTATATATTTCAAAAATTATTTACTAAGATTACTTACCAAAAAGAAAAGAAAAAAAAAAAATTTTTTTTTTACCTTTTGGGTAGATGCCATACCCATTATCCTCTAACCTGAGAATCAGAGAACTAGATTCTATTTCTACCTGTACTGTTAGACAGTACCTTGAAATTGAGCTTGGTTAAATTTTCTGTGCCTTTGTTTCTCTACTTCTAAATGATTTCCTATAAAAATTGCTTAAACACCAACCAAAATTTATCATATACATTCATTCTTTTGTAAAAATTACTTATTTAAATTTGGTCTTCACCCTATAAAACATTGTAGTTTGGAAAATGACTGAAAACAGTTTTAAGAAACAATTTTCCTCACAAAATATACTGTAATCTGATTTTTCATCTTATATTCTAGTGAGGAAAATTGGAGAAAATTTAAATTGTCTTGTGCCATTTTGTAACATGACTTTCTTAGGAAAAAGGTCATTTTCAATGGCAATACTTTCTCAGATAATTCAGGATGGGCATGAGGACCATTATTTAGTGCTGTATTGATATGTCAATTACTTCTTTAAAGGAGCATATCTAAAATATAAAAGATTCTAAGTGGCAGACAATAAAACAAGTGTACTTTAAAGCAGCAACCTACTGCACTTAGAGTAGAAGTTTCATATAAAGTTTTCAGTAGTAATGGGCAAATACAATTGCCATTTAGGATTGATAATTAACATAGGTGTTTTATTCTCCCTCTTCTTTAGTGTCATGGCCAAATACCATTTAATTCATAGATATTGTCTCTACAATTCTATTTACTTGCCTTATTGTAAAATCTGTATATAACCACTTAATCAGGCAAATAGACCAAAGGCAAAGGTATTTCTTTTCCTAGATTTCAATTTATCTCCACCCTTTTAGCCCTGCTGGTTGTAAGGATTTACTCAGGGAGGACACCAGCCATTTCCTTTGCATGCATTGCCTTCCCTGCCTTTGGAAGATCTTTTGTAAAGGAGGTTAATAGTGAGAACAGGCCGGAAGTATTTGCTGGTGTGTTATCAGTTGGAATCTTATTTTTGTGACTCAAATCTCAGATACTAAAATCTCAGTTCCATAGTAGTGTAAACTTTAATGCTGAGACAACCTTATATAAAAAAGCACTTTTTGGTAAAGTGATCTTTAAAATCGCTATAAATCAAGCAAAACTTTTTGTTGTTATAATGCTTATTTTTCTGTATTTGTTTACTAATTAAATTCTTATAAAACTGTGGCCTTTGTTTTATATTAAAATGCTTTGTTTTGAACCTAATTAAGTATGTGGTAGATAAAACTAATTTGTTAATACAGATTTTCGGGGAGCGGATTGTGGTCAAGTGGTTGAGTGCCTGCTTCCTACATGGGAGGTCTGGGGTTCAGTTCCTGGTGCCTCCTAAATATAAAAAACAAACAACAAGCAAACAAACGAAAAACCAACTCAGGGAGCCTCAGTGGTTGAACACCAACTTCCAACTTCCCACATATGAGATTCTGGGTTCAATCCCCAGCCCCAGTACCTTAAAAAAAAAAAAAAAAGTGAAAAAAATACTTCACCTCATAAAATGACTATATATTTATTGAGCAGGGACACGCAGTATCAAATATTCTTGAATAAACCACCACCACCAACTAAGAAAAAAAAAAGCCTGTGATTAGGGGAAAGTCATGATAAACTGATACCAAGGAAAAGTGAGTACTTTCTTCCTAGATGACTCTTTAAAGCCAATTTCTGAGACACCAGGGTTTCAAAATCAGTTTTATTGGTTGCAAGCAATGGAGCATAGTGGTCTCTTGGCCCAAAACTGCCCCCCTGATCTGCAGTAATTCTAATGTTTTATAACATCAGATTGCTAATGAATAATTGAGATGGAGCTAGACACAGGTCCCTTCATTAATAAACATTAAGGGGTTGAACAAGCTGGAGGTGGACAAATCAGAGGGAATTACAATCATTTTCAGAGCTCAGGGTTCTGAGATAGGAAATCAGAGTAGAGGTCAGCCACAAGGTTTTCCATAGGGATTTTAAACAGGGTGGAGTAGTTACCATTTCCAATAGTAAGCATACACCAGGGTGAGCTCAATCTAGAATTACCATCACAATATAAGCATAGGTAAGGGTGAGGTCTAGTCTAGAGCAACCATAAACAGGTGGGACCACTCTAGCCCGCTTCAGTAATTTCAGGTATTAACCTTTTGCTAGTTTATAACATAAAGCCATCTATATAATGATTTAATAATCATAATTATTTGTTAATTCTTAATCCTCAGTTACAAAACTAAGAGATTTGGTAAGCAGGTACTATTGGTATAATAAGTGTCATGGACACTACATACTAGAGAATGCTAAGAAATTCAGAAGATCAGGTTAACTTTCCTTTCCTCACCACCTTCAAATATACAGTGTTAATGGCTTTGCCTTAATGTAGGTAAAGGCAGGCACTAGAGTTCATGAAATCTTTTTTTTATAAAAAACTGTAAATACATTTTAAAAAAAATGAATAAGACCTTCCTCAGTTCTTTCTGCTACTGGTAATTTTTTAAAAGTTAGTATTTTTGTAGGTCAAAGTCTTTTTTTCATGATAATAAACTAAAACTTACATATAGAGCATATTGTTATATGATCTTGATCCAAGGCTTGCATTAAGGAAGTCATGGACCATGCCTCACCAGGTCTTCTTCCTCAGCCCAAATAACATTTATCTAAATTTTAGAATTCACTGGGTTTGTTTCAATATAACAAGTGGGAAATCTGAAATAGTAAGCCTTCAGAGATTTAATCTAGCTCACATAGTGTATCTAGGTCAAATAGTTTGAAAGTATAGGAGAAAAGATTTGCTTTATTCAATTAAATTCACCAGCTTCCATTTTAAATTGAATAATAAAATAGAAACTTTATTACATTTACAGATCTTTTAAAATATGGAAAATAAGGGGCAAAAAGTTTCAAAAACAAGTTTTACAGATGAACATGCTAACAATGTTGTATAATTACAGTTTGCATTTGTATAAAATACATTATACAAAAGATTTATAGTATTTGCATACATAAAAAGAATATAGCATTCAGATATTTCTGTGATCTAAGAGTACAATATGTACATTCATGGAAGAAAAATAATGATTTCCTGAGCAACATTATTGTAATTTAAAATAAGAATGATTCTTATCGTAATGCACCACCTAAATGCAGACAAAAAAATTCCACCTCTATGCTTTATAATTTTGCCTGGATTCTTCATATTTCTGAAACTCTTATCTCTATCCTTCCTATTCCCAATTAGGTAATTTTAGAAGTAGACAAGTTAAAAAAATAATTACTAAGTAATGGTTCATTTAAAGAACTCTTGAGGCCATTAAAAAAGCAGGTAGAGCCCAGAAAAACAGCAGCTTTTGAGGACCACAAAGTCCTCCGCAGGAATTACTTTAACATTACAGTCTTCTTTCTAATTCCTAATGTGGTTAGCAGACTCTATACCCCTTTTTAATCTATCTTTTGTAGAAATACGTGATTTAATGAAGACATGAATCCCATAATTCCAATGGAGGGGATGAAAAAAAATAATTCAAATGAAATCCATTAGTTTAAAACAACCATAACCATGTCTGCCTAGATTAAAAAAGGAATCTGTTCTAAAAATTACAGATTTTAGGGAGCGTGTGTAGCTCAGTGGTTGAGCACCTGCTTTCCATGCAGGAGGGGCGAGTTTCAATACTCGGGACTTCCTAAAAACAAACGATGAAAAAACCAACTCTCACTGGGGAACAAATGCAACTCAGTGGTTGAGTGCCTGCTTCCCACGTACAAGGTCCTAGGTTCAATCCCCAGTACTTCGTTAAAAAAAAAAAAAGTTACTTTGGAAATCAGACCTCTCCAACACAATTTTGAAGTACCATTAGCCAAAAGGAATCATAGACTCTTCATCAATCTGATATAAACAAAGTTATTCAAAGGACTTCTAGCCTGTTCTTTCCTAAAATAAACTGTACTTTCTTCCTTAAAACTTAATTTTTCAGCAGGCTTGATAAATACTGACCTAGTTAACACTGAATATAGTTTAGAAAGATTATACACCTGTTTTCAGGATGTCCAAGGCACACTAAAACAGTTTTAAAAATTTTAACTGAAAGATTCACTCAAAGAATCAATTTGCTACTTTTCTGACATGGTTTTATAACAGTCTCTGGTCCTCTAAACTTTGCAAGGGCTTTAATGCTTGACTTCTTTGTCCTCTCTATGATGCTTTGCTCCTTATGGTACATAAAAACCCACTTACCATATATATTAGTCAACCCATTTTGTATTAAAATTGGAGTTCAAGATATAAAAGGACCGCTCTAAGTCAAAACATTAAAAATTTGGCAATGCCCAGAAAATGAGATAGTATTAAGTATCTTAAAGTACACACTTTATTGTACAAAACATAGGCAATCCAGAGTCCTACAAATCTTGCTTCCATTGCATCATTTTGATTATATTTTTTAAAAAACATACTTTAATAAATTAAATGATAGAATCAGTACAGAAATGCTTATTTAGCCTGACTGGCTCATCCTTAACAAATCTACAATAAAGCTGTAATCGCAAGCCCTTTCAGGTCAATACCTAAACCTTTGGTCTCCATTCTTCAATTTGATACTACCGTTCAGAATCAACAGTCTAAATGGGACATTTTCTCTTTGAAAAATAAAGAAATTAAGGGATCAATAAATAAGGCAATTTTGTCTGCTATTGCTAAAAACCCTCTTTTATCCTTGTTTTTGTTTAAACGAGCCATTTTCTGCAATAGACTTGGCCCACATTAACTTGTGCTTGACAGTGAAGGTGGATATGAATTCATACTATGTAATGAATTGGATTTGACCATATGAAGTAATGCATAATTTTAATTCAAAAAATGTTAACTTACATGAAGTAATATTTTAAGGCATTAAATGTAATTAAGGCATGTGACACATGTATCACAGCAATTTATCACAGTATGTAAGGGTTTCCTAAATAATGCCAATTTGTACATATATCATACTTTTCATCAAGAAATTACAAAAGTGCTTTAAAATATCAAAAAAAGAGATATACATTAGAGGCAAATAGAATCCTTTTAAAAATAGAAGAGAGAGAGAGGTCTGTCTAGGAAAGAAAGCATTCATTTTTAACTATTCCAGTGTGTTAGTGACCAAATGGCAACTGCCCAACTGTAACCTATTATTTTGGGGACTTTCTTAGTCTCTATTAAAGAAATTACACATTACTTTCCCATTTCTGTTTCTATTTATGTTTTCATAACATGTAAATGTGTTTTTAAAAGGTTTCAAAATGAAATATTAAGTACGTACCATCATAAGTAATTTGAGTTCAACTTTTTCGCAACTAATTTTGATGGTTCATGTAGTAAATTTTCTTCAGTTGCAAACATCTAATTCTATCATTCATACCGCTTAATTAATAAACTTAAGCCATAAAATAATTGCTTAAAAAATAAAATTTAAACATAACAGTCTTGAGTAAGAAAAATAATGCACTTTTCAAGTTAAGAACTTCCTAAACACATATTTAATTTCTTAAAGCAATGATACAACAGAAATTATGGACTGACTACTCTCAACATCAACAACTAGCAAGTTTAGGGATTTTTATACACAATCCACTTGTAAATGGCTCAAAAAAAAAAAGTTGAAGAAAAACACACAGCAAATCTTCACTCTCCCTAAATACTGCTTTTAAAGTGGTTACTGAATACAATTAATAGACTGCATTCCAAATGCCCAAGTGATCGCTAACATTGTGATTATGAGCTAATTGCTAAGCTTTATGTTGAGTAGCAGGTGACTGAGATTCTTGACTATATAATTTATGATCATCTTGTTGGCCAAAGTTTATTTCTTTAGTTGGAACAATTCCATTTTCCACTTCTCTCTGCTGTGATGGGGGTGTGATTCCTGAATGCAAATGTGAAGAATCCACCGTTGAATGGTGACTAACATCCACTTTAGCTAAAATTTCATAATACAGCAAATAAAATACTGGCGTTATTATACCAACTATCAACATTATTACTACAGCTGTCCACCAACCTATTCCCCAGTCTGCTCCATAATAGGGATCCTTCCGGTGAGTGTTTTTGTTATCAGGTTCAAAACGTATCTGTTGTGCTGTTAAGGCAGACACCACTTCGTTAAGGTTCTCTCTTTTGGTGTCTGTACATTTTACTATTTGTTCTATGTCTCGGTCTACTTCTTTTAAAAAGCTACCAGCTGACTCACTGGAAGACAGACATTCAGTTGACAAAACTTCCTGTTCTGGAGCATATTGAACAGGTGAAGGCCGTGAAGCCTGTCTTCCTTTTGGAGGATAAAGTGTTTCAGTCAAGGAACTAAACTTTTTTACTGGAATTTTTATACATCTAAGGGCAAAAAAGTCTTGATCGCTGATGAGGTTGTTAACCCTCTTGATATCTGCTACCTGTAAAAAAAAAAAAAAAAAAAAAAAAACAACATTCAACTGAACTCCAAATTAAGATAGGTACAATATTCAATCATTTCAGTTATTTTGGAGAGAAAAAAAAAAGGTGAGTTTAACTTTAGAATTAAGTTACCGCACCCAGAGAGATTTGATTTTATTGCTGGGTAATAGTTCTATACCACTTTTAACCTACCAGTCTTAGGATATCACCAATTACTTTTTTTTTCCCCTGATAAATTTATTATTTTTTTATTTTTAAAAATTTTTTGTCTTTATGAGGTACATAGTCAAAAAAAAATTACTTTTTAATATCATACATATATTATTAAACCTAATTAATCCTAGCTATCCATCGACATGCTAGGATCCTTCGCCATTTCCGTTGTGTATCATGCACAAATACCACACTAGTACTGCTTGTTAACAAGCTGTGGAGGAAGGATTACAGATTCTTACATTCCTTCTTTCAATTTGGCAATTGGCATATAAGCAAATGTCAATTTACTCAACAAAGCTACTATATTTTATCTAAAGATGCATCATTATCTTTTAATTTTATCCTAAGGGGTAGGGCCAGGGGAGGAAATCCATTAAGTATTAATGAAGATGTCATCATTCCAATTTCTGAGATTTATGTGTGTGTGGGGGAAACATATACCTTCAAATTGATAATATATAGTAATTTATTCCCTTTTGGTTGTTTCCTGAAGTAATTCCAGACTTCTGTTTAAATGCATCATTTAACTAACCTCAAAATCAGTCATTTTTATAAGCTTTCATATATAATATATGTACATCCTTAACCACCTGCCATTGTTAAGAAGCAGGGATTTACCAATTGACATGTCAGGCTCTCCCACCACCTTTAAGTTATTAGTCCCATTCATCATCCCTTATGATGCCTTCATCTAAGCCCTGATCATTTAACACCTGACTGATATCAGAGAGGAGAGTGAGTCTAGTGTGAAAATTTGGTTTTTTCTTTGGTCAATTCGATGGATAATGATGCCATTCGCTGAAAAAAGGTAAGAAAAGGATAAGCAGTTTGTAGACATGTTGGGTTTGAGGTGTTTATGAGATATGCAAGTAGAAGATGTCCAGTAGGTAGTTGTAGATAATATGTCTGAAACGCAGAAGAATGATCTTGGCTAGAGAGAAGTATTTTCAGATTATTAGCAAAAATGGTAAAGTCACAAGAGTAAATAGATTCACTAGAAATAGACTGGGGAGAAAAAGCTGAAATAGTGAAGATCCTCAAGGAACATCAACATTCAAGGGGTATGTTTCAAAATGCACAAAGGAGATTAAGAAAGTGTAGTCAGGAAGGCAATATATGATAGTGGCTAAGAGCACAGACTTTGAGCTTGAAGCATGGCTCCTGACATTTTCTAGCCCTGTTATATGGGGCAAGTTGTCTAACCTCTGTGCTAGTTTCCGTATCTGTAAAATAACAGTAATTAACTACCTACTTTATAGGGTTGATGTGAAGACTAATGAATTAAAATGTACATAAAATGCTTACAAAGTATATAATACATAGTATGTATTATATTAATGTTAGTTTTTTGTTAAATAGTAGGAAAACCAAAAACCTTCAGAATCAAGGTCAAGCAAAGAGTTTCTAGGAGAAAGTTGTGAACAGGATCAAATGCTGATGAGTGATCCAGTCCAATGAAGACTGAAGATGGTCATATTGGCAAAATCAGCTTCCTTGGAGTATATGTGTATGGGGGCAGGAGAAAACTGAATAACTAGGAGGTGAGATAGAAAGGGTGCTTTTCATTTTACTATTTTTTTTTCCGAAAACAAATGAAGAATCATCAACAAGACACAAAGCCTGACCCCATTCTCTTTGAATGCTTGGTATTTTATATTCTTAACAATAACTAATTACTCAATACTCTTCCTGAACTAGGCTTCCAAGGTTTATTACCCATTTCTCCAAATATCCACTTCTGCTAATTTTCTTGGTTGCTTTTAGGATTTCAACCTTGAACTTTTAATTCCTATCACCATTTTATAATAGATTTTAAATCATTCCTAATACTGAATATTTACAAGTGAAATACAGCACTACATACAGTACTTTAAAAATGATAAATCCTTCTGTAATGTTAATCTTTTTTACTAATTGAGGTCTTCACAAAAGCAAGCACTGTTATTCTTAACTCCATAACTTTATCATCCTTCCCCTACTGTGGCCAATGCCTTCTTGCCTCTTAAGTTAGGCTAGTCTCCTTTCATTGTTCACTTCAGATAAGAAATCAGCTGCACATCCTGTTATTTCCCTTAAATACATTTCCTATCAATTTCTTCTCTGTCCTTACCACAAATATTTTCATCCAAGCCTTAATCATCTTCATCTGAATTATGGCAATAACCTACCTCTTTATTGGAACCCCTCCAAATCAGCAGCAGTCTTCACCATTTTGCCTCACTCTTCCTAAAACCTTACAGTGAGTATTCTCTTACTTTATGCAGCAAACTTTTCTTTCTACTGTCTCAAAGCACTTCATCCCAATGTGCACCATGCATTTCTGAAATACCTACTAAAACTCTGTTGTTTACCTTATTTCCTCCATGAAATCTCCACATCCCTCATTTGCCTGAATTTCTCTTCTTTTCATCTCAATTTTTAATCATTCAGATGGCATTTCAAATTTCCCATTTAAGAAAATTTTCCAATTTCACGAAAGGGCAGCTAATGTCTTTCTCTAATAAAACTAGTAGAACACATTCTTTTCTTGGATTTAATGTTTTTAGCTTTGCCTCTCATTTTAAAGTGTTGATTAATTTTCATCACCTACCTTATAAGACACACTGTAATTTATTTCTCAGTGGTTTTATTTCTCTGTAAAACATGTATTCACATGTTTATTTGCATTAAAAAATGATGCATTAAATCAGATGTTTTCTGATTTAATAAGCGACTGTTTTTGGGCATACATTGATTAATTGAGAAAGTACAATATGTAAGATTTTCACACAAATATAAAGTATGTTATAAAAACATTTTATTTAGAAAAATTACATTGCAAGGACATACTGAAATTCACACTATTTTGATTTTTTGAGTTCACTGGGTTAAACAAAGTGTCTCTAAATGAAAAAACTAATAGATTACAAGAATTATCATTTACTAAGACTTAGTAAAATTGTTAGGTGTACTTCACAGAAAATGAGAAAATGAATGACATTAGTGAGTAGATAACAAAACCTGTTGCAAGTAAAGTGTTTTTCAAATCTCTTAATTATTACCTGCTGGATCATTAAAAATAATTTTGATGATAAAATTTTTTCATATACCTTGTAAGTATAAATAAATCGCTTACACTATGGCATAATTTTCATTTGCCATCTACTCTGTTTATGTGAATAAGGTTTTTCTGTGTTTTCATTTATAAAAATGAATGGGGAAGAAACAAAGAAAAAATGATGTCAAACTTTGGGCTACTCTGGTAAATAATATCCTTTCACAGATAAGTGAGCAAGCTGCTCCAAAACAAAAATCTCAGTTACTCTCACCTCCTCAAGAAATATATTTCAATAAACTTTTTTGTTTATTAAGTTTGTAAAGTCAAAATTTGAAATATATTTGTTTTGAGCAATTGTGAATAACTGCAACAATTATTCTACCCAGAAACAAAAATTACACAGGACTTCAGGGCCACAGGAAACTAAAAAATAATTCAAATAAATATACATATATATTTATATTGCAGAGAAATGTGTCGTGATCAGGAAAGAGCTTTCAAGTATAAAAATATTTTACATTTTGAAAAAAAAATTTGCGAGGGGTATGAAAATATGGATGGATGAGAAAAAGGGCTGAAATAAAATTTCCTGCTTTAAAAAAAGCATAATATGCATAGTTTAAAAAATCGATGATTTCAGGTAGCAAATCCCAGTTGTAGAATTCAGAGGACACGTTTAAAGAGTGTCTAACAATGTTACTTTTAAATGTCAATATGGACAACAATCTGGAAATTATATTCTTTATAACTACTTAAAGTTATTAAGAAATACTTAAATTCACTTAAAATGCACAACAACGAATGTAGATTTCAAAATTCTTTTGGGAATATGAGAATAGAGTTTGAAAATCAATATTCTAAACCATTTCCATATCAGTGTGCTAAATGCCAACAGATTCCTCTGCTAAGGACTCAAAATAGACAAAATACAGATATAAAATTGGTTTAAAGATACAGAGTTTAATATCTATTAAAATTTAAAATACAACATCCCTTTGAAGTAGCAATCCCAATTCTGGGAATCTTATCTCCCAGAAATAAAGGTACCCTCATTAAAAGATATGGTCATGACAATCATCACAGCAATGATACTCATTGCACAATGTAAAATGCCAAGAAAATCCTGACTGTGTGAGTAGGGAAATAGCTTAATTATGATACATCCATATTATGGACCATTATATAGCTATTTAAAATAATCAGATCTATGCCAATGAGGGATGTCCATGAAATACTACAAAATGAAAAAGAAATTTGTAGCACAATATGCATAAATAAATTTTAAAAACACAAAAACTAACTCCCTCCCTAAATATTAACATATATAATATGTATAATATATGGGTGCAGAAAATTTATCTGTGTGTATGTATGTTTAATAGCACAAAAAAACAGCACATACACACATAAAAAAGGTATGGAAAGTAATACACCAAAGTATTGACACTGTTTAACGCAGGAAATTGGGGAGATTTTTTTTTCCTTACATATTTCTACATTCTCTTACAACCTGATGAAAGAAAAAGTTAACATATTGGGGTGTTTTTCAATACTCAATATTAGAATCATGGATTTAGAAATAAAAATTTAGGTATTCACTTAAAATTTTAAAAAATTAACATCCACCAACATGATAGATTTCTATGGAGAGAAGAAAAAAGCACAAAAGGGAATAAAGGAAGGGATAAGATAAAAGAACAAGGAATTTATTTCAATTGGGGCAAATGAAAAAATAATTTATTTTGGGCTGCATTATGCAAAATTAAAGTAAAACTTACCGTACAACAATACTGAAGTGCTATTGCATTTAAAGTATCTCCTTCCTGTATATCTTTTGTTAATACTATAATGTCATCAAGTCTATCTCTTGACGTACTTCTTCGGACCTTTTCTCTTCCTCTGGATCGAAGCTCATACATTTCAGCATCCTCCTCTTTCATATCATTGTCTGTACAATTTCCGAATGCATGTACTTGTCCACTCAACTGAATCCCTGGAAGAGGAAAGCTAAAATTCTGCTTCCTCCCTGCCATAATATCAAAAATCTGCAAAATAAGTAAATAAAATAGAGCAGAGAAAACTTTGGAATGTAGCTGATCCATATGACTGATTTACATGCATCTTACATTCATGGTAGCCTAGGCTTTTTCTTTTATAAAAGAATGATTTCAGTTATTTAAAAACTGAAGTGCAAATTTTGCTGAAGAACAATGAACATATTTGGCAGTGGAGACAGTATAACAGGTGGAAGAAGTAAGTCATTCTAATAGACCACATATAACAAAACATGGGGGATAATTACATTTTAACAACTGCAAATTGCTATAATTTTTTTTTTAGGTCAAAAGTTAAGTTCCCCTTATTCCAACTATGTGAAAAAAAATTAAGGATATAATTCTCAATTTTGCTTTAAAAACCTGTGACCATATGTACAATTTATAGTTCTGACAAAATCAAAGTATGTTTTATATATACATGCACACACAATACTTTTATGAATCCACAGCTGTTTGGCTTATCATGCATCTTAAATTCATGTGGGAATGAAATATGTTTTGTACTACTCACCTAGCTCCCCAACTTCATGGATTTCAGTATGCATATTTTGTACAATATATACCTTCTATAGCTTCTTCTAAGCCAGGTCATAATTTTGTTTTCTACTAGGGATTTTTCTTCCCAGGAACCTTTTCACCCAGATTAAGTCAAGAGTCCTCATCAAACTCATTTATGGCCCAAAAAGATAGTACAAATTTTAAGTTATTCATTTATACTTAAAAAAAAAAAATTAAGACTAGCTGAGAGCTGACATAAGTTTAAAAACGCCCCAATGAATACTGTTTTCTTGAATACTCACTCTTCACTCATCTTCATCAAGTTGATCTGTTCTTATTAAAAATGAACAAAAACAAGAACATATAAAACTAACTTCACATTCACACTTTAATTTCATATTAAAAGTCCACATAAGAAGAGGACAGTAGAGTGCTTTCATTTGTTGTTGTGAAAGACAAGAAGACAAGTTATAAGAGGCATTTCAGAGATAAAATATTTAGGACTTACAAATGTGGCTTAAATATGAAGAGTGAGAGGGATGAAGTTAAGAATCACTCCACAATTTCTGATTTGCATAACTGAATAGACTGTGGTGCCCTTCTTTACCATATAGAAACGGGCTTGTAGGGGAGAAACCGATTATAAATTCCTGTAAGACAGCAAAAAGGAATTTCAAGGAGACAAGCAGGCTGTATTGTCAAATCAGAGTAAAAGTATTAGTTACAGGTATAATTTTATGACTCATCTACATATAGGTGAAATTGAAGCTATGGGTGTGGACAAGATTTCCTAGGGAGAGAGCACAGAATAAAAGAAGGCTTAAGATTGAGTCTTGAAAAAACCCAACATTTAGTATGTGGGTGGAGGAAAATCAGCCTGCCAAGAAGATGGAAGTGTCCAGAGGAAGAAACCACTGATGTGCTCTGTCAGGAAGCCAAGGCAACATGTCTCAAAAAGTACTCAGTTCAGTTTAGAATACAATGGAGGAGCAAAGTAAGATGAGTACCAAGTAAAACAGAAAAACAGAACCAGATACCAATGACAAGGTCCTCATTTGTTAGCTGGATGACAATATTATTTTATTCTCTATGTAGGCACATACTTATAAAATTCTTTAGAACTATTTCAGATAATTGAATCCAACTCTTGAAAAAGTTTCTCTTTCTGCTCTATGACACCACTGTAATGCTTTAAAACTCAAGGGTTCCTATTTAGCTAACACAGTAAATAATAGCTACATTATTTTACATTACTTATTACCAAGAACTAGGATTCCAAACTTGACAGCTACCTAACTAAAGAAAGCTACCCACATTGTACATCTTAAAAGCAGTTTTGAAGTCATGATCACACCTGTTTCTTCAATGAATAGGTCTCTAAAAAGTGACTAAGATGCTTTATTTTTAATTCTCAAAAATAAGATGAAAAAGTTTAGCTCATCTTCACCTAAATGGCTAACAGTTTATTTCTGGGGGGTGTCTGTGAACACAGATCTACATTTTTCTGGGGAGAATATTTATTGTTTTCATATTCTTCAAAGAGGTCCAGTGGGGTCCATGATCAAAAAAAAGTGTTAAGAATCACTAATATGACGTTATTTACATGTGGCTATACTGACCTAGTTATGCTGTCCTTTATACTTGTCCTCGGTGATAATGTCCTTAAATTCCCAAAAACTGGGTTAGTATAGCTAACTGAAAATCACTGAGAAATGCCCAAAAGCCATTTTAGATATTTATACCCATTCCCTTCCAAGACATATTGCTAAATAATATTTAAAGTCCAGAACACCTGTCTCACAGTCTCTCCACTCCCCCTTTGTAATGAAATGCAGGCAGCAGAATACTGGGTATTTTGTTTCTGAATAATCAGGAATTGCTTGTGAAAAGCTGGACTCTCACCGAGGCAGATAATTATCTGAGCCAACTATTTAGAAATCAGCAAATACATAGTATTCAAGTCATCTGGCTCAATTCTCTTCCCCTCTGTTAATTCTTAGCGCCAGGAAACACACACGAAATTCCCTCTTCAGAAAACAGAAACAATCCTGCATGTCACATAGACAACCAAGGGACCACAAAAAGTAATTACCCAATGGATACAGTGTTAAAGCATTCATCAACTCAGTTTGTCACTAAAAATGGTTTCCCAGACACCTTCGTAGGGTATAATAAATGAATGCCGTTGGGTGTGTCGACTGGACCATTCTTTAAGCACGGAAAGGGCTACAGAGTGCAAGAAGGTTCAGCATTGGGACAGAATCACAAGGACCACATTCACCAGGGCCAATTCCGTTTTTAAAAACCTAACTTCTCTACCTCTCCATTCCACACGTCTGGCTTTCCTTTTCCTTTTATCCCCACCGAGAATTCTTACGCCACACCAGCACACTTGGATGCCGTCAGCGAACGTTCAATACCAACATAAGGATATGGAAGAAATGTAGCGTTTGGATGGGAAATGCATTGTCCTGGGAGTCAAGCTGGTAGAAGTCCTGACGCTGGGCCTCAGTTTCCCGGACTATCTACCCAGGAGTTTGGGCGGGCCTGGTCTCCAAGGTGTCCCGGGGATCCCCTGTAGGCTAGAATCCAAACCCCGCGCAGCCGCCTCGCCGCGCTGTCCGCCGCGGCCTCCGCCCGGCCTGGGGTTGGGGCGCATCCGGGGCCCACCCCCGCCGGCCGAGGCGAGCGCGCCCCCCTGCGGCCGCCATCTTTACCTGTCCTGTCAGCAGGGGGCTCGCAACAAGAAGACGGCTGCCGGGCCAGCTGTCGCCACTGCGAATCTCGACAAATTCATGGCAGACGATCCGTTTTCGGCAGCCCCAGTCCGCCGCCACCGCCGCCTCCAACGTCCCCGCCTTCCTGACCGTGCGCGGCCGCCACGTCCGCAAACCTGTCGTGCGTCATCGCGTCAAGTGGGAGGACGAGGAGGAGGAGGTAGTGGTGGGAGGGGGGGGGGGGAGGTGGGAAGGGAGGGGTAGAAGGAGGAAGGAGGTGGGAAGGGGTGGGAAGGGAGCGGGAGGAGGAGGAGGATGCGAGCGCGAGGGCGAACTCCGAACCCAGGGCTTTCCCCGGCACGCAGGCGCAGGGACTCCTTCGAAGTCCGGGGGCGGGTCGGATTTCCAACCTCGCCCCCGACTCTTGCCCTTCGACCCAGCCCCTCACGTCCCGTTGGCGGACTCTGCGGGCAGCGACCGCTGGCCAACCTCGCGACCCTGGGCGACGTAGTGGTTGAGTCTTTGTCCCGCTGGCAAAGACCGTCTGGAAAAGACTGAGGAGGGGATGGTGCTGAGGGTTTGTCGTGGAGCTCTAGAGCGTTTATCTTGCTCTACGTCTGGAGGTTTGTGTAGGGTGGGGAAGGACACCTCAAAAGCAGTGTTGACATCCCTGTTTCAGAATATTATACTGCGATTATTACCTTTTCATGCCAAAGCCTCCAGGCTGCTGCAAAAGAGGCAGAATCCTGTAAAGAAACCTTAAGATGGGGAGGCTGGGCTCAGGGGCATTTGTTGCAGGCCTTTTGTGTATCGGTGAAAAAAGTGAGCCATCTAGTGTCAGGCCCGCGGAAGTGTCTGCTCCTGGAGCCCTGGCTCTCAGGCTTCCTATTTTTTGTGAGACAAGGCCGTCTGCGAACTAAATCTGGTTAAGAAAATTAGTTGAAAGTCCTTGATAGTTACTATTAGAATCAATAAGATAGCTTATTAAATAACGAACTTATAACTTCATATATATTTTTCTCACCAGATTTGCTAAACAACATGATAACATGTTTGCATTTATGTAAACCAGTGTAAAGCGTTTTAATGGTCCCTCTAATGTGTCTCCCAATGTTGACGTTATGGACGTTGCCCTTTGACGACCATGCTAAGTTTTAACAATAATATCCACTGTAAGTCCAAACAGGCGGGGTGCAGGGCTGGAAGCACTTTTATTTTCAGAGTGTCTGAATATTTATTCATCATGAAGCTTTTGAAGTTTTGTTTTTAAATTGTTTTCAAAGCGTTTGTTTTTGGTTTTCTGAAAAGTGCCTCAGCAAAGGTTAGGAATTCTGCATTGCAATATTTTTCTTTTATTTAAGGGGATAGGCACTGAGCTCCACGATACTACAAAAAGAACGGCAGGGAAAGAAGACAGAAAAAAAGAAGTTGTCAGAGCTGTTCTGTGGGCTGTTGCCCTTGTGACACCCCCGTCTGTAACCATTTATCACTGAGACATTTTCTCATCAGTAGACAAAGGATATATTCCCTGCTTGATGTGTAGGACTTCAGCTGCTCAGCCTTCATGAATGTTAATGTGAATAAACCTTCTTTCTGCATATACGTTACTTTTCTTATTTTAAAGTCAGTAGACAGTGGTTTCCCTGTGAGAGCCAGAGTGATAGAATTTCAAGCACCACTACAAGAGAATTACCTGTTTCCTTTTTATGCTTTCTTGATGCTAACTACTCGTTATTGAATCACTATTTGTATTTAACAAGGGCCCAGTTAGTGAACTTTTTTTTTACGGAAGAGGCAATGATAGAATTATATTTTATTATTAGAATATACAAAGAAAGCAGTTAGCTGTGAATTTTTGGCCCTGTTCCAAAATTTGACCAGTTGAAGTACTTTGTCACTGAGAAAAAAGATGTCCTTATTGCTCAGCAAAGCCTAAAGGACTTTCAGTTTTTAAGATCCCATCTGACCAAGTTTCAATTTAAAAGACTATAGATGAAAAAATATGTAGTTTCTAGGAATGTGGGTTTCTGTAGCCAACTTTTAGGTTTTGAGGTTTGCTCAAGAATCAAAATTGTAATGAATAAATCGATGCAACCTCTTAGGGGGATTATTTGACAAGAGCTATCAAAATTAAAAATTCAGTCGACTGAACTATTGCATTGTTAAGTATTATCTTGGATAGATATATTCAGAAATGTTTAAATGGTACAAAATGTTCATCAGTAGCAGACAGTTTAAATGATTTCTGGTACATTTAAACAATATAATATTATGCATCTGCTCAAAAGAGTTAAGTCACTGTGTATTTACTGATTTATTCATCCAATATCTAACAAATTTTTTTTGAAGGAAAAGTTTGTGAGACTCTTGTTCCAGGCATTGGAGATACAGTGGTAAAATGACAAAGTTCCCCTATTTATAAAGCTTCCATTACTGTAGTCACGCGGAAAGATTTCAAAAATGTACTTTTAAGAGAAAAATGTAATTTGGCCTGTAGGGGTATGGTTTTATTTCTTTGGAATAAAATTTTAAAATGTTTGCACACACAGGCATAAACATACTTATATATCTGTGCAGGAATATGCCTTCAGTTTTTGTTTCTGGAAGGTCACTCAAGGAATTTTTCACAATGGTTAGTTAAAAGGGACTAGATGATAGGAAAGTAAGTGGGAGACTTTTTCCTTTTAGAACTCTACATGGGTTGAATTTTTATTACCTTATGCTTTTTTATTATTATTAAAGACTATATTGCCAAAATATTTGAACATATTTTATTGTTGAATAACAGGATTTATTTTATCCACAGTTAACAAATAGCCAAACATCTCTCTTTTGATGATTCTAAGTTAGTTTTTACTTTTTATTTAAGTAGTATCTGCCTAAAGAAAAGAACCAGATAAATTCCCTTGGAAATCATAAAATGAAAGGATAAAGCAACACTGAATTCCTTCTTTATTTGCATCTGCCTGATTTCTCTCATCCCTGCTCTTTCATTCTCTGCTCCTTCCTTTATCCTTTTCTTATAAACTGTATTTTCTAGAACCAAAACTGGGAAAGACTGTTGTATGCTAAGGAAATAAAGTAATCTCAAGTGAGTTTAAAACTAGAATATGGTATGCAACCTAAAAAAACCTCTCATGTCTAGTCTTGGAACAATCTATATGGGAAGTAAATTATTGTCCTTTCTCTAGAAGTCTTGACAAAATCAGGCTGCATGATTTACTCATGTTCTGCCAGCAAATGAACCACAGAACTCGCTACTTCCCTTTCACTTGTGTGATTTTAAAACATAGGATTTTCATAATCACAGCTCTGCCATATTGTAGATAGAGAAGAGTCAAGGGCGCTCAGCAATCCAGAGTTGCTTATAAATGCCAGTAATTCAGGAATATTAGATATGACTTGAGAGGGAGGGGGAAGAATAGGTGCAACATGGGGGCGTTTTTGGAACATTGGGATTGTCCTGCATGACATTGCAATGATGGATACAGGCAATTACACGTTTTGTAAAAACCTATAAAATTGTGCAATGCGAAGAGCAAACTACAGTGTAAACTGTAGATCTTGGCTAATACAATGCTTCAATATGTGTTCATTGGTTGTAACAAATGTCCCACACTAATGAAAGATGTTAATGTGGGAAGGTGTGGGATGGGGAAGGAGTGGAGTATATGACAATCCCCTATATTTTTGATGTAACATATATTTTGATGTAATCTAAAGCCTCTTTAAGAATAATAAAATTTAAATAAAAACATTAAATATGACTTAAAAATGACCATTTTTTATGTTCCATACCATACTGAAGTTAGGTGAAAACTACAAATTCTGTTCTTAAATTCTTAATCTAACAAGTTCATCTATATAGAAAGGAAGAGTTATATGTTTATAATTAAGTAGATTATATCTTGAAATACTTTGCTTTTCATGGTCTTTACAATCATTAAGGCCGCATAGGCAAATCAATGAATGCCCCAGAACCTGTAACCTCTTGCTTTTGTGCTTACTCCTATAAAGACCTAAGATGGCCACACAAAATTCAGTTAAGTCCTCTTCATCATAAAAAAACAGAAAGGATAAAGGATGACCCAGTATATGGAATTGGCGGTGGGGGGGGGTGGGGGGCTGAGCAAGTAAATGTAGTCTAGAAAGTTGTTGGCATTAGCTAGAGGTAATTTGTTTAGGAAATTCTGAAGGCTAGGGAGTGGGGAAATATAAAAGGAAAATGGGAGAGGCAACAGGGTCTTCCCATTCTTGTCCAGGTCTTTCTAGATAGTTAACAATATCTGTGACAATCATAACCTTAACCACTCTGAAAAACTAAGAAGTTCCCAAGCCAAGCTGCTCTGCCTATCTAAAGAATCACAGAGTAGTGAAGTGTTCATATGTAAAATGAAGATGGTGCTTATCTGACAAAAATATAGAAATTACATCTATTACATCTATTCATTCAATAAGTAATTATTGAGCATCCACTGTGTTTCAGTATTGTAGATAGTGATAAATGAATGGAGGAAAAAGGCTGGAGTGTTTTGGAAGTGGGAAGTGTGCATTTTAAATAGGGTAGGAAAGGCCTGGTTGAAAGACCTGACGAACAAATGTGTGAGGTTTGTTGCTAACCTGGTGGGATGAACTTGCCAGGCAGAAGGAAAAGTCAAGTGCAACATTCCTGAGAGAGGAATTATTCCTGGTGTGTTGGAGGAACAGCAAGGATGCCAGCATGGAGTGATTGTATGAGGGGAAGAGCTATAGGAGATGAGGGCAGAGAGGTCAGAAGGAGCCAAGTCAGATTGGATTTTGTAGGCATTGCAAGTACTTTAGCATTTACTCTGAGCAAGGTGGAAAATGATAGGAGGGTTTTGAGCCGAGGCAGATAAAAAAATCTGCCTTTTAAAAGGATCACTAAGGAGGGCTGGGGTGGAAGCAGAGAAATCAGTTAGGAGGCTACTACAGTAATACAGGAAAGAAGGGGGTTGGCTTGAATCAGAATCGAATATCAAATATCACATTGGTTTAGATTAAAACTTTTTGATTTAAAAATATATATTCAAAAAGTACCTAATTCTTAAGAATGCTCAATTTTAGTTTTAAGCACTTTTTCCCTGTTACTTGTTACATTCTTTGTTTGATCAGTGAGTCTGTACTTAGTGTCTCTTTACCCATTTACTCTAAATAAGTCAGATTTACTACTGTAGCAATTGTTGGATCTACCTTCTCACCATGTTTTCTTTTATTTATAGTTAAGGTTGAGCTAATTTTTCCCCCTTCTTCTCAAGCTTTAATCCTATCTGGATTCTAAATCCCTTCAGAATTATTTGAAGCAAAGAAAGCCTGCTGACTTCAAAGTGTGTTTCACACTTGGGTGTGTATAGCAAGAGTAGTGGAACCTTCCTGTCCATGCAGCATAGTGTGTTTAGCAATGATACATGCCAATCAATGAGCAAACTGTTAAGAAGAAATATAGTGAAACTCATTTCTGTGATTTGTTGTTTGAAAAAGACTTATTTTCCTTTGGAGTACTTTACTAAATCTAATCTGTTATTTTGGAGAGGAATTAAATAGTATCAACTAAAACTTCATTACCTGTCCTTAAGGTTTGGTGTAACATAAATGAACACTTGATTTATAAATATTTCTAAATCTTATTGTTTTATTATAAAGATAAAAGCAAAGCAAAACAAAACAAAACCCCATACTAATCCTCAAAAGGAAATCCTTGTGTGTTGTTATTGACTTTGTAATTAATGCTGTTGTAAAAGAAGGATTTACCCAGAGAAAGAACGATAATTTGTATAAAATAATTATGGTTGCTCATAAGGCAAAGCCTTAAACCATTATATAATCTATAGTAATGAAATAGAAATTCTAACCCTTCTACTTTATTTGGTTATAGCAACTGAATGGGATGAAGTTTGAAGGACAATGTGTTGTGAATACACAAAAGCGTTTATAATAACTTCTTTCCTCCTGTTCTGTGCTGCCTTCCATGAGTCAAATTCACCTTTCTCTAAATATCTGCCCTTTTTCTATTAAAATTCTAGTTTCATAAGAATTGGAAGTTGAGCAGGTTGTTGCTGTTTGGGTGTGTGCAATGAGATCTCCCAAATGTATTGGTAAGCAACTGGAAATCTTCAGCAAGGAGGTTATGGTAAGAAAGGTAGCATCCACCTCTTTTAACATTTATGAAGGTAAGGCAATCTGTATAAAACTGACATTTCAATAACTATACCAGCTGTTCTCAAAGTTTGTTCTATGGCTCCCTGAGGGACGGTCCCTAAGACTACTTTTTGGGGTCCCTGTTGTCAAAATTATTTGCAGTTGTTCTAAGAAATTATTTGCATTGTCCACTATTTTTTCTTTTGCACTCATCCTGAATCCTTAGCATGAATCAAGGCAGTGGTATTACGAAACGGTAAAAATCACTAATTTTACTGTACTTTAACCTTTGAGTGTATGCCTTTCCTTAATCTTTTTCATGAAATGAGACGTGTAGGTAGAGAACTTCTGCTGCATATTTATATACAATGGTTGCTCTTATTTGAGTTGGGAGCTGAACAAGCCATTTTTATCACAGAGCACCATTTTTAATTGAAAGAAGACATAAAAACTATGATCAATCAGACTTGTATATTTGGCAGGTATTTCCTTGAAAATGAACCAAGTAAGCTATTTACTTCAAGGAAAACAGTATGTGCTACCATTGATAAAACTCAAGTTTTTTAAGCAAAAATTAGAATTTTGGAAAACCTCTATTCACTTCTGTGAGCTTGGCAGTTTCCCCAAACTGAAAGAATTTTGTGATCTGATCAGTGGTGATATAAATAATGTGATTCTCATAAAACAAAATATGTCAACATTAGGAAAAATCTGTGTAACTCAGTAAACCACTATTTTCCAAATGAGTAATGCATAATGTTACAAAATCATGCATGGGTTAAAGATCCATTCAAAGAGTGAGATATACCAAGGGATTTTAATGTGACAGAAAATAAAAGTTTATTTATATGGTTTCAGATGCCCCATTGCAGGCAACCTTTAAGAAACTCATCAAGGTTTCCAAGTACATATCTGTTTGTTTTTTTTAAAGATTTATTTTTAAATTATTTGTCTCCCCTTCCCCACCCTCCCCAGTTGTCTGATGTGTGTGTCCATTCACTGTATGTTCTTCTGTGTCTGCTTATATTCTTGTCAGCTGAACCGGGAATCTGTGTGTCTTTTTGTAGCGTCATCTTGCTGCATCAGCTCTTTGTGTGTGCAGCACCACCCCTGGGCAGGCTGCACTATTTTCACACTTGGTGGCTGTCCTTACGCATGTGTGTGGTCTGCCTTACGTAGGGGACACCCCTGTGTGGCACAGCACTCCTTGCGTGCATCAGCACTCCACATGGGCCAACTCATCACACAGGTCAGAAGGCCCTGGATTTGAACCCTGGACCTCCCACGTGATAGACAAATGCTCTATCCATTGAGCCAAATCCGCTTCCCCCAAGTACATATCTGTGTGTGGCCAGATTTCTTCTTATACTTCGTCAAAACAACATATAGCAACAGATTAAATGCAGAATAGATACAGTTATCTTCTATAAGTTAGACATTAAAAAGATTTGTAAAAATGTAAAACAATGCCATTCTCACTAAATAATTTTTTGGAAATAGTTATTTTTCATAAAATGTATTTTTATATCAACACAAATGGGTTTATTTTAAATTGATTATATGAATTACTACATATAAATTTTTCTTAGTTTTCAATTTAACATGGTAAATATTGATAGATACAGTTCACATAATCAAAATTTTAGGTCCTCAGTTTTAAGAGAATAAAGGAGTTTGATCTCTAACAATTTTAAGAACTGCTTAGTTATACCCTAAGACATAACCTGAAAGTTATCTAAGTCAAGATACAGTGTGGGTTCTAGGGTACAAATAATTTTCTAATATAAATATGTTGTGCCTCTAAATGTTACAGAGTAAAGCATAACTAGAACTATGACTTCTTCTGATTATATTAGCCACCAAAATGTAAATTAGAATACTAGAAACTATATTAATAGTGGGAGACGTTGTCTGAAGGGAAGGGTGAAAATATTGAAGAAAGGTAAGGCAGGGGATGAAAAGAAGCAGAGGGGGCCCTATTTCTACAACTGGATTGGGATGGCAGAGAAGGGAATAGTTATGGGATCCACCAGGATGAAGGAAAAAAGGTTTAGGAGCATGGGCAGTGTCAGTTACTAAAGTCATGGAATTGGGTTGGAGGTTGGGACTTGAAAAATGGTAAGTGGTGGGTGAAGAGAGCATGGGCCGAGGAAATTCATGATTCCGTACATTAACTCAATTTAAGAAACTCGTAACGATTTCAAATGTGATTTCTTTTTCTTTTGTCTATGTGTTTGACCTGTGGTAATAGTACATAGCTTAGACTTTCTAATTGTTTATTATGTGCTAAATTCTAAGAGATTATGTGTCTGGCACTATTCTTTTTCTTTTTTTTAATACATTTTTGGAAGAATCATTTGAGAATAAGTTGCAGCTATCATGAGACTTCATCCCTAGATACTTCAGCATGTCTCTTAAGAATAAGAACTTTCTTCTTTAAAACCATAATGTATCAAGAAATAAAATGCTGCTACATATTATTTTCTAATATTCAGCTCATATTGGAATATTCCAGTTAGTCCCAATTATGCCCTTTATCTGGCTTTCTTTTTATATTTATTTATTTATTTAAAAATTAGGTTCAGGATTTAATCAAGGCTCAAGCATCGCATGTAGTTTTTAATTTCTTTTACTCTAGAAGAAGTTTCCCAGTAGCCCCCCTGTGCAGTTTTACTGGTCTTGCATGACTTTGATATTTTTGATAAATGTAGGGTGCAGTTGTTTTGCAGACTGTACCTCAATTTTGATTTGTTTAATTGTTTTCTCATGATTAGATTCAGGTTCCGGTTTTGTGTTTTTGCTTTTTTTTTTGGCAAAAATACTATCTGGGTGATATCTGTCCTTCTCAGTGTATCATATTGGAAGACACACGATATCAATTTGCCTCATTATTGGTGACCAGGCACTTTTCTAGGTGCTTTGTTCATCTATTTTTAAAAATAGCCTTATACTATAGCGAGAGCCTTTATTTTTTACAGATTTCACTATTTTATACGTAAGGACACTGAGAGGTTAAATATCTTGACTAAGATCACATAGCTAATAAATAGTAAGGCAAGCTTTTGAACCCAGATTCTGTTAAGTTTAACCACCAACTACATTGTGAAGAGTCTTACTAACTTTGTGACTTAGCTCATCACCTACCTCCAGGAATTATAAGTGGAGGTCAGGAAATTGATCTTGAGGCTTGTAGTGAGAATTCCTTTGACAAGAGCTGTCAGTATGATGTGAATTCCACCTCGAGTACTCACAGGCAGAAGTGGTAGAGAGTCCAAGAATCACTTGGAGAGTTCGATATGGAGTTTGAAGACCTGACTCATCCTGAAAAAATCAAAAGGTGAGTTTGACCAATCTGTCCCTGTTGAGAAAATAATGGCAGGGGAAAGGTGTGGTGATCTGACGGCCAGTTGTGGACACCACAAAAGGATCCAGATTGTCTAAAGGTATCCTACCCAAGAAAGCTATTAGGAAGGATGAAGTGACCCCCACCAAGTGGATCTGTAATGGCCTGCCAGAAGATAGGGGCTGGAAGCTAAATTCAAGGGGCCTGCCCAGGGAGATACAGTTCATGTCAGTCATTCCCGCAGATGAGAATCTTCAAAAAGAACCCATTTGGGTAAGAATCTTTCTTTACCTGTCTTATCTCTTTTCTCTGCTTCCCATCCCTTAAGGAACAGACAAGAGGATAGTGAAAGGAGATATGTCTAAGATTTGGGAGGATTGAGAAAAAGAATGACCATGCCCTCTTCCCCATTGCAAGCTTTATAACCTGTGTCAGGATCCAGCAGGCAGAGAACTGAGGCAGGCTAGTTTAGGGAATGGGGAGATGAATCTAAAACCTGGCAGAAAAACAAGGCCATGAAAAGTGTGGCCATGAAATTCCATCTCCAAATCCTTTGAGAGAAAGATCCCCCACCAGATGCTGGAAGAGTCTGTGAGAATTTTCCTTGATTATCCAGGATCAAGGAAAAGCCCCAGATATTTTCAAGGGGCCTTATCATTGGGCACCCCTGGGGGAATCATTGGGTGGGATAATCAATCAAAACAGTAAATAACTGGGACCTCTCCCCTGAACATTAGCAAGTGGAAGGAATAATTAATGATTTAAAAAACAAGCACATTGACCTTTTTTCTTTCTGCCTGGACCAGTCAGCAAGTATATCTGGGACCTGTAATCTGTTATTGTCTCCTCTTCTCCCATTTCCTTGATAAAATATTGGCCTAACTAAACTGGCATGTTCTTAAATTCTTTTATGTAACATAGCCAAGAACCTAAAGGAAATCGGCAACAGAACTTACTATTGAAGTTTAAATGTTAAGGTGTGCAGTAAGATTGGACTCATTTTTATATAAGATCTGAGAACTAAAACTGTTAATAATTGAAAATGAATGTGAAATATGGGATCTACCAAAGAGTGCATCCAGGGTCAGAAAAGAATGTATAACAATGCAGGTTTAAAGCATTAATGCTAAGAAAGGACCGAATTCAGGTAATTCAGTAAACAGGATGCATAGGGATTGAGTCCTTTTCCAGTGTTTTCTCTTGAACTCTAATTTGAGCTCCAGGAAAGAACTCCTTTCTCAGTAACCCCCAGGCTGTTGCTGACCTTTGAATAACTTAGGAGGAGCTGTTTAAGAGTTTAAATTATCCAGAACTGTGTACTGTATTGCCTTTGTGTGAACTGCAAGCAGAACTCTTCCAGTTATTGGGGGGAGTAGATGATTACTGACAACATGAAATTTTCTCAGTAATGCCACCTAAATGTTTCCTTAAATGGGAGCCTACTGCAGATGACTAAGCATAAGCCAGACAATTCTTTGGATGTTGATTCTGCCCTGGTTGCTGTGCTCTGGAATGTGGACAGTACCTGTCTATCCTCCAGTGTTATATTTTTATAAATATGTTATAACTATGTTGTTCAGGCAGCATTCAGCAACAAAGTTCTTGTTCCGTTTCACCTCAGTCCCATTCTGTTCCTCTTTCCTCCTCACGCTCTTCTCCCCTACTTTTTACACTGGTTCTCCAATAAGCCAGCTTCTAACCCATTGGCTTTACCTCCTATTTCCAGCTCTAGGCTTTCTGTCTAGACCCTAGAGGAGATACGGTGTTTCTGAACAGAGCTGGAATGATCTTCCATATGTAGGGTTTTGTCTTTGCCCTCTAGATTTATTGGTATAAAGTTTCACTTAACCCCACTCCAGTAACCCCAAGACCTCCATCTCAGATCTTCCAGTCCCTCAATAAGACAAGTATGCCTGCCTCTAGGCCCTCAAGGTACTAAAGGAAGGAAGCCTAGTATTTTGTTTACATCACCATTCTGTAGAGGGAATAGAGGAGCAGAGTTGGTCTGCTTCTTTAAATGGGGAAGAATATCCTCTTCCTATCATCCTCTGAAATAGACAAGGGCTTCCTTAAAGTGCCTCACGACTGACTGAGCGTAAGTGCAAACAGACCGAGGGTGTATTCAATTAAAAATATTTCTTAATTAAGGAGGAAAAAGAACATTAATTAATTCATGTGTTTATGGAATCATTCTATATTAATTTGCTAAAATCAAATTAATTAAAATTAAATAAGTATTTTATTTTGTTGAGGAATGATGACAATGAACAGAACAGATTGCCATTTCAAATTAGGAGGATAATTATGTATTAGGTTGAGCCATATGAAATTGCTATCATTCAACCACTTTACAATATTTGAGGTTTTTGACAAAAGAAAGTGTTAATTTCATGTGGTTCTGGCTAATATCGATGTTTTAAAGATATTCCTAGAAATTTCTGATAATATTTCTCTTCTGTAAATGCTTTTCGATTTTAGTGATAATATGTTCATCTAAGTTTTTCTTTTATGTTATTTTCTATTGCTGCACATTGCCAGAATTGACCACCTGGTGATACCAATGAAAACTTCAAAAATATAGAGTATAGAGGCATCTGCTTATGATTTGCCTTTCCTTTTCTCCAGTTGCATAATTCAAGTTGATGCTGCATAATTCTTTTTCCTTTTATTTCATCCCATATGGTGGCAGAACAACTACCAAAAGATGAATACTTTCAATACCTTTCGTATCAAAGCTGCAGCTTTCACATTCTGCTCCATTGATACTGAGTTTTGGCAGTGGATAAAGGGACACAGTTAAAGTCTATGGTCATAATTGGTTTTATTTGAGAGAGATTTTCTTTGAACTAGTGGCCACCCGTGATTTTATAATTATCAGAAATTAACCAGCTCAGCATTTCTTGTAGGAAATATTCACAATTCAGTTCCTTGCTTTTGGAAAATGAGAGAAGAAAAAAGAAGAAAAGAAAAAGAAAGAAAGAAAGAAAAAAACACCTAAGGAGTATTAAAGAACTCCATTTTGCTTGGGAGCATTCCATTATGCAATGCTAATGCTTTATTTGCCAGCATGATATTCTTTCAAGCACAATCTTAAAAACCTTTCTACATTCTCAGTACTCTACAAAGAAGAGCGCTCAAGAGAATTTTGATTTTCTGATAAGTGTGGCAATAACAGAGTAAGTTTTCTGATATGACTTGACCTGTGTTATATATATGAGCTATATAATAAAACATTAAAGTATTCTGCAAAGAATATTCTTATATGCATGTCAAAATGATTTGAAATTCTTATGGCTGTATGACATTATTTAAATTTAAAAAGCTAAGGGCATTTGAAAGGTAGAGCACTTCAAACTTAAGTCTAAAACTTGGCTGAGATGCCTGTATTAAGTGACCACGCACCCACACAATAGATATAAACTTTGCAAGGCCAGGCGTGATCCTCCAATATACCCTCATTCAAACCTTACTTCCCACGGGGCTTGATTTTCCCACCCATATGGGAACTAGACAGTGGAAGCTTTGTTTGAGGTGGCTTTGTTTGCTTGCAGCCACTGGTAAAATAAACATTACTCAAATTGGCCAAGTCCTCGGTAGGTATTGGAGGTCCTGGGGGAACTTTTCCAATAACCAAAAACAGATGATTTCAACTAATTATCTGGTTGTAGACTCACTCCATTTAGGATAAATGGATTGCAGCATCAAGTGCAAATCCATATAGGACTAACCCCTGGGACGAGATAGAAAGGAAGAAAACTGAAGAGAAGCTTGCCTTCTTTCACTTTAGCCTATTGTTATCAATGAACTTCAGAGACACTTCAGGATCCTGTCAGTCAGATCTGTATTTATAAAAAAATTCTCATAGCTGCTTCTTTGGACTATATTGATAAACAGCACTGAATTTAGCCCAGTGATAGCTGAAATGGTACACAGTCAGTGCTGGGATTGAGAAATCAGACTCATTACTCATATACTCATACACTAGAAATTCATGTGATTATAAAAAGTCTTTGAAGAAATTTAAGTTTTATAATATAATATTTGTTGAATGGGGAAGGTATTAATAAATGGAAGTTATTAAACAGAAAAAATTGGTAGATAACAAGCTTTTTCTGGCTCTTATTAGACTTGAGGTGGGAAGTGGGTTATATGAAAATGGTATTTGAAAAACTTTATATCAAAGGTTCAAACCTTTTATCAAAAGATTTACATTCCCACTTGTACCCATCCCCTCCATCTACCTCTCAGGAATTTAGCTATTTGAATTCAGCATTCGATAAGTTGACTGAATGCCTTTGGATACTTAAAATTTGTTTTTCTTGTATTAGGCATGTGAATGCAAGCTTAATACAAAATAACTACACAAGGAGTAGAAGCATTATAGTCCATATTCTTAAATAAAGCATAGACAGAAATCATAATCTTGATCCAACTAGAACTTGATGTTAAGGAAGAAATAATTTGTTTGTCTCACTTCTTCCTAGACCTGAAGTAATAAATCTCAAAAGCTTCAATATTGATTCAACAAAATGAAGGGCTTAGTCATTCCAGAAGGACTCTGACAAGTAGACAAATGCTGCCATGGTGACATTTTGATATGCAGTATGGTTACTGAACCTTGCTGGTTTACTCTCCCTGCCATTGAAGCAAAATGCAAACCACAGAAAGTGCCACACATGGTGGTCCTAAACCAGAGGGAACTGAAAAACAAGCAAAAAAAAAAAAAAAAAAAGATTTAATTAACTATTCTTAAAGGATTAGAAATTCCATCTACATTAGTGTCTGATGTATGGGGAAAATTCCTTTTAGAATATGAGAAAAACTGTTGAGACATGCTTCTTGTTAAGAAATCGAAACAATTATTGGTCTTAAAAAGCCTCAGACATATTTTCTATAAATGTTTTTAAACAGACTTCTTGAGGAAAAAATATTTTTAACTTGAGAAGATAAAGATTTAAAATATTTCCCACAGGATATAAAAATTGTACTTAGTTCATTCTTTGCTAAATAATGTATTAATATATTCCATATGTCCATACTAAAAATAAAATATATGTATAATCAAATATGATTAGTATTTAGATTTGTAAGGAGATGAGACTATTAGTTAGAAAGCAATATGTATACTTGGATATTACTTAATGTTAATATTTACTAGATGATGTTAATATTTACTTGATGTTAGTATTTACTATGTTAATATTTATGTATATGTTCTTTTCTCCATTAGTATATAGTATATCTCAGGAAGCAGATGTGACTCAAGCAATTGGGCTCCCATCTACCATATAGGAGGTCCAGGGTTCAATTCCCAGGGCCTCCTGATGAAGGCAAGCTGGCCTGTGCAGTGAGTTCGCCCAAGCGGAGAGCTGACTCACATGGTGTATTGGTCTATGCAGGAGGGCTGACCCATGTGGGACTGCTGGCCATCATAGAGTGCTGGCCTGTGCAGAGAGTTGGCATAGCAATATGATGCAACAAAATGAGATACAGAGGAGAGACGCTAAGAAATGCAGCAGACCAGGTTGCTGAGGTGGTACCAGAGATTGAGCACCTCTCACTCTAAAAGGTCCCAGGATCAGTTCCCCATGCTGCCTAAAGAGAAGACAAGCAAACACAGAAGAATACACAACAAATGGACAAAGAAAGCAGACAATTGCAAAAACAATGAGGAGCAGGGCAGGGAGGGAGAAATAAATATTTTTTTTAAAAGTATAAAGTGTGTCTGGATATATTAATGAATATTAAAGGCAGATAGAATTCACCTCATATCTATGAAAAAAGTTTTTAAAAAACATTTTAACATGCTTTCAAAAATGTGATTATGGTTTTGTTAAATTTATGTATAACTAATATTGTATTTATTCTCATTATTGGCTAACTCAAAAGAAAAACTTTCTCAACCTCATCTAAAATACAGCTACCGTAGGAAATCATTGTTTTAATTTTATTTCATTGTTTTTTGTCTGTCAGCTATTGAAATCTTGCTACATAAGATATCTCATTTAGTCCACAGACAAACTTGTGTAGTAGGTATTATAAGAATCTCCATTTTGTTGATAAGGAAACTAAGTTGTGAAAGATTAATAAACATATCTAAGTCCCTCAACCTATCTACACTCGGTTATCTTTTGGTATCACCTGGACTTAACCATGTGCAATGCTTTTATTTTTGCATCTCTATTTATTTAGAAATAGAAACTGTACTACTGATCTTACAAGGCTCTTTTATCATGATCTATAAATAGATTGAGGAAATTTTTTAACTTAGGAAAATAAAGATTTAAAATATTTTCAGTGGAACATAAAAATCATACTTAATCCTTTCTTTGCTTTTTTATTATTAATTTTACAAAAATTAAATATTGGAGGGTATGAGCATTTAGAAAAGGAGCCATAACCAAGTATAAAAAAATAAGTATAAATTGCATGTCGCAAAAACGAGAGAAAAGGGATTGTTGTTGATAGTGTGTGTGTGTGATCATGTTTCTGGTTTAAAATTCTAAAGTGCCACTTCAACTTCTTTTGTCTATGATAAACTGGGTCAAAAGCTAGTTTATCAAATATCTCAGTTTTAAATTAAGGAAGAACTCATCAATTGTAACAAATGTACCTCATTAATGAAGGATGTTGTTAATGTGGGAAAGGGTGAGAGGGGAAGGGAATAGGGCATACAGGAATCCCTTATATTTTTAATATAACATTTATGTAATCTAAAGCTCTTTTAAAAATTAAAAAAAAATAATTTTAAAAAGTGAAAAAAAAGTAAAAATTAAGGAAGAGCTACTCTTTATACACTGAATCTATGTAGGAACCAAATCTCAAGGCAAGTTAGAGATTTCAAACTAATCGTGATAAATCATGATAAATCAGTCACCTCTAGATGACCCCTAAATAGCTAGATAAATTCCAGGATAATGAAAAGCTTTGGCAAGGCAGGAAAGTATGGAGACCATGACTCCTACAATAGCTCTGCAGCCTCTTCCCTTTAGTGACCCCTTGATTTACTGTCTTAGTTTGCCACAGGGCTGTTGATGCAAAGTACCAGAAATGGGTTGGCTTTTATAATGGGAGGTTTATTAGGGATAAAAGTTTACAGTTCTGAGGCTGTGAAATGTCCAAATTAAGGCATCAACAACAGAGATGTTTTCTCACCGAAGTCAGCTACTGGTGACGGCCACCAATCTCTGCTGAGGTTCCTGCCTTCACCTCCAGAATCTACTATCTCTCAAAGCTCAGGTTCTGTGACTCTAATAACTTTATGAAATAGTGGGCAAAACTATTTTAAACTGGTTTATTTCCTAGTACTCAGATCTTTTAATATTTCATTGTGCTGAGTGATTTTCTAAGAATGTTTTCCACATTAAAGATTTGATCATAGAACCATTTCCCTTTTGCAAGCTTGGGGGAACTGAAATGTATAGTACACATTTTTGGAAATACTGATAAAACTGGTTTAGTGAATGGTTTTAATTCAGTGGGGTTCAAACATGAATTAGTATTATTCTTTCCACTTTCTTCCCCTAAGATTCTTATGTCAAATCATTCTTTCCCAATGGATAGCAAATCTCTTAAGGCAGAGTCCATAACTTCAATATCATTTAAAATTTCAGTCCCAAATCATGGCCAAAGCTTTTTCCTATTGATTGTTGTCTAGACCAATAGCTCCAGGGTTCTGAAATGGGAAGGAGGTATGGACAGTTCTTGAAATGTGTTCAGCATGTGCATGTATGCATGTTGATTCTGGTTTTAGAATACCTGTTTCTACCTGCTCCTTGTTATGACCTAACTCTTCCTATACTGAAAGCTGAGAGGGAAAGAGGAGAAGGATACATATCCCTTTGCTTAACTGCCTATTGATGTAGACCCCTTCTTTATGGTATGGTTCCTTCTCTAGGTAACACAGACTAATTCTCTTCTGTTTGACTAGCATACTGACATGGGAAGTTCTGGTAGGTCTGCAGTGTGGACCTTTCTCAATGCATGGTTTCTTGAAGTGGCTTCCTCCTTCACTACCTCCTTCAGCTATTGACCAGAAGCACGCAGCCTCCAGTTCCTGGAGATCCTGGGACCTCTTCACAGCATTGGTTCTTCATTCCCTTGGGGCAAGGATCAGCAAGATTTTGCTAAAGTGTAGCTTCCACAATGTCACTTAATTCAGAGGAGACCTACACATCTTTCTCTCTGTTGTACCAACTTTCTTCCCCAATTCTCTTTCTTCTTAGTGGTAGACTCAGGGCACATCAACAAGTACATTGACCTAAGCAGACATCCAACAGGGGAATGAGTTGCCAATTTTTCTTCTCTAGTAATCTTAAATTTCTACCCCAATTCTTATGGAGTTGCATCTCACTTGGCTCCTGGAGAAGAGAGAAAAGACAGAGCCTTTCCCTCAGGCTAACTACTAATGGCTGCTACTTCTTTCCTTTTCCCCCTCTCCCATAGGAGGCAGAAGATAATTATATATTCAATTTTTCCACCTCTTAGAAAATCCTGGAGGCAGAATCTAGTCCCAACAGAGGCAGCTTTCTTTAGAAATTGGGTACTTTTTGCCTCTTTGGTTCCAGTTTATGCCTAATCACCAGTTCCAAGGGCAGGTTCAGGGACAGAAATTTGCCCTTTCAGTGCATTGATTGAACTGTACAATATACACAGCAGATGAACAAGAAGCACCAGTGCAGATGTCAATAATAGTAGTTAGTTGGTAAAAAAAAAAAAAAAAAAAGAAAAAAGAAAAAGAGGGTGGGAATGAGGAATGAGGAACTCAGGCAAGTCTGTTAGGATCAGAGTTTTAGGCCAGGGTAAGCAAGAAGTTAGCTAGAATCCTAATATATAGCAGTTGTGAGGATCAGATCAAAATATTGATCATAAACAAGGCAAAGAAAAAAGAAATGGCAAATTACAAAAACAAGGATGTAGGACAGGGTATAATCCAGATTTCAGGCAAAATAAGGTCCAGAATATACATCAGATGTAATGCATAGAAGGATCTTATGGGAAAGGACAAGCTTCTTAAGGGGTGGCTCCACATCCTCATTCATCTTTATAACCCCAAGGCATCATACATCATTGGTACTCAATAAATATTTGCTTAGTGAGTTTATCAATTTAGGACACCAGTATCAAAAGGAACTTGATAACTAAAGAAATTTTTGCTTCCTCATAGAGCAGGGGTCAGCAAATCATGGCCTTGGGCCATGACTGGCCCACCACCTATTTCTGTAAATAAGTTTATTGGAGAACAGCCATGCTCATTCATTTGCTTTTTGTCTTTGGCTGTTTTCATACTACAATGATGTGGCAGTTTGAGATTACTTATGAATCCCCAAAACAGAAAGATTATGTTTGTAAACTAACCTATTCTGGGTGTGATACCCTTTGATTATATTGGATTCCATTGAGGGTCCCTTGATTAAATTATTTGTTAGGATTAGGGTTTTGATTTAACCATGTCAGTAAGGGGTGATTCAGGTTGAGTCGTCCCTGCCCCCTTGGTGGGCCAAATATAAATGGACACTCACTCAAGAAGACACATGAGAAAAGGAGAGAGCTTCACCATGTGACGGAAAGGAGAAGGTTCAAACAGCTAAGGCCCTGGGGAGAGACAAGCCATTCACCTGATAGTTTGCACCTGATACAGGAAGCCCTGAGAGACAGCCCTAAACAGGAGAGGACTGGAAGCATGGGGGGAAAGGAGAGACCAGGCAGAGATCAGAGACCATCTTACTTCAACACGTGGCAAGTGACTTTAATGAGATAATAACCTTGAGTTGGACTCTTTAAGGCCTAGAAACTGTAAGCTTTTATGCCCTTTATAAAAGCCAACAGCTTTCTGGTACTTTGCATCAGTATCCTTTTGGCTGACTAATACAAATGGCAACGCTGAATACCTGCAAGCCTAAAATATTTACCATCTGTCCCTTTATAGAAAAAAAATAGCTGACCCCTGGCATATAGTTTTAAGACTGTTTTACATATGGTTCTTGTTGAGTGTGACTCAGTCACGGCATGTTAACTCAGATCCTACAGAGTAGATTCAAGGTAGAGGTAATTGGGAGTTCCTGGCTATTTTGTCAGACAGGATGACAGCAAGTCCTGGGAACAGAACAAAACAGGGTGGGTCATCTTGATACAAAAAAGTAATCTCTTCTGTCCCATCTCTGAACCATCTTTGTCTACATCTGTCTGATGGCATTGGATGCATAGTCTTTCTTTTATTATACTACATGTGAACTATATGAAGACAGAGACCACCTTTTGCCCATGTTCATATCCTGAGTGTCTAGCAATGCTTCTGGATAAGTTGGTATTCATTTAAGATATGCACTGCAGCCAGCAGGATTATGGTGCTGTTAGAAGAGAGGGAAAGCAAGGTCTGGCAGGTCAGAGTTGGTAGGCTTTAAGTGTTATTAGCAAGAGATCATTTAAATGAAAATCGTTTTGGAGTAGAGTGTTTGAAGACATGGTAGCACAAAGGGATAGCACTATATGAGAGACTCTTCAGGGAATCATTCAGATGTTCTGAGAACTGGTGCTTCCATGAGACCTAAGAATATTAATTTGGCTTTCTCTGACCCAGAAGCAGAATCTCAGGCTTTAAGTATTCACAACGATTAAATGGATTTTCTGAAACCTATGGGACAGAAAATTATTTCTTTTGGCTCCCAAATTCTGTTTCTGGGTCTGACAATGGAGCCTCCTTGTTACTACTTCTTCAATCATATCACTCATCCAACAAATGCTAATGAGCTGCTACTATGTGTCAGGCTCTTAGAGATCTTGATTTAAGTTCTGTTTGTTTTTCCATACGGAGTGCTAATAGAATAGGCACTAAAATTTATTGAGAGCTTTACTCCATGTTGGTGTACAAGGAAGGATGATTGAGGTGACTAGTTGCGGATTCTAGGTGGGTCTCAAGTGAGGAGAGAAAGAGGAGTCCAGATCTGGGGCAAGCTCCTGAAAATTACTTGATTTTTTTCTTCACCCTGAATGAGACTTAGAACCCAAATGGAAAAAAGTCTTTGACAGACGTATTTGGGCACTTTTTAGTAACATCCATCCTGTGTATCTTTTTGGGGGCCATCATGGGAAGGTGGGATCAGTTACTGTTTAAGCTTGGTTTTGCTGTTTTGATGAAACTCCCTCATTCATATGTAGGCTTAGATATGTGAAACCTTCAATTTGAGAAGCACGTTTTTCAAGGAACAACAGCAAAATCTTTTGAGAGGATTTATAAGGTTTACTTAGAATGTAAGACTAACAACATTGGAAAATTTATCATATCATTACTTTTCTTCTGGGGTCTAGCAAACTACTTCTTACTGTATGAAATTTAGTTTAGTATTTTGAACTGATTCAATGAAGATTACTATAGGAAAAAAGGCTTACACTCCACCAGTGATGCATTTAGGCAGAATTGGGAATTAGGCCAACTTTGTCTAGAGACCTTTCAAGTTTCCTTTTGGCATGCTTCTCTTTCAGTGGCACCTGCTACCTCCCACCTCCATGTGCCCAGTAATCCTCTTCCTTTCTTTCTGTTTTCTGTATTGTAGAAGTTTGATATTATTCATGAATTCCAAAAAGAAATATTGGATTATGTTTGTAAACTGATCTTTTCCTCTGGGCATATTGATTCATAGGTTTACTGGATTGAGTAATTATGTAAACCTCTTGTGTCAGTAGGGCATTGAGTTCCCACCCTTTGGTGGGTGGGGACTCACAGATAAAAGGCATGGCAAAGGGATGATTTTTGATGTTGGAGTGTTGATGTTGGAGTTTGATGCTGAAGCCTTAAGCCAGAACCACAGGAAGTAAGCACACAGAGGAAAGAGAAGCAAGCCCCAGGAAGGGAGGAACCCAGGAAGCCTGAACATTTGCAGCCATCGGCAGCCATCTTATTCCAACACGTGAAAATAGACTTTAGTGAGGGAAGTAACTTATGCTTTATGGTCTGGTATCTGTAAGCTCCTACCCCAAATAAATACCCTTTATAAAAACCAACCAATTTCTGGTATTTTGCATCAGCACCCCTTCAACTGACTAATACACTTATCAAAGCATGATTTGAAGAACAAAGACTCTCAAAGCTGTAAATGATGAATGAGGTTTAAAATATTTCTGATTCAGGCATATTTGTATTTTAACAGGGGACAAAGTCATGTTTTGCTAAAGTTGGATTTTGAAATATAAAGAAATACGCTCTGAGAAGAATTTGATTTGACACCCTTCCAGGTTTTCACAGAGCCCCATTATTAAGCTTTACTCTTTCCATCCTTACATCCTTTCTTCCTTCTTCCCTTCTGATTTAGTTTGTCACAGGTTGCCAATGCAAAATACCAGAAATGAGTTGGCTTTTACAATAGGGATATATTAGGGTAGAAACTTACAGTTCCAAGACTGGGAAAATGTCCAAATCAAGGCATCATCAAGAGATGCTATCTCACCAAGTTGCATCTGTGGGTGATCAGGCACATGGAGGCATCATTTAAAGATGCTTTCTCTTAGAGCTCAGCTGTGGGTGATTAGGCATATGACTCATCTCTCTCTGGGTCTCAACTCTTCAGCTTTGGATTCCAGCATCTGGCTTCTCTCTCAGACTCTTGGGGTTTCTCTGTCTTTCTGTAGCTGTACGCAATCCTGGAGTCCTTGCTCACATGGCAGGGCAAAAATCGCAGCTCTCTTTTTCTCTGTGGCTTTTTTCCCTTATGTTTCTCCCATTTATATATGACTCTAGCAAGAGGGCTGAGACCCACCCTGGTCATGCCTTACTGAAGTACCTTAATCAAATATCCCCAACTAAACTTATTCCAATCAAAATGTCCCACAATTTAACCAAAGGCCCTTAACTGAAGCCATCTAATTAAAAGTGATCTAATCAAAAGGTCCTGAATCTAACCAAATGTCCCACCACATGCAATGGGTTTACGGGCACAGGTATATCTGGCTTAAGAATAGAATTTTCTGGGGTCACGAAAGACTCAAACCAAGACACCTTCCATATGTTTTGAGTTCCTATGTTGTGTGAGAGCCTATTCTATTTGCTGGGGCTAGAGCACTAAATAAAATAGACATGGAACCCACTCTTAGGAGCTTTCATTCTTATGGGCAGACAAAAATACCTAAAAAAGCAAATAAAACATTTCTTAGGGATGAAGAGCATAAAGAAAATCAAACACAGTAATAATGGGAAAGAGTGGCTGCTGGGGTCATCAAGGAAGGTGACTCTGAGGAAGTAATAGTTGAGTTCTCCCTGGAATTAGGGATGTGCTGAGAAGTAGTCAGTCATATGAAAAGCTCCGAGAACAATGTGCCTGACTGAGGGAAAGGCTTTTGCAAAGGCTCTGAGGCAGGAATGATTTGGGTATGTTTGAGCCACAGAAAGAAGGTCATGTGATGGAAATACAATGAAAATGGGGCAAGTTATATACCATGAGACTGGGGAGGCCTAAAGGCACAAAATTATGAGGGCCTTTTGGGCCATTTAGGGATTTTAAATTTAAGTGCGCTGGGTATTCATTGGAAGGCTTGCAGCATGCAACAGCATCTTTGCTACTTTGTCAAATACATGTGCAAAAACAACAGTGACATAGTTTCCTGTAGTTTTATTACTTAAGACCAAGATAATCAACTCTCTTGAGAAGCCTTCCACCAATCTGTATAATCACTTTCTCTTAAAGCACCTCCTCATTCTTCAGGTGCTTATTTTTGGCTTGGCATATTCTGCTTTGGGACTGATTAAAATTTAACCTTGGAGAGTGCAAGCTCAATGAAGTCAGGGTTGTGTTTTAGAGATTATTGTCTCTCCCACAGGTCTCCCAAAGTCTTCTGCTAACTAAATACTCAGCAATAAGTGATAAACTACCTTGAGGTGGATTAGAGGAAGAGGATGCATGTAAATTTTCACTTTAACCTATCACAGTGCCTAGGGTGATAAGCATGTTCAGTAAATCCAATTGTGGAGAATGGGTTTAATCATGGAACTTGGTGGAACAATGATTAAGATAGACCATTTGCTTGATAGATTGACTTTGTAATGCTCTTAATAAATTAAAGTAACATTTATCCACAAATAGAGCCTTCAGCCATACTAATAACATTGTGGTTGAATATATATTTTAGTGAGATGTCTTATTAATAAAAAATCAGTAGGAAAATGTTTTTGTTATTGTTTTCTGTTTCACATTGTGGCTACATATAGAATTGACTCAGTCTTTGACTTTAAATTGTCTAGAGTTTCAGTTCCTGTGCAGCAGGATTTAGTAAGCCTGGCTGTGTTTACTCTGTTAACATGCCCCATGGACTTATAGACTTCAGTCACAGAATTAGAGTAGATTCTAGATCCAGATGCGCCCCACAGGAAAGCTGTTCCATCTCCTTGATTGTTTCGTTTGCTCTTTTCACTACCTTTCCTAGTGTCTTAGGTATTCCCATGGAGTTTCTGTGTGAAAACCTTTTTGCCTCCATAACCTTTGCCTTTGTCAGCTCTTTTGCTGACTGCAGCAGTTTTGGAATCAGGCATTCAGCAAGAATTTGCGATTATGCTAAAATAGTCCTCCTGGATAGTTGTAACTTAGTGTAACTGTCTAGTTATTCCTATTTCCATTTATTAGGAAGATCACCTATATGTACTGCATTTAGAATTAGAAGACCTGGGACCTAGTCTTGCCTCTGCCTTTACATCAGTCATTTACTTGACTTTTATATTTAGCTCTTTCCTTCAAAAAATTAGCAGTCAGGTGTTTATTGTTGGACTACTAATTTTTAACCTCCTTCTGGGTTTGAAACTTCTATGATTCTAAGAATGCTGCATATGCTCTGAAAAACCTCTGGTGCAGAAAGGGATTTGCATGTTGCTCATGTATGGTCTGACTTTGGGGGCTTTACTTTTAAGCCCTAGGATTAATAGTCAACATTTGTTGAGGGTTTATCCTTGTACTTGTCCAAGTGTGCTGTAAGCTGCACATTACACATGATTTAATCTAACAGCCTTATGACATAGAAATGAATAATCCTATTTTATAAATGAGGGGACAGATAGTTTATTCCTGATGTTGACCTCGAGTGTGTGAGTAGATTCTTCATTTCTAATATTTCACTAATTCGAACATTAATTCTCACGGGGTGAACTCGAGTGTTTCAGTCAGCATTAAAATGGTCTTTTAGGAACAAGACTAAGTAAATTGGTTCTGTCCCTGGGAAGAAAATAGGAATTGTTTACACAGGAGTAATCAGTGCTAAAGGTAGGACTGCCCCGCTGCCTAGGTGGGCGGTTTCTGATGCCCACGGGGACCGCTAGAAAGTGCCTCCAGCCCTACCCGCGTAGGCTGCGCGCGAGCTCGCGCTTTCCTGCTCCCAGGCGGGTCAGCCTAGACTCCTCGCTGCTGGAAGAGTCCATTAGGGATGGCCAAGGCAGGGTGTTCCCGACGCCAGAACGCAGACCTGACTGCCCGCTGCGCAGAGGAGGGCGCGCTGCCCTGGGCAGCCACCCCCACTCCGCTGGTCAGGTGAGCGCAGCCCCGGGAGCCGCGGGCCCTATTGGAGCTGTGAGAAGACGGTGGAGGAGGATGAGGCGGGACGGAAAAGGGGTGGGGGCTTGGGTCCCCGCGGCTGGCCGGAGAGCGGGAGAGAGTCTGCCAGCCGCCGGAGTGAGCCTGGAGCAACAGGCAGAGGAACGTGTGCTAAGGGAGGACCGGCGGAGACTGCAGGGTGCGCGCGGATGTCGGTGTTCCCGTGGCCAGGTAGGATATGGCTATGAGATGGTGCTGTGAGCATCCCGATGCCCCGGGAACGTCCGCAGCATCCGCAGCGGCGCGGGGTCGCAGCGCGGGCACCTGTTGCTGTAGGCGAGAGGCGAGGGTGGCGCAGAGGGCGCCTGAGGCGGGGCGCGCCCTCGGCTCCGCGCGCTGCCGGCTAAGCCCGCGGTGCTACCCGCGTCCACTGCGCATAGCTGCAGTTTTGCAATAAGCCTCCTTACATTCTTCCCCATCCGCGCGTTCCAAAAGCTGCCTCTTCTCACAGAAGGTGAGAAATGAATCAGCAGAGTGAAAGTTTCCTTTCTTCTCTGTCTGTTTAAAATCCGAATCCTAGCTTTAATTTTTAAGAGTCTGGTTGGTAAATAACTGACCGAGAAGGGCGCACCATAGGTAATTATAATAAGGCTGGACTGAGATAAACTTAAGGGATCTTGTTTGTGTTCCAAAATAACTGCTTCGTCGAAGAACTTCCAGTGAAATACATTGATTTCAGAGAGTTTGTAATTAGTCTGGACTTGTGGAATAATTACTTTTTAAAAACGTCACAAATTTTGAATGCCTTAAATTAGCTTATGATTTTTTCTTAAAACTAAAACTAAGAAGGCAGTGTTCATTAAGAAAAAATAGATTTTGAAGTGAAGTGTTAAACTTTTCCTATATAACTCTTGTCTTAAACCAACTTTTCACATTTCACGAATTCACAACCTTTTAAAATGTGTGTAATGTGTTTATAAGTGAGCTGCATATTCTTTTAAAAATTACTGATATCAAATCGTAAGGGTGCATCATTATTGAGAAGTAGGGATAAAGCTCAAAAGTGTATTGTGACTTAAACAGCATTATTTAAAAATTCTTGGTAATTTTTTATTAATTTAAGTTACTAAAGGGCCTTTTTTTCTCCCCGCTGGGTGTCTTTCATCAAAATAACTAGATCACACAACTACAACAAAGGATTTAAAGAAAAGAAAAAGGGATGTTGGAATCAGGATACAAGTGAATAGTGGCAATTTATTTTTTGGCTAACATTCTAGTGAAGTGGCAAACTCTTAAGCCAATTAACATTTGAGAAAAAGGGAGATGCCAAGTACAGTCTGAACAGTGTTTTACCATTATTTATGTTATTTGAGATAACATCCTGTCTCTACCATTAACTTACAGTGACTTTCACTGTACATTCACTCATCTTTTGGAACCTTAGTTTCCTCATTTATAAAATAAAGGGATTGGTCTAGGTGACTGCTAAGACTTATTTCAACTAAAAATGATCTATCTCAAGATTTTAACTTTTTAAAAGAAGTAACCCAAATGTACACACTGAAGAAGTTGCATGACCAACTCTTATCTCCAAGTTTTTATTTCCATGATAAGTGACAATAATAGTGACTACTTATTGAATATATACTCTAGTTCATGAATTCTGTAAAGCCCTTTGTATAAATTATCTTATTTAACACTCACAACAACATCCTATATTGAAGAGTATTATCCCGGATTTACAGATAATGACATCAAGGTACAGAAAGTTTAAGTTTCTTGCTCTAAGTTTCCTTGTTAGTGGGAGGTGGATCAAGAAATTTTTTCTGAGTGCTCTTAGCACCTATGCTATACAGAATATAATGTATAAAATCTGAAACAGCCTACATATTGGAGTAGTTTTAGACTACCATGTTGGCCCATAATGGGTGAAGGTAAATTATATAATAATACTGAATCTGGATACCATCAGATAGAGAAATGATTGATCAGTTTACATTTATTATATTTTACTTATAGCAATTATAGATTTTATACTGTATATATACTTAGCAAGTATTGAATACCAATTGTGTGCACTGTTGAAAAATGATAATTTGAGATATTGTTGAAACCCAAATGCTTTTATAGCAATAAGAATAACTCTTAGAAATGATGTGGGGGGACAAAAGCTAGTATTAGGCAGAAATGTTTTTCTACTTGGAGCTTCCTGTGCCCATGTTCAAGAGAACAGTGCTACACCCAAAGTAAAAGGGTGTTCACAACAAAATTAGTTGCGATGAAACTCTTTTATTAATATTTCTATGAAGAATGATAAGAGTATGCCATGTTTATTGAATGCCCACTATATACCAGGAATTGTACTCTTTAAATAGAATATTTTTATATTAATTATGAATTAAATAGTATTATCCTGACTTGTAGATGAAGAAATGAGACAGAAAGCTCTATGCCCTGGGAGGACCCACGATAGAAAAGTACTTTTTGCTTTAGATTAGGTTGTTCAGAAATATATAGGATGGGACACAACATGCAATCCTGAAGTACTGGGAAGAGATTTGAAGCTGATCTAGATGAACCCCTTTATTTTATATTTGGGAAAACTGAGACCTAAAAAAGTTAAAGGACTCTTTTAACTTTACATATTCTGTTTTCTCAATTATGACTTTAGTCACCTTGTATATCTATAAATTAAATGAGAAGCAGCTTAACAGGTTAATTAGGCTATTAAATATTTGATTTATTGCCATTTGACCAGGTGCCATCTCATGGCCCCACTGTTTTGGAAATTTTAAGGTTGACTTTTGTTTTTCCAATTGAAATACAAAATACCAGTTACTATTTGTATACCTCTGTAGTGTTTCTAGGGTTTAGCAAAGTGGTTAATATAGTGAATAAATGACTTTCTTACCAGTTTACCTGTGGCAGTCATTTTATTCATCATGTCCAAAATCTGCAAAGTGGAAACTGTGCCATCACCAATTTAATCTCACGTGGAGAGCAACTAGATGATTTATGGATGCTCAGAAAGGGTATTAAGCTTTTTGGACAGTGATTGCCTAATTTGATTACAAAATGTAGTGTGTTACCATGGAGAGATTTGAATGAGTATATCCCTGATTTGTGGGAAAATCTCACAGTAAGTACACAGTTGAGTCAGTCTTCCCTCCTTCTTTCCTTCCTTTTTCTCTCCCTTCCTCCCTCCCTTCCTCCTTCCCTCTCTTTGAATTGGGGATAACATTTTTCTGATTATAAAGATAGTACAAAATCATATAGAACATTCAAAAAGTACAAAAATAAGGAAAAAAAAATCATCAGAGACCTCACTATCCAAGGGTTTTGGTGACTATCCAGTGAGAGAGATGTCTTTTTTGTCTTAACTCCTACAGAATCTGGATAAGAATGAAATTATTTATTGAAACAGTTTATAGCTTAAAGCTCTATTTAATCTTCATATATGATTACTTCCAGGCAGTTCAAACTTTATGTAAATAAACTTGTTGAGAAATGAAGATAAACATAGTACTGATAAACTCGGCTCTTTCTATTTCATGCAGAATGAAGTTGTGCAGAGTTTAGTTCACCACACATGCATGCCTACTTTTCTCCCTCCACAAGGTACGATTATGAGGACAGGTGGCATAGTTGCATGTATGGAGGGTTCCCCACTATGCCAGGATGTCAGGCCACACAGGAGTCTCAGCACCTCCGCTCTGTTGCCCTGATAGAGGTGTGGCAGAGAAGGGTGGAGCTGGGACACAGGAGGCTGTGGTAATACAAAGGCTGTGTTTTCTGATTCCACTGTGACACATTATACACTTTAAAATGTACCAGATCAAGTCCCTTCCCCAGCTGCTGGGCAGGTGGTTATGGGGCCCTTTTCTGGTGCAGTCAGGCGTAAGTCTGACTACATCTTAAAAATGAGGGCAGGATGATGATAGGGCATTTCTCATTCATTTACTCAGAATTCTGAAAATCCAAAATGGATCCTTATTGATATAAAGGGGAAGACTGGTTGTTGAAATAATTGTCCTTCCATAAATGAGTTTTGAATTAATATTCACAAAATTACTAGGTATAAAGGAAGGTGTGGGATCTCTTTGAGAGAGGTACTGATAGCTCTTTCCTTTATGCACTTGAATGTGAGTACATTTAAAATATTCACATCTTAAAGATTATATTATTTGATTATTTTACTTGAATAAATTTATTTGGATTTCAAAACTCCTTTTCTCTAGGCAAATTTCCTCAATTTGTACTATATATTTGAGCACAGAGTTCTTTCATGCTTTATTTTATTAGGAGCTTAACATGGCTTTAATCCAACCATCTGTTCATTTCTTGGCACTTCAGCACATTGGAGGTGCTGGTAGGGGTGAAATAAATTTCCCACATTTTAAAGGTTAGGGAAAGAGCTACCTTTATGAATAGCTTGCAAATGATTCTCAGCAAGACAATGGTGCAGAAGTGAAGTAAAAAATGCATTTCATTCTCTGAAGCACAAGGTCCCCTGTCCGTCTTTAGTTTTGCTGAAAGGCAATTAGCATTTCAACTATCCAATTTAGTTACATGCAACTAAGTACTTGGGTTTATAATTTGTTGTTCTGGGTCTGAGGCTGTTGAGTGCTAGCTCTTATGTAATCTTCTCCAAGTAGCCTTCTGCAGCATAATTATTGTTGCTGGTCTTAAATAACTTAATCATCAGAGGTTTCTTTGCCTGAAACTGTAGGGTGGTATAGGGCAAGGAAAATGAAATGCCAAGCTAATAAGGGGAGGATTGTAATTATTAAATAGTCATTATGGAAATGTGGTACAGGTTGAAAGGTATAGAATAGCTTCAAATAAAATACAACTTCAAAAAAAGGCACTGTGTAGTACTGTTAAGTTTTTTTCCTGCATGTAGTAGGCACAATTAGTAGCATATATACTGGAATTAATTGAGCTAATATGACTCAACATTTACAAAGCAGAAGTAATTCTTAACTATTTATGTTGACTTTACTCTTTTTCTGCATGAGAGAATTCTGTGGGGAATATGTGTAAAAGAGAAACAACTTTTATTATTAAATGTTATAACACATGAATAAGTGTTCTGAGGCATATTGTGGGAATAATTTGAGGTTTTGTATTTGTGCGTTAATGTAAAAAAAGAATTTGTTAGATTCTTTAGTCATGAATTCTCATACTAGTAGTATTAATATTCTTCATAGTATATATTTATAATCCTCTCTAGGAAACACTGTATGCTATAATCATCCTTTCGTTAGGATAATTGGAATGATATTCTTTAATCCATGTCATGGGGCAGTAATCCGTTTATTTTTCATTCATTTATTTATTTTAATACATTTTAAAATTTAACGTTAATAGATCACACAGAATGTTACATTAAAAAAACATAAGAGGTTCCCATATAACCTACTCCTCCCCACCCCCCCACCCCATCATTTTTGTAAATTGTATTTTTTTGAAGAGTACATACATCACAAAAAATGTTACATTAACAAACATAAGAGGTTCCCATATACCCCCACTACCCCACCCCACTTCTCCCACACCAAAAACCTCCCCCATCATTGTGGTACACTCATCACACTCAGTGAACACGTTTTGTAGCACTGCTGCACCACATGGATAATAGTTTACCTGTAGTTCACACTCTCCCCAGTAATCCTGTTTAGCTTGTCTTAGCAGTACTGTTTTGCAGAGCTGCACTTATGTAATTATTTGAAAGTAAAATAATAAATTCTCATTTTTCAAATAAGTTCAACTGAAAGAAGGTATGAGAGAGAGAGAAGTGTTTGAGATACAGGCCTTCAAATGATAATATAATTTTACGAACAGATTTGAAAGAATTGCATTGTCTTCAGTATTTTGAATCTATGATTATACAGAGAAAGTTCTATCTGCACTTAAAATTAGATTTATTAGTAAATAAATGAAAAAAATTCAACAGTGTTGATGAGCAGAAATGAAACCAAGAAGACTCATCAGTCTTTTGGCAAATGTTCTGGGAAAAGTGGGACTTGGTTTGGACTTGGAAGAATGGTGAAGAAGGGGGAGTGAGAAGAAGGAGAGAGATGGGGAAGTGACTTGGATCAAAGATATGGAGGAGAGAATGATTTGACTTGTCCACACATACAACATCAACTTGACGGAAAAAGTTCAAGGAAGAGATAAAGATATTTGGAAGTGCAGGGAGGGTTGGATATTTTTGTTAGTGCAATTCATATTTTTGAGATGTATTTATAAAAATTTACACTGTTAAACATTAAAGTATACAATTCTGTAATTTTTAGTATATTTACACAGTTGTGTAAATATCACTACTATCAATTTTATTTTTTTAAAGATTTATTTATTTATTTCTCTCCCTGTCCTCCCCTCCCCGCACCCCTGCCCCAGTTGTCTGTTCTCTGTGTCCATTCGCTGTGTGTTCTTCTGTGTCCCCTTCTATTCTTGTCAGTGGCACCAGGAATCTGCCTCTTTTTTTGTTGTGTCATCTTGTGTTAGCTCTCCATGTGTGCGGCACCATTCCTGGGCAGGCTGCACTTTCTTTGGCGCTGGGCGGATCTCCTTACGGGGCGCACTCCTTGCACGTGGGGCTCCCCTACGCGGGGGACACCCCTGCATGGCAGGGCACTCCTTGTGCGCATCAGCACTGCGTGTGGGCCAGCTCCACATGGTCATGCAGGCCCCAAGTTTGAACTGCGGACCTTCCATGTGATAGGCGGATGCTCTATCCATTGAACCAAGTCCGCTTTCTACTACTATCAATTTTAGAACAATTTTATCAACTCCGAAAGAAGCCCTATACTCATTAGCTTTCACACCCCATCCCTTTCTCCCCCTCCCTGACTCCAGCCCAGATTCAGGTGTCTCAGTTTCCCAGGGCTGTCTTAACAAAGTACAACAAACTGAGTGGCTTAAAACAACAGAAATTTATTCTCTTAAGTTCTGAAGGTCAGAAGTCTGAAATCAAGGTGTTGACAAGACCATGCTTCCTCTGATGTTCTAGGGAAGAATCAGTTCCATGCCTCTCCTAGCTTCTGGTGGTTTCCGGCAGTACTTGGCATTCACTGGTTTGGTGCTTCTCCAATTTCTGCCTCTATCTTCATATGGCCAAGATGTTCTCTCTGTGTGTTCTCACATGGCATTTTCTTTGAGTTTATGTCCAAATTTTCCTCTTCTTTATGAGGGCACAAGTCGTATTGGATTTAGAACTCACACTACTCCAATATGACCTTATCTTAACTTGATTGTATCTGTAAATCCCTGTTTCTAAACAAGGTCACATTCACAGGTACCAGGGTTTAGAACTTGAAATTATCATTTTTTGGGGGGCACAATTCAGCCTCAAATATCTGAAAACCACTTATCTACCTTCTGTCTCTATGGAATTGCCTACTGTGGACATTTCATATGAATGGGATTATACAATATGTGGACTTTTGTGTTTGATATCTTTTGCATAATGTTTCCAAAGTTCATCCATATTACAGTATTTATCAGTTCTGTTTATGGTTAAATAATATTATATTGTATGGATGTTCCATTTTGTTTATTCATTCATCAGTTGATGGACAAGTTTTTGCACGCACATAGGTATAGCAGTTTGATATTATTTATGAATTCCAAAAACAGATATTGATTATATTTGTAAACTGGTCTGTTCCTCTGGGCATAATACCTTTTGATTGTATTAGATTCAGCTGAGACATCTGAATAAATTATTATTATTATTAATTTATTTTTAATTTATTTCTCTCCCCTTCCCCGCCCTCCCCTCCCAGTTGTCTACTCTCCGTGTCCATTTGCCGTGTGTTGTTCTGTGTCTGCATTATATTCTTGTCAGCAGCACCCGGAATCTATGTCTCCTTTTGTTGCATCATCCTGCTGCGTTAGCTCTCCATGTGTTTGACACCACTCCTGGGCAGGCTGCACTTTTTTCTTGCTGGGCGGCTCTCCTTATGGGGCGCACTCCTTGCGCGTGGGGCTCCCCTATGCGGGGGACACGCCTGTGTGGCAGGACACTCCTTGCATGCATTAGCACTGCGTGTGGACCAGCTCATCACATGGGTTAGGAGGCCCTGGGTTTGAACCCTGGACCTCCCATGTGGTAGGCAGACACCCTATCCATTGGGCCAAATCTGCTTCCCTGATTAAATTAGGGCTTTATTCGACCATATCGTTAGAGTGCGATTCATCATTGAGTTCCAGGCTCCTCTGTGGGCTGATAAAACAGACTCTCACATAGAAGTAGACACAGAGAGGAAGAACGTGAAGGAAGAGAGACAGATCATTAGACATGACAGAGGCCCTGGGAAGAGATGAACCTGATACTCTACAGCTGACCTTGTGAAAAAAACAGAGCAGCTGAGTCTAGGAAGAAATGAGCCCCAGGGAGAGAGAGAAGCGTTATGCCAGTCTACAGCTGAGATTGGAAGAAGCTGGGACTGTGGAGCCTTAAGAGGAAGAAGGAAGGCTGAATCTTTGCAGACATCGCCTGCCATCTTGTTTCAAGATGTGGCAATGACTTTGAGTGAGAAAATACCTATTATGGTACCTTGAATTGGACTCTTTAGGGCCTTGTAACTGTAAGCTTCTACTGCAAATAAGTACCCTTTATAAAAGCCAACAGATTTCTGGTCCTTTTCATCAGCACCTTTTTGGCTGGTCAATACAACAGGTTTTCAGTTATTTTGCATATATACTTAGGCATGGAATTGCTATGTCATATGGTAACTCTGGTATACTTTTTGAGGAATTGCTGAACTATTTTCAAAAGTGGCTAGACCAGGGAACCGGACTTGGCCCAGTGGTTAGGGTGTCTGTCTACCATATGGAAGGTCCGCGGTTCAAACCTTGGGCCTCCTTGACCGGTGTAGAGCTGGCCCACGTGCAGTGCTGATGCACGCAAGGAGTGCAGTGCCACGCAGTGGTGTCCCCGCAAAGGGGAGCCCCATGCGCAAGGAGTGCGCCCCGTAAGGAGAGCTGCCCAGTGCAAAAGAAAGTTCAGTCTACCCAGGAATGGCGCCGCACCCACGGAGAGCTGACGCAGCAAGATGATGCAACAAAAAGAAACACAGATTCCCATGCCGCTGACAACAACAGAAGTGGACAAAGAAGAACACGCAGCAAAGAGACACAGAGAACAGAAAACTGGGGCGGGGGAAGGGGAGAGAAATAAAATAAATAATTCTTTAAAAAAAAAAAGTGGCTGGACCATTTTACATTCCCATCAGCAATATATGAGGGTTGTAGTTTCTCTACATCCTTCCCAACACTTGTTGTTTTCTTCCATTTTGATTTTAGCCAACCTAGTAGGAGTTAAGCACTTTCTCATTGTAGTTTTGAAAAACATTTCCCTAATAGTTAATGATGTTGAACATTTTTTCATGTGTTTTTTTTGGCCATTTGTATATCTTCCCTGGAGAAATGACTATTGAAATTCTTTATCTGTTTTTTCATTGGTTTGTCTTTTTGTTGCATTGAAGAGTTCTTTATGTATTCTGGATACTAGTCCCTTATCAGATACATGATTTCTACATATTTTCTCCCATTATGTGGGTTAACTTTTCACTTTTTTCATAGTGTCCTTTGAAGCAGGAAGTGTTCTTTTTTTTTTTTTCTTAGGTGCTGGGACCAGGAATTGAACCTGGGACCTCAGATGTGGGAAACCAGCGGTCAACCACTGAGCCACATCAGCTCCCCTGAGTTGGTTTTTATGTTTGTTTGTTTGTTTTTAGGAGGCACCAGGAAATGAACCCCGGACCTCTGATGTAGGAAGCAAGCCCTCAACCACTTGAGCCACATCTGTGCCTGAAGCACAAAGTTTTTAATTTTTTTTTTATTAGAGAAGGTATACAGAAAAATGATGCAGAATATATAATTGCCCTCATTTTACCTCCTCACACACAACTTTTCCTATTATTAACATTTTGCTTTAGTGTGGTACCTTTGTTACAATTGATGAAACAATATTATTATAATTATACTATTCACTATAGTCCATTGTTTTCAATAGAGTTCATTGTGTTGTACAGTCCTATGATTAAAAAAAAATTATCCTAATAACATATATAGCCTAAAATTTCCCCTTTTAACCACAATCAAATATATAATTCAGTTCTGTTAATTGTAAAAGCACAAAGATTTTAATTTTGATGAAGTCTAGTTTATCTGTGTTTTGTTGTTGTTGTTGCTTGTGCTTTTATGTGTCATATCTAAGGAATCATTGCTTAATCCAAGGTCACAAAGATTTACACCTATTTTTTTCTTCTGACAGTTTGATAGTTTAGCTCTTATATTTAGATACTTAATTCATTTTTAGTTAATTTTTGTATATGGTGTGAGTTTTTTTTTAAAATTTGGATATCCAGTTGTCCTGGCATCATTTGTTTAAATGACTAGTCTTTCCCACTGAATGGTTTTGATACCCTTGTTGAAAACCAAATGACCATGAATGTATGGGTTTATTTCTGGATTCTTAATTCTCTTTTCTTGATCTGTGTTTCTGTTCTTAAACCAGTACCACATGATTTTAAAAAAATTATTATTTTTATTTTTAAAGGAGCTTTAGATTACATAAAGGTTCATAAAAAATATAAGGGATTCCCATGCCCCACTTCCTCCCCCTCCCACACTTTCCCACATTAACAACATCCTTCATTAGTGAGTATCATATGATTTTGATTATTGTAACTTTGTAGTATGTTTTGAAATTGGAAAGTGTGAGTCCTCAAACTTTGTTCAAAGTTTGCTTTGACTTCTGGGTCCCTCACATTTCCATATGAATTTAGGAACAGCTTGTCATTTTATTGATAAAACCACCTCTGATTTTAATAGGTATGCATTGAATTTATTTGGGAATATTTCCATTTTAACAATATTAAGACCTCTAATCCATGAAAACAGATTAGCTTTCCACTTATTTATTTATTTATAGATTTATTTTTTATTTATTTCTCTCCCCTTCACCCACCCCCCATTGTCTGCTCTCTGTGTCCACTCACTGCATGTGTTCTTCTGTGGCTGCTTGGATTCTTGTCAGCAGCACCAGGAATCTGTGTCTCTTTTTGCTGCATCATCTTGCCGTGTCAGCTCTCCATGTGTGCGGCACCACTCGTGGACAGGCTGTGCTTTTTTTGTGTGGGGCAGCTCTCCTTACGGGGCACACTCCTTGTGCGTGGGGCTCCCCTATGCGGGGGACACGCCTGCATGGCAGGGCACTCCGTGTGCACATCAGCACTGCGTGTGGGTTAGCTCACCACATGGGTCAGGAGGCCCTGGGTTTGAACCCTGGACCTCCCATGTGGTAGGCGGATGCTCTATCAGTTGAGCCAAATCCACTTCCCTCTATTTATTTAGGTCTTAAATTCTTTCAATAATGTTTTGTAGTTTCTTGTGTATACATCTTATACATCTTTTACTAAATTTCTTCTTAAATATTTTATCTTTTTGATACTATTTTAAATGTAATTGTTCTTTAATTTCATTTTTGGATAGTTCATTGCCAGTGTATAGAAACACAAATGGAATTTTGTATATTGATCTTGTATCCTGAAATCTTGTTGAACTCATTTATACACTTTGATGGTTATTTTTTTGTGTGTGTGGACTCTTTATAATTTAACTCTTTATGATCTGACATGATTTGCAGATTATGCCATCTGCAAATAGATATTGTTTTATGTCTTCCTGTCCAAAAATCATGTGGTGCTGGTTTAAGAACAGAAACACAGACCAAAGCAACTTTTTCTTGCTTATTTGCCATTACTAGAAACACCCCTCCCGTACAATGATGAAAAGACATGGAAAAAGCAGACATTAACCTATCAACTCTAGTACTAACTATAGGTTCAAATAGAAGGGGCAGAAAAGCCATGTGTAGGGAAACCACAACTCAGTCCAACTCTGTCACACAGGGAGCATAGATTCCAAAGTAGGACCCACTGGCAGGGCATAATACTCCTGAGCTGTCAGCCCTGCCTAAAGTGTCTGGATGTCTCCGGAGCCCTTAGTAGCCCCACTATTTGAGGCAGTATTTACTGTGGCAGTCAATGGGATCCTACTGAGATGTGCGTAAGTGTAACTTCTGGGATGACCTCCCGACTCAATTTGAAGTCTCTTGGCCATATAAACTTATTTGTCTTTACCCTTTCTCCCTTTTGACCAAGGTCTTTTTCCAGTTGCATTGCTAGTTGGTACTTTTTAGTAATCCCTTGGTGCCTGGGAGGCTCATTCCTGGGAGTCATATCCCCTGCTGTGATGGGAGGGGGGGGGGATAAGGTAATGCATTTATATGCTGAGTTCAGTTTAAAGAGAGGCCACATTGAGCAACAAGGAGGTATCAGGAGATAACACTTAGGCAACCTATAATACTAGACTAACTTTCAATTTCAAAAGAAAAGGTTCATAAGTACAGTTATCAGTATCAAGGACCTATCAGTGGCCCATCCTCCTTCACTAGTCACTGCGCTTGTATTCAGGGGATTCTTGCTGTCCCATTAGAGAATGTGGCAGAACTTCCTAAGATAGGAATTGGATATTCACCATCACAATGTCCTGTGAACACTTTAAGTCATTCATATGCTTTCCAGGTATGCCCCAGGTGTTATTCATTTTTTTATTTTTATTTTTATTTTTAAATTTTTTATCATGAATAGGTTTGGATATTGTGAAGTGCTTTTTCTAGCTCTTTTGAGCTAACCTTGTAGTTTTTGTCCTTTTTATCTATTAATATTAATACTGCATATTGCTCTGATTGACTTTTGTTTGTTTGTTGTTTTTTTTTAAAGATTTATTTATTTATTTAATTCCCCCCACCACCCCGGTTGTCTGTTCTCTGTGTCTGTTTGTTGCCTCTTCTTTCTTTGTCCGCTTCTGTTGTCGTCAGGGGCACGGGAAGTGTGGGCGGCACCATTCCTGGGCAGGCTGCACTTTTCTTTCGCGCTGGGCGGCTCTCGGTATGGGGTGCACTCCTTGCGCGTGGGGCTCCCCTACGCGGGGGACACCCCTGCCTGTGGGGCTCCCCTACGCGGGGGACACCCCTGCCATGGCAGGGCACTCCTTGCGCGCATCAGCACTGCGCATGGGCCAGCTCCACATGGGTCAAGGAGGCCCAGGGTTTGAACCGCGGACCTCCCATGTGGTAGACGGACACCCTAACCACTGGGCCAAGTCCGTTTCCCGACTTTTGTTTGTTAATCGATGTTGCATTCCTGGGTTAGGTCTCACTTAGTTGCAGTGTATAATTTATTTTATATGTTACTGGATTTTTGTGGAGAATTTTTGCTTCTTTATAGGAGAATTGGTCTTTCATTTCTTGTGAAGTCTTTGTCTGGTTTTCATATCAGGGTAATACTGTCTTCCGAAAATGAATTGGAAAATGTTCTCTCCTGTTCTACATATTTGAAAGACTTTGTGAAAGATCTTTAAACATTTGGTAGAATTCACTGATGATGTCATCTGGTCCTGGGCTTTTCTTTGTGGAAACTTTTTTGATTACTAATTCAATGTCTTTTACTTATTTTAAGTCTATTCATTGTTTCTATGCCATCTGGTCAGTTTTGGTAGTTAATGTCTTCCTAGAAATTTTTTCCATTTTGTGTAAGTTATTTAATTTGTTGGTATACAGTTCATTGTATTCCATCTGAATCCTTTTTATTTATGTAAGGTAGGCAGTAATATTCCCTCTTTTATTCCTGATTTTAGTGATTTGAGTTTTCTCTCCTTTTTCTCTTGGTCAGTTTAGCTAAAACTTTGTCAATTTTGTTGATCTTTTCAATAAATCAACATTTGTATTGTTTGTTTTTCTCAATCATTTTTAAAAATTTATTCCCCCTCTTGTGGCTTGCTTGCTCTCTGTGTCCACTAGCTGCACATTCTTCTGTGTTTGTTTGCTTGTTTCCCTTTTTATTGCATCACCTTGCTGAGTCCGCTCTGTGGCACTTGTGGACCAGTGGCACTCCATGGTGCCCGGGCAAACCTGCCTTCATAAGGAGGCCCCAGGACGTGAACCCGACTGATTGAGTCATAGCTGCTTCCCTAAATCATTTTTATATACTCTGTTTATTTTCCTTCTAATCTTTATTATTTCCTTCCTTCTACTTGCTTTGCATTTAATTTGCTTTTATATTTTCAGTTTATTATGGTGAAAACTTAGGTTATTGATTGGAGAACTTCTTTTTAAAAATAGACATTTTTGGGAAATGGATTTGGCCCAATGGATAGGGCGTCTGCCTACCACATGGGAGGTCCACGCTTCAAACCCCGGGCCTCCTTGACCTGTGTGGAGCTGGCCCACGTGTAGTGCTGATGTGCGCAAAGAGTGCTGTGCCACGCAGGGATGTCCCCTGCATAGGGAGCCCAATGCGCAAGGAGTGAGCCCCATAAGGAGAGCCGCCAAGTGCGAAAGAAAGTGCAGCCTGCCCAGGAATGGCACTGCATACACGGAGAGCTTACACAAGATGACGCAACAAAAAAAGAGGCACAGATTCCCGGTGCCACTAACAAGAATAGAAGGGGATACAGAAGAACACACAGCGAATGGACACAGAGAACAGACAACTGGGCGGGGGTTGGGGGAGGGGAGAGAAATAAATGAAAAATAAATCTTAAAAAAATAGACATTTATAGCTATATATTTTCCTCAAAGTACTGTTTTAGTTACATCCCATAAGTTTTGGTATGTTGTGTTTCCATTTCATTCATCTCAAAGTATTTTCTAATTTCCTTTGTGATTTTTTTCTTTGACCTTTTGGTTATTTAGTAGTGTGTTTAAATTTTTTCCCCACACATTTGTGTATTACTCAAATTACATTGTTATTGTTTTCTAATTTTATCCCTTTTTTAGTTAAAGCAGATTTTTTTTTTAAAGATTTATTTTTATTTATTTATTTAATTCCCCTTCCCTCCCCCGGTTGTCTGTTTTCTGTGTCTTTTTGCTGCATCTTGTTTCTTTGTCCGCTTCTGTTGTCGTCAGCGACACGGGAAGTGTGGGCGGCACCATTCCTCGGCAGGCTGCTCCCTCCTTCGCGCTGGGCGGCTCTCCTTATGGGTGCACTCCTTGCGCGTGGGGCTCCCCTACGCGGGGGACACCCCTGTGTAGCAGGGCACTCCTTGCGCGCATCAGCACTGCACATGGGCCAGCTCCACACGGGTCAAGGAGGCCCGGGGCTTGAACCGCAGACCTCCCATGTGGTAGACGGATGCCCTAACCACTGGGCCAAAGTCCATTTCCCTAAAGCAGATATCTTGTGTGACTTTATTCCTTTTAAATTTATTCCAAATTATTTTATGGCCTAACATTTAGTCTGTCCCAGGCAATGTTCCATGTTCACTTGAGAAGATGTGTATTTTATTATTGTGAGTGTAATCTGTTGTAGTTGTCTCTTAGGTCTAGTTGGTTTATAGTATTGTTCTTTTGTTGTTGTTCTTCAGCCTTGTTGTTCTGTCCATTATTGAAATTGGGTCATGCATCCTCCAAATATTGTTATTGAATTGTCTTTCTTTCTCTCTTCAGTTCTGGTAGTTTCTGTTGCATGCATTTTGGGGCTCTGTTGTTAGGTGACTATGTGTTTTTGTTAAATTTTCATGAAGGATTGACCCTTTTATTATTATAAAGTGTTTTCCTTTTTATGTAGTAATATTTTTTTTTGTCTTAAATCTGTTTTTCTTAATATTAGTTTAGCCACTCTAACTCTCTTTTGGTTGCTATTTGCATGGTATATATTGTCCTTACTTTTACTTTTGACCTATTTTTGTCTGAATCCAAAGCATGTCTTTTGTATACAATATAGTGTTGGATCATTTCTTAATCCATTCTGCCAATCTTTGTCTTTTAATTGGAGTGTTTAGTCCTATTACGTTTAATGTAATTATTGCTTAGGTAGGATTTATGCCTACCATTTTCCTATTTGTTTTCCATATGTCTCATGTCTTTTCATCTATTGCTCCTTTACTGTCTTCTTTTATATTAAATAGATATTTTCTAGTGAATCATTTAAATTCAGTTGTTAATTCTTTTATTATATTCTTTCCATTGTTTAATTCATTGCCTTGAGGATTGCAATTAACTAATAACAATCTAGTTCAGATTAGTTTCAACTTAATTTCAATGGTATATAAAAAGTTTGTTCCTATGTAGCTCCATCCTCTTCCCCTTCTTTGTGTTGTTATTGTCATAAAAATTATATATTTATGCACTGCATGCCCATAGACACAATTGCATAGTGTCTTATGATTTGTAACACAGCCTTACATAAATTAATTTGTGTAATCCTAATAGCTATGTTACTGTAAGTTGTGTCTTTGTAGATGAGAAACTAAGATTCATAAAAGTTAAGTGGTGTGCCCAAGAGGACATAATTAAGTAAAAACAACAACTTACCAGGTCTTCAATTCAGTGTCCAATAATTGACCACTCAATGATCTCAGTCATGAGCATAATGTAATATTTTGTGAGTTTTACTATTTTGGTGTCTTGCAAAACATATCTATTAGCTTTAAAATGAGTGATTAAGTGATTTATATTAAATATACTAATAAAAAAAATTTCTAGCTGCTAGTTATAAATGTTTCTAGGAGACCCTTTCATCAGGTATCATTACATTTATAAGCAGAATGAAAGTCTAACGGAGAAAGCCATGGGAAACAATAAACTGAAGGTCAAAAGAATCTGAAAGAGAAGGGAGAGGCCAGCAGAGGCTGCCATGTGCACTGCTATGAGATGGAGGAGCCCAGAACCAAGGATCACTGATGCCAGCCCTAAAATGGTAGACTTCAGGAAGAAAGCATCACCTTAATGATGACTTGAGTTGGACTCAAAACCCTGAGCTAATACATTCCCATTTTTAAGCCACCCATTGCATGGCATTTGCTTAAGTAGTCAAAATTAAAGCAAAGAGTTAATGTTAAATTATATTAGAGCTTTGATTATTAGGTGGGATTTGCCATAAAATACTTTTTTTGTTATGAAAGCTTTCAAACATACACAAAAGTAGAGAGAATAGTAAAATGAACTCTTTTACACCCGTGACCCAGAATCCCAACTTATCAAGATTTTGTCATACTTGCTTTGTGCATCTCTACATATTATCAATTGCAGCTACAAAATATATGGATATATTCTTAAATAACCACAGTGCTATTACCATTTCAAAAAAATTTAACAATTCCTTGTTACCATTCTATACTGAGTCTGTATTAAAATTTCTTTGTCTCAAAAAATACCTTTTTATAATGGGTTTCTTCTAATTAGTATATAAATAAGTTCTAGATAGTCTTATCTGACTGTCTTCTAAGTCTACTTGAGTGCCATTTTCCTCCTATGCCATTGATTTTGTGAAGACACTTGGCAAATTGTCCTCTAGAATGTCTCATGTTCTGCATTTGTTTGTTTCCTTCCTTTTGGATTACTTACTGTATTAGTCTAGAACATAATCTTTTTCTTTTTTGGATTCATAAAAATAACTTCAAACTGTCACATATGTATTTTTACAAAGGAAAAAAATTATGAGGATATTGATTATTCCAATTTAAGTGTAATTTTACATAGGCCTTATATAATTTCTTTGAGTCTATGGTCATTTGTTTTTTCTTATATAATTGCTTATTTTTTCCTCTTTCCCCAAATATCATACATACTTTCAAAATTTATATTCTACAATATATAAAATATAGCTCAAATATATATTATACAATATAAAAAATTAATTTCAACATAGTAATACTGACACTACCTTTAACAATAAGAATACTGAAAGGCATATAAGATTTCTTTGCAGCTGTACTTATCCTTAGAATTTATTCTGCTGAGGATGGATAATCAAAATACTGTATTTTAAAGCTGCTAGAAATGTGTGATTATGTTACTGTTTATATGCAGTTGCTTTGTTTTTGTTTGTTTGCCAATATATATACTTAAGTTTTCAAAAGGAACATGGTACCATAACTTAAAGGCTAGGAAAAATGATTATCTATAGGGGGAGAAAGAATAGGCAGATGGAGGTGAGACTGCTCTGAATATACCTTGTTATATAGGTTTGGTCTTAGGTTTATGTAAATGTGTAGTATATTCAGAAAATAAAAATTAGATTATAAAATCACCTACAGATTTCAAATATTCTGTTGGATGTATGAGTCTAGGTTTAAGGGAGAAGGTTGACTGGAGATGGAAGTTTGGGATATGGTATTTAAAGCCATGGGATGAAGGACAGTGTAGATGGAGACGAGGTCTGAGGACTAGAATTCTATCATGTAGTGATTGGGAAGAAGTCAAGGATCCAGCAAAGAGGCGGAGGGGTGCCTAGTGAGATAGAAGGAAAATCTGAGGCTTTAGGAAGCCATGTGAAGAAAGTGACTCAAAAAGGAGGAAGTGATTATCTGCCTTTTTAGTCACTTTTTGTATTGTTATCTTTCCAGAATATCCTAAACCAGAAGTGAATATTTAAAGAATTGTAGGAGGTAGCTGAAATTAGGCAAGTGGAGGATATCTAGAGTGGGAGGGGATGTACTCTGATAATGGGAAAGTCAGTCCAAGTTAGAAAAGAAATTCAAGTAAGCCAAGTCCTCTAAAAATGTTACTTCTAGATTAGCCACTGATTTATGAATGCAGAACTCTCGGTTGATTTTGCTTATCTTAAATGGAGCTCTGGATTTAAAAGAGCATCAAATTGAAATTTAAAGTCGTAAGAGTAAGAATAAACAACAAAAACCCCACCGTCTTTCATTTAATGAATTATAAGAAACACAGAGAGAAATGATATAGGTATCTTTTTTTTTCTAAAGCCAATTGTTTTATCTAAATTTTTTGAGGGAAGGGGCAGTTTTCATGATAGAAAGCAAGGGCAGTGTGGATGAAAAAACTTCAAATTACTGAGAACCCTGGACATATTGATCAAAGCCAAAATAATAAATGAAACCAGTCTAAAAAGAATTATTACACTGGTAGAAAAGGACTTTCCCAGTGTTTCAGCTTAAGGCACCAGAGCTCCTAAATTGAAGTCAAGAGATCAAAGATATATTAGTTGATGCACAAATGAATTCTATTAAGGGCTTCTTTTCACGTGTGAATTTTTATCAAAGCTAAGTTTCAGTTGCAAAGGATTTCACAGAAGGATGTGAAATACTCAGGGAAGAGGAATAGGGGCTGAAGGTTCTTTTCTCAAGAAATGTATTGCAGCTGGAAGAGAAAAACAGGATGGAAGCTAAGAAAGAAAATAGCTCAGGAAAAGTACATCAGATGTTGAGAAATTTATTTTAATGTCTTGTTTTGATTAAATATTATATATATATATTTTGCCTATTTGATTTTATAAAAACACTCTGGGCACTAAACATATCTAGAAGTTTCTCGATATGGTTATATGTTGGGAATACTTTCATATACTTCTGTTTTGGTTTGCTAAAAGCTTCTTGGAGCAATATACCAGAAATAGGTTGACTTTTTCAATGAAAAATTTTTGGATTAAAAGCTTACAGTTCTGAGGCTGTGAAAGTGTCTATATCAAGCCATCATCAGAGATGCTTTCTCACTGACCTGCTCCTGTGGGCAGTCAGGCACATGGCAGGGCACAATGGTGGCCTTGGCTCATCTCTCCTCTCTCCTCTAGGCCTGAGAGCTTTCTGTTTCTGGCTAAAATGGCTTCCTCTCAGCTTCTGGCTCCTGGGGCTTTCTGCCTCAGGTTCTGGGTGTCTCTCTGTCTCTGTTTAAAAAGGACTCCAGTAAAAGGTTTAAGACCCATCCTGTATCATGCTCTACTGAAGTGATCTAATCAAAAGTAACTGAATCTAATCAAAAGGTCAAATCTATTCAAAAGGTCCCATCTAATCAAAAAGTCCCATCTACTAAATAGTTTTACATGCATAGGAATGGATTAGCTTTAAAAACAGGATTTTCTGGGGTCCATAAAAGACTCAAACTGTTACAACTTCCAATGATAAGGTTGTAAGACTTAGGTTGTAATTAAGCCATGGGGTTTTATTTATTCCCTGCCCTTGTGGCTTGCTTGCTGTCTGCTCTCTGTGTCCATTCACTGTGCATTCTTCTGTGTCTGCTTGTCTCCCTTTGTTTCATCATCTTGTTGTGCCAGCTCTCCATGGGCACAGGCCATCAGTTCTCCGCGGGCGCAGGCCAGCTTCCCTTCACAAGGAGGCCTGGGATGTGAACCCAGGGTTTCCCATATGGTAGACAGGAGCCCAATTGATTGAGCCACAGCTGCTTCCCCATGGGGGTTTTTAACCACAATTAATTTGCTAGAATAGGGAATGTTAAATGACCTTAGTTTTAGAGTTTAGGTTCCAAGTTCTAATTTCTGGTATTTCGGTTTTCAAAAACATCATCAGAAATGACCAAAATAAAGCACATTCAATGCAGAAATTCTGAGAAACAGAAAAGCACAAAGGAATCACCAAAAGCACTTGAAACCTCTCTACCTAAGGTTGACCAATGTTGTTCCAGTTGTATATATCTCACTTATATGTGTAGATATATGTGTGTGTTTATTATTTAATTTTAAGACAACATTTGATTTTGGATAAACATATTTTGTCATACAATTAAGTTATACTCTATCATGGTCATAATATGACTTTGTGTAAGAAGAATTAAAGTACTTCATTATATTGTATTTGGTTTGGGGAATTAATATATATTAAAATGGAAAATTAAAAACAGAAATGTTCACCCACAGCAGGAGCACGCAGCAGGGTGGCCGCCGGTCTCCTCCCTCCCCTGCCAGGCAGCGGCCCAGGACCCCACGTGCCACCCACCCCCCACGGGATCCGCACTTTGTACCCTGATGCGTAGTAAAGTTTCCATGCTGCTTGGGAAAAAACAAAACAAAACAGAAGTGTTCCAGTTGTCTATTGTATAATAAACCACCCAAAACTTAGTGGCTTAAGTCAGTATAAGATAATTTCTCACAGTTTGAGTGTTGAATGGTAGATCATCTGGGCTGTTCTCATTTGCGATCCAACATAAAGAGTTGCAGCTAAATGGTAACTGAGGCTGCGATGATCTGATGGTTTATTCATGCACATGTCTGTGCTCTGGGTATGATGTCATATTGGAACATGATGTGTATGGACAGCTAGAGGATGTCTGGGTCTCTCTCTCTCCATGCAGCCTTCCCATGTGAACTAGCTTGGGCTCCCTCAAAACATGGCAATCTTAAGGTAGTCAGACTTCTTATGTGGTGGCTGGCTTCCCCAGAGCAAACATACTAAGAAGATTGGGCAGAAACTTTTAAGCGTTTTATGACCTAGTCTCAGGATACTCAGAATGTCACATTCCTCTTCTATTCTATTGCTCAACGAAGTCACTATAGCCAAGATTCAAGGAGAGAGGAATTAGATTCCACCTCTCAAAGGGAGGATTAGCAAAGAAATTGTGACCATTGGTTAAAAATGGCCTCATCCAATTGTAAAGTGTAGTAATGAACTTTTATTCCAGCTTTCTATGATAGATCTCATATGAATCATGTTACGTATTTTATTAAGATACTGTTACTGGAAAACTGGCACCTGTGTATTTATTTTTGATTTTTAAAAATAAAAATGCTATCATAATGTAATATTGTTTTTTAGCCTGCTTTTAAAATTCCTTGAACATTTCCCATGTCTATAAATTTTTTCACAAAAGATTAGTGACTTCAATTGTTCTGATGTATTAATTCTGAAAATAGATTTTTGTGTAAAGACTACCTACTGGTGTTACAATATTATTGACAAAATAAATTGTTCATCTTGCATGGCAAGTGTTTAATCAAACTGACAGAAAGGGCTGAAATATAACTAGAGAACTGCTAAAGAAAAGAAATAACTGCTAATGGCTTATTATGTACAACTTAACTAATTATAAGGTAATTGTAAACTATTTTGAAAAATCAAGTCATCAGGGACATTTAAAGTGAATTCCTGTTTTACTTGCTAAAAGACTTCCAACCTAAAGTCCTACTTCTTGAAACATTCTTGTGGAAACTGTGGTTCTTTGTTAATCAGAAGTGGGTGAGGGAAATGGACTTGGCCCAGTGGTTAGGGCATCTGTCTACCACATGGGAGGTCTGCGATTCAAACCCCGGGCCTCCTTCCGTGTGGAGCTGGCCCATGTGCAGTGCTGATACGGGCAAGGAGTGCCTTGCCACGCAGGGGTGTCCCACACCTGGAGTGTGCCCTGTAAGGAGAGCCGCCCAGCGCGAAAGAAAGTGCAGCCTGCCCAGGAATGGCGCCACATACACAGAGAGCTGACACAACAAGATGATGCAACAAAAAGAGACACAGATTCCCGTGCCGCTGACAACAACAGAAGCGAACAAAGAAACAAGATGCAGCAAATAGACACAGAGAACAGACAACCGGGGTCGGGGGGAAGGAGGGGAGAGAAATAAATAAATAAATAAATCTTAAAAAAAAAAAGAAGTGGGTGAATTAATAATGATGATACATAGTTAAGTAGATGGTTACTATAAGTCAGGCACTGGTGTCAAAGTGTTGTATACATTATTTCATCTAATCTGCATGATTACCCTTTGAGGTAGATGACTTAATCTCATCTTCTTAGATGAGAAAAGGTAGAAAGATGCATCTGATGTTTTAGAGACTCTAAGCCACTCGCCAAAATTACAAGTGGGACAGATAACGACTGAGTCTGAGCTTTTAAAGCTTTTAAAGAGCTTCCTCTTTAAAATAAAAAGAAAGACACGTATTGATCGATGACTTGGAATAATACTAGTTTCAGTGCAAGGAGGCTGCAAAGATAAAGCATGATCCCCTTCTTAAGGAAACCAAACTAGTGCATGATCTATAAGGGTTAGTCAAATAATAATACTACAAGTGAGTTATAAGAGAGATATTCAATTATCTCTGCCAAGGGGTGCAAAGGCAGGTGACAGGCAGTGGGTAGGTGGGAAGGTATAATGGTTTGGGTTTAGGAATGTTGTGGGCATTGGTGAGATATCTGAGTATGGAGATACTTAGCAGTCAGTTGAAAGTGTGATTCTTGAGCTTAACAAGTAAGATTGGGCTTTATTTATTAAATAGGGATTAATTTATTGCTGGTATAATCAAAGTAGTTTGATATTAAAAAAAAACCCATGGGGTAGCTAGATGGAAGCTAGATGGAAGTTTCTAGGCAGCTGATGATATGAGTCTAGTTCTGCAGGTATAAATAGGAGGAAATTGTTCTGTGTATTTTCCACACAGATGCGTGAATAGTTATGGGAGAATGAATTTACTTCTCAGTGCATGCTAAATTAGAGTAAAGCAAGGTTTTTTTTTCCCCTTTTAATTACTTCATTAGAATCTTCATCATGATTATAGGCCATTATAGGTCTGGGAAATGATGGAGTAAATAAAGTTAAACCTGTGTTCTTTTAGGACTCCTTAGAGGTTTTTATGTGCTTTAGAGATTTCTCATACTTAAGAGGGTTATATAGTGTCCATACAAGTTTATTTCCTTAACATATTTCACAACAGAATTCTTTAGTCTGATCAAAATGTGGGCATAGCATGGCACAGAACACACTTTTGAAAATACTGGTGGAAGTCTGTGTGAGCGGTTAAGAGTTGGCATTGAGAGGCTTTTTATACAGGCTAGGAAAAGCTGAGATTGCTCAGAGGTAAAGTTCAAATCTGATATTAAAAGGAAGGAGGGACATGAGGTTGAAGCTTAAAGATGAAGCAAGGCTGAGGGTGGAGAGTTTTTGTTTGTAGGTAAGAAGAATGCATTTGAGTGAGTGAGGAGAGGAGGCAGGGAGGAGAGAATATTGAAGAGGAAGAGAGACTAAAAGGAGCAAAGTTATAAGGAAACATTGGGTTCAGAAGCATTGATATACCATTGATATGGTATAATATTCTGGTGAGGAATATGTGTGTTTCATTTTTTGGAGACAGAATGTAGACAGTTTATGGAGTTGGAGGAAAATAATTTTGAGGGAAGGGAAATAAAATTCCTTCCGTGTCTGAACTATTCTGAAAGTTTAAGGATGGACACATTATATTGATGGTGATTCTGAAGGAGTAATTAAAGCAAAGAAGAATAACCTTTCTCTACTCTAATTTAGAATGTACTAAGATGCTCTATTCATTTTCCTGTAACTGTTCATTCATTAATTTGGAGTTGGGAAGTAAAAACTGATCTAAGGAGAATTTATATTTTCTTTATTTATGAACAAATCTTACTAAAGATGATTTTTTTGAAATAGAGAAGTGAGTTCACAAAACAATCATGCATACCATACAGCATTCCCATACATCACCCCACCAACTGAATTTGTTTTTCTTTTTTTAAGATTTATTTTTTATTTATTTCTCTCCCCTCCCCCTCCACTCCAGTTGTCTGCTCTCTCTGTCCATTTGCTGTGTGTCCTCCTGTGTCTGCCCAGAATCTGTGTCTCTTTTTGTTGTGTCATCTTGCTGCGTCAGCTCTCTGTGTGTGCAGCGCCATTCCTGGGCAGGCTGCACTTTTCTTGTGCTGGGCGGCTCTCCTTATGGGGTGCACTCCTTGTGCATGGGGCTCCCCTACACGGGGTACACCCCTGCATGGCAGGGCACTCCTTGTGTGCATCAGTGCTGCGCATGGGCCAGCTCATCACACCGGTCAGGAGCCCTGGGTTTGAACCTTGGACCTCTCATATGGTAGGCGGATGCCCTATCCTTTGGGCCAAATCCACTTACCTGAATTTGGTTTTAACTTGCTGATTTTTGTCATATACGCTGCATCTCCAGAACTTGGACAATGCCCTGGCACTAAGTAGGGACTCAATTAAGTATTTTTTAGAAATCATTGAATGATGAATGAATGTTGGATAGCCAAAGTCTAGTGGCTCATGCCATACATGATCTTCCTGTAAGTTATTTTCAAGCACTGTAGAGAGACAGGTGTCCTGCCAAAAACTTAACTTGAGTGCATGGACATAAAAACCTAACCTCTTGAAAAGACTTGGCACTAAACTCTGTAGCTGGAGGAAGCCCTTTAGGGACTCTTTGGGTGGCAGGTAGCACTGAGAAGGTAGCATGGTCAATGGAATTGTCCTCTTCTGAAGGCTTCTGAAGGATCTTGCTGTGACCTGTGCCAGGAGCTGGGGCCAACAAGGCGCTAAGGCTATAGCCTGAAGCAGCAGACCTGGTCAGATAGAAGAGAACCAGCTTTGGACAGGACACTGGGTCTGCAGGCTCAGTGGCAACTGGAGAACTGTAGTTTGGGGAATCCCAGACTTCCTGTAGGAATGCAGAAATCTTGGAAGTCTTGGAGCATATAACTAGGAGAATTCCAGGAGGTAAGACTGGGTTTCCTGCCAGTGTGGTGCATATCATCTTGAGTAGAATTTAACTTAATTTGAGAAATAATGGAGCAGTGACGCATTTGTACCATGGGTGTTGTGAATTATTTCATACTTGTTACATTTTAAGGATGTCAAGGAATTAATAATTTTTAAAATAACTCTATTTCAAATTCAAAAAATAAAAGAACAGAAAAGGCAGCTCAACAAGTTATGGAAACATTTCTCCTAATAATTTTTTTTTTACATAACAGCAAAAAGAAAATTTCAATCAAATCTTCTCCTGTTATTCCCCTGCCCCCCTCAGCATGGTACAGAACAGAGTTTGAGATGCATTTCAGTCAGCGGTTAATAGAAACAACACTGTCTTTCAACAAGGAAGAGAAGGAAAAATTAATTTTGGAGTGTGTGTAGACCGTAGATCATGAACACAAAAAACCCAAAAAAGTGGAAGTTTGAAGTAAGAAAAGAAAAATATAGATGAATTAGCATGAATGCGTTGAGAAAGGCAGAGATATATTTATAGAGCAAGTTCATGAAAGTCAGAAAGATTAAAATAAATATATTACTAGGAATTTACTTCTCTATAAAGATGAATTTAAATCAAATCTAATAAATACTTAATTTAAAATAAAAATAAATGAGAAGAAGGAAGCTGACTTGGCCCAGTGGTTAGGGCGTCCGTCTACCACATGGGAGGTCCATGGTTCAAACCCCGGGCCCATGCCCAGTGCTGATGCGCGCAAGGAATGCCGGGCCACGCAGGGGTGTCCTCCGTGTAGGGGAGCCCCACGTGCAAGGAGTGTGACCCGTAAGGAGAGCTGCCCAGCGTGAAAGAAAGTGCAGCCTGCCCAGGAATGGTGCCGCACACACGGAAAGCTGACACAGCAAGATGACACAACAAAAAGAGACACAGATTCCCAGTGCCGCTGACAACAGAAGCAGACAAGAACATACAGCAAATGGACACGGAGAACAGACAACTGGAGGGGGGCGAGGTAAGAGGAGAGAAATAAATAAAATAAAAAATCTTAAAAAAAAAGTAAATGAGAAGGAAAAAAGTGAATCAGAAAATGTTGCAAAATGTTTTCCATAGCTCACACCACAACAGTTATGTAATATTGATAAAGTCCTAGGTTTTCCCTGAACTGGAAAATTTTTAGACTTTGGCATAGACATTTTTAGTTTTCTATTAGATATTATTAATAATTTTATCAGTGAAAATAATCTGAAATGAATTTACCCCTGAGTTGGTTCCATTTCCAGAGTATACGTAACAATCTTTAATGGATTCAGTGAAGAATATTTTAGCATTTGGGATTTTTGACCTCAGCATTAGAGGGACTTTTGTAAACTTATCAAGCATTACAAAGATTCAGTAAAAGGTAGATCTTAGACTTTATCTTGATAATTTTAATTATAAACCATTGTGTGTAACTACACAGCCAAAGAAGCCCAAGCACAGTGATTTTTTTTTTCTTTGGACATACAATATCAACAAAACAACATAGCATACTGAGATGATATCAAATCTATTTCTCACTAATTCACTGTGTGAGAGAGAAGAGAAATAATATTATAATATTGGCTTCATGATTCCTGGGAGAGATAGGTTTGTAATCCACCTTAAGTTTCACAAGTTTCACAGTTGGGGAACGTTGTAAAGGATTATAGGAGTCATGGAAAGAGTAGAGTGTGTTCAGATATTTGAGTTGTAAATCAAGGCCCTTATTTTATCATTAGAATTTGTATAGTTCTCAAGTCTCTGTGGAAAATTTAAAAATTGTTAACTGAAGGGACTGAGTATCTGAAAAATATTTTGTTTAAGTTAGGAAAATAGCTCCTAGTATTGTCTTAAATAACAAAGTATATAAGTACTTTACAAATGGGAGAGAACTATTAAATAGATGGATCATAAATTGATCTTCTAGCACTTTTAATTCATTTGAACATCGCATACTGAGGCAGTGTAGCCACTTGGAAATTGCTTTGTCTTAATAAAATGCTGGGAAGACCAAAAAACTAAAGATTCATTTTTTCAAATAATGTTAAGCCCATACAACTCTGTTGTGTATAAGTTAATAAATGATTTTGATCATCAGAAAACTTTTGTTGTGAACAAAATTAAGTAGGAACTTATTTTTTATTAAAGCAAAAATAGAAATAAATGATAAATTTAGAGACAAGTCCCTTCTACTTAAATATGGAAAAAAAACCCCAGTTTTTCTAAATATTCCTTGCGTTAAACAGGAAATAATATCTGTAAGAACAAACTTTTTAGAATATCAAAACAGCAGAAACTAAGCTTATTTAGCCTATGAGATATAGTTAAAGCTATACTCAGAACAAAACCATAGCTTTAAAGGTTGAGGAAGAATCAAAATTAAGTTAATTTTCAATTTATGAATCTTAAAAGAATAACAATAAACCAATAAGGATAGAGAAATTGATGAAGATTGAAGAAGAAATTGATGAATTAGAAAACAGGAGAATTGTGAACTAGATAAATTAAGACTCTAGATAAGAGTGTTATATATCTGTGCCAAATATAAAATTTTTGATGAAATAAATGATTTTCAAAGAAAATATGAATTTTCAAATGCTAGAAGAAATGAAAAAATCTAGGTAGGTTGATAACTGTGGAAAAATGAAAAAAATTTCATAAACTATCTTATTATTTGTAGTTGTAGATCTTTAAAACCCTAGAGAATCAATTGTAAAATTATTAGAACTAATAACATGATTTTGAAAGCTGTTTAGAAAATAAGTATATAAAAATAGCTTTTGATTATACTAACAATAGCATGTTAGACAATATAATGTAAAATATTTTGTTCACAATTGTAAACATGAAAGCTGCATCAACTATGGAAATTACTGCTACCACCACCAAGCCTAGGAATAAACTTTGTAGAGATATATATAAGAAAACTTGAACTAATTGGCATTCCATTTCCTCCATTGAAAAGACTCAAAGTTGTATGAGAGCCAATTTCTCCTAAATTGTAAACTCAATTCAATTCCAGTAAAATACCAATTAGTTTAGGAGTAGATGCAGAAAAGATTGATAAAATGCTCCTAAAGTTCATCTCGAAGAATAATCATATGAGGAAATCTAGACATTTTCAGGTAAGTCAGTGAGGAATAACTAGTATTACAGATGTGCTCTGGAGTCCGTCTGTTAAACCATGACACTGGGAGAGAGCTTCTCCAGAAGCACTTAGATCCCTGGAATCCTCATGCCTACTGCTGAATGCACATCCACTCCCCTCCCCCCAAATTTGGTGTTTATTCTCTGAAAAAGGTAATAACATAGTCCCTTGACTGGAGGTTGTGAGGCATGTTTGAAGGTGAGAGTCCCTAAAGAAAACAGAGGATTAAGTGACCATATGATTACTGAATGCTGAGACCTTTCCCTACTTGACTCCAGAAGTCTTAGTAGGCATTATCTTTACCCTCTAGGTAAGAGAATGAAAATTCATCTCTGGGAAATCCAAGGATAAAGTCCTTTTCAAAGAACCATTTCTAATAAATGGTTCTCCCATTTTTGCTCAAAGTTGACTAGCTACACACTCCTTTGCATGCTCATTTTGGCCCCTTACTCTTGATCAAATGAATATGTGCAGACCATACACTCAGAGCTTTCAATCATCATTTTAATATTGTACTTTTAAGACAATTGCACAGGGCTGATGGATATGAGTTGTAAAATTGAAGGGTACTGAGTGACTGCTTAGCCAAATGGACAAAAATAAACCCATTCCAAGATTTATCTTTATGAAATTTCAGAACACTGGGAAGAAAGGGAAGAATCTTCCAGAGGGAGAAAACACAAACAAATGAACAAAACAAGTTACATACAACACTTTAGAATCACAATTATTTGAGATTAATCAACTGTTTTTGGATTCCCAAAGGGCTGCAGATTTAACATACTAGAAATGGGTTAACTTTTGTAAGGGGACTTATTTGGGGTAAAAACTTACAGTTCCAAAGCCATAAAAAGTCCAAATTGAGGCACTGTAGGAGGTGCTTTCTCACCTAAGATTATCCCACCCAGAGGAATAGATTATTTTAAAAACATAACCTTTCTCTTTTTGGGATTCCCCAAATTCAAACTCCACCTCAGCAGTGACACAGATGCTTGAAAACAGTGGAACAAGGCTTTCAAAATTCTGAAAGATGGGCAGTGGATTTGGCTCAACGGATAGAGTGTCTGCCTACCACATGGGGAGTTCAGGGTTCAAACCTAGGACCTCCTGACCCATGTGGTGAGCTGGCCCACGTTCAGTGCTGATGCACACAAGGAGTGCTGTGCCACACAGTGGTGTTCCCCACGTAGGGGAACCCCATGCTCAAGGAGTGTGCCCCGTATAGAGAGCTGCCCCACGCAAAAAAAGTGCAGCCTGCCCAGGACTGGTACCACACTCACGGAGAGCTAACGCAAGATGACGCAACAAAAAGAGACATACATTCCCTGTGCTACTGACAAGAATACAAGTAGACATAGAAGAACACATAGCAAATGGACCCAGAGAGCAGACAACTGGGGGGGGGGGGGGAACCAGGGAAGGGGAGAGAAATAAATAAAAAATCTTTAAAAAAAATCCTGAAAGAAAATTATTTACACATAAAATTTTATACCCATTGAAACTGTTAGTTAAGTGTAAGGATGGGTAGTATCAAGATAATTCCTTATATATAAGATCTAAAATATTTATCTCCAAACATCCCTTTTCAGGAAGTTACTGGAGGATGTTATCAAAACAAGGGAGTTAACAAGTAAATCAAGAAGGAGGAAAACATGGGATAAGCAAATACAAGATCAAATATAGGAAACAACCAAAGTGAGGAACTTCCAGGGAAAATGGCAGAGTAGGGAGTTCAAGGATCCAGTCCTTCCACCCAAACAACTATTAAACAGGTATGAACTGACTGAAACAACTATTTTGAAACTCTAGAGGCCAAAAGAACACTGTACAGAATCGAGGGAAGAGTGGAAGGAAGAAACTGATGAAGAACTATAAGTTGCTCCTCTAGCATAGGCTACTGGTGCCATTCCCAACTCTTGCAGCAGGCTGCCACGGGGTCCAATCTCTCACTGATCACAGCTTTTTTTTTTTTGGAGGTACTGGGAAATGAACCCAGGACACCATTCATGGGAAGCAGGCACTCAACCACTGAGCTCCCCAATGAGAGTTGGTTTTTTTCATTTCTTTCTTTGTTTTGCTTTTAGCAGGTACCTGGGATCTAACCTGGGCCCTCCTATGTGGGAAACAGGTGCTTAACCACTTGATTTACATCCGCTCCCCAAGATCACTGTTTTTGATGAGTGAATTTGGATTCCTGTGTCCCAGCTCTGAGGACAGCTATTGTTTCAATCCACTGTACAAAGATGGTGGCAGCTATCATTTCAGTCTCCCTTGGACTGGGGCAGAGACAATGGAAATTTAGGGCTCCCTCAGGACTGTGGGGGGAGATTAGCCCTAGGACTGTGTTTTCTGGGCAAGCCAGGAAGCTTAGCTTTGGAGGGCTGTCAGAGAAGTTTTTGGTGCCTTTCTTGACCCCCTCCACAGGGCACTTTGGAGCTGGTCTGTGACCCCTTCATGCGTCCCTGGCCCTGTTTTACTACTAAGGACTGTTTTGGGAGACTTCTCTTTGGGAAGACCCTCCTTGCAGAATTTGCCCCGCATGTAAGAGCATCCTAAGATAAGAAAGGAATGTAAAAATCATTAGAGGTGGATAGTCTGGGACAAAGGCCTGATGGCTTCAGATACTTGGGACAGGGAGGGTTGTCCCCTGGGAAACAAAGGGAGTGACCAAACTCTTATAAACAGAGCAACAAGAAAATAACAACAGCAAAAGCCCAGGACAAGACAAGAAAGATAGAGAAAACCCTGCACACTGCATTTGTCTTTGGCAGACCTTTCTGATAGGAGGGCTAAAGCTCAAGAAAATCTCTGTCTTAACACAAACTGATTACAAAACCAAGAAACAGACATATAAGAAGTAACTCCCAGAGTTAACATTTTAAGATGTTATAATGTACAATGTGCAATAAAAGAGTACAAGACAAAGAAATAGGAAATGATGGCCCATCCAATGAAAGAGGGTAAAAATACAGAAAACACCAATGAAGGAGATGAGAATGCGGACATATTGAACAAATTCTTTAAATAAATAAATGTTCTTTAAAAATACTTCAGAGGAGGAAAGAACTACAGGATATCAGGAAAACTGTGAATGAACAATTTGAGAGTCTAATAAAGAGAAATTTTAAAAAGAAACCAAACAGAACTACTGGAGTTGAAGACCACAGTAACTGAAATGAAAACTGCCCAGGAGGGTTTCCAGAGCAGCTTGGAGCTGGCAGAATAAAAAAATCAATGAACTGAAGACAAGATACTTAAAATTAGTCAGGCTGAGGAGCATAAAGAAAAAATAAATATTAAGACAACTAAGACAACTAAGGGACACTGTCAAGCACACAAATATTTGCATTATGGGAGTCCCAGAAGGAGAAGAAAGGGACAGAGGAATAGTCCAAGAAATAATGACAGATAACTTCCCAAATTTAGCAAAAGATGTGAAAATGCACATCCAAGGTGCTAGGGGAAAACCAAATGGATAAGTGTGAAGAAAAACACACCCCATTTTATAGTGATTATACTATCAAATGCAAAGGACAAGAAGAGAGGTCTGAAAGCTACAAGAGAAAAGCAACACATTACATTCAAGGGAGTCCCAATGAGACTGAATGCTGATTCCTCATCAGAAACCATGGAAGCAAAAAGGTAGTGGGCTGAAATACTAGAAGTCTGAAAGAGATCCTTTCGTGGTTCATAAGCATGATGAATGGGTGTTCACATGCTTGTGTGAGATGTCCCTCCCTCCTACCTTGTTACAACGTTGGCATATTACCCATTTGATGTGAAAAAAAAATGTATGAAAGAAAACAACTGCAACCAAGAATTTTATATCCAGTGAGACTGTTTCAAAACTAAGAAATTAAGTAATTCTCAGATAACAAAAGCTGAGGAAGATCATCACCACTAGCCTTGCCCTACAAGCAATGCTAAAGGGAGATCTTCAGACTAAAACAAAAGGCCACTAGACAGCAGTTCAAACCATCATAAAGATATAAAGACCTGCAGTGAAGTTAACCATTTGGGTAATTATAAATGCCAGTATTATTGTATTGTATTATTTGGTATATAACTTCACTTCTTCCTATAGGTGCTAAAATGCAAATGCCTAAAAAATAATGATAAATCTAGGTTTTTAGACATACAGTGTACACAGATATAAGTAGTAACAAATATATAAAAATAGTGGGTGGGGACAGAGAGATATAGGAAAGTTAAGTTGGTATGAAACCAAATATGATTGTTAAATATATTTAGGATGTTAAATTTTAACCTCATGTTAACCAGAAGGAAAATAGGTAAAAAACATATCCAGATAGAAATGAGAAGGCACTCAATATGGTACACCACAAGAAAATGAATATAAAAAACCTTTTAATGAAAGTCAGGTACAAAAAAGTTCTAAGACTACAAAGAATAAATAGCAAAATGGCAGAAGAAAGAACTTCATTAGCAGTAGTGAATTTAAATATAAATGGATTAAATTCTCCAATCAAAAGGCAGAGATTGGCAGAATGGATTAAAAAGCATGACCTAACTATATATTATCTGCTAGAGTCTCACCCTGAAGTAAAAAATACAAGTAGATTGACAGTGAAAGGATGGTAAAATATATACCATGCAAGTAGTAACCAAAAGAGAACTGGGGTTGCTACACCAATACCAGATAAAATAGACTTTAAGTCAAAAACAGTTGCAAGGGACAGAGATGGTCATTACATACTGATAAAGTGGACAATTCAATAGGAAGATGCAACAGTAATAAATATATATGCACCTAAGAGCTGAGCCCCAAATATATGAAGCAAATACAGACAGATTTGAAGGGAGAAATTGATGGTTCCACATTAAGAGTAGGAGACTTTAACACATTAATTTCATTAATGGACATATACAGAACACTGCACCCAATGAAAACAGAATATACATTTTTCTTGAGTGCATGTGAATCATTCTCTAGAATAGACAATATGTTGGGTCACTAAACAAGTCTCAATAAATTAAAAAGTATTGAAATCATACAAAGCATATTCACTAATAACAACAGAGTGAAACTAGAAACCGATCACACGGGGAAAAAGGAAACATTTGCAATATGTGGAAATTAAACAATATACCCTTAAACAACCAATGGGTAAAAGCAGATATCAGAAATGAAATGAAGAAATATCTTTAGGTGAATGAAAAGGAAAATACAACATACCAAATCTTATGGGATGCTGTGACGGTAGTGCTGGGAGGGAAATTTAAGGCTCTAAATGTCTGCATTAAAAAAGAAGAAAGATTTCAAATCAGAGACCTAACTTCAAAACTGGAAGAACTAGAAAAAAGAAAAAGAGCAAACTAAATCCAAAGTGAGCAGAAGAAAGGAAATAACAAAGATTAGAGTGGAGATAAATCAAATGGAGAACAAAAAAACCAAGAGAGAGGATAAAAAAACACACAAAAGTTGGTTCTTTGAAAAGATCAGTAAAATCAACATATGTTTAGCTAAACTAATAAAGAAAAGAGAGATGATACAAGTAACAAAAATCAGACATGAAAAGGGGACATTACTGCTAACCCCACTGGAAGAAAAAGGGCTATGTAAATGAATTATGAAAAATGGTATGCCAATAAATGAGATAACAAAATGAAATGGAGAAATTCTTAAAACACACTAACTATATTGAATCAAGAAGAAATAGAAGATCTCAACAAATCAATTACCAATAAAGAGATTGAATCAGTAAGTCAAAAATCTCCTAACACAGAAAAGCCCAAGACGAGATGACTTCACTGGGGAATTCTACCAAATATTCCAAGAAGAATTAACTCCAATTCTGCTCAAACTCTTTCAAAAAAAGTGAAGGAGGAGGGAACACTCCCTAACTTGTTATACGAGGTTGTATTAGTCATCCAGAGGGGTACTCATGTAAAGTACCAGTAATCTGTTGGCTTTTTAAAAGGGTATTTATTTAGGGTAAAAACTTAGACTTACAAGGCCCTAAAGAGTCCAATTCAAGATTGGTTTATTGCCTAAGTCAGTTGCCACATTTTGAAGGAAAATGGTTGCTCATCTCTGTGAGGGTTCAGCTTTCCTCTCAGCTACAGGCTGGCATGGGCTTATCTCTCTTCCTGGATCTGCAGGACCAAAGTTCTTTCCTCTTCTGTGTCATGACAAAGTTTTCTCTTCCTGTGTATCTTTTTCTATGTCTTCTTGAGTGAGTGTCTGTTTATATCAGCTCACCAAATCAAAGCCCTAATCTTAACATAATTTAATCAAAGATATCTCAGCTGAATCTAATCAATCAAAGGGTATCACACTCAGAGGAACAGACTACTTTACAAAGATAATCTCTCTTTTTGGAATTCATAATTAATCCCAAACTGCCACAGAGGTCAACATCACCATCATAACAAAGCCAGATAAAGATACCACAAGAATTGAATACTACAGACTAATATCTCTTATGAATATAGATTCAGAAATCACCAACAAAATAGTAGCAAACTGAATCCGACAGCATATTGAAAGACTCATACACCATGAGCAAGTGAGATTAATCCCTGATATGCAAAGTTGGTTCAACATAAGAAAATCCATTAATGTAATGCACCCCCTTAACAGAGTGAAAGAAAAAACCACAATATCATCTCAACTGATCCAGAAAAGGCATTTGAGAAATACAGCACCCTTTCTTGATGAAAAACTAAGACACTAGGAATAGAAGGAAACATTTCTCAGTATGATAAAGGGCATTATGAAAAGCCCAAACCTAACATCCTACTTCATAGTGAAAGACTGAAAACTTTTCCTTTAAGATTGGTAACAAGACAAGGATGTCCTCTATCACTGCTGTTATTCAACCTTTTTTTTTTTTAAGATTTATTCATTTTCTTAGATTTTAATTTAATTAATTCAATCTTTTTTTTTTTAAGATTTATTCATTTTCTTAGTTTTTAATTTATTTCTCTTCCTTTCTCCCTCCCCCCACGTTGTCTGCTCTCTGTGTGCATTTGCTGTATATTCTTTGCCCACTTACATTCTTGTCAGTGGCACCAGGAATCTGTTTCTTTTTGTTGCGACATCTTGCTATATCAGCTCTCCCTGTGTGTGGTGCCACTCCTGGGCAGGCTGCTCTTTTATTGCATGGGGTGGCTGTCCTTGAAGGGTGCACTCCTTGCGCTTGGGGCTCCCTTATGTGGGGGACACTCCTGCGTGGTATGACACTCCTTGCATGCATCAGCACTGTGCATAGGCCAGCTCACCACGTGGGTCAGGAGGCCCTGGTTGAACCCTGGACTGTGGTAGGTGGATGCTCTGTCAGTTGAGGCAGATCTGCTTCCCTGTTATTCAACCTTGTACTGAAAATTGTTGCCAGAGCAATTAAGTTGAAAAAGAAATAAAAGGCATCCATGTTGGAAAGGAAGAAGTAAAACTTTCCCTATTTGCAGATAATATGATCCTATCTTCAGAAAATCCTGAAAATTCCACAACAAAGCTCTTAGAGATAATAAATGAATTCAGCAAAATGGCAGAGTACAAGATCAACATCCAAATGTCAGTAGTGTTTCTATACACAAGCAATGAATAATTGGAAGAAGAGATCAAGAAAAAATTCCGTTCACAATAGCAACTAAAAGAATCAAATGTCTTGAAATGAGTCTAAGCAATGACTTGTACGCAAAACCTGCAAACTATAACTAAAAGAAAATAAAGAAGACCTAAATAAATAGAAGCATATTCCATATTTATAAATAGGAAGACTAAGTCCTAAAATGTCTACACTACCCACAGCAATTTATAGATTCAATGCAATCCCAATCAAAATCCCAACAACCTTCATTGCAGAAATGGAAAAGCCAGTCATCAGATTTATATGGGAGTGAAAATAGCTAACTACCTACTTAGATGAATACTGAAATCCATCTTTAAAAGGAAGAATGAAATTGGAGAACTCAAATTTTTTGATCTTAAAACTTATTACCAAGCCACACTAATCAAAACAGCATGGTACCTTCAGAAGGCAGACATACAGACCAAGGCAATCGAGTTGGGAGTTCAGAAATCAACCCTCACATTTATGGTCTACTGATTTTTTTTTTTCAGTTACCTGGTGATTGATCCAGGACCTTTTATGTGGGAAGCTGGCACTCAACCACTGCTACATCTGCTCCCCTATGGTCTACTGATTTTTGACAAGGTGATGAAGGCCACTCAATTGGGAAATAATAATTTCATCAAGAAATAGTGCTTGGGAAGCTGTTCTCCATTTGCAAGAAGAGAGAAGTGGGACCCCTACCTCACACCATATATAAAAATCAACCAAAAATGCATCAAAGACCTAAATATGGAGCTAGAACTATCAAACTCCTAGAAGAAAATATAGGGAAGCATCTTTAAAACCTTATGTTAGGCAAGCAATGAAAGAAAAAATAGGTAAATGGACCTCATCAAAATACAAAGCTTTTGTTCTCTCTACACCATGGGAGAAAATACTTGGAAACCACATGTCCTATAAAGGATTAATATTTATGCATATATAAAGAAGTCCCTCAACCTAAAAGCAAAAAGACAAACACCCCAATTGAAAAATGGGCAAGGGACTTGAATGGACATCTTTCCAAAGAAGATATGTAAGTGGCCAAAAAGCACATGAGAAGGTGCTCAACATCACTGGCCATCAGGGAAATGCAAATCAAAATCATAATGAGAGATCATTTCACATCCATTAGAATGACAGCTATTAAAAAATGGAAAATTATAAATGTTGGAGAGGATGTGGAGCAATTGGAACACACATTCTTTGCTGGTGATAATGTAAAATGGTGTAGCCATTGTGGAAGACAGTTTGTTGGTTCCTCAGAAAGTTATTCATAGAAGTACCCTATGACCTGGCAATTCCACTCCTAGGTATATACCCCAAAGAATTGAAAGCAGTGCCTCAAACAGATATTTGCACACTGATGTTCACAGCGATATTATTCACAATTGCTAAAAGCTGGAAGGAACCCAAGTGTCTGTCAACTTATGAATGGGTAAATAAAGTGTGATAAATACATAAAATGCAATATTACTCAACTGTAAATAGGAAATGAAGTTCTGATATATGTGATAATATGGATGAACTTTGAAAACATCACGTTGAGTGAAATACGCCATTCAAAAAGTCAAACGTTGTATGATCTGAGTGATTTGAAACTAGTAGAACTAGCAAACTCATAAAGTCAGAATCTAAAATATAGGTTAGCAGGGGACAGGGTCAGGATATGGAATGGGAAGTTAAGCATTAAAATGTAGTGTTCTTAATTGGAATGATGGAAATGTTTTGGTGATAGATGGTGGTGATCATAGCACAACATTGTGAATGCAATTAATAGTACAGAAATACATATCTGAATATGATTAAAAGGGTAAATATTAGACTGTCTATATGGTAACAGAATAAAAATTTTTAAAAAATCCCTGGAACTACACTACACAGTGAGCCCTAAATTAAACTGTGGACTTTAATTAATAGTACAGGGGAGCAGATGCAGTTCTGTGGTTTAAGCACCTGCTTCTCATGAATGAGGTCCTGGGTTTGGTCCCTGGTATTCCTAAAAAAAGTTAATAGTGCAGTTATAAAAATGTATTATCATCATTTGTAACAAATGTTCCACACCAATGCAAGGTATTGGGATGAGGTGGTTTATGGGAATCCTGCATTTTATGCATGATTGTTGTGTAAATGCACAACTTCTCTAATGAAAAAAAAAAGGATCCCATGAAGTTGGATTCTCAGGAGTCTGCTGAGCCCCAAATGTAGAGCAACCAGTCCTGACTGATTTTAGTTTGACAGCATGTGTTGTAGGAAAGTATAATTTACTATATTTGTGTCTCCCTTTCCCTGGAGTAGGAATGGATAGAGTAAAAGTCAATGGAAACTACCACTTTTATCCTTGAAATCTGCAATGATGATAGTGTGTAACTGAAACAATAAATGCGTTCCCAACCCTAATGTCTACATTGAGGTCTGCTCTCTTTCTGTTAACCATCATCTTGCAAATGTGTGCGATTCCTCTAGTCCTTTTGCAGAAGAAAATAAAGTCTGTCCCAGGAGGAAGAATTTTCCTCTGTTGACATGCAGCTTCATATACATATAGATAATCTCTTGAGAGACACAGTGTTAACAACAGTGATTGATTATGGGTAGCAGAAGCATGAAGTTGGGGGAGGGTGGTGGTATGAAGGAGACTTATTCACTCTTTGCCTTTTTGTTTCCTTTTAATATTGTGTTGTATATATAATAAATTGTTTTTAAAAAATTAAAATATATTTCTTAAATTTGAAAATAAACAAAATAATATTACCCTGTAGTCCTAAAAACTATAAAAGACTATCTCTTTATATAATTTTAATAATATTTATCATTATTTCTATTTGTAACTTTTTGTTTCTTTTGAAAGTTGCAAATTTAAAATCTGTTTTGATGTGAAAGTAAAGGAAAAGGTCAGTTTTTTTTGTAGTACTCTCCAAATACAAATAAAATAGATTAAGAATTCTCAGTAGTTGAATAATTGATGGTATGAATGATGAAACTTCTCTTGTTCCACAGGAGTAATTCTATAGTTTTAGAATGCCCTTAGTAAATGTATTAGGATTCAAGTAATTCTAAACTTGAAAACCTTGGTCCATTAGGATCATATTTTCAGTATTAATTACCTGGTGGTCACATTGTGGGGAGACGCTTGCGCTAAGGCATGACGAGGCAGAGTTTGAAACTCAAAGGTCAATACATCCCTTAAATTCTGCTCTAATAATGTTCCTCTTTTAAGGTTGTGCAGTTGTTTAATCTGAAGCTTAAGAAGACAGAGTTGACTTTTAAATTGAGGAAGGTTTCTGTATGAAAGATGATTACTGCAATATCAGAAAAATCAATTAATTTTTATGTTTTTCTTTACCTTGCTTTTCATTTACTTAGTTTATTCTCTTCCTTATTTTACTCTGCTTCTGTGCACTTATTGGAGCCTAAAATAGAAGACTATTTCCATTTACTAAGAAAATATTCACTACATTTCCTGAGGTACCCCATCAATAAGAGGCAAGATGGAGGAAGCTAGTACCCTAGAAATACAGGGTTTAGAATTGAAAAGTTATGATAACACATTGTGGTTGGCAGATGTTCTATAAATCACTTTTGATATGGTTATGTGTTTGGAAATCCAAGTAGATTTTCAAAAGGGAAGAAAGAGGTGTCTTGGAAAACAGCAATGGAAAGGAATTAACACCAGGTCAATTTACAAAAACATGATATTGGGGCTCCTTGGTGACAATTGGAAGGGCATTAACTTTTTCAGGACACTGAGCCAATGTTGTGTACTCTTGTCCTACTTACCTCTACTATGGAGATATCTTTGGTTTGCCTGGGTGTCCTAAATTTCCTTACTCATCACTGTTGGTTTGAGATGGAGAGAAAAATACTAGACTGTGAGTATAGGAGGTGGTAATAATTGCAAGAGAACAGGAGAGTTAGCCAGTGTGGTGTCCTTTCACAGGTGCTTAGAGAAGACTAAGACTATTGAGTCAGGATAGGGGGTACCTTCCCCTTGGTATACCCTAACATGAGTTCACAATGGCTGCAGACTGCATGATGGTGAAAAGTATAGAAAATCCAAACCAAGCAGACTAGAATGAAAACATGTCATTTATTGCCTTGGTAACTGAAAATTTCACGGTTGGGGCTGTCAGGAACCTAAGCTTGATTTTCAAGACTTGGCTTCTCTCTACCTCTTAGCTCTATCTTTGGCTGTGTTAGATTCATTTCTAGGCTTTGGGGAAAACTTGCCCCAATTATCATGATTCCAAATCCAACAGAAGAGGAAGTCTGCATCCCTATGCTTAAACAAAAATCCCAGAATTGTGACTTATTGGTTTTGATTGGTATGATCTGAATCAGATGACCATCCTTGTGAGTATCTTAGAGTCAAGAACCGTGTCTTAAGCATCTTTGTATCCTCCATGCTAGCATAATGCAGTTTTGCACAATAAATAGTAGGCACTCTCAGTATACAGATGTTATACTAAAGAGTAAATTACATGGGAAGTGAACATGGCTCAAACAGTTGGGCACCCGCCTACCACACGGGAGGTCCTGGTTTCAGTTCTCAGTGCTTCCTGAAGACAGTGAGATGACACATTGGCTGGTTCAGCAAGCTGATGCAACAAGATGATGCAACAAGGTGATGCAATGAGGAGACACGATGAGGAAACTATGTGAGAGATACAGCAAGTAGGGAGTGGAGGTGGCTCAAGAGATTGCGTGCCTCCCTTTCACATGGGAGGTCCTGGGTTCAGTTCTCCATTCCTCCTCAAGAAAAGAAGATGTGGGCACAACAAACAGACACAGTGAGTGCAAACAATGGGGGGAGGGAGGACAAATATATAAAATCTTTAAAAAAAGAGTAAATTATGCTTTTGAAAGCAACCAATTTGCATTTTAAGAACTACCCAATATGGTCCAGATTTTAATTCTGAAATATTTTCTCCAGAATTAGTTGACTTTTTGGTTAGGCTGAATATAATTAATAGAACCCGAGAATCTGGAATTTTGTGCCTGTGTGCTCTTAGCAGTATTAAAAATCATAGAAAACTTCATAGTGTAGATCAGGAAATAAGATATCAGAAAGTAACCTAAATCTCATACCGTCTTTTATTTTTTAAAGGTTTATTTTTTGTTCCCCTCCCCGCCATTGTCTGCACTCCTGCGCTCTGTGTCCATTCACTGTGTTCTTTTGTGTCTGCTTGCATTCTTGTCAGAGGCACCGGGAATCTGTGCTTCTTTTTGTTGCACCATCTTGCTGTGTCAGTTCTCCGTGTGTGTGGTGCCACTCCTAGGCAGGCTGTGCTTTTTTATCGTGGGGCAGCTCTCTTTGCGGGGCACACTCCTTGTGTGTGGGGTTCCCCTACACGGGGGCACCCCTGCATGGCACAGACACCCCTGCATGGCATGCATCAGCACTGTGTGTGGGCCAGCTCACCACACGGGCCAGGAGGTCCTGGGTTTGAACCCTGAACCTCCCATATGGTAGGCAAATGCTCTATCAGTTGAGCCAAATCCTCTTCCCTCATACTGTCTTAAGAGGTAAGATACTCCTGAAAGGAACAGTTTTAATTTCCTTTGACTCATACTGAGGAAGAGTGGGAGGATGCTGTTTGGAAAGGAGCGCACTTGATTATTGGAGTATCATGCGAATACAGAAAGGAGGAAGGGCATCAATAATGCTAACATCGTTCTCTCACAGTTGTGACAGTATGAATTAAGAATACTATGATCTTTAAACATACATCATGTGAAATTCATTTTATAGAGAATTTAAAAATAAGTGGTATGAGGGGGCATGTAAATTTTGTATTAAATCCAATAAGAGAAAAAGTGACACAGAATAGATTTAGTATTTAACACCAAATGTCAGTTACTGTTGCTTAGTCTTCTGAGTTTAATAAAGAAACTTCCAAAGACTAGTACGATAAAGGAAAATGTACCTAGTTACTATAAAAAAAGAAACTATTCGGCATTTGTGCAATTATGCCTTGTCTTCTAATGGGTACTTCATGTTCAAAGCTTTTTTCATCTTTTAGTTTCTATTGATTCCAACTTTGCTCCAACAACTTTTCTTAAAAGTGTGAAAAGATGAAAGGCAAGAGACACAATTATCAATGATGTCACAGAATTTGAGGCATTTCCAATCATGCTTGTTTGTTCATTTCCCATAATCTTAAAACTTGCTGATGCGGACCAATTTAAAATGAATTTACTAACTTAAACACAAGATCTGGGAGCTTTAATTGCTGGGAATCTACAGAATGGAACATTTGAGCTCATCAGTACTGACATTAAAAGATGCTCTTAAATATGTAAAGTAGTCAACGGAATTGTACTTTCATTTAAACAAATGTAATTTTTATCAGAATAATAATGTGCAAACTTTTAGATTTGTAATTATATATTTTATGGTTGTTTTGATTGTTGCACATTTGTTTAAAATGTTTGAATGCTTGTCAACATGGAGCAACAATGAGCTATCCTGTTATTCAAGATAGAGATGTGTGTTTTATAGGAATAAAATGTAAAACGCAGTATAGCATGGTTATTAGGTAGAGAGCCTGGAGATGGATTCCTGGGTTCAAATCTTGCCTACGTACTTTGCTGAATAACACTGCCTATATTAACTAACCTGCCTATATCTTAAGTTTCCTCAACTGAAAATGAGGTTAGTGATATCAGCACTTTCCTCATAGGGATGTTATGAGGATTAAAGACATGTATATAACGTACCTAGAGCAGTAATGTATAAGCATTAAGATGACAATTTTTCCTAAGGATGCATGGATTCTGTAAAGGCAATGTGAAAATATGTAGAGAAACATAGGAGGAAGTCTGTAGCAAGCGTATAGCATTGAAGAATTTAGTAACTGACTTAAAGCTACAAATGTGGCCTATAATATGTTCACCTTCCTCACTCTCTAGGATAGTATTTCTCAGACTGTATCTCAAGGATCAGTTGCTTCAGAATCAATAGGGGGGCCTGCTAAATGCAGATTCCTGGGCCCAACCCGAGCCCCTATCAATCAAAATTCCTGGGAGTGGGAATTAGCATTTTAACGAACACCCAGGCCGATTCTTATGCAAGACAAATTTTGAGAACTGCTCTTGGTCATCTATGATTCTCACTTCTCAGGCTGTAATCTCACTTTAGCCTTTCTCACTTTTTAAAAAATCAATTTTAATAATGTATTTTATTTAGCCTAGTGTATACAAAATATTATCATTTTAACATATAATCAATATGAAAAATATGAAACAATCATTCATATGTGTAGAATTCCCATACAACAACCCTTCACCAACACACTGCACCATTGTGGAACACTTGTTACAGATAATGAGATAATATCATCAGACTATTACCACTAACTATGGTCCATAGTGTATATTTGCCATATTTTTTCCATACCCCCCCCCCTTATTAACACAGTACATCTTTGACCTTGGTGCAGGAATCTTACACTATTGCTGTTAACTATAGTTCACAGGTTATATTAACTGTATTTTTCCCATGCTTCTCCACATTCCCACCACCCTGCACTAGTGATGTACATTCATTCTAGTTCACAAAAGGACATTCTTGCATTTGTACTATTGACCACAGTTCTCATGCATCTCTGAGCCTTTCTCCCTTTTAATGCCAGGCTTCTTCTTATTTCTCTCACCCCAATGGCCTGTGATATCTCTTGTTCATGGACTTTAAGATTTTTCTTCCAAATCACAGTAGACCAATGTCAATCTCTTTCTTACACTTCTAAGGCCTAGGTTGCTACACTCTCACCTCTCTAGTCTGCATTCTCTTCATTTTCCCTACTTCATTTTTTCACTACTATTTGTCTAAGTGGGGTGTGAAATCCTTCTGGCTTTATAATTCCGCAAAGATTTACTTACTTATTTGTTAGGGAATTTGTGAGCTTACATAACAATCATGCATAATGTGCAAAATTCCCATACAACACCCCTCTGTCAACACCTTATGTTGTTGTGGAACATTTATTACAGATTATTAAAAACATGATTAGACTATTACCTCTAACTATGGGCTATAGTGTACATTTACTATATTCACAAAGTTCATCTTGAGTGGTCTTTGGTTTAGCTCAAACGGCTCCCGATTTCCTGCCTCACCCGTGATTTGCTTTTTTCCTTCCCTTTCTCTCGTCCTTTTGTTTTTCCCTGGATGGATATTCCTGGCTTAGAAGTCTGGGTAGAGTTTGAGGCTAGTGAGGGATAGCTGTTTTACTTCTTTTTCCAGCTCCGTTAGTTGTATCGCAGACTCACTTGGATAGAAGGCACAGGTGTAAAAAGGGTTCTAGTGTTTCAGAATCTCTTTCCCTGTTGGCCTGCGGTCCCTTTCCTGGACTCTGTCTGAACTCAGCATCGCATTGTGTGGTTGTTCATAAGCCTGCGAGACACCACCAAGCAATCTCAGATTGCCTTGTGTGAATATTCTTGACTGAGAAAATTGCACTTAAATCCCCCAAATATTCAAGAACCAATGTATTTGGTGGTTCCTAAATTTAAAACCATGTGTAGAAATAAAAGAATTTACCACATATGTGGAAGTTCTATTTCTCCTTGACCAAGGTAAAGATTAATCGAGAACATTTTGGCTCATGGAGTACATAATGCAACGCTCCTCTAAAAAAAGCATGAACTTATTATGTTCGTGTGACTGACCACATAGATCCATTGGAATCTTAATGATCTGTGAGATAAATTGTTCACATTTTTAGAGGTGCATCTACATTACAAAAAAGCAGCACTTTTAAGAGGCCCCTGCACTGTTGTGCTTTTGAAAGCTCTTGAATCACTCACTACTGAAAGTAGGAGCAATATTAATGACTCATAAAGCAACACAATGTAGTAAGAAGAAAACAATAGAAGTTATGAAAAAAAATACACATTTTGCCAAATTTGCTTATTTTTAAGGCAACATAGACGTTTTCTTAGAAGTGGTATTATTAATTAGCTAGTAAAATGAAAGAAAATTACCTCCTTAGGAGGATTAGCGTTTCTTTGCAATAGCTAAACATTTTTAAAAGCATTGTCAAATAAGGCAAACAGATTTAAGGAGAAAGCAGATGGCAAACGAAATTATTAATTTATTGTTAAACCTTCAAGAGGTTGTCCTTATTTGTACGATTGTCAAGTAAATAGATGGTAAGTTTCATTAAGATTGTTGATCCATTTGATAGTTTTTTGGTTTTATCTGGTATGTCACAGTTTTACCTGGGGAAATGTGGGCTTTAATTGAATTTTTATGTTGATGCTTAGGTTTGTCTTAGACTAAAGTGGGTGGTCAATAAATTTTTTAATAAGCTAAATTTAATTCAGTTTCAACTAGTTGTGACTTTTACTTGATTTAGAAGCTAAAGAACAAAAACTAGATATGAATAGTAAAAGAAAGTCCTAATAAGAAATTGAGATTTTTTTTAACTTACCTTTGTGATCACATGGTTGAATTAGATCGCTTCATATTTGATGCATTTATTTCTTATTTGCTAATTGTCTAACACTTCACTCTGGGTTTATATATGTAGACAACACAATCTAATGGAAACATTTTAGATATATTTTATGAATAAAATCTTTTTTTGTTTCCTTTAGGGATGCCCTCTGCATCTTTATTAGTAAATCTCCTTTCAGCTTTACTCTTCCCCTTTGTGCTTGGAGAAACAGAAGTAAGGTTTGCCGGACAAACAGAATTTGTTGTTAATGAAACAAGTACAACAGTTATTCGTCTTGTCATCGAAAGGATAGGAGAGCCAGCAAATGTCACTGCAATTGTGTCGGTAAGAGTTGCTTGTAGTTCTATTCTTACTGAAATTAATTTGAAATTTCTTAGTCTTCAATGGCAAGGACTTTTTAAAAAAACAAACTACTTGATATTCAGAGTTGTTTCATTATGATAAATGATTTGCAGGTACACTGTCCCATTCAATTTTCTTATAGGTATATCTAGTGCTCCAAGGTTAGCCATGAGCATTTTACTATAGTATTTTGAATATATAGATCGATCAGTTTAATGTGTTCATATATTTATTTTAAACAAGTGAAAAAGCAAAAAAATCAATAATTATGTCTAGGTAAAGAGTATTTTATTTTGGGTACTTTGGGTTCTAGTTATCTCTCCTCAGACATATTTTCTATTATACAGTATCTTAGAGAAAAATACCTGAAATATGTTAAAGTACAAAAATGGCAATACAAAAAAATAAAACACAAAACTTAGTCATGTCAGAGAGCTGTTTATTGGGAGAAATCTAAGTATATTAATTTAAATAGAAGTTTGGGAAGTAGATTTGGCTCAACTGATAGAGCATCTGCTTACCACATAAGAGGTCCAGGGTTCAAACCCAGGGTTTCCTGATCCGTGTGGTGAGCTGGCCCATGTGCAGGGCTGATTTGCACTAACAGTGCCGTCCACGCAGGGGTGTCCCCCCTGTAGGGGAGCTACACGCACAAGGAGTGCACCCCATAAGGAGAGCTGCCCCATGTGAAAAAAGCGCAGCCTGCCCAGGAGTGGCACTGCACACACGGAGACCTGGAGCAGCAAGATGATGCAACAAAAAAGACACAGATTCCTGGTGCCACTGGACAAGGGGACACAGAAGAACATACAGCAAATGGACACAGAGAGCATCCAACTGGCGGGGGGGGGGGGGGTGGGGCAAGGGAAAGGGGAGAGAAATAAATAAAAAAAGTTAAAGTTTGCAATGACCAAAAAATTTGGAGAGCTAAAAGAATTGGGACTTTATTAGGATTGTTGTGGGAGAATATGAATACAACTTCAGGTTGAAATTTTTGGAAAGAACAGTTTCTTTGAAATTGATAGGGAAAATAATTGATTTTCCTGAAACTTTTTGGTAGGCTGCTTCACCTCTTTTTGAGTTTGAGCTACAATTTGTCTTCTTGTTAGGTTTGCTGTAGTTTACTCTTGATCAATCAAGAGGCACAGAAAATCAACATTACGTTTTATGTAATTATGCTTTTTCCTTCTAGAGCATAAATAAATGCTTTCAGGTAGAAGCATTTCTTTTTATAATGTTTTTTTTTTGAGATGATTTTTACCAGTTGTTAAGTATTTAGATTTTATATTTTTTATGTCCTATCTGAAAAATGTCAATGTTACTTGATTTATTCCTCCTTCCCTCTGCCACCTATGGATTTCTTCAATTGGCATTAGTTTTGTTAGACTTAACACTGTGTTATGTAAGGCCTACTTATATTTTGCATTTGATAGCTACATGGTGAAGACACAGGCGACTTTTTTGACACATATGCTGCAGCTTTCATACCTTATGGAGAAACAAATAGGACAGTGTACATAGCAGTATGTGATGATGACTTACCAGAACCCGATGAAACTTTCATTTTTCACTTAACATTACAGGTAAGCCATTCTTCCCCTCTTAACCTTAAACTTATAAAAATATGGCAAAACTTAAAAAAATTTCTCTAAAGATGAGCCAGTTCAAGGAACTGTCAGTGATTTTTATAGCAGCTAGAACTGAGAAATTCATTAGCAGTTCCACAGTCTGGCAATTTCTGCTATAATCTTGTTTGGAAGATTCTACAGCTAGTTTTGAGATCCATTCAGGTTCTTTTGGAATTGCCTTGACAAATGCTCAAAAGAACCTTATCTTCCATTTGGCCTTTTTCTCTTTTATCCCTCCCCTGCTACTGGATGCATAAAGAATGACCTTGACTTCTGAGTTCAAAGAGCAAGGATACAAAAGCAAGCATGGAAATGGGAGGTCCCTATGTCTTGGAATAAATTTCATAGTACCCCTGGGAAAAATACATGAATAGCTTAAGTTTTAATTGTCCTTTATGGCTTGATCTGTAAGGTTGAAGCAATGACTGACAACATTGCTCTGGTTAATTTTTCTGAATAGCATTGAGAATTTAAAAAAAAATTAGGATGGCAGTATGACTAAAATTTTATGAAAATTATACTTGAAAAAATCCTGTTTTGTTTTGTAAATCACTCTTTTTCATATTCCTTTCTGCTGCTGCTTAAAATCAATAAAGATGTTGCAGAAAACTCTCCCTCCATTTTTATAAGTAACTTTGTTTTAAAATGTTATTTTTAATTTGGCTCTATGATTTACGGAATAACTAATTCTTGTGTTTCAGCTATAGTGTAAAAAAATAATCACAACTGAACAGAATTTCATGCTAAGTACCTAATTTTCTGTTATAATATTAGTAATGACATTATAGTAATTATAACATAATTAACAATAATATTAGAGTATACTAACCAGTGATTACTTATGATATAATTGTATTTTAGTGTCTTTAATAGTCAGTGATTACTGGTTTTTAAATCTTTTTTTCAGGAATTTGTGTTTGGGGCTTTCTTACATGTTGAGTTAGTTTGAATATACTTTATTAATCTATACTTTAAAATTAAAAGTAAACTTGTATTTTTATTTATATTCTGAATAGTTATTAAAGACAACAATTCTATTAAATGATTGCTTTTTTTCCTTGCTGTTTTATTAATTTACTTTTTGGCTTTAATTTTAGAAACCCTCAGCAAATGTGAAGCTTGGATGGCCAAGGACAGTTTCTGTGACAATATTATCTAATGACAACGCCTTTGGAATTATTTCATTTAATATGGTATGGTTATAATTTGATTAATCTGGTGATTGCTAGGTAATAGATTAAATTTTTAAATTATTTTACATCATGTCAACTAGTTTCATCCTGTCTTTTGATATTTAAATAAAATTTGCTGTTACTCCCTCACTATTTCACATCCAGTAGAATATGTATTTTTTTCTACCTATGTTTCTGCAAATTGAAGAGGCGTATACTGTCATTGTTATCTCTTCTAATTTCTCTTTCTGATGGTCGTTCTGTCAGACTCATTTGCTACCTCTTGTCTGGTCTCTAACTCAGATGGGTAACAAACAACATTTAAAGAAGACCTTGTCTGTGTGTTAGACTTCTCTGAGTGGTTGGAGTGACTTTTTTAGAAGACAAGAAATCATACTGAAAGAATCCTGAAAATACATAGTAAACTGAAAATCAGATAGCAGACATAACAGCTCTGAAAAATTGTATGTTCAATTGACATGCTGGAATTTTTCTCTTTAATTTGTATTTCTTAAACGTTAATACTCCATCTAATTCCCTCAGTCTTGCTCATCATTTCATTCCTGTCTTCTATCACCAGATTCCTGTGTCCTTGGCCAATCCTAAGTATGTTCAGAATATTTTAAAATCTTTTGAAACAAACATGCAAGATAGGTCCCTTCTTGAAAAAAATTGCTTCCAGCTCTTAAATTAAAACAAAATTTATCTCCAATACAATTGGAAATGACTGTTAAGTTTTAGATTTTAATAACCTTCCTGATATGGAATCTTTTGGAATCATGTTATTAATTATCATTAATAAGATACAATGCAATGGTCCCCAGCTTTTTATGTATTTCCAAACTTAGATTAACACTACAGTTAATTATGTTAATATGTCATTTTGTTAGTACATTCAATTATTTTTGTAACAAAGTGCACTACAGATTAATATTATTTTTGTCGTAGTATCTTAAAAAGGGTATTTGGGCAACCTTAATTTAGTAGACATTTTGTCATCTCTATTATTTCTCCATTAACAAAATTAATAATTTCTATTTGAGCAATAGAGAATTAGTAGATAATTATGAAGCTGGCTCCCTTAATTGCTTACTATTTATTTGACTTGAGCTGCCTTACATTTTGTCAATCATTTAAAAAAAAAACTAATTTCCACATAGCTACTTTGCTTTTTGATGCAAACTCGTATTCAGAAATTTAGGGTTTCTGAATGGGAACTAGAGTGATTTCTTTCCACACTGCTTTCCCTCCAAACCTATCACCCCTCATCCTCATGTTGACATTTTAAAGTTTTTAAAAAATTTTGTCATTATACACCTTAGCGTTTGGGAATGAATCCTAATCACTGGCATTGTTCCCAGGTCCCTGACTGGCGGGGACTGTCCAGCAACCTCTGACTATACCCCTAGTCCTTGAGTTTAAAATTAAACTGAGTATCTCCTGAACACCCAGTAGGTGCTCAGTAGACCGGCTCTTGTTCCCAACCTTGATAATGATTATATTGATACTGATGATAATGAAGATGATGCTAATAATATTTGGAAACATTGATTGAGCCCTTCCTATGTTCTTGTACTCTAATAAGCACTTTACATGGGTCATTTCGTTGGAACCTCATCACAGCCTTTTGGGATAGGCATTATTCTATTTGTTTCTGGATGGGGATTCTGAGCCATAGTGTCTGCCTGAGAGATGGACCCTGCTGGTCTAGTATGTACGCACCTGCTGTTTCCCTGTTTCTCCTCTTCTATACTATATTGTACCAGCCAAGATGGTGTCTTAACACTTGAAGTCCTGATCTGAAAAAGTGATGAGAGTTGTCTGTTATTCAATGGAGAGCTGAATGATGAGGAGGGAAGAGCTAATGGGAGCTGGGCTGAGTGGTGGTCTGACTCAGCCACCCTGGTCTGGCAGCTTCACTCATTTCTCCTGGGCCCTTGTGAGCATTTGAGTTTGCGCTCTTTGGACTAGGTATGCTTAAAGTTTCCTCAGAGGAACAGCTAGACAAGACAGGAGAAGAACCAGGGTAAGAACATATATCTCTTGCATGACTAATTGTATGTTCCTTCTGCAGTATTATTTTTAACTTTTTAAATGTTTTCATTAGCTACAGTCAGTTATAGCTAGAAAATATGGTATTCCTTGATCACAATGAGAATTGATTTGTCTGTGGAAATGTAGTATTTCTATGGTAATATTTTATACTTCCTCCTACCTCTAACTGATTAGCATCTGCTTATCTGTTGTCCTCTTTCCAATAGCCTTCCTTAATCACAGTGAGTGAGCCCAGGGGCAGAAATGAGTCTGTGCCTCTTACTCTAATTAGGGAAAAAGGAACCTATGGAACAGTTACTGTAACTTTTGAGGTAAGTTTACTCTGAAATAATTTTAAATGGTAAAGCAGTGATTTATTTACATTCACAGTGCTGTGCTACCATTACCCCATCCATTACCAAGATTTTTTCATGATCCCAAACAGAAACTGTACCTTCTGAACAGTGACTCTCCATTCTCCCTGCCCCCTGACCCCTGATAACCTCTAATCTCTTTTCTGTTTTTATTAATTTACTTATTTTAAATATTTTATATAAGTGAAATCATATAGTATATGTCCTTTTGTATCTGGTTTATTTCCCTCAACATAATGCTTTCAAGGTTCATCCATGTTGTTGTATGTATCAGTGCTTTGTTCCTTTTTACAGCTGAACAATATTCCATTGTATATATATTACATTTAGTTTATCCATTTGTCTGCTGATGGACACTTAGGTTGCTTTCACCTTTTGGCTATTGCAAATAATGCTGCTATGAAGGTCAATGTGCAAATATCTGTACAAGTCTCTGCTCTGTGCATTCTTTTGAGTATATACTTAGACATACACTTGCTGGTCATATGGTAGTTCTATGTCTAACTTTTTGAGAGATTGCCCAACTGTTTCCCATAGTGCCAGCACCATTTTATGCTTCCACTAGCAATGGAAAAGGATTCCTATTTCTCTGTACTCTTTGCAACACTTGTTATTTTTCTGTTTTTTCTTTAAATAATAGCCATCATAATGGGTGTGAAATGGTGTTTCATTATGGTTTTGATATGCATTTCCCTGAATCAGCTGATGTTTTGTATTTATTGGTGGCACTGTGTGTTTCTTTGTAGGTAGAGGGTGGCCCAAATCCACCTGAAGAAGATTTGTGTCCAGTTAAAGGGAACATCACCTTTCCACCTGGCAGAGCAACAGTGGTTTATTACTTGACAGTGCTTGATGATGTGGTGGGTGATGTTAAATACTTAAATGGAACAACAGCTCTGTCTTTATAACAGATATATTAGAGAAAATATGTCAAGTATTAAATTTCTTTCAGTATTTGAAATTATTCAAGAACACAATCCTATATAAAGTTAGTGCATTGTGGCTAGTCATAGTCTAGTTAATAAATGGCTGTATATTTTGAAATATATCTTGTCAATCCTTACTTTACTTAATTCAAATAAATTGTACTTCTAAAAGCTGATGAATTTGAATTTAACTGGCAGCCATACATATACAAAATTTAAGCTTTTTGTAAACCCTGATAATTGAATTAAAAAAAAATGTATTTATTCCCTCCCCCCCTTGTTTGCACTCACTGTCTGCTCTCTGTGACCGTTTTGCTGTGTGCTCTCTGTGTCTGCTTGTCGTCTTCTTAGGAGGCACCCAGAACTGAACCTGGGACCTCTTATGTGGGAGAAAGCTGCTCAATCACTTGAGCCACCTAAGCTCCCTGGTTTGTTGTGTCTCTCATTGTCTTTTCTCATATCTTTTGTTGCATCAGCTTGCTATTTTGCTTGTCTTCTCCAGGAGGCACTGGGAACTGAACCGAGGACCTCCCATATGGTAGGCGGGAGGTCAATTGCTTGAGCCACATCCACTTTCCTGATAATTTAATTTTGTTAGTGATTTTCCATTTGATTAGGTACAGTAATACTTATCTAGCATAAACATTTTTAATATAAAAGTCAAGAGTGCTACTGAAATTTATGTTCTTCTGTTTAGATATTTTAAATGTTCACATTCATAAGGCCTTGATTATTTTCACATTTCATATTGAAGCTACCGAAGATTGCGATATAAGATGTAGGTGCTCAGGAAAGAATGAATTGAACAATAATGTGCAAGGATATCACCTATTTGCTAAACAAGAGCAAACATAATTTTGTATCAAAGAATCTAAGTATTGCCAGAAAAGAAAATAGAGAATAACTGGGAATTAATAACCCTGTCCCTCATCCTCCTACTGATATCCAAAAATCAAACCATAAAAATCCACACAGGTGGAAAAAGTACATTAGAAGACATTTAGAGGGAAGTGGACTTGGCCCAGTGGTTAGGGCGTCCGTCTACCACATGGGAGGTCCGCAGTTCAAACCCCAGGCCTCCTTGACCTGTGTGGAGCTGGCCCATGTGCAGTGCTGATGCGCGCAAGGAGTGCTGCACTACACAGGGGTGTCCCCCACGTAGGGGAGCCCTGTGCAAAAGGAGTGCGCCCCATAAGGAGAGCCGCCCAGCACGAAAGAAAGTGCAGCCTGCCTGAGAGTGGTGACGCACACATGGAGAGCTGACACACAAGATAATGCAACAAAAAGAAACACAGATTCCCAGTACTGCTGACAACAATAGAAGCAGACAAAGAAGAAGACACAGCAAGTAGACACAGAGAATAGACAACCAGGGTGGGGGGAAAGGGGAGAGGAATAAATAAATAAATCTTTTTTTTAAAAAAAGAAGACATTTAGAAAAAACTGTGTTGAAAAAATGAAATATAAGGTAGTACTGAAAACTAGCTGATCTGGTTCTTGAAGCCAATAAAAATATTTTGTTTAATGACGCCAGAGTATTGACAGGGTTGCAGTTTGGGGTTGGTGGTGATTAATTACGTATTTTAATTGTAGATTTAAAAGGTCACCAACGATATAGAATTTTATCTTTTGAGGAAATTAGCTCTACTTTTTATATTGCTATTGATGGAGGTAGAAAGATGTGGGTGTATATATATATTTATGTTTAGCATCATTTGTAACATATAAAATTATTATGAAGGAATGGCTCAAACAGCACAATGGAGATAAACCCTAGAATTTTCATGTGGTTACAAAAGAGAAAGGTTCATTTTAGTAGTGTCAGCAGTTTGCCTGCTAGTGTCTTTAAAGCTTGTTCTCTAGTGAGGGACATGACATTTATTTTGGAAATCATCTGGTTGGTATCAAATGTTTGACTCATATTAGAAATCAGAGAGAAGCAGGACAAATTCATGTAGTTGAAAACTGGTTAACACTTTTATGTGATGTTTAATGTACTAATCCAGATTCTTACATATTGTAAGACCTTGAATCCTGCTTCTGACCCTTCCAACCTGGCAAAATTGATAAGGATTTATGTTCTTTTTACTATGTAATCTTTAGACTTATCCAAAGATGGATCAAAGCTGAAAGGCATGATTACCTATTCGTCATTACTTACTAATGCAATTGCTTAATTCATTTTTCCTTTCTTATCTAAAGTATATAATTTACCTTGGAAAATGTTGTAGTAAATAGAAACAAAGCAGTCTTTTCTGTTTGCACCCATCAGTTAGATTATTTATTACTATGTCATTGTATTGAAACATTGTGGTTTTTTGTACCTTCATTTCTTTTCAGGTGTTTTGGGTAATTTATGTTTTGTCACTATTTATATTTCTTTGACAGGTACCAGAAAATGATGAAACGTTTTTGATTTACATGAAAAGTGTAGAAGGAGGAGCTGAGATCAACACTTCTAGAAGCTCAATTGAGATTATCATTAAAAAAAATGATGGTCCTGTGAGATTCATTCAGAGTGTTTATTTGGTACCTGAAGAAGACCATATACTCTTTATTCCAGTGGTTCGTGGAAAGGATACCAGTGGAAATTTTATTGGATCTGATGAATGTGAAGTTTCAGTCAGTTATGCTATTATTACTGGGAATTCAACAGCACATGCCCAGCAAAATTTGGATTTCATTGATCTTCAGCAAAACAAAACTATTGTTTTTCCACCTTTCGTTCATGAATCACACCTGAAATTCCAAATTGTTAATGATGACATACCAGAGATTGCTGAATCCTTTCACATTGTTTTATTAAAGGATACCTTACAGGGAGATGCTGTGTTATTAGGCCCTTCTGTTTTACAAGTCACCATCAAGGCAAATGACAAACCTTATGGGGTCCTCTCATTTAACAGTATCTTGTTCGAAAGGACAGTTATAATCGATGAAGATACAGTCTCAAGGTATGGTTTATTTTAAGCCTTTTGTTGCAACTATTTTAAAATATTATTCTAAGATTTAATTTGTGTTGCCTTGGATACAATGCTGGACTATTAGAGTATGTGTCATTTCCGTTACCATGATTTCATTGTTTTCTTTCTTACTGTGGTTGTGATTAAATACACAAATGAACTCTGATTATGACAGTTCCCTAGGACACAGCCACATATTTACTTCCTATTAAAAACAATTATACTTTGTGATAAGGTTCTGTTTTTACCACTGTCTGTTGGCTAACTTGGCATTAGGAAATTCTATCCAAGAGAAATAGAGTGTATTATGTGTCTGCATATATTTCTTTTTAAAAAATTCTAGATTTGAAGAAATCACAGTGGTTAGAAATGGTGGCACCCACGGGAATGTTTCTGTTAACTGGGTGTTGACAAGGAACAGCAGTGATCCCTCTCCAGTAACAGCAGATATTGGACCAAGTTCTGGAGTTCTCCATTTTGCACAAGGGCAGATGGTGGCATTGATTCCTCTCAGTGTTGTTGATGATGATCTTCCAGAAGAGGCAGAAGCTTATCTACTTCAAATGCTGCCTTATACGATACATGGAGGTGCAGAAGTGAGCGAACCAGCCGAGGTAGACCTCTTGTTATGCTTCTCTTTCAAATATTTCTGTGCTGTGAAGGACCCAAAGAATTTGATCATACACATCAAATTTATTTATGTTTAGTTTTATGTAACAGGAAGAATATTGACTTTGGAGGTGATGGTTACCTTCCTTGTTCAGGGTTGTTCTGCAAAAATAAATTTTATTCTTAAGAAAACCCACAAACTACAGTTTAGTAGAGTTTCAATTTTTTTTTTGTTTCATCTTTACTACATATAAGAAGTGATCATTTTTAGATATGATATATAAATAAATAATGTTAAAAATCATAATAGTGTAGAAAATAAAGAGTTTGGTAATCTCAGATTTGCGAATTCTGTACTCTAACACTTTATTCCTCTATCTTCAGCTTTTGTTCTATATTCAGGATAGTGATGATGTTTATGGCCTAATTACATTTTCCTCTATGGAAAACCAGAAGATTGAAAGCAGTCCAGGTGAACGCCTTTTATCCTTGAGTTTTTCAAGACTAGGAGGAGCTAAAGGAGATGTGAGGATGCTTTATTCTGCACTTTATATTCCTGCTGGAGCTGTGCAAGCCAAAAATGGTATCTTAAATATATCCAGAAGAAATAGCCTCATTTTTCCAGAACAAAAAACCCAACTCACTACAAAATTACTGATAAGAAATGATGCATTCCTTCAAAATGGGGCCCACTTCTTAATACAGGTACTTTAATGATTAAAATAATCTCAAGTCTGGTTAAATTGAGAGATTTATATATGTGTGAGAGAGTAAATAACCTTTATTATACCCTTGTTATTTTTGCCCTCATTTGTAAATTGGGTTCTACTCTTAGTTACTAGAAGTTATTTAGGTACTCATAAGAGACCAAAAGAGACTGTGCTATTCCTAAGGTACATGAGGATGAATGAGACAAGGGTTCTATTTTAAAAGGTTAATATTTTAATCAGGTGATAATAAAAAGTACACCAAACATGATAATGCAAGTTGGAATATAATGAATGTAATAATGAAGTAACTAAGAACCTGTTAAAAGGGAGGATTGGGAGAGAGAGTGCTACCATTCGTTTGAGTTGATTTGGGGAAAATGTGACATTGGAATGGGTTTGTAGGATAAATGTTATTTTCACAATGGATATTGTGGAGAAGGCATCCCAGATAAAAAAGAAATATGAGGAAAATTATGTAGCCATTTAAAAATAATATATTCTGTGATTTATTTGTGGTTAATTGTAGACAGAATCTCTGGACTTTCACCAATTTAGATGAAGAAATAAGTACACCCTAACAAATATTACCACCTTATTTCCTTTTAATTTTTAACTTTTTTTAACCCAAGCATTATTTTTCTTGTAGAAGATTAAAATATTTGTGTTAATTTATGAGATTATGGTTATGTTTTCTATCCATTTGGTATTGGTTGATTCTGAAAATTAGGAAGTAATAAAGGATGCTTATCTAATTTTACTTATATAAATAAATTTAATGCAGAATCAGGTAGATTATGTTAATGGATCAATAAAGAGCTATAATCTTACATCACCATACCTTTCACGGTCAAAGTATATACTGAATGGAATCTCATATTCCATCACCTTCTCTAATCATGCTGAATTTAAATTAGTTCCATATTCTTTCCAAGACTGTTTTGTGGTTTATTATTTTTTTGTTCTGGAGTTTCTTACTGTTTCATTTCTATATGCTATGTTCACTAATTTATTGAAATATTCTAGTTACTTTATCATATATTTTTGAAAGTTGAGATAGCTGTAGTAAGTACTTTTTATACTTGCTTCACACCTCCTATCTGGGACCACTTTTACTGAACTGGATTTTCTTTCTCTTGCCTTCCCTTTCTTGGATTATGTTTCAGTTTTGTTGTAGAAAAGGTACATGCAAAGTAAAGTTTTTGATTCTTTGGATGGTTAAAAATTTCTTATTTTGTACTTACATGGATAGTTTGGCTTTGGTAGAAATTTCTAGATAAAAATAAATTTTTTCCTCTGAACTTGGAAGGAAAGGAAATGGTTACTAATTTGACCAGTTCCTGATTAGGTAGCATCTAGAGTTACTGAAAAGACATATGAAGGTAAAGAAATTATTTCCCTTTGTACTTTTCTTTGCTTTTTAATATCTTCTGAAAATTTTATTTATTTTTAAAATGTCCTGAAATCTTTTTATCTTCTCCTTGATTTCCTAAATTTCACAGGGCTGTGTCTGCCTTTGGGGGGATGGAGGGTGGCTTGGTTTAGGGGATGTATAATTTTTCAGTACATAGGGGACACCGTTTTGCAATTTGCCTACCCATGGGGAAACTTTTTTCCAGTTCCCTCAAAGGCTTTGTCACTAACAGAGAGAGATCCTGTTCTTTATCTTTAATATTAACTTTTATTGTGTCTCCTCCAATTGGGGACATTTTTTTACTATCTATGCTTTTGTCTATAAAAGTAACCCACTCTCAGAACGACTCTTGAGTTTCTTTTCTTGGGATGTTGGGTATACAGAACATGACTTTATTCACAATTGAATGAATTGTCCAGTTTACTGATTAGGTGGCCTTGGATCTGGATCTGTGAAGTAGAATCGAGCAAGTGGTCGAGCCTATGACCCTGACTCTGTTGAGCAAGAAGTTGAAACAAGTAGAAAGCTGCCACCAGAATATGCCTAGCGATATATTTGGAAACTTAAAATATGTTTTATTTAAGCTTAGCCTATACCAAAACACGTCATAACTTGTTTGCTTTTATAGTTGATTCTCTTACTGTGGAAATGGATACTAATTCACCAGTTCTGATTAGGTAGTATTTTGTTGGGAATAATAACTTGTTGAGTGGAGTTTCAGAATTTTTTTTCAGGAGTTTCAGGAGGTTTTTTTTGTTTCATTTTGATTTAGGGTAGGAGGGGGGAGGTCAGCACTATTGTTCACCTTCTCTGCTATTTTGTGTTTTCTGGATTCAGAGCATTCTCATTAATACATGTGTCAGATCTGTTGTCCCTTTTACTCAGCTCTCCATTCTGTCTATCTCCAGTCCTACATAGACTACAACTCATATGACACCAAATTATTAAAGTAAGTGAAATATGGCAAAAGTTTTATACAGTTGCTCTTGCTTTCACAGAGGCCTGGGATCCTGAATTCCTGTGGTTTGGAGTGTTGTGGTATGAAGTTGAGAATTGATGATGCAGAAATGTTGTTCTGAGTTTTAGAGACCTGCTTTTCTGTGTCCACTCTAGCTTTCTGAGTTCTTTTCTCTTGCTGCCTCAATACCAGTTTTTACTATGGGTAGAGATCCCTATGTCTATGCTAATATCAGTAGTCTCTATATTAACTTTTAGCCTTTTGCATACATTCAACAGCTCTATCAATGTATCTGCAAAGAATCCCTCTGTAAACAAATCCTTATTTAAAACCTTCTACATATCAGGTATTATCCAAGCCACATTATTGGTAGCTTCCTAGACGAGCATGACAGAATTTGTTTTTGATGATGCTTGAAAAACCAGGAAAAGAATTTGAAGTATGCAGTAACTGAATTTTGGTGTTCTGAGCTGTTTGTGCCCCTCTTTTCAGACTCAATTCTTTATGTCTCCCTGTATTCAGATAAAAGACAGAAGTCTTACAGTGCAGATAGTTAAATTAACACTTGTTTAGAAAAAAAGAGGCATTATTAGTCACTGACACAATTCCATGAGGTTTAAACAGTTGTAGGCACTGGAAAGCTGGTTGGAATTATAAGGTTGTGTAGTTTGTATAGTACATAATGGATGAGCAACTCTAGAATAGGAGGCATCAGAGTCTGCATGGAAAGTTGAATGAAACTGAAGAAAGGAGAAAACGAGACATGAGCTCCTTATTCTTTAGTAACCCTCTCAGTTAAATACTTTAGTCTGAGATATGACCTTTGGCAGGCTGAGTTTACTAATGTGCTGTCACAGTTAAAAACTATCTGAAAGCAAAGGGCAACTCTATGAATAAGGCAGTTTGATTTAACAGATGTCTAAGGAACTCAGAAAAAAAGGCTGAGACTAGAAAATAAGCCATGTAAAATTAGCATTTTCCTTTTGATCAGTTTGTTTCATAGCTTTCTACAGCTTCTTTCTTTGTATCTATGTATTTGAAATACTATATCTAGAACTAATTCTGCAACCTTTTTGATAAAAACAAGTAAAGTGTGTTCTATTTTATTCCTTTCTCTTTAGAAAATTTTGAATAAAACTATACTGAGTCTCTTTCCTTGACATTTTAAACAGTGTTATCAGTTTAGCTGATATTTACATTTAAAAATTTAATTAAATTAAAATATTTCTTATCTAATAATGTTTTTTCTTTGATTTTTATAGATGGAAACTGTGGAATTGCTGAACATAATTCCCCCAATCCCATCTATAAGTCCTAGATTTGGGAAAATCCAAAATATTTCTCTACTTGTTACTCCAGACATTGCAAATGGTGAAATTGGTTTTATTAGCAATCTTCCAGTCATTTTGTATGAACCAGAAGATTCCCCTGCTGAAGTGGTAAGTAGGCAATTGCATTTTCTTGTCAATGGAGGGCTTAATGAGGCAATAAAGAGACACCTTTTTTTTTAATACGTAGTAATTACATATAAAGTTAATAGACCCTGAAAAGCCTCATTATTTATAGCAAGCCTTGAATATTTAGCTTGTCCCAAATAACTGATGATGGAGTGATTTTCTGCCATCTTTTGCCATCTTGGATAGAATAAAATTACTATTGATTGCTCACAGAGAGAGTCGGATATTTTGATGTATCTGTTTTAGTCAGCAATAGTATGATTTTTTGTCTCAGTGATAGGCAAATATAAACTTTTTTTTTTAAAGATTTTTATTTTTATTTATTTAATTCCCCTCCCCTCCCCCTGTTGTCTGTTTTTCTGTGTCTTTTTGCTGCGTCTTGTTTCTTTGTCCGCTTCTGTTGTCGTCAGCGTCACGGGAAGTGTGGGCGGCACCATTCCTCCGCAGGCTGCTCCCTCCTTCGCGCTGGGCGGCTCTCCTTATGGGTGCACTCCTTGCGCGTGGGGCTCCCCTACGCAGGGGACACCCCTGTGTAGCACGGCACTCCTTGCGCGCATCAGCACTGGGCATGGGCCAGCTCCACACGGGTCAAGGAAGCCCGGGGCTTGAAACGCGGACCTCCCATGTGGTAGACGGATGCCCTAACCACTGGGCCAAAGTCCGTTTCCCTAAACTTTTTTTTTTAATGGCCAAGGGATGTGTGCCACAAGAAACTTTGACCTGCTCCATCTCTGAGCCCTCCATATACATGCCTTAGGTAGGACTGGGGAGGTGATGATGGGGGTTAAGTTGTGGGGTACTGAATCTTAGGAATTTCATTTTATATATAAATTAAATGTATCTATGTTTATATTATATATGAATATATTTAGATGTATAGACACACACATGGACATGCACATATAAAGGCATACTCACATACTCCCCTCACTTCCTGCCCCATACACCCATATCCTGGTTAAATTGGCCTGAGCCTCTGCCTCTGTAGATAGGAATGGCTCTGTCCTTCAGCCTCGCCACTCCCTGAGCCACAACCTGTCCCTGAGACCCTCCTAGCCCCTTACACTTAAGAGTTGATTACAATTGTGTTAGGGTTCAGTTCTTGCTATGTCCTTTGTTTCTATATTTGGTTTTGTAAATGGACAGAGAAGCTCTCTTTTTCATTTATTTTTCTTAATATAGTTATTTCCTGCTATATTAGAAGAACAGTTCATTTGTTCCTAAAGAGTGCATTGCTTTTATTCATTTATCTCATAAAGCTGTGAATTTACCATTTTGAGTTTTTCTCCAGGGGGAAACTAGCTTTCAGAGAATGTTTTGGTCTCTGTGAACCTGCTGCATTCTTTCCCTCTTAGTAAACAGTCTAAAGAGTAGGAGTTTCTCTTTGTTCTTTGTGCCCTATCCACAGCCCTGGCCACACACATTCCCAGAATAATAATTTAAGGGCCTAGCTCGCTATTACTTTGTTTTTTGCCTTCACTGTGATTCTTATTTTACTTACTAGTTTGGGGCCCTGATCATTGCTAGCCAAATTAGCAGGATAGTTAGTAGTGAAAATGTCTTTCTTTTTATCAAAATGGGTTGTGTGAAAGGGCAAAGAAAAAAAAAGGGTACCTCTTTTAGGAGGTTAAACCCAATAGTATATCATGATTAAGTATTCATTTATACTCTTTGGAAAAATTCATCATGATCTACAGTGATCCTTTTTTTATATATATTTATATATTTTAAAGTATACTACACTTGATTAAAAATACAAATACAGTTTGTTTTTAGAATTATTGATAATAACTTCTCTTGTTATTTCATACTATGGAAAGGCACTGTTCTAGATACTGTACTGAAATGATCTTTAATGCTCACCACAAATTTTCAAAATAGGGTCCCTTAACTTCATTTTCCTTGAGGAAATTGAGGTCAGAGAGTTTAAGTAATTTTCCCAAGGTAACTCAGAGCCATGATTTTCTTTATTTTTCTCTTTATTGGATTGGTTAGAAAATTTTTCTTACTTGCTTCTTCTTACTTTGGGATACATATTACACTATACATAATTTTCTAGTCTTAATCATAAGTGTTTGTTTTTCAGTTTATATTGTCATAGCAAATTAATTTTTTCCAGTGAGCCTCTGATAGAAATTTATTCTTTAGCAAATACATTCTATGTTTTTCATGATTCTTTGGCTTTTAAAATATTTTAGTCTTTTTTTCTTAAGATAAATTCCTGGATAAGCAAAATTTTAGGTGGGGGTGATTTTGTAGCTAAATTTGATAAGCAAAAAGTAATATAAATAAGTATATCTAAAATTATTTTCATGCTTTAAGAGAAGACTTGTTCAGTTATGTTTTTGATGTCATTTAATAGTTCACTTCTCCATATATTCTCCATATAGAATACTTATATTCATATAATAACAACATGTGTAGGCACCACATGCAAAGCTTATATTATTTGTGAGCATAAATTTCAGAAGTGATTGTTCTGCTTTTTTCTTTTTATAAGATATACATTCCCCTACATCGGGATGGAACTGATGGTCAAGCTACTGTCTATTGGAGTTTGAAGCCCTCCGGCTTTAATTCAAAAGCAGTGACCCTGGACGATATAAGTCCCTTTAATGGCTCCGTTGTATTTTTATCTGGGCAAAGTGACACAACAATCAACATTACTGTCAAAGCTGATGACATTCCAGAAATGAATGAAACCATAACACTTTCTCTAGACAGGTAATAACCCATTTTGGTAATGGTTAGTAACATTTATATGTAGGAATTCTCTTAAATAATTCTTTTTTGTTTTAATTCTTTTCTCTACATAAAATTAAAAAAAATGAAGAAGATAAAATTATGCTGGCCTTCTGACTACTCTGTTATCTTTTGATGGCTTCTGGCTAGATTATGATTGTTATTATAGTCTTTAGTGAGCTTTTACCATACTATTAGTTGAGAAGAAGCATTACAGAGAGAATTTATGGGAGTTATCGGATGAGTGTTAAGCATAGCTATGTTGCTATACTAAAAAAAAAAGGCAGTAATAAATCTAAAATGTTAGATTAAGAAAACAGCTCTGTTGGCTTCATTTTCAATAGGGGAGAGGATTAGAGCTTTTTGAATAAGAAAAAAGAAAGCTTTAATCTTCAAACAATGACATTTTCTTTTTTATATGGAATTTAAACATATGATACTTATATTTCAGAAAATAAAAAATAATCAAATTCAAGTGGTACTTTCACAGTAATAACTAGGATTTACTTACCATTCCTTGGTGGATAATTTATATTAAAAAATACTGCACCCTATCAGATAGAGTTTTTTCAATAAGTCAGAAAATCTTTTCTAAAAATGAAAAAAAAATACTGTTTAACTGATTTTAGTGAATCCTTTCCTTCCTTCTTCCCTCTCTCCCTCTCTCCTTACCCCCTTACCACTTTTTTTCTTTCTTCATTCATCAAAAGCAAACTTATCTACCCTTGGTCTCAATTTTTTAATTTTTAAAATTTATTTTATTTTTTAAATTTATTTTTAAAATATACATATATTTTACAGAAGTTGTGAACTTACAAAACAATCATACATGTTTAGAATTCCCATACAACACCCCTTCACCAACTCACCACACTGGTGGAATATTTGTTACAGATTATGAGATAATATCAGATTATTTATGTTCCTTGGTCTCAGTTTTATATTAAAATTGAGACATGCTGGACAAGAGTGACTTGAGGGCTTTGCAAGAGTTATGATTTAGAAAGAAAAAAATTGTAAATTAATTCAGTAGACACTGTTTTGTTCTGTGTTTATCAGGACTGAAGTAGTAATTATTTAATCCACATCCTCTCTATATTTTATTATCAGCCTCTTAATTTTTTGTAGGTGTTTTGTCTGAACAAATTCCAAGTTTTAGTTTAATCTTCACTACTCACACAAGAGGAACATAGTCTTAAAAACCCATAAGTATTTTATTTTTTATGTGAAAGAAGAGATAGAACGTAGGTAACAAATCCATGGAATGTCCATTGTTAATCTTGTTTGCCTTCAGATCCACATTATGCTTACTTCCTTTCTTGCATAAAATGTGAAAAAAAAAAAAAAAAGGTAAAGAAAGAGAGAAAAGGAAATAAAACATCCCAGAAGCAAAATCCAATCACAACACAAATTAAAAAAATATATATAACTGTCTGGATGACTTATGATTTTAATATATACTTTAGATTAAATCCTAAGGGAAGGTAGTTCATATGATGAAAAAATATCAGTGAAAAATAAACTGGAAATTATATTTTCATTTATGTCCTTTCTTTTCTTTAAATTAGGTTTGCACACTTATGAAATCAGTGGACTACCTTGAATAAAAAAAAAACTAAAGAAAAATGAAAAGTGGTTATAAATCAAAGCTGTAACAATGATAGAAACTTTGTTAGCTTAGTGTTTCTGCTCTAAACTAAATGTTAAAAGAGTGATTTAAATTATACCTGCACAAATTTATGGTGACTATTAAAGTCACATGCTTTCAATATATTCATTTTCAACTGCATCATGTGAACATTTGAAATTAATTAAATACATTTTTAAAGTGTTCTGTGTTAAAATTTTTTTTTTCTCTCCTGTGGGTAGAAGAACTACATAAGGAAGTACAAATCATGGTGTAGATTTCAGAAATTATTAGTTTCTTTTTTTCAAATAGGAAATTAGTTCAAATGTTTGTTAGAATGTTCTAATCCAATTAGTAACTAGAGCATACTTGTAATATCTCAGTTGTGTGTGAAAAAGAATGAGCAAATTACATTTGAATGTTTGAATGTTTCTATGGCATTTAGTTAAATAAATATGAGAATAAAATCAATAACTTGAGATAATATGCTATTTTATCAAAACCTCCTTATCAGTTTTGTTAATTAAAAAAAAACTAAAAAGAAAGCATCAATGGGTGATAGTAAATTGTGATTGCAATGAATCACAATACAATATTGCAATAACAACAACCAGTTAATACAATTTTATTGTGATAGAGTTTACAATGTTCTCTTAATAATAAATTCAAATTCAAATTCTCTGTATTTCAACTAAATATAGATAAAGAAGTTGTCCTAATACTAAATAATTTATGGTGCTTCTAAGACCATTGAAATTAAAATTATTTTGTTTTTAGTTTTTCCAAAAACAGTCACAATGAAATTGTGCCACTTTATTTCAGAAAAATGTTAACATATGCAGTGTATAACTTTACATATATAAACAGTGTATTTGACTTTAAAAATGGAGCACAAAGACTCTACATTTTGACGTGCTTTTTAAGGCTGTTTGAAAATATAATAAAATGGAGTTTTGGAAAAGTGTTTAGATTTCCTGATATGAAATTGTATTTTAAATAATAGGTATCATAATTAAAATATGTAATGATATTTTATGGCTTCTCTAGTATGTTCCCATACAAATGATGAAAGGTGTTTATTTCTTTGCCTATAGAGCTTTACTTTTTCTAACCCAAAGAACAAGAGGCTTTAGATCTGAGGACTAAGGTTTTTATTTTTTTTTAACCTAATTAAAGCTACTAAGTAATTATAAATACTGCTGAATGAAATTTGCTCATGTACAGTGCTTGGCAGTCTCAAGGGCCTTGGCGGAGGCCTGGAAAGGAATGCTTTGAACGGGTCTTGCCCTGCTGGCTGGCCATGGGGTCATCCTCCATAAGTGGAAACTGCCGAACCGCTTGCTAGCAACTGTCAGTAGCAAAGCACCCACTGTGCAGCGTTCCCATAAAGTGAACGTTACTAGGTCTTGGGAAGAAAGAAAGGCATTCTTAGCTTTATTTTTACCCTGCCCTTTTAAGCTCCTAGGCGTATTAATAAGATTTTTGGGAAGTGGTGCCCTGCTGCCTTTTCCCGTCTCCCACACCTTTTTCTGTGTTAACAGGGTAGAAACTGAAAGGTTTGTCGTGTATTTTGGGTAAGTGTACAATATAATGCCTTGCTTTTGGTGACTGAACATTTTGCTTTGCAAGTGGTTGCTTTGGACAAGGTTGCTGTTCTGCATGAGTCCATGATTCTTGAGTAATTTTGTTTGTCCACCTGCCTGTCTATGCTTTGTGTGTAGTTTTCGTTTTCTATTGATAAAGAGAACATATATGGTATTTTTTTTGTCCTAGAAGTTGTAAATTATGAGTGCAGTTAGGATATTTGATAAAAAGTTTGAGAATCATTGTAACTACAAATTTTGAAGAACTTAGAATACAGTATTCTTTATAGTTTACACATAGCCTTGAGAACAATTGGGCTTTGATTGTGAAATTCTTACACACCATCTTTTATGAATCTCATAGTTTGCCTAACAGAATTAGCATGCATTACTCTTATCTTTACCATTGGTTTTCTGAGTGCATCTAGGAAATTTCTTGCCTACTTCTCAGTTGTATTCAGAACTTTTAAAAATTTGTCATTTTACTTAAGGGTAGATTATTTTGAGAAAGTTTAAAAGTAAATCCATTTGTTTAATTCTCAGAATGAACTTTATATTTTACATTCTGATCTAGTTTTGTCTTCTAGCTGTGTGGACATAGGAAATTTCAATTAGTGAAGATATTGAGGTACATGAAATATGAGCAAATTGGCTATGAAAATCATATGACTGCATTAACAATATAATAGGTAACCGCCCTATTATTTGGACAATTCTCTCCTATGACCATTAGCAAGCTAGGTATTGATTGCCAGATTTCCAAAAGTGAGGGAGGAATGTTAATAGATTCTCTATTTCATAAGAAGAGAGCTATCTTTTCTACGTACAATTGTGGTTTCACATTGTGTTTTTGAGGGTTGATCATGACTACTTTTTGGTTCAGTGGAGAGTACATTTGGAAAGGTTTAGAGCAGCTTGCAAGACTGAGAATTCTCAAAAAGCCTGCTGGCTTTTAAACCCACAGAGCCTTGCAATCCAAATCCTTTGATCATTCTAATTACACACTAGGCATAAAAGGCAGAGATTTTTAAAAAAATCTTGTTTTGACATGTTCTTTTGAAATATTTATAGGAATTGTTATACCATGCCATCCATGTCAGATTCATTTTATTCCATTAGTTTTTTTCTTATATGTCCTGTTTTCTTTTATTCTAAAAAAAATACATGAGGTTAAAATGAAGATAAATGGAAAGCATTTGAAAAGTCACAAAATATTTCTAAAATCTAAGCATAGTTTCATTGGCAATGTTTATTTTCAATCAGCTTGGCCTGCTTTAGACTGTAGTTATCCAGCTTTTAGTAAAATCTCATACAATGATTTTTTAAAATGAAATTAAAGAGCATGTAAAATTAAAATGTAAGTTTGTTTAAATATATTTTCTGACCACATGTTTAAAACTAGAATTTTCTATGGAAAGAAATATGTAAATTCTGATACTTTATAAAGATAAAATATAGTACATTTACAACCTTTGGTTGTGTATGCTATGTCTGTTTTCAGTCAAATAAAAAAGTTAGAATTAATTCAGGAAGGAAGTTTTTCCATAATTGTTAGGAGTAAAATTATTTTGATTTTAGGTGATTTTAATACACTTAATTGCAATGAAGCTTTTAAATTCTGATAAGCTTCCTTTTCCTTTACCTGGGAGTGCTGTAAATATTGCCTTTAAAAGCCTGCAAAATTCAGAAATAAAACTATAGCTAGCAGGGGCTTTTCTTCCCTCTAACTCCTCCAGGGTCAATGTGGAAAATCAAGTGCTAAAATCTGGATATACTAGCTGTGACTTAATTATTTTGGAAAATGATGATCCTGGGGGAGTTTTTGAATTTTCCCCTGCTTCAAGAGGACCCTATGTTATAAAAGTAAGTATGAAGGAAACTTTAATATACTTTGTGCTCACTGCATTAGAAGAATGATGCTGAGAAGGATTTGAATGTTTGTGGATTTTTGTTTTCTTTTAAGGAAGGAGAAGCTGTGGAGCTCCACATCATCCGATCCAGGGGGGCTCTCATCAAACAATTTCTACACTACTGGGTAGAGCCAAGAGATAGCAATGAGTTCTATGGGAACTCAGGGGTACTAGAATTTAAACCGGGGGAAAGGGAGATTGTAATCACCTTGCTAACGAGACTGGATGGGATACCAGAGGTATGAGATTTTATTATATCTTTGTGCTTTTATTGAAAGTAGTGGTGTCTAGCATGTTATAAATATAAAGATTTTGAATATTGGACACAGAAAAGAAAGCAGACAAGAAATAATTGAGCAGTACTTATGTTTGGGGGAAAAACAAACTAAAAAACAAATTGTAAGTCTTATTCAAATTCGAATGGTGTATTTTTATCCTACATAAAGAAGTATGAGGCAATCTGGAACTTACAATGTGTGATGCATTTTCATCTCCTTTTAACTTGTTAGTTATTAATGATAAGTAATCTCTTTTCAGTGACGTTTTAATGATACAGTTTTGAGCTAAAGAAATTTTATTGTAAAATTATTTTTAAGGAGAATTAAGTTTTGTATTAATGAAACCAGGTAAAGTTCAATTATGTTTATGAACCTATGCATATGTAATTTTTAAATTCATTTTACTTTATTTAGTCTTATTAATTTAAGTGATTAGCTCATCCACAATAAGGTATGTTCTTCTTCCTATTTTAGAACATTATCATCTTTTCCCTTTTTGGACAATATATACTTATTTCTAGTGTTTCTCTTAATTGATCAAAGAATGTTAAAAGAAATTTTAGGAATCAGATCAGCTCTTTGATCTTTCCATTGAGTTGTATGTTTCTGAAAACACTGTATATTAATATTATTGAATATATATTTTTTGTTTGCTCTGAAAATTTCAGCTTTATGTTTTTCCTAACTTGACATTTCTCATTTTAGTTGGATGAACACTATTGGTTGGTTCTTGGCAGCCATGGTGAACGGGAAAGCAAATTGGGAAGTGCTACGGTTGTGAACATAACAATTTTGAAAAATGATGATCCTCATGGAATTATAGAATTTGTTTCTGATGGTTTAATTGTGATAATAAATGAAAGTAAAGGAGATGATACTTACAGTGGTAATTTATTCTACTTCTAACAATCTATAACTGCTTACGGAAGAGGAAATACCATTTTTTAGTTTATAACTTAGCACCTAATTATTTTCACTTGTCCATTCTGTCTCAGAAATTGTATGTAGGCAGAAATTGATCTTTTCTGTCAGTCATACTTAAGATTGCTGTTTATACTTCATGCGTATTATTGTGATGATATTGATGACTGGCTATATTTTGATTTCAATTAACTATGTGCAGTGGAACTCAAACACCCAAGAATGAGTCCAGACAAATTGGAGAAACTTTAAAACTAACAGTTACTGCTATGAAGCCATTGCAATAGCAAGAAATGAGAAGTGGTTTTTTTTCCTAGAGCAGTCTGGCTGGATAAGACTTATGAGTGTACAGCTTCCTTTAGCTCTTATATGTCAAATATCCTTATTGAGCTTTTTGAGAGTCTATCTAATTAATCACCATTCTGATCCCTTTGGTGAATGACTTTTAAAATCCCAAATTGTGATAGAAAAGATTGCGTTCATTATCAATTCTTTGCCTACTTTGGGAGAAATAGTCTGATACATTTTACTTTGGAGTACTTTAGAGGCTATGCTAAGTAAATAATTGGCTTTTGTTAAAAAGAGGTCTTATTTTTTACTTTTGCTTATTTGAGTGATTTCTTTATTGTTTTTAAATTGTTTAAAATATACTCACATATATGAAATATGTTTGTATTTCACAGCTGTTTATGGTGTAATAAGAAATCAAGGTAACTTCGGTGATGTTAGTGTATTGTGGGTGGTTAGTCCAGATTTTACAGAAGATGTATTTCCTGTCCAAGGGACTATTTTCTTTGGAGATCAGGAATTTTCAAAAAATATCACCATTTACTCTCTTCCAGATGAGGTAACTATTGCATACATAACACTCTGCTTTACTTGTTTTAGTGGTTCAATAATTATTATTTGTTTAATAATTAAATATCTGGTACTATGTTTTGTCACGGAATATGTGATAAAGAAGTTAGGTATGGAAATATTTGACTATAAACCAAAAAGAAATATTATTTTTTAGTTCCCCTGAAGGCTTTTAAAAATTTATCAAAATATGTTATTCATACATGAACATACAAACATACATAAGCAATAAGTGTCTAATAGAATTTGTGATCTTAGAAAACAAACATACATATTATCACACATGGCTTCCACACATTACCCCACCACCAGCAACTTGAATTGTTGTGAAACATTTGTTACAAACTATAAGAGAGCATTGTCAAATATTACTACTAACTATAGCCCATATCTTGCATTTGGTGTACTTTTCCCTCAACCTACCTGATTAATAACACCCTGTATTAGTATAATGTATTTCTTATAGTTCATAAGAGATACACTTATATTTGTTAACAGTCCATCTTCTACCACTGGATCCCCTGTGCTATACAGTCCCATGTTTTGTACCATCCGTCCAATGTGTACACTCAGTGGCTCTCATTTTCATCACAGAGTTGTGCTGTCATCACACCAGTCAATTTTAGAAAGTTTTCATTACTCCAAAAGGAAAAATCCCATACTCCTTTATACCCTCTATTGATGTCCCTTAGAATTGATATAATATCTTCTTTGCATTGCTACAAAATATTACAGTTTAACTGTTAACTATCTTCCATAAGTTACATTAGTTGTAATTTTCCCATGTATCACCATATTTTTAACATTTTGCAAAAGAACTTCTTATATTTTGACTATTAACCACAATCTTCATCAACCACTGAAATCACTATGCTATACCTCCCTAGATTATTCTCTAGCTTCCTTTCAATTGACATTTACGCCCCTGAAGGCCTTTTTAACTTTTAAAACTGATAGTAGTTAGTGATACTGCTTATGCATCAGGGATTCTCAATTGTGGTAGAAATTAAGCCCTTGAAAACAAGGTCACCATCTACCAAGTCACACTATTTTCACTCTCAGAATGAGGACAATGGGCCAGATGGGTCCCGGATTTAGCATGGTGTTTCTTCTTATTAATAATGAAGAGAAGGTAGGTATAGTTTATAGAGAACTTAGTGACAATGGAGAGTGAACCTTGCTGAGTATGGTGGGTCTTAGGACAGTGATGGTGGCCTGTCCGCTTTCCCTCATACCCACCTTTTGAGAGATACGTCCCAGTACTCCTCCATTTTAGGGTGGGGAGGGGACCAGCTCTCAGGAAGTGAAAGAGATCCCTTTAGACCCCGAGTCCTGGGGAATCTCATTTTGTTAAGGTACAGGGGAAGTTTTTGTGATCCACTTGGGTGACAAAGTTTTTAAGAGGCTTTTAAGAAGCCTTCAAGTGTTAGCTGAACTTCTGTTATTCTTATGAGTTATGTTCTGAATAAATATCAAAAAGTTATTTTTCTGTTCCTTTTTTTTCTTGTAAACAACATGTTTTCCAATTTCTTATAGAAGTCATACGAGCTATTTAGAATTTCTATTTTTAGTTTGTATAATGAAAAATATCACTATTTTCATTAAATTTTATAGTTAGTCAAAATACGGTGGCTGTATGGATGAACATACATTAAAATCCTTATTTTTTTGGTTTGAATCCTAATTGATTTCTTCGGGGTAGTTCTACCTCAGAAATGGAAAGGAATATTAGTGCTATTAATAGAGCTCTTTGAAAACACAAAAACTTATTTAGGAATATATAATGTAATTATATATACAAACCACCTGATTTAAAACATGTGTAACATATTTTCCAAAAGATTCCAGAGGAAATGGAAGAATTTACTATTACCCTACTTAATGTCACTGGAGGAGCTAAAATAGGAAATAAAACAACTGCAACTCTGAGGATTAGAAGAAATGATGACCCCATTTATTTTGCAGGTAGTATTGCTATTTTATTTGAGTGAGTTTACATCTTTCCTACCACCTTATATTTTTTTCCAATGAATTTTTTAAACTTAACATTTAAGAGAGTGCAATTGATCCTTGTTTAAATAGGATTTCATTATTTGTTCAGATGATCCTTATTTGATCTGTTTGAAATTTACAAATATTTTTAAAGATCTTCTGAAGGAAAAAGAAAACAAAATAAGTACTATTTCTTAGACTTTATTCTCCTCTTCAAATTACAAGGTATTTTCTTTCCTTTGTGCAGAAAAGAACCCTCCTCTACATGATCTTTTCCAGTGTGTAATGTAGCCTATTCAGGGCTTAGACATCATCTTTAATGACTGGTCATATGCTATAAAAAGTAATACTAAATGGACATGTCAATTAAGGTTTCCCCATTTTTGCCACTTTACAGCTGTCTTTTAGAGTTATCATTTGCCACCTTAGGCATCTTTTTGTTTTATTTATGAGATTTAATTGGTATCAATTAATAGTTATTTCTTAAACTATTTTTGGTAAGCTGCAGTAGTTGCAAGAATCTTTTAAACCTTTTGACTGTTACTGATACATATTATTAACCTTCCGTGAACATGTATTTAATGAACTGTTCCAGGGCTCAGTCTTATGCTAACTGCTGTGGCAAAAATAAGATTCTAGGCCTGTTCTCAAGGAATGTATTGTCTTAAATACGGAAACGAGATGTATGAAGCAGTTGGCACGGAGTTTCAAGTAGAAAGTAACTTATTGACAAATTGTGTGGTGAAGACTAGGGATTCTCTGGGAATTAAGAGGAAGGCTGCTGAATGTTGAAATAATTGGAGGAGGCCTCAAGTTGGAGTTGGAGCAGAGATGATACTTTAAGTGAATGCACGGCATAGGACATTTCTTGAGGGGGCAGGGATGAATGTATAGTGAACGGAAAATTTGTAGACAGGATCAGAAAAACTCACACATTCCTTCTTTTTCTTTATGGACATGTCAGAACCTCGTGTAATAAGGGTTCAGGAAGGCAGGACTGCTAACTTCACCATCCTTAGAAATGGATCTCTTGATATTGCCTGCACTGTCCAGTATGCAACCGTGGATGGGAAAGCAACCGCAGAGGAGGGAGACTTCATTCCTGTTGACAAAGGAGAGACTCTTGTGTTTGAGGTTGGAAGAAGAGAGCATAGCATATCTGTGTTTGTTAATGAAGATGATATCCCGGAAACAGATGAGTTCTTTTATATAATCGTCTTCAATTCAACAGGTAAATAAATTATATTTTTATGGCAGGTCTGTTTTGGTGCTTTTTAGTATGACAGTAAGTACTACTGTACTGTGGTGGTGCCAAGTAGTATTTAACTGTCATCTGTGACTTTTCAAGAGCAAAATTGTTTGTTTCATTGCTTTCTTAAGAGATGGGGGTGAAGAATATGTGTGTTGAACCTTTGTTGTACCTGGTATTGTCTATGGCAGTGTTTTTAAAACTTTCTCAGAATATGGCACAAATAAAAATGTGTGATATTATATAAAGAAGAGGAAACTTGTAGCTAAAAGAGGCTGGTTTTGGGATTTTGGCTGCCCTAGGTGTTTCCTAGTCACCTAAGGGCTTAAGGGATCAGTTTTAGTTTTCTCCCTTTCGATAACTGTCCCTCCCTTCTCCAGTAGTGGGAAGTCCTGTTCCCATTATCTGTAATAGATTTATTTATTTGATCATTTTCCCCTATGTGTACCATGTTCCCACTGCTTCTATAGACCACCCCCCTCCCTCCCCAGTGAGGCAGCCCTTCTTGCCCTGAGGGTCCTAATTTCCTATTCTGGACCAACCACCTTCCTGGGTGTGGATTCCTCCTCATCCCACTCGCTCCAGCACTCCGCATCAAACTTCAAGAAATGCCCTCTTTACCCTGAGGCCTAGCACCTTGCCCTGGACCCCTGTGGGGCCCTACCACCCCCTGTCCCCGATTGTGAGGCCCTACCTAATGCTTTCTGGATTGCAATATCTAGAAAGAGATGGAGGCAAAGAAAAGCAACTCTTAATTATAACTTTTGCTTTTCTTGTGTCTCTGTCATTCTTCCTTTATCTCGTTACCTCTTTCTGCCTTTATCCTTTAGCCTTCCTTTCCTTCTCCCTTTGTCTTAGCTTAACTAAGAAAACCCAAAAAGTTAAAACTAAAAGCTGTCATCTGGTGGGGGAAAAATCCATTTTGTAGAAAAATGGCCACGGAAGAAATGTCAAAATGGCTAAAATCATAATTAGCCAAATCTTATGTAGACCAAAAATATTTGGTAAATCAAATCATTGTCCTATAAAGTAAATGAAAGAATTTCCTGCAGATAAAAATAATTCTGGTAAAATAAAAGTGGGTAAAAGAACCTTTTACTGTGAAGCACAGGAAATTGATACCGAAATGGCAGTCTTAAAGTTCATTCTAAAAATAAGTTCTTGATGAAAATTATTAACTTGGTGTAATTCTGGTGAAGTATTTTTAGTCACAAACACCATTTGAGCCAAAATATCATTAGGGTTAAACTAGGCTCAGTAACAAAATGTCACCTGGTTTAAAATGTTGGAGCAAAACATCCTGAACCACTTCTGGTGGCAGGGGATGGGGAAGGGGCGACAGGCACCACTTCTGGCTGTGAAGGTGGCAAGAAGCTCCTGAAGCTTTCATGCTGAAAGAAAAAGAAAAGAAGAAATTTGAGGGGCTGAAATGAAGGTTGTGCTGGGAATTAAGTAGAATTAAGAAATCCGACAGAAAGTATGCTGTTTTGCCTGTGCCTGTGGCCGGGGTGATCCTTGATCCTATTCCTGTTTAAACATCTAGTCTGTGGTAAAACATCTGTTGCCACTTATAGCTAATATGATGTTTTGTCTTGGAGCCTTTTGTCCACCCAAGAACAAACTTGTGGAAAAAACAAATCTGAACCTTTTGTAAAGAGGATGGAATAGGACCCTGCAAGGAGAGGTTTAGTTTTTTTTACTTTTTAATTTTTTTATAAAACGTATAATTGGGGAAATAGTTTCATTTTAGACAGTGATAGAGAAAGTGGGGTTAGAGGGAAAGAGAGAGCAACGTGTGACTGGCTGACTGGGCTGTGACCTACATACTGCCCTTGCATTTGCTTTCGTTTTTCTAGAAATGGTGACATCTGAAGACCAAATAACTTTAGCCATAAAGTGTTGGATGACAGATATTCTACAATTTGTGCTTTTATTCATCTTTTCTTGGTTCTTTCTGTCCTCTTTTTCCATCCTCCTTTACAATCTCCAAACAACGAGGGTCTAAAGGGGCTCTGATGCAAGGAGGGGAAGTATCTCAGACGTGTTCTAGTGTTGGCAGTGGGTGTTTAAGCTCCTTATTTGTTATTCAGAGTATTTTCTCTGAGATTGAATTATAGGATGTGGGCATCTTTAGAGTTCTTGTGAAATATTTTAAGTTTACCCTGTGGAGAAACAGAATGATTTTTAGCACCACCTGTGACTTGTTGCATCACAAATGTGTATGATAACAGAACCCTGCCAAAATCAGATTTTACAAGTTTTATTTTTGTTAGATTTTATGATAGAATATTTTAGGTCTTTTTATTATTTTATATTGTCAGCATTTTCTGCGTAATAATTTAGTGGCAATTTTTAATGTCTTTTTTCTTTTCCTTTGGCTGATTATCAAGTGAGGAGGAATAAAGTTATATATTTATATAAATAACTTTTAATGTGACTATTTGCTATATGTAATTCCTTTTTCAATAATTTTAATTTTAGGTGTTATCCTTATCTTATTTTGAAAGTTGTATTTGCATCAGTTTAGCCAATATTCTTAAATAACTCCTACATACCAATTAATGAGCACCTACACTGCTAGGGCATGGATCTGAATAAGAAGCCTTTGTCCATAGAGCCTACAGTAAAACGGTGTGTGGGTGCATGTGTGTGCATGTGTATAATGTAAGCATTGTTATGATTGGTTCACAAAGTACAAAGTGCTGTGGGAACAAAGTGAAGAAACACTTAGCTTAACCTGGGGATTCAGGGAGGAATCCCTGTAAGGGTTGTGTCCTGGAGGTGTGTGTGATTAGACAGGTGAGGAAGGATGGGAGGGACTTGTTCACATGGGGAACATCTGGAGCAAAGGCAAAGTGCTTTAAACCCTAGGGAAGTTCAGATGAGCAGGGATGTAATGTGTAGGTACGAGTGATGCAGACAGGCTTTAGAAATTGTTGGAGTTGAGTGGAATCAAGTTCAACACCCTAGAGAATTTCTAGAGAGTTCTGTGTGTGACCAGATCAAATTCTGCTGCCTCAAGGTGGCGATCTAAAGAGAAAAGCTTGGAAAGTGGATGGGGCTTTGTGATAGAGCTCCCTGCCGGCCATGTGGGTTCGATCCCTGGGACCTCCTGGTGAAGAAGAAGAGAAAGCATGCCCACACGAGTGTCTGTGTGGTGAGCCAGTGTCCCGCAAAAGTGAGTCACACAGCAAGATGATGATGCATCAGAAGAGACAAGGGGAGAGTGAAGGTGAAGTGCAGCAGAAACCAGGAATTGAGATGGCACAGTTGACAGGGAACCTCCCTCCCCATTAGAGGTCTCCAGGATAGAATCTTGGTGAATCCTAGAGGAGAGAAGCCTAGAGGAGAGAAGATGAGAAGAGAAGACAACACAGACAGCAAAAACAGCAGGGCAGGAGGAAGGAACGTAGTGGGGGGGGGGGGGGAGGAATAAATAAATAAATAAACCTTAAAAAAAACTAAAGAGAAAAGCTTGAGCCAATGATTTCAATCACTATGTACAAGAGTATTCCTTTCACTATTTTTATAAAAATAAGATTACTTAAAAATCTGAATATTAGAAAATGCTATTTTGGATTTCTAATTAAGCTATTGAAGCCATCTTCCTATTGTGAAGAAAAGTATCATGTATGTTTTTCAATGAAATAGTTTCTTTGTAAGTAAAATCTTTCTCAAAAGTTAAGAATAGAAACTATTTCATATTAAATTTATTTAGGCATCTCTCTCTCTATAAAGAGGTTTAATATGTGTGTGTCTGTATAATATACATATATATACTATATATTCAAGAAATATTTTGCATTCATTGTATGACCATCATTGGCAAATATTTGCTGAAAATTTGAACTTAATTATAAACTGTTTCTTATTTTAAGAATGTAAACATAACAGTAAATTAGCCACCTTTGCTGTTTTTTTTTCCTTTTTAAATTTAGGTGATACAGTAGTATATCAAAATGGAATAGCTACAGTCATAATTGAAGCAAATGATGACACAAATGGTATTTTTTCTCTGGAGCCAATAGACAAAGCAGTTGAAGAAGGAAAGACTAATGCATTTTGGTAAGCATATTAAGATAAGGCAAATTTAGAATTGGATAAGATAAAATAAAACCTTTAATTATGCAAAAATTGACATATTTTGAATCTTTAAAAATTAAAAAATAGGTCAAGAATGGAATAATTTCAAAGCTGCCTATCTGAATGAATTGTAAATTTTGTATATGCTGTTGCTGCTTATGAAAAAAATGTAGGTAAGCAGAAATTATTCTCTGCTTCCTCCTCACCTCAAACTTCCTTTTTTTGACAGCACTGAGAGCCTTGAATTATCCGAGATCTTGAGGAACTCTTCTCTCAAATGTTATGTGACTACTTTCATCCTGCATTTTGTTTTTGAAGAGCTTTTAATTTGCATCTAACTATGCTTTGTTCGGACTTAGAAATTTTCTTTCAGCTTGGATTGTTAAGACAATGATTTTTAAGAGTGCTTCTCTTTATTATTATTATTGTTATTCCTTTTCCATTAGATACTTCATGATTGCTTTGTAGGACTGGCTGGTTTGTTTATATCAGGGATGGTGAAGGGAAAAGTGTATTTTTTAGACAGCATAGAAAGCTATCATTTTTTATTTATTTATTTTTATTTTTTAATTAAAAATTTTTTTTTTATTTTCTGAAAGCTATCTGGAGTTAGAATCACCACTTATAAATTTTTCATAAAAATAATTTAATTTATTATGTAGGATTTTGAGGCACCGGGGACACTTTGGCAATGTTTCTGTGGCTTGGCAGCTGTTTCAGAATGATTCTGCTTTGCAACCTGGACAAGAGTTCTATGAAACTTCAGGGACTGTTAACTTCATGGACGGAGAAGGAACCAAACCTATAATTCTCCATGCTTTTCCAGATAAAATTCCTGAATTCAATGAATTTTATATTCTAAAGCTTGTAAACATTTCAGGTGCTGTGTTTTTCCTTCTTTTTTATTTTACCACCAAAATTTTATATTTTATACTTAAGTCGTTAGAGCTGTATGCAAAATGCAATCGATGAAGAATTAAGTGTATCTTGATTATCCTATTTTAAATACCAAAATATCCTTGAGAGAAATGTTACTTTTAAATGTTAAAACTTATGGTCTTAGTTTGGTTCATTTTCATGGAGGCTTTCCCAACCATCCTCAAACTTGTTAATAGACTTTCCCCCCACCAACTATCCTATTTCCAGTTAAACATTAGTTGAAGATAGGAAGTACAACTTCACCGTAACTTAAAGCTTGGCCTTTGTGCCATAATTTAAGCAATCAGTTTTCTCATCACTTTTGGTTTTAAGCACAAGAATTAAACCTTTTTAGTTCATACCCACTTTTCAGGCTTGATTGACTATTAATGAAATTATACTGAACCAGTGTTATTTTTTAAACATGCCTCTGAAAATGTGGTGAAAATCAAATGACATTATTGTGGTGTGATCAGTGAGTTAAATTGTTTAACTAGAAGTTTCTCTTGTAAACAAGTTCCTTTTTCTTTGCCTCATGCTAGAAAGTAATTAAAATTATGGTTCCACACTCTTTATAATAATTATTTTTAAAATATTCATTTGAAAATCACAGGTGGGTCCCCAGGTCCTGGTGGCCAACTAAGAGAAAGCAATCTCCAGGTGACAGTTATGATTCCGTTCAATGATGATCCCTTTGGACTTTTCTTCTTGGATCCAGACTGTTTAGAGAGAGAAGTGGCAGAAGATGTCCTCTCAGAAGATGATATGTCTTATATTACCAACTTCACTATTTTGAGGCAACAAGGTGTCTTTGGTGATGTACGAGTTGGCTGGGAAATACTGTCCAGTGAGTTCACTGCTGGGCTGCCTCCAATGATAGATTTTTTACTGCTTGGAATTTTCCCCAGCGCTGTGCATTTACAACCACACATGAGGCGTCACCATAGTGGAACAGATGCTTTGTACTTCAGTGGTTTAGAGGGTGCGTTTGGGACTATTAGTCCCAAATACCATACTTCCAGAAACAACACGATTGCCAGCTTTACATTTTCAGCTTGGGTAATGCCTAATGTCAATACGAATGGATTTGTTATAGCAAAGGATGATGGCAATGGAAGCATCTACTACGGGGTAAAAATTCAAACCAATGAATCCCATGTGACACTCTCCCTTCATTACAAAACCTTGGGTTCCAATGTTACACATATTGCCAGGACAACAGTCATGAAATATTTAGAAGAAAATATTTGGCTTCACTTTCTAATTATCCTGGATGATGGCATAATTGAATTCTACCTTGATGGAAATGCAGTGCCCAAAGGAATCAAGAGTCTGAAGGGAGAAGCCATTACTGATGGTGAGTATCATCTTCACAACTAGGACCCTGGTTTCAACTTTTTAAAATGCCAGCAAGTATTTAATTTCTTTAAACGTGTGCCTATGAAGACCTTGATAAGTTCTGTGCTGAGTGTTCAGAAATGAATCAGGCAGAATCTTTGTTCTTGAAGACCCTAGGCTGTATGACAGATATGTACAGACAAATCACTTCAGTGCATTAGTAGGAAGAAAGGAAAGGATTTTAGAGGAGAAACATTTATACCTCTTAGGCAAGGAGTAGGAGGGGTAGGGAATGGCATTTCAGGCAGAAGAAAGAGCAAATGAAACCACACATTGTATGTGGGGAATTGCTAATAGTACAGTGTTGCTGGAGGTGTGGGGTAGTGGGCATAAGGTTGGAGAGGAAGGTCAAGAAAAATCACATAAAAAAGTTTGCACGTAGTTTATAAGATCAGGAGGTAAATGTATAAATTCTGTAGAGTGCTTTGAAGAGATAAACGTAATCTTCGTTGCTGGTTTGTATGCTGTCTTTCTAAAAAGCACACTTGTGTGCATGTGTACTGCTGTAGAGTGCTTTGAAGAGATAAACGTAATCTTCGTTGCTGGTTTGTATGCTGTTTCTCTAAAAAGCACACTTGTGTGCATGTGTACCTGCAAATAATACACTGTCATCACTGGTTCCCTCCCAGTCCCTCTATCCTCTGATTCTGTTTTATATCTAGTAACAAAGTGGAGCAGAGCAATGTGGTTATAGCTGATTTGAACATTTCCTTTCTGAATCACCTACATTAGATATTTGGCTGTATTATTTTTCCAGCAGAAACAAAGATGGGCAAATGAAACAGCATGCATACCTTTCCTGACTTCAACCTCAAGAACAAACTTGAAGAACTCCAAGGAATTATTAATAAACTATTTGCTTCCTGAGTGTATGAACGCATACATGTAACTATTAACACTGATTCCCTTGGTGATGGTAGTAGTGGTAGAATGAGAATCATGAAGATGAGGGGAAGTGAGAACTATTTATTTATTTTTCTCTGACTTACTGCTCAGAATTTATATTTTAAAGAAAAATTTAAGTCTATATATTTTAAAAAGTTGTCATCGAAATTAAAAATTCATCTGTTTTAGCACGTGGGTAAACAGCACCCAGATCCAGGAACAGAGCATTCCAGAACACCAGAAGCCCCCTTTGTCTCTCTTGCAATTACAAATAGGTACAAGGGTACCTACTGTCTTTTTTTCTAAGAGCATAAGAATTAACTTTGGCTGTTCTTTTTCTTTATATAAATATAATTGAACAGTATGTTCACTTGTGTCGTCTAGTTTCTTTCATTCAGTATTTTGCTTATCCATATCTTTGCGTGGTGTAGATCTTTCAGTCTCATTTCTGGATAGAATTCCGCTGTGTAACTTTATCAAAATTCACTCATGCAACTTTTTATTATTTTTCCAAATCTTTTTATTTTACTTTTTAAAGAAGCTTTAGATTATATAAATGTTACATTGAAAATAGAGGGGATTCCCATATATTTCATTAGTGTGGCTCATTTGTTACAGTTGATGGACACATTGAAGCATTGCTACTAACCATGGACTATAGTTTCCATTATAGTTTACACTTTGCCCTGCACAATTCTATAGGTTTTGACAGAATGTATGCTGGCCTGTATCTGTCATTGCAATGTCATGCGGGACAATTCCAATGTCTCAACAGTGCTTCCCTGTTACACCTATTCTTCCCTCTTCCTCCCCACAGAACCTCTGACGACCACTGCGTTTATATCAGTGATATAATTTTTTCCATTACTAGAATTATAATGAGTCTACTTTAGTCCGTAATTGAATTCCATCCTTATTTTGGTCATTCCTCAATCTTGAGGATTATTCATGCTACTTTTAATAGTCATTTGCCTTGTGTCCAGTTTTTAGCTATTATGTATAGTGATTTTATGGATATTTTTATACATGTGTTTTGGTGAATGTATCCATGTCTGCATTTCTGTTGTATACCTAGCAGTGGGATTGCTGAGTCTTAGCATATGCATCTATTCAGTTTTAGAAGATATTGCCTAATAGTATTTCAATATAGGTGAACCAATTTATCCTCTCACCAGTGGTGTATGAGAGTTCCTCTTGTTCCACGTATTCACAAAGTCCTGGTATTTCCTGTCTTTCATTTTTGCCTATTCTGGTTGTGGTGTCTCCTTGTGGTTTCAAAAAAGTATGTTTTTTAAAGAAATATGTTTATGATCAATATAAAAAAATTTAAAAGTACACATACAAGTCAAGAATATAAAAAACACTATACCATCATTGAGAGATTATGACTATAAACATTACATATATTATTAAAAAATTTTATATACATAAAATTCATATTTCACCCTATTTTTTCCTTTATTTTCAAAGTTACACATGTTTATTCCATGAAATTTTGAAAAGTGCAGAATAGTATTAAGAAGCAAAGTAAAAGCTACTATAGTCCCTCAATTCTGAAGCTACAACTATACCATCTTGGCATCTTTTTAACCTTTGGAATATTTTCACATATTTACTAAAGTAGTTGACACTAAAATCAGAGAAACTAGGATCATGTTTTTTCCAGAGAATTAAACATAGAAATACAGGATTAGAATGCCCAAAATTTGTGTAGTGTTTTACATTTATAAGGAATTTTCCATACATTGTCTTATTTGGACTTCACAATAGTCCTATATATTAAATATTTTTATCAATATCGAAAAAGAAGTCAAAGCCAGCAAATAAATTCAACAGGATGACACAGCCAAGTAGTAGAGGAGCTATGACTCTGATCTCTAGGTCATTGTTCTTCTAGTATACTATAGAAACAAAACAAAAAGAGGTAAGATAATGCATACACATTGATTCCAGATAGTCTCATAGCTGGCAAGAATCATGACGTGGTTTTGTGAGAGTCAGGAGACCTTATGTCATTTAGTTGAGAGATTATCCAATAGGAAGGAAAACAACATAGGATTTTCCACTCGATCTGAAGTTCCAGATGGTTTTGGTTTTCTGGACAGGCACGTCATCAATGCAGAACCACTGTACTGGTATGGGAGCAGTAGTGATAATAACGTGAAGTACTTGTCATTACCTGGAAAGAACTATCTGGTGGTGTTTTGGAAAACTACTTTCATTGTGGCTATTGATAAGAAATATTTGTACATTTTTGCAAAATCGCTGCCAGGCTCTTACATAAATATCTTAGTTGAACTATTGGCGTGGGAATAAAACAAGTAAGTACTTGTGAATTGCTGAAAGGGGTTGTAATTGAGATATAATAACCTAATTGTGCTCCATGTTGCTATTATCATTATGAAAAAGTTTCCAAGGCTTGCATATAATGTTGTTTCTGGGAATAAATACTTCTTTTTTATATCCCTTCCATTAGCTGTTTGAATAAAGAGCTATAGTTGGGACACATGAACTTTTTTGCTGAATTCTCGAAACTTTGATGCAAGATGAATTTCTTTTTTTTTTTTTTAAGATTTATTTATTTCTCTCCCCTTCCCACCCCCCCAACGTTGTCTGCTCTCTGTGTCCATTTGCTTTGTGTTCTTCTGCATCCACTTGCATTATCCAGCAGCAGTGGGAAATTGTGTCTCTCTTTTTTGTTGTGTCATCTTGCTGCATCAGCTCTCCATGTGTGGCGCCATTCCTGGATGGGCTGCGCTTTTTTCACACAGGTTGGCTCTCCTTTCAGGGCACACTCCTTGCGTATGGGACTCCCCTACATGGGAATGTTCCTGCATGGCAGCACTGCAAGTGGGCAGGCTTACCACATGGGTCAGGAGGCCCTGGGGATCCAACCCCGGACCCTCCATATAGTAGACGGACACTGTCAGTTGAGCCACATCCCTTTCCCCAAGATGAATTTCTAACAGTCTGTCTTGAAGTTCTCAAAGATCAATAATACTGAAATTTTGAAATTATAACTGAATTGAATTGTTCCATTATTATATGTATAAGTATATGAAAAAATGTCATGAAAGTAATGTCTTTCCAAATACACACACACATATATATACATACACACATAAACACATACACATATATATACATGTATATATGTATATTTCTTTCTACAGAAATGTGATTTGACAGACTGAAAAAATTTACCTTAAAGATATCATCTAAATCGAAGATGGTTAACCAATTTCTTTAGTACAAAATATTATAAATCCCATTTCTTAGTTTATAGATATATTACTCATCCTAACAGAAGATAGCCTTTATTTGATTTGATACTTGTCATGCCAAAGTTTTACTTATCCAATAATATCTCCCATTAAAATTGTCTCACTTTCTAAATCACACTTGTTATTTAGGACAGAGTAGCTGTAGATATTGTAGCATTTAAATCCATCTCTAATTTCAGGTCCTGGAATAATGAGAATTGGGGCAGGGATCAATGGCAATGACAGATTTACAGGTCTGATGCAGGATGTGAGGTCCTATGAGCGGAAACTGACCCTTGAAGAAATTTATGAACTTCATGCCATGCCAGCAAAGAATGATTTACATCCCATTTCTGGATATCTGGAGTTCAGACAGGGAGACACTAACAAATCATTCATTGTTTCTGCAAGAGATGACAATGAAGAAGAAGGAGAAGAATTATTCATTCTTAAACTAGTCTCTGTATATGGAGGTGCTCGCATTTCTGAAGAAAATACAACAGCAAGATTAATAATACAAAAAAGTGACAATGCCAATGGCTTGTTCGGTTTCACAGGAGCTTGTATACCAGAGGTAAGGAGTGTGCATGGAGAGTTTTGAATTAGAAAATTCACTGTTGGATTTGTTTGACAGTGCTCTCTCTTTCATTTGGTAAGATTTCTTTGACCATCTTATCTAAGCCTCAAAGTATACTAGAGCCTATGATTGCAAATATAAATGACAAGGTCCCTATTTTATGAGTTCAGTTTGAATCAGAAGCTTAAAGATCTATTAGAAGTAACAATTTAACAAATAAAACTTTAGCAGTTAGCTTTAAAACCCTTCACAGAATATGCAGTTATACTCTATATGTAATTTTTGGCTACTGTTTTAGATAGTGTATTAGTAAATGAAATTATATATATTGAGAGCTTGTGTGAAAAATTGTAATTTAAATTTTATTAAAATGTGATTTAAGTTTTTTCACATTTGAAATGCACTTAAGTAGTTACTTAAACATTCCTCTGTGTTGGGTGTAAATGTCTTTCTTATCAACCTTATTGGCCAACTTAATTCATTAGGCTGTTTTACTGACCTTATCTGTTCTTTCCAAGTTTACAAAGATTCGTAATCATCTTGGTTTCCTGTTCAGTAATGTGAGAGCTCATGAAACTGCTTTGCAGGTGTTGTGTGTGACAGCAATGGCTCGAAGTCCATGAAAGGATGCCAAGGAACTAGAGAGTCTTTCCTTCAGCAAGTTGATTCTAATAGGCTTAGAAGAGTATATTTGTAAATTGAGATGGTTAAAAAATGTGGATGGGTAGGGCTTGAAAACAAAATCTAGACCTCAGTGTAGCTCAAATTGGAGGATCTGGTTCTCTAGAATGTCTTATTTGTCCCTTTTTAGCTATTTGGTTTGGTGGTAGTCATAAGAGATCTCTTCCATACCAGATATAAAGTAATCTACAGTATGAAGGACAAATGTCATACAAATCTAAAACTTTAAAAAGAACTATGTTTACCTGTAATGATAACACCTTTGAATAGCAATTCAGTCACTGAAGAACATTTGCCTTTTTTTTAAATGTAGCTTTCTGATAATAATATAGGTACACCAGTTATTAATTATTATTGGCTCCATTTCAGGTCCAAAGACATCTCCTCAGTGATGACTTTCTTATTTAAAGTGACCCTCCTTATTCCCAACTTTTCGCTCACCATCCCTTTATCTAATGTTATTTATGTATTTATTTAGTATCTTTAATAGGGTTAGAGACTGAGGCTTAAAGGCCTAAGATAATAACTAACCCAAATTGAATTAAATGAGACAGGATCAATGCCTGGTTCAATCCTTGGCAGTTACTCATGCTTGATAAATATTCCTTTTTTTCTCTCCTAAAATACAATGAACTCAAATTTGATCCTTGTGTGTCTTATAACTCCTACCCTATAACTTTAGTGTTATCATGTCTGTTTTTTAAAAGAGAAATGGATTTCCATCAGGGTCTGAGAACCATTCTGGAAATAAAGTCAGCTTTTCTCATCATGTCTGCTGTTCCCTTCACAATCTGACCCCTGCCGATGGCTCTGACCTCTTCTTGTGTAATCCTTCGCTTTCATCAGAATGTTTCAGCCACACTTAACTTGTTTTCAGTTCCAAGCTGAGTGCACCTGTATTTGCTGTCCTCTCTGTCTGAAACACCCTTATTCCAGCTCTTCATAATGCTGGCTCCTTTTCTTTTCCTTTCTTTTCTTTCTCACTTTTTTATTTATTTATTTTTTATTTTAAAGATTTATTTTATTTATTTCTCTCCCCTTCTCCCCCCGCCCCTGTTGTCTGTTCTCTGTGTCCATTTGCTGTGTGTTCTTGTTTTTGTCCACTTCTGTTGTCAGCGGCACGGGAATCTGTGTTTCTTCTTGTTGTGTCAGCTCTCCGTGTGTGCGGCGCCATTCCTGGGCAGGCTGCACTTTGTTTCGCGCTGGGTGGCTCTCCTGATGGGGCACACTCCTTGCACGTGGGGCTCCCCTATGAGGGGGGAACACCCCTGTGTGGCATGGCACTCCTTGCGCGCATCAGCACTGTGCATGGGCCAGCTCCACACGGGTCAAGGAAGCTCGGGGTTTGAACCGCGGACCTCCCATGTGGTAGACAGACACCCTAACCACTGGGCCAAGTCTGCTTCCCAAAAATGCTCCCTTATTACACCTGTTTTCCCTCTCCCTAACCCCAGAACGTCTATGGGTCACTGCCTCGACAACAGTGATATTTCTTCTATTGCTAGAATCCCAAGTAGTCTATAGTAGAATACTAGTAAGTTAATTTTAGTTCATAGTTTGTTCCAATACTGAGGACTCTGGGATGGTGATGCCCACACCACCCTTAATTGAGGGGGGCTTTGATCCCACACAGCTGATGGATAGGACTCTCTTGCTTGCAGTTCTAGGCACTCTCAGTTCCTTGGTAGGTTGTTTGTCCATCATCTCCTCCCTGTTAGTTTTCCTGGGTGTATCCATTGAACTGGGGAGTAGGTGTTGGAACTCTGTTGAGATTCAGGGCTGAGCTGGCATATGGACAGCCCAAAGATTTAAGTCTCTTGGATGTACACCTGCCAACTCTAGTACTAATTATAGGTTCAAATAGAAAGGCAGAAGAGTCATGCATAGGGAAGCCACTGCTGAGTCTAACTCAGTCACATTGGGAGCATAAATACCAGATTAGGGCCCACTGGCAAGGGCCAAATTCTGGAGCTGTTGGCCCAGATTATAGTGTCTGTATGTCTCCATATCCCTGAGGAGCTTCACTATTTGGGGTAGTATCTACTTTGGCTGTCAGTGAGAGCCTGTTGAGATGAACATAAGCGCTACCTCTGGGATGGCCTCCTGACTCACTTTGAAGTCTCTTAGCCATACACACTCATTTGTCTTTTGCTTTTCCCCCTTTCGGTCAAGGTCTCCCCTCCTCCCCAGATGCATTGCTTGCTGGTACTGGTAGCAATCCCTCAGTGCCAGGGAGGCTTTTCCCCAGGAGTCATGTCCTACACTGGGAGGAAGTTATCACTTTTATATGCTGAGTTTGGTTTAGAGAAAGACCGCATTTGAGCAACAAGGAGGCTCTCCATAGGCAATTCTAAGGCACTCTACATCACTAGGCTAAGTTTCAGTTTCAAGAGCAAAGGTTCATAAGCATAGTCATCAATATCAAGGGCCCTTCAGTGGACCATTCTCCTTCACAAGTCATTGTCCTTGATGGCTGGCTCCTTTTCATTTCAGATCCAAAGGCATTTCCTCAGTGATGACTTTCTTATTTAAGTGACCCTCCTTTCTCCCAACTTGTGACTCTCCATCCCTCCATCTAACTTTATTTTATTTTTTGTATCATTGATCACTCTCAAAATTTCTTCATTATTTACAGGTCTACCTATTTACTACCTATTACCTTTCCACCATAAAAATGAAAGCTCTCTGAGCATCTCTTAGTATAATAAAATCTAATTGTTCATTATTGTATATCTAGTTGTAAAATGGAGCATACTGGGTACTTAATATTTGTTGAGCTTTTGAATATATTTTAATATCAAGGCATGAAAAGGCTCATAGCAATTCACATATCAAACATGTTTAGACTCATTTAATTGCATAAAGGGCCAAACTTAGAGAAGAAATACAAAATGATACATAAAATAAAATAACCTGCTTATAATAACTTAGAGCTCCTGAGTATTTCTCTTGTGTTTTGGGCTATCACAGTAAATTCTTCAGAGCTAGCTTGTGTAAAAGTTCCATTGATAGATTGTGGTTGGTGTCAGTTTACCTCCACTGAGGTCTGCAACCTTGCCTTTTCCTGGAAATCTCTGAACTTGAACAGGGCTAGTCAAGCATTTGATTTTAGAAGAGAGAAATCACTGCACCCGTAACTGTAGAACGAGCTGGAAAGAAAAAAACTCAATTGGTTATTTTCCAAGTCTATATAGGAGAGAAGTGAAATTTGTCTATATTAGAAAGAGGAATGCTTGGGTGGTTAATGCAAGAAAAGGTTTGTTGAGTGTAAAAGTTTAAACATTAGAATTTGTTTTCCAGAAAGTTTAAAGAATTTTCATTTTTGAATATGTGAAGAAATATAGAATTCCCGTTTTCATTGTGGTGTGATATGAAAACAGGAGTAAGATAAAATGCTTTTAAAATTATTGTTATTAACATTATCATCATTAATATTTATTGATTGCTTACCAAAGTGTTCTCAAAGAGTGGTCCAAAGACTCTACTAAGGAGTCTACAAGTCAAAACTAATTTCATAAAATTACTAAGATGTCATTTGCCTTTTTCATTTTATTGACATTTATAGTGCAAAAGCAATGGAGGGTAAAACTTTTAACACCTTTGCATCAAGGCAGTGATACCAAACTAAACTTGTCACTGTGTTATTTACTGCCATCTACCCACAGTTTAAAAAGTGAATGTTTCAATTAATGTCTGTGGTAGAGTAGTAAAAAATGCTGATTTTATAAATTCTCTACCCTTGGGTACCTGCCTTTTTAATATTCTGCATCACTAAATGGGGAGATTTCAAATGAAACACTACTGCTGCATTACCAACAGAAGAAAAGCACTTGAAGCAAAATACTTGTCGAATTTTTGAGTTTTGAGCTGAAGGGATTGCTATTTTCATGGAACACCATTATTTCTTGAAAGACTGGAAATTTTTGGTTATTCAATCTTGGGTATCTGGAAAATTTCTGAAAATGAATGAAGTGAGCAAGTGACTTCAAAGGAAAAACTGCCAATAATTATTACTAATGATAAAAATCCAATTTTTCAAGTGAAAATTAGAATTTTAGAACTCTTGTATCTACGAAAGTGAGCTAGATTGCCACTCAATACTTAGACTTTTCAGATAAGATTGATAGTTATATTAACAAGTATGATTTTACTTATTTTGCATCATGAAATGTCTCAACACCTGAAAGGTCTATATAAATCAGTGAACCAATATTTTCCAAATGACCAATGTGTGATATTACAAAATCATGCACAAGTAAAAGATCCAATCAGATTGCAAGATGGACCAACATATCTTTTTAAAAAAAGTATGTCATTCTAGTAACAATAACATTTATATAACCTAAAAATTCTCCTTTTAACCACATTCACATATATAAATCAGAGCTGTTAATTACTTTGAAAATGTGCTACTATCATCACCATCCATTACCAAAAATTTTACAATCAATCTGAATAGAAACTCTATAATTTAAACACTAACTTCCCATTGCCTTCACCCATCCCAGCCCCTGATAACCTATATTCTAGATTCTGACTCTGAGTTTGCTTGTTCTACTAATAATTGTTTCTTATTAGTGAGATCATACAATATTTGTCCTTCTATGTCTGACTTATTTCACTCCACACAGTGTCTACAAGGTTTATCCATGTTGTCGCATGTATCAGAATGTTATTCCTTTTTATGACTGATTAAATATTGTGAGTTTATACCACATTTTGTTCATCCATTTATTGGTTAATGGACACTTGGGTTGTTTCCATCTATTGATGATTGTGAATAATGCTGCTATAAATATTGGTGTGCAAATATCTGCTCTAGTCCCTACTTTCAAATCTTTTGGATATATGCCTAGTAGAGGGATTACTGAATTATATGGTAATTCTATACTTAGCTTTCTAAGACTGCCAACTATCTTCCACAGCAACTGCACCATTTCTTATTCCCACCAGCAATGAATAATGTTTCTATCTCTCCACATCATCTCCAACAATTGTAATTTTCTGTTTTTTTAAAACAGTAATTATGCTAGTGGGTGTGAAATGATATCTCATTGGGGTTTTGATTTCCCTTTCCCTGGCAATTAATGATGTTGAGCATCTTTTTATGTGCTCTTTGGCCATTTGTATATTCTCTTTGGAGAAATATCTGTTCATGACTTTTGCCCATTTTTAAAGTGAGTTGTTTTTCTTTTCATTGTTGAGTTGTAGGATTTCTTTATGTATTCTGGATATTAAACTCTTATTGGTATGTAGTTTCCAAATATTTACTCCCATTAATTAGGCTGATTTTTCACTTTCATGATAAAGTCCTCTGGTACACAAGAGTTTTTAATTTTGATGAGGTCTAGTTTCTCTATTCTTTCTTTTGTTGGTGTGCTTTAGGTATAAAGTTTAAGAAACCATTGCTTAACCAAGATCCTGAAGAGGTTTCCCTATGTATTCTTCTGGGAGTTTTATATTCCTGGTTCTTACATTTAGGTCTTTGATCCATTTTGAGTTAATTTTTGTATATGATGTGCGATAGGTGTCCCCCTTCATTCTTTTTTTTTTTTTTCAATTCATTTTTTAAAATATATTTTAAATTTATTTTTAAAAGATACATAGATCACACAGAATGTTACATTAAGAACTGTGAGAGATTCCCATATGCTCCACTCCCCATCCCCCCTTTTCCCACATCAACAACTTTCATTAGTGTGGTACATTCATTGCAATTGAAGAATACATTTTAGATCACTAGCATGGATTATAGTTTACACTGTAGTTTACACTCTCTCCCAGTCCATTCAGTGAGTCATGGCAGTATATATAATGTTCTACATCTGTCCCTGCAACATCATTTAGGAGAACGCCCAAGTCCTGAAAATGCCCCCATATCACACATTCTTTTCCCTCTCCCTGCCTTCAGCAACTCCTATGGCCTCTTCATTCTTTTGCAAATGGATATCCCAGCATCATTTGTTGAAGAGATTATTCTTTTCCAAGTGAATGGACTTGGCAGCCTTTGCAAAAATCAGTTTGCTGTAGATGTGACTGTCCATTTCTGAACTCTCAGTTTGATTCCATTTGTCTATGTGTCTGTCACTGGCCCAGTTTCATGTTGTTTTGACCACTGTAGCTTTGTAATAAGTTTTAAAGTCAAGGAGTATGAGGTCATGAACCTCATTCTGTTTTTGCAAGAAGTTTTTTTAGCTACTTGGGCTATTTGTTCTTCCAAATAAATTTGATGTTGGCTTTCCATTTCTACAAAGTAGGGCAGTTGAAATTTTTATTGAGATTGCATTCAATCTATAAATCTTTTTGGGTAGAATTGGTATTCTAACAATATTTAGTTTTGCAATCCATAAGCATGAAACATCCTTCCCTCAATTTTGATCTTTGATTTCTTTTAGCAAAATTTTATAGTTTTCTGTGTATAAATTCTTTGTATCATTGGTTAAATTTATTCCTAGATTTTTGATTCTTTGAGTTGCTATTGTAAATGGAATTTTTTTCTTGATTTCTTACTCAGACTTTACTAGTGTATGGAAACACTATTGATTTTTGTGTATTGATCATGTACCCTGCCACTTTGTGTTGAATTTGTTTATGAGCTCTAGAAGCTTTGTTATAGATTTTTTGGGACTTTCTAAATATGGGATCATTTCATCTGCAAATGGTGAACTTTTAATTCTTCCTTTCTAATTTTGATGCCTTTTATTTCTTTTTCTTGCCTAAGTGCTCTGGCTAGAACTTCCAGCACAATACTGAATAACAGGGGAGACAGTGGACATCCTAGTCTTATTCCTGATCTTAGAGGGAAAGCTTTCATTCTCATCAGTGAGTTTGATACTAGCTGTGGGCTTTTCATATATGCCCTATGTCATGTTGAGGAAGTTTCTTTTTATTTCTATTTTTCTAAAAGTTTTTATCAAGAAAGGATGCTGGAATTTTGTTATGGATCAATTGAGATAATCAGGTGGTTTTTTCTATTTGTTTTGCTAATGTGGGTTTAAAGAAATTCATGCATAAAGTACAGAATTCCCATATACCACCTTACCACCAACACATTGCATTGGTATGGAACATTTATGAAAACACCATGTTTTCATAATTTTACTATTAATTAAAGTCCATTATATAATTTAGGATTTACTGTTTGTGTAGTGTATGTCCTTGGATTAAAACATTTTTTTTTCTGTTACCATATATACAATCTAATATTTTCCCTTTTAATCATATTCAAAGATACATTTCAGTGCTTTTAATTTCCTTCACAGTGTTATGCTACCATCACTACCATTCATTACCAAAACATTTCCATCGTTCCGAATAGGAACCCTATAAATTTTAAGTCTTAACTTCCCGTTCCTTATTCCCATCCCATTCCCTGGTGACCTATATACTTGATTCTTACTCTGTGAGTTTGTTTATTCTAATTGTTTCAAAATATTTGTCCTTTTGTGTCTGGCTTATTTCACTTAATATGATGTCTTCAAGATTCATCCATGTTGTTGGATGTTTCAGAATGTCAGTTTTAAAGCTGAATAATGCTACATTATATGTATTTACCACATATATATCCATTCATCAGGTGATGGACACTTGGATTACTTCCATCTTTTGGCAATTGTGAATAATATTGCTATTAACGTTGGTCTACAAATATCTGTTAGAGCCCCTGCTTTCAGTTCTTTTGAAAATATACCTATTGGTGAGATTGTCAAGTCATATGATAGTTCTATACTTAGCTTTCTGAGGAACTGCCAATCTGTCTTCCACAGCAGATACACCATTTTACATGGCCACCAGTAATGAATGAGTGTCCTGTTTCTTTGCATCCTCTCCAATATTTATTGTTTTCTGTTTTTTACATTTAAATAGCAGCCATTCTAATGGAATGGCTATCTCATTGTAAAATTGGTAACTCATTGTGGTTTCATTTGCACTTCCCTGCTGGTGAATGATGTTCAGCATCTTTTCATGTGTTTTCTGACCAGCTTTGTATCTTGTTTGACCCATTTTTAATTTGGGTTGTCTGTCTTTTTATTGCAAGTTGAAGTATTTTTAAAAATATATATATGCTGCATATGTATCCTTTATTGGAAATGTGGTTTCCAAATATTTTCTCCCATTGTGTAGGTTGTTGACTTACTTTCATGATAAAGTCTTTTGAGGACCAAAAGTTTTTGATTTTGATGAGGTCTCATCTATCTGTTTTTTTCTTTTGTTGCTTGTGCTTTGGAAGTAAAGTTGAGGAATCCATTGCCTAACAAATTTCTAAAGATGCTTCCTTGTGATTTCACCTAGGAACTTGATAGTTCTAGCTCTTATATTTATGTCTTTGATCCATTTTGAGTTGATTTTTGTATTTGGTATGAAGTAGGGGGTCTTCCTTTTTTTGCAAATGGAGAGCCAGTTTTCCCTGCATCATTTGTTGAAGAGATTATTCTTTCCCAATTGAGTAGAATTTGCTACCTTGTCAAAAATCAGTGGTTGGCCATAAATGTGAAGGTTGATTTCTGAGTTTTGACTCTATTCCTTTGGTCTATATGTCTGTCCCTGTGCCAGTATTGTGATGTTTTTGGTTTCTGTGACTTTGCAGTAAGTTTTCAGATCAGGAAATATAAGTCCTCCAACTTCATTCTTCTTTTTCAAGATGGTTTTAGCTATCCAGGACCCCATACACTTCCATATAAACTTGATTGGCTCTTCTTTTCCTGCAAATATTATTGGAATTGCATCGAATCTATAAATTGCTTTGGGTAATGTTGATGTCCTAACTATGTTTAGTCTTGTAGTCCATAAACATGGAATAGCCTTCCATTTGTTTGTTTGTTTGTTTATTTATTTAAGTCTTCTTTACTTTCAGCAGTGTTTTATAGATTTCTGTCTTTAAGTGTTTACAGCCTTGGTTAGACTTCTTCCTAGATATTTGATTCTTTTAGTTGTTATTGTAAATTTAAGATTTTTTTCTTGATTTCTTCTTCCAATTGTTATGCTTGTATATGGAACCACTACTGATTTTTGGGTGTTGATGTTGTCCCCTGCCACTTTGCTGAATTCATTTATTATCTCTTGGAGGTTTGCTGTGGATTTTTCAGGATTTTCTGTATATAGGATCATATCATCTGCAAATAGAAACATTTTGCTTCTTCCTTTTGAATTTGGATGCCTTTTGTTCCTTTTTTAACATAAAATCAATTAATATAAAACATCACATTAACACCACATGATCATCTCAATTGATGAAAAGACATTTGACAAAATACAACAACCTGTCTTGATTTAAAAATCAAACACTTAGAACACTAGGAATAGAAGGAAATTTCCTCAACGTAATATAGAGCATATATGAAAAGCAACCTTCTACTTACCAGTAAAAGATTGAAAACTTTCCCTCTAAGATCGGGAACAAGAAAAGAATGCCCATTGTCACCACTGTTTTTCAACATTGTACTGGAAGTTCTTGCCAGAGCTATTGAACAAAAAAAGAAACAACAGATTGACTGCAAAAGGAGATAAGAGTATCTTGCTGTTTTTTAAGCCTGGTGTTAAAAAGATTTGCAAAAATGTAAAACAGTGGCATCATTACACTATTATTTTTTTGTTTTGAAAATATAGTTATTTCTCACAACAATGTTATATTGGTATGTAATGGGCTTACTGGTGGTATTTTTAAATGGGTTATTAAATTAGTATTTTAATTTTAAAATTTCTCATTTGTAGTATGGTAAATATCAAGTCTTTTGCATATAAACAAAAATTTTATGGGGTTCTCAATAATTTTCATGAATGTTCAAGATTCCTGAAACTTAATGGATTGAGAATTTCTGTCTTACCTTATGCCTTGAACTGTCTTCAGAGATTAAATATATGCTAAATTGCTTCATTTTTAGAAATAAAACCCATTGCCACTTCCATTGATTCTTTACCTTTTTGTTGTTGCCGTGGCCTTGAGAATTCAAGGTTTTTCCTTACCTCTCAAAATTTCTAAAGGCACTAGATGCCCTTTAAAGACTTTTCTCACAGTTATTTTATGTTTCTAAATTATTCATAGATTTATATGAAATAAAATATTAGTGTTAAAGGCATAATCACATTTAGATAGATAATGGAAATATTTATAATATGACTCTTAGCATTTTGAAGTGATGATAATGATTATTTTGTGATCTGTTTTTCCCTAAGCAAATACAGTGTGTCCTGGAAAATAGCTGGTTCTTAATAGATTACAATTGAAAATGAATAAACTTGTGTGCATTTTAGAGCCTTGCTAATGTATGCTAGATCGTTTGTTGGAAGCCAAATGACATGTATATTGAACAGATTATTAAATTTTTGGATACATAGTCTCAACCACATTCTCATGTTGCCTCCCCATATTTTGTTCTTTTGTACTCTCTTTCTTTTTTTAAAGATTTATTTGTTTATTTATCCTCTACCCCCTTTCGTTTTGTGCTCACTGTCAGCTTTCTATGTCCATTCACTGTGTGTTCTTCTGTGTCTGCTCTCTTTTCTTTAGGTGGCACCGGGAACGGATCCTGGGATCTTCTGGAGTATGAGAGAGGCACTCAATTTCTCTGCCACCACAGCTTCCTGGTCTGCTGCATCTCTTATTGTCTCTTCTCTGTGTCTTTTTCTGTTGCATCATCTTGCTTGCCCAGCTCTCTTGCAGGCCAGCACTCCACATGGGCCAGCACTCCACACAGGCCCGCTCTCTGCTCAGGCCAGCTTACCGTGTGGGCCACCTTGCCTTCACCAGGAGGCCTGTCTACATGGTAGATGGAAGCCCAATCACTTGAGCCACATCTGCTTCCCTCTATGCTCTTTCTGTTATTTTCTTTTTGCCTTATTTTTTTGCCTTGCAAAATTGTATACTATGTAATTATAAAGAATGAGATTGCTTTTCATAGTGATTCATAGAATTTGCTGTTCTATTTATTTTTATGACTAATATTTGGATCACGTTTCATATTTTAAATTCATGACATAAGAATCAATTTAGAGACATTTTAGGAAGGTCTTAGTGACACTGAGAATATTATTTCAACTTGGACTGTTTGTTTTTAAATGCCTGCCATCTTTTATGCAAATAGATTCCATTAGATATATGTGATATTGATATAATTTGATATCACAGATTAGCACCCAAGCATGAAACAAAATTAAGAATTAATTGGATGTGTAATTGCTTATTTTGATCTTCTATTAAATAGAGAAATCCTAGTAATAGTTCAGAATAGTGCATTATTTTCTCTTGGAAATATCTTTCAAAAACTCTTCTTGTTCACTTTTGCTATTATTCTTCTGCTGATCTGCAAATTTATCAAATTCCTGACTTAAAAGAGAAAATAGTTCTGGGTACAATTATTTCTAGCGAAAAACTGAGTGATGCTAGTTTTGATGACTATCACATGATGTTATGACTTCATGTTACTGGTCTAAACATTTGCTTGCTTTGTGATGCTAAAGTCAATTTGTTGAGTATTTTCCTAGTAAAAAAAAACTTTTCAATACTTCCTCCCTATGTCTTAATAATATCTTGGTACTAATTACATCCTCTAGCCTGATAATTCTCAAAGTGTTTTCTGTGGATGACCTTGGTCAGAAATATCTAATGCATATTCCTGTACACAATTCCTGATTTAAGACCCCATTACTGAATCGGGATCTTAGTTGTGAGGGGAGTAAAAAAGCAGAATTAAAAATACCTTTATTCTGAAAATTTCATACATACGCGAAAATAGAATAATGGATCTTTGTTCCCATTACCTAGCTTCACCAATTATCAGCCTTTGCCAATCTTGTTTCATCTTTTTTGCTTGAAATATTGTGTAAGGCAAATCTCAGGCATTATGTCATATCTCTGTAAATTCATAAGTATGAAAGGTGTATTTTTACCAACATTATGATATGATATGACATTATGTCATATCTCTGTAAATTCATAAGTATGAAAGGTGAATTTTTACCAAACATCCTAGATGATATCTTATGAACTAATGACATTTGAAAGCTCTTCCCTAATTCAAACTTTACAAAGTTTGCTTTATTGAATGAAGTCAATTAAATTTTCTATAAAATTCGGATATATTCTATATGTCTGCACACCCTCTAATTAGATATAGATAGTGATTTTTTTATTTTTAAAACTGGAAACATTCAGGAAATTATAGATTTGATGCAGTTTTTACTAGATGAAAGAGTGGTTAGATAATTTATCCCCATGACTCCTGCAAGGAAAAAACTCCTCTCAGTCTTTCTGGATTATGGGTGGTATCGTTCATTGATTGGGTAAAAACTTAAGTCTGTAGGGAAACCTCACACAAATCTTATCTTTGGTTTTAATATATACCTCATGCTGACAAGGAAGGCATGTTGGGAATAATGATTCTGCAACTAATGCAAAATATTCATTCTGATTAAATTTTTTGGTGGGAAAAAGCAGCAAATGCATTCTCATTGTGATAGGAATGTAAATACACAGGAATCACTTCACTTTCCCACTATGTAAGTGTATATATGTTTTTATAAAATGAAATAATCTATGCAATGTGTTTTGTTAGCATATGTCTGTATTTTAAAGAGGAGAAATTTTGTGTGTGTATATATTTTGGCACTTACTATATTACTAGGCAACACGTAAGGCACTTATTTAATCTCCACCAAAATCCATGAGACATTATGATTTTCATTTTAATAAGAAATGATTGAGCTTGAGAGTGCTTTGTAAGAGTTAGAGAGAGGAAGTTCTGGACTGTTTAATCTTTAAAGCCATATTCTTATCATCATGCATTTGTTCGTGTACCATACAGCCATCCTGAAAATGCTGATGCAGATCCATAGTGGAAATTAAGTGTTAAACTGAGGTAGTTGGTAAATGTTTGAGGTGTATGTGTTTTGCAACTGTATGTTCCTATGTGACTTTTTGGGTGGATACAGTTTTCCACATTCATCATGGTTCTTGTGGACAAAATTGCACATATTATGATCAAATTGATCCCTAATAGATCAATCACATTTGAACAATTTTATGTTTTCAAAACAAGTGTTATGGCAGAACTGAGTATACTTAGTCCTTTTCTCCTTTCCATCTATATTTGCTTCCTTTGTGATCTCATCTGGTTTTTAAATGCCATGTATATGATTATATGTCTATATGCCATTTGTATATGGCCTTAAATATCAGCATATATTTATATACTGGACTACCAAATTTATAATGTCAATCCTGACCTCTGTCCAAAATTCTAGATTCATTTATGCAGCTGCCTACTTGACACATCTCTTGGACATTAATAGGCATTTCAAGCTGGACATATTAAAAACTACATTATTTGATCTTCCCTCCAAACTCTGTGACTAATGAAAGAAAAGGCACATTCTTCCTCCTGCCTTACAGGTGTCTCAACTTGATACATTGGTGCTTACTGAAAGTGGGCTGCTGCTGTTCTATTGCCTCATTCTGGGGTGGCTCTGAAGGATAGTCCTCTTAGTCATTCATCTTAGGTAGAGAGAATGGCCTGAATGTTGACTATACAGACTCCCGAGTCCTGACAATGGTGTGGCTGATTTGTTAGGGACCAGGAAGGAGTGAGATTAGAGACAAAGGAGTTTGGGGAAAAGGCATGTGACAAGACTGCTGGGAGTAGGCACTAGGAATGCAAGGGCATATCCCAAGATGGTGCTCGACAACCAGCAAGTCAGGATGACTTGCCATTAACAGAATGATGGCATGGACAGAGGAAATGCGTGGGCCCGACAGCATGAGCTCCTTCCTACAAAGGCTGATTTAGCAACTCTACTCAATGTCCAAAACTGGGCGCTTTCAAATGAGCTGTTTGGTGGCAGCTTGACCCTAATTAGACCCTTTCACCTGGAGGGGACAGTGACCCATTTTTACTGCAATTGACACTCTAGCTAATGGGTTTACTTTCTTAATACTTCTGCCTGCACCATCATTTGAAGGCTTAAAGAATGCCGGCTTTATCTGCAAGGGAACTTGCATTACATCATTTCAGGACATTTTAGGTGAAGGAGTTGTAAGAACATGCAAAAAGCCACAGAATTCACCATCTAACATATGTGCCTCCATTCACTGATATGTGGTTCTGTGTGCCCAGTAACTTGGAACACTCAAGGCTTAGGAAATAAGAGGTGGAAGTGAGACAGCCCCTATGTCCATCACTCTTGATGACCCACTGCCAGAATTTGTATTTTCTGCTTCCAGGCTTTGGACTGAACTGAATTAAAAATTCTCGTTCTGAAAGTAGAACTTGGGGTGGGACATATCCACGACAAGGCACACTGAGGGTTCCACCGAACTACCACCTGGTCATTTTGGATTTCTCATGTCAGTGGACCAGCATGCAAATAAAGGAGTTACAATATTGCCCCAGGGATGGTTGATCCTGTCTAGCATGAGTCTAAAAGTGGAGAATAACTTTGTATATATTTGAGATTTGTATTTTTATCTCTTTTGGGTTTTAGTTTTTCTTTCTATGAGTTGTGTTTGTGAATATAAAAATAATATTGAATTGAATAATATTAAATTCTGAGAACTTAAGAATATGGAGGACTTATTCTAAAAGACATTAGAAATTCTTGTTCTATATGACTTTTAAGCATTATCTTAAAGTGTTTAGATCAAAATGTTTCCCACGTGAAAAAATGTGCATATATATGCATATTGTGTGTATGTATAAACACAACATATATATGACCAAAAAAAAAAGGATATTATGTATGATATAAAATGCCTTCCTTGCTCTGATCTAGGCATTTCTCAAGCCTTTCCCCACTTGGCACTTTATATCACCTCCAAAATTATTTCAACAAATACACCAAATTGCTTTTTTATGTTTGTGTCTAGAAAGTTCTCCTTGATATCATGCTCCATCCTTTACTTTCAATCCCGGTCCCCATTTGGTCTGGCTGAGTTGATGTGTTCATGCAATTTCTAGTTTGTCTCTCTCTATAGAGTCTATGCTTATCCAGAGAAAGGATCCTCGTTTGTAACCATAGCATATAGCACAGTGGCTTGCACACGAGACGTATCCATGAATGAATTACATGTACATTTAACAGATAAGAATTCATATTGCTTTATTTATCCCTACAAAAGGAGAGAAAATGAATGATTGTGATTACTTTCTAATAGTTAAAAATATATCTGGGGGAATATAATGGCTTCCCTAGTTCCTTTTAGAGAGGTAGCAATAGTAGAATTAAGTTTATGGTAGAAGGATTTCATGAGAGCATTGTTATTTTATCAACTGATTGGAATTGGTATGTGCTTATAAATAATTTATGCTCAATTTCAGATTGCAGAGGAGGGTTCCACCATTTCATGTGTAGTAGAAAGAACCAGAGGCGCTCTGGATTATGTACATGTTTTTTACACCATCTCACAGATCGAATCTGATGGCATTAATTACCTTGTTGATGATTTCGCTAATGCCAGTGGAACTATCACATTTATTCCTTGGCAGAGATCAGAGGTAAACCCTACCTTCTTTGTTTCTTTAAAAGCTTCCTAGAAAGCTTTTCCTTATGTATTTGTCTGTAATGCTTGCAGCTTCTTGTTATTTAAGCAACTTAAAATACTTAGAGATTAGATATATATTGTTGCATAAAATATTTTATGTTTATTTATGTAAGAGAAAAGCTAAGGATTTTGAATAATATCTTTAATCCCCACATAATAAATATGATGTAGTTTTGATATATTTGTTATATTATTGTGGGTTTTTTTTGTTGTTGTTGTTATTATCCCTGATTCAATGGGAAACCATGGGATTCTCATTGATACTCTTCTGATCAGCCAATAAGAAATTCTTATAGTTATAATCTCATTTTACTTGCTTTAAATTGTGAAGAATAAGGTGATTTTTGTGTTTGGAAAGTAAAAGTGACCTCTAGTTTTATCAAAAACTTTCCATGCACCAGGGTCTCATTTCTGAATAGATACTCTGGAAATAAATGACATTTCCTAAAAGTATAATTGTGATGAGAACCTCTCTTTTATAAGAATTTTCTAAAACTCTTTAGTCTACATTGTTTAGTTGAAGTGTTAATGTCAGGATAATTTTTTTACATTAAAAATGTAAGGAGCTTATGGATCTGCAGGGATACATTTGAAAATAACGAGTTTTGCAAATACAATATTGAGAAAATTTTTACGGGGTTTAGAAGTTAATTGTATGAAAAAAAGATAAAATTGAGGGAAGGTTTAAAATATCCTTAGGATTTAAAGAGTTAGATCTAAGGAAGAGTGACCAAATCTCCATAAATTGGGGAAGGAAAGAAACAAAAAGTTTACTTTGTGACAGAAGTTCCCTAATATTTGTCAGCAGAATGGTCCAGGTTAAAGGTTTACCTGGTCTGTGGTAAAATGAGGAACATTAGGACAATTTGTAGATTTTCATAAAGCTAAAATTATTAAATTTAAAGGGCTATGTTTTATTCTAATGCTTTGTTCTCACTCTTTGGGGAGTTAAAGTAGTCTTTCTTTGATAAATTAATTTGATAGTAAATGGTAATTTGTTAATGGTTTTACTTGGCAAAGCGGACTTGATCCTCCCCAATTTTTCTCTTGGAAAATTTATCAACTATGAGATGAAAAATAGAACAGTGAACCATTGTTTTATAAAGTATGATACATTTGTCCTTTCAAAGAGGTAAGAGTTAAATTTGAGAAGATGAATACTCATAAATACTCCAGCCAAGATTTATTTAAGATATTTTCTTCCTTCAGTAAAAATTATCTTAAAAATAACTGACCTTTAAATAAAAAATAATAACATTGAAGAGTGGAGTTGGTTTATAACATAAGTGAATGTAAAATGTCTAACAGTAGCACAAAAGAAAGGTGAGAATGATAGAACATTATTTAAAGGTAGATTGTGATAAGTGAAACCTGCATTTTATAAATCCTAGAGTAGCCACAAGTAAATAAATGACATAAATAAGTAAATAAATAAATATCAATAGGGCAAAAAATAGTGGAGAAATAAATGGAACACTAAAAAACAGCGAAATCCAAAAGAAGGCAGGTAGGGAGGATAAAAAGTAATGAAGAGTTAAAAGAAATAGAAAACAAGTAGCAGGATGGTAATTTTAAACCAAATTATATTTCAGTTTTATTAAGGTAAATGGCCCAATTAAAAAAACAAATAATGTCAGAATGGATACAAAAGCAACAAACAAATAAATGCTCTCTACAAGAAACCCACTTTCAATATTAAGCCACAGATATGATAAAAGTAAAAGAATGGAAAAATATATTCAATGAAAACAATAATCATAAGAAGCCAGCGTGTCTATTTTTAATCAAATGAAGGAATATTACCAGGGAGAAAGAGGGATAGTTGATGATGATACAGAGTCAATACATTAAGAAGGCATAACTATGCACTAATAACAGAGCTTCAAAATCATAAAAGAAAAACTGACAAAACAGGAGGAACAGACAAATCCACTTTACAGTTGTTAATCTCAACATTCCTTTCAGTAATTAACTGAAGAAGTAGAGGAAGATCAGTAAAGATGTAGAGTAGTCAAAAAACAATTACCAACCAACTGAAGTTAACTGATGCTTTGCTCAACATTCACAGAATATATATCTTTTCAAGTGTACATGGAACATTCACCAAGTTAGCTCATATACTGGGCCATAAAACAAATCTCAATAAATTCAAAAGGATTGAAACCATACAGAGATGCATGGAATTAAATTAGAACTCAGTAGAAGGATTGCTGGAAATTCCGAAATATTTTAAAATTAAACAGCACAGTTCTAAATATGTCAAAAAATTAAAAGGGAAATCAGAAAATATCTTAAGCTGTATTAAAATGAAAACAAAATAAATAAAATTTATGGGATGTACCTAAAGCAGTGCTTTCTTATTAAGAAGCTGAGAAATGAAGGTTAAATTAAATCCTATGAAACTGTAAGGAAGGAAATAAAATTATAAAATGAAAAAACAGAGAAAATTAATGAAAGTAAGAGCTTGTCCTTTGAAAAGATCATGAAAATTCTAAACTTATAACTATGCTGATCCAGAAAAAAAGAGAGAAGACATAATTATCAATATCAGGAATAAAAGAAAGGCAATTATTATAGAAACCCAAAGACGTTAGGGATTATAAAGAAATACTATAAATAACTTTATGCCAAAATGTTGGACAACTTAGAGGAAATGGGCAAGTTCCTTGAAAGACAAAACTTACCAAAAGTGTCTTGAGAAGAAAGAAAAAATATGAATAGCATTAAATATATTAATGGGCAAAAGATTTGAACACGTAATGAGATAATGAAAAAAAAAGAGCTAATGAAGTGGCCATCATTAGTCATCATGGGAAATGCAGATTAAACCACGGTTGAGTACTGCTGCACACCACTTTGGCCGTTTATTAAAAACACTGACAATGCCAATGCAGCCTGATTCAGAATTGTTTCCTCCTCACTGTTCTAGATACTTTAGTCAATGCCTATGCACTTTCTCCAGGTTTTTCCGATATGAATTAGTAAAAACTTGCATGTTGTTCTTTTTGAGTAAGTTTTTTCTCCCTGGTTAAAATTGTTTTACTTGTCTTCCTGGCATTGGTGGGTCCTGGAGGCAATGGACAGTGGACAGGATGGGGGACAATCAGGACTGGCATCCCTGTGACAGGACCCTCAACAAGGCAGGGCCAACCTTATCAGACATAGTAGAGGAAGGACTGCTTTTGCTAAAAAGTCAGGCTCAGTGGCTTTAGGTGTTTGGATCTATTGCTTTTGATGAATAATCCCAAATACTTGATCAATTATAATTTAGTTGCAGATACTGAAAACTATTTTAAGCAAAAAGGAATTTAATACAAATAATTGGAAGCTTATAAAATAATTGGAAGAATAAGCTTTACACTATGCCTCTAGAAATACTTCTCAGAACAACACTTGCAGAACTGGCCCACCAGGAATCCTGCTACCTGCCTGCTGTAGTCAGAAAGCTGGAGAATTCAGGGAGTCACCACTGCACTTATCTCCTGGATAACTTTAACTCCTTTAGCTACAATGTAGGGATCAGGAAGCATTTGCCAGAACTTTTCCTGTAGGATTATACCATCTTGCCAGGATCCATAAGCCATGGTTCAGAAGCTATCATTGCTGGCCTTAGTCCTAGAGCCCTAGAGCTCTACCATTCCTACACAATGCCAGTGACTGGGTACTGAACTATTTCCTAATGCTTCTTATTAGCACAAACTATAGTAGTGTGACCTTCACTTTGCTTCTGGGAGTGCATCTAACTGAATATAATTAAATTACATCCGGAAATCTAGCTGCAAAGAAGTCTAGAAATTTTGCACACACACACACGTGTGTGTGTATATGAGAGTTTTCTTTTCTCTGCAGTATAGGAATGTACACTGGAAATGTGTATTCAAGCTTTATTTTTTACTCATTTATTTTTGAAATCAGTGAATTATGATCAAAATTTTAAAAATAATGGAAAGAATAGAAAATCGCAGCGTATATAGCATATAGTAAAGGTAAGTATTGTTTTGTGTACTGAGTCACCATGCAAAATACATTTATTTTGGATCATGGTAAAAAAATTAAGCTCCATTGAATTAAGAAGGTGGATTAGATGTTGAGCACTAATCAACTATATGCATTCAACTACTAAGACACTTTTGGGTATTTCCTTTATCTCCAACCTTTTTGACATTTTGCTGTTTAATACCTCAAAAAGATCTTCAGTTTTGAGCTCTCATTTCAGTGAAACAAATAATTATTTTGATTACTTTGGTATGTGGCAACACTGTAAGCATAAAAGCACTTGAAAAATATTTATTGCTTCGTTTTTAATGTGTGTATTGAAGCTTTGATGTTACTTTGCATAGCCACATTTGTCAGTTTACTTTCAAGGGGCAAGACATGGTCTATCTTGGGATCACCTATTCCCCTTATCTCAATGACATGATTTGGGTAGTTGGTGTCATTTTCACACTTCTCTGAACATATTAGCTATACCATGTACTACTTTCCTAATGAAAAACTGGTTAAAATAAACATTAAAACCAAGTTTAGTTTCTACCTCAGACCTACTGAGCAACATCTCTAGAAAATGCATTAAATATAAATAAGTTCCTGGGTGGGAGAGAGTGTAAAGTGCAATTTAAACTATAATCCACGCTTAGTGGCAATGCTCCAAAATGTGTTCATTAGTTGTAACAAATGTACCACATTAATGAAGGATGCTATTAATGTGCGAAAATTTAGGAGAGATAGAGACTGGGGCATATAGGAGTCCTCCACATTTTTTTATGTAACATTTAGGTAATCTAACTTTTTTTTTTTTAAGATTTATTTTTATTTTATTTATCCCACCCTCCCTTGTGGCTTGCTTGCTGTCTGCTCTCTGTGTCCCTTTGCTGCAAGTTCTTCTGTGTCTGCTTGACTCCCTTTTGTTGCATCATCTTGCTGCACCAGATCTCCGCAGGCACGGGCCATCAAAGTGTCTGTGGGCGTAAGCCAGCTTGCCTTCACAAGGAGGCCCTGGCACGTGAACCCAGGGCCTCCCATATGGTAAACAGGAGCCCTATCGATTGAGCCACAGTCGCTTTCCAAATCTAAGTAACTTCTGAAAAAAAATTAAAAAGTATATTATAAAAATAAATAAGTTCTCTAGGTACTTTTAGGTCCAACAACCTGTGGTTTGGCCCAATGGATAGGGCGTCTGCCTACCACATGGGAGGTCCAAGGTTCAAACCCAGGGCCTCCTTGACCCGTGTGGAGCTGGCCCATGCGCAGTGCTGATGTGCGCAAGGAGTGCCCTGCCACGCAGGGGTGTCCCCGTGTAGGGGAGCCCCACATGTAGGGGAGCCCCACATGCAAGGAGTGCGCCCTGTAAGGAGAGCCGCCCAGTGGGAAAAAATCGCAGCCTGCCCAGGAATGGCACCGCACACACACAGAACTGATACAGCAAGATGACGAAACAAAAAAAGAGGCACAGATTCTGGGTGCCTCTGACAAGAATACAAGCGGACATAGAAAATGAAACAGCAAATGGACACAGAAAGCAGCAACTGTTGGTGGGGAGGGAAGAGAAATAAATAAAAATAAATCTTTAAAAAAAAACTGTTCTTATTTTTGAGAGCTTGGTTTTAGACTGTTTGCATCTTACTTTCTGGGAAATACCAGGAAGTTACCCTTCATTCCTCCTTACCTACCTCTCAGTCCCCACTAAGTCAGTCATGAGACTCTGACTTCTATCTCCAGAACAAATCTCGAATCTATCCATTTCTCTTTATTTCCATTTTTACTGTTGTAGTTCAGGATCTCATTATTTCTTGTCAATCACCTCTTAACTCATCTCCTTGTATACCTTCTTGCTCTGGCCATTCCATTAAAATTCTGTTGTAGTGCTTATTCTAAAACATTCTCATTTTGTCATACCTTTGATTATGATTTTTTTCAGTTTTCCTCCACTCCTTGTTGAATGAAGTCCAAGATTTTTATAATAGCAAAAAATGTCCCTCTGATCTGACTCCCGATTATCCATCTAGCTTTATCTCTTACTCCAGCCTTAATGGTCTATGGCAATTCCCTGTGTGCCATATTCTTTCATGCCTTTGCCAGTCTTGTTTCTTTTGCTAGGAATCTCCTCTCCCTCCTGTTATTACTTATAACTGTAACTAATCATTTAAGACCCACTTCAAGCTTGTCTGTTGTACAGCCTTTACAGGGTAGAGTTGGTTGTTTCTTCCTCAGTTTGATGTAAACTTGATTATAACATGTTTTTTACACTGTATTTTAAGTGACTTTCTATAGATCTGTTTCCTCCACTAGATTGTGAGCTAGTTAGGGACTGGGGCCATGCCTAACTCTGGCACATTGTAGATGTCAAAACCTGTTTGTTCAATTAATGAAGAAAGAGGAATTGCTTTTTTCATTTCAAATTTTGACTTAAATTTTGTTGAGCATGGCTGAGTTTTGCTATTTCCTGTCTTAACATTGCTCGAATAATTGCTGTGCCAGAATTCTGATGCCCATTGTGAATCTACTTTCTAAAATGCTTCTATTGAATATGTCAGGCTTTCCTTAGGCAGGCACTAGATGCATATTCATTACCCTTTCTTACTGCCTTACAATAATATCCTATCAGAGAGCATGCAGTTCCTTAATTAGGGAATCTGTAACCTGAGGTTGGTAATACTGGTGTGCTTGCTACAAAGAAAATATATTATTATAGTGCTATACCAATATGTTATATATGGAATTTGGTGCATTGGATATTTTTAGACAGAAAATGTTACTGTTCAGCGTCCATTATTGTTTAAAGAATTAATCTCCTCAAATCTCCCCTACTCTTTCTGTATATATGTACGTAAGTTTGAATGTTTAAGTTTGTGTAGAAATAAGTCATGCTAACTAGCACTTCAGGTAAATATAATTTAATTGGCTCTTTTGTTTTCCTCTGGTCTTTAATTTCTACATGCCTTATTGCTTGATGACTCTGGATTTTTACATTCATAGGTCCTGAATATATATGTTCTTGATGATGATATTCCTGAACTTAATGAGTATTTCCATGTGACACTGGTTTCTGCAATTTCTGGAGATGGGAAACTAGGTTCAACTCCCTCCAGTGGTGCAAGTATAGATCCTGAAAAGGAAACAACAGATATCACCATCAAAGCTAGTGATCATCCATATGGTAAACAGGCCTGTTTCAAAAATAACCCTCTCTTCTCTGGGTTGACTTGGTCTTGTTTAAAACTTCTGAAGGGACGAAGGGACTCTTTGCAAATGCTTGACACAGAATTCCTTCAGGCCCTTTCACTTTTAAGCCCCTTAACTTCAGAGCTGCCATTTTGAGGGACATTGTTTATAAAAGAAAATATACACGTAATGAATTATATAAATGTAACTGATATATTTTGCAAAGTTTATGCAGTAACACTTAAAATGAGAAAAAAAAGCCAATTTCTATTCTTTTTGAAAAATTGTCAAAATCCTGCTGATAAGTTATCCCTGAATAATTTTAGTACTTTGTAGTTTATATTTTATTAAGCTTCAAAACATGGGACTTTCTCTCTCTGTTTCATATTAATATTTTTCGTCTTTTGCTGAAAAGTGCTAGTTTTTAAATTGGAGCAGCTATCATAAATGTCCTAATAAACTGAGAATACTTTTTGTATTGAAAGTAATATTTCTTATGTGGGAATAAGCAAGAAGAGCATCTGTTAAAAGGACTGTGTAGGAAACCTGGGAGATTTTTCAAATCTGTTTTCCATAGTTAATTTTTAAAAAGTGTTGCACACCCTTAAGGATGCCATTAATCATGTTCTATCATAAGACTGAGAATGAATGCTAAAGAGTCAAAGATGAGTAAGTATTTGCTGATATACCTTTAAAATTTTATCATTATTCCTTTAATTGATGCTTCTGCGAAAAAACCAAACCAAAATAAAACAAAAACAAACCATCTTTCTTCAGGTAAAGAAAAGAAAAATCAGTACTTTCGTTTTTAAGTGTCTTATGACTTACATATCCCATGTCCAGATAGCATGTTACTCAAATTTTTACTAAAATGTATTTTAAAAGAAGGTTCTCAAATCTTAGCCTGGTGATCAAAATAATTGTGTAAGATTATTTCAAATGAGTAAGAAAATCTTCTGCAGGTAAGTAGGGACAGAGTGACCTGTCTCTCTTTGTGTCTGCCAGGCTTGCTGCAGTTTTCCACAGGGCTGCCTCCCCAGCCTGAGGACACAATGACCTTGCCTGCAAGCAGCGCTCCACACATCACTGTGCAAGAGGAAGATGGGGAAGTTCGCTTATTGGTTGTGCGTGCACAAGGACTCCTGGGGAGGGTTATGGTGGAATTTAGAACAGTTTCATTGACAGCATTTAGTCCTGAGGACTACCAGGTAAATCATGTACTCCATTTGTATTTGCACTTGTAAAACAGAAATAATACCTCCCTTGGAGGATGGGATGGGATTTGCAGAGTTCCTGGAACATCATCAATAAGGAAAATAAGCACTGATGGCTTTTCAGTATTTTTACTATATGTAGTAAATTAAGGTGCTTTCATGCATTAAAACCTTACACTTAAATAGATATGTAGAAATGGTGATTTCTCTTGTATTTTGTACTGGTCCTAGGTTTCACTTGTGTTATTATTTTATTGTTACAACTTTTGATAAAAGATATAGAAAGTTACATATCTCATCAAACAAAACCAACTTTGCAAAGAAATTATATTTCTATATATTTTCACTTTTAATTATTTTTTTTTCTTCAAGAAAGTAGTGACACTGACAAAAAAGCCTAGGATTTGTAACTAGATAGACAAAGGTTTTAAACATTCTTCTAAAAGTGTGGCTTTTGAAAACTCATTTAATCTCCTCTAATCTTAGTTTCCTTATGTGTAAAGGAGAGACAATACCTTCTATAAATGGTACCTGAGCAGTAATAATCAATAACCACCACCTATTTTTATTACCTATCTCAAACTAATGATTTTACTTTTGTAATGTCCTGGGGAATCCTTCCAAGAAAGATTTTATATCCTTTAGCATTTTTATTTTCTCAAAATATCTTTATCCCTAAATCTAATATGTTTTCCTCTTTTCCCCTTATTCCTAATAAGGTCCACAAATACTAAGTATTCAGTAATTTATGCATATTTATCCTCTCAAACCCCTAGAAACACTGGCTAATTGAACCCAGTTAATTTTGGTTATGATCTGGTTAGCTAGATTTTCCTAGATTTCTTCTTTTGTTTTTATTATTTAATTATTTAAATAATATTTGAATTATTTTTCTTGGGCAAGTTATGTTTTCTTGCCTTTGTCATTTGTGTCCTTAGCTAGGTTGGTATGTAATATATTTCATGTGGCAGCTCATCTTGACTTGTGTTTTCTTTCTTAAAGAAATATTTAGTCCTTATCTTGATGCTCATTAATTTTTAGGTAGGCTAAATTTCCCCAATCTCCAGTTGAATCATCATTTTCTTTAATAAATAACCATCAGAAAGTTAGTACCCTTGGAGACATTTATGAGGATTTTCAGAGGAGGTTAGATTGCCTGGTTGTCACCTGTTACCATTTTGAACCATTGCATTTGCTTCTCTCTGATAACCTGATAACTTCTGCCGTCACTACTTTTCCATGATGCTTCGGCTTTCTTTGGTCTGTATTAGCACAAAAGCAAGATTACTTAGGCTGTATATGTGAGTATATGTGTATGCATAGGGTAGGGGTAAGGTAGAGTGGTGTCAGGAGGGATCATGTAACAGAGCAGAAAACTATTGAATATCAGAGATCACTGTTTCTAGCCTTATTCTTACATACCAAGTCACAGGCGATCCCCACCATCCTGGTGTTTATATTTTATCTGTTGAGAATGATACTATTTAACTGATTACTTTCTAATTTACAGTAATGGGAAGTGTTCAGAAATGGTGCTCTGGGAGAAAGACGGGAGCTGATACAGTCTGAGTGGTGAAGGTGGACTTTTTTGAGGAAGCAATCTCTATGTTGAGCTCTGAAGTTTAAGGAGGATAAAACTAGATGAAGGGGAGAAGCATTGCTTGAGAGTGGTTAAAAGGCACAAGTAAAATTCCTGATGTGGGGAAGAGCACAGAATAGCAGAGGAACTGAAAAAGGACATTCTAGAAATGAGAGCTAGTTATAGCAATTAAAGATAAATAGGGACTGGATTATTCAAGATCATGTTAAAATTTTTGGCTTTTATCTTAAAAACAAGAAGTGATCGATGTGTCGTATGCATGTATAAAAGATCATTAGGATGAATTTTAGAGAATAGATCAGAAGAGATTAGATACTGGATACAGAAAGAAATTTTGTGGATCAAGGCAAGAGATGATGATATCTATTATAGACTTAGGCTTGTGATGGTATACATAAAATAACTTGGTAGGCTCAAGAAATATTTAAGATTTAAATTTGCAGGATTTGAGGATTGTTTAGTGTAAAGCGTAGCAGGACAGCTCATGATTGAGTGCCCAGTTCCTGACATGGAAACTTGCTGCTGCAAAATTTACTGCTGTGGAGAGGATTAGAGCAGGCATAATTTTTAAGGGAAGATCATAACCTCAGTTCTTCAATTTAGCTTTAAGATTATTAATTAATAGCTCCACAAGATAAAATATAGTTGCCCATACAAGTTAACACTAAAAAACAATCTCAAATTTATCCTTTTAACTAGAGAGGAAAATCCTTATGTAAGAGATAAGAGGAAACAGGGCCTTAAGACATTGATTTTGAATACTCTTTGTTTTTCTTTTAATATGTGAACTTTTCTTAAAGTTGATCTGTATTATGAATATCCATTGAAAGTATAGTCAAGGAAAGATTGATGCCAAATGAACTGATTTTTATGATTGCTTGGAGAGATTCTCAGAATGAAAATGTTATTATTATTATTATTATTATTTTGAACAGTTTTATTCATTTATCGTATAATCCATCCAAAGTTTATAGTCAATGGCTCTTAAGTATAATTGCAGAGTTGTGCATTCATCACCACAATCAATATTAGTATATTTTCATTATTCCAAAAAGAAAAATCCCTCACCACTTATTGCCCTCTATTAATGATCCTTAGCGTTGGTATAGTACCTTTGATATAATTCATGAAAAAATATTACAATATTACTGTTCAGTATAGTTGAAAATTTGTATTAGTTATATTTTTCCCATCTATCACCCTATTATTAACCCCTTGTAATAGTGACATACATTTGTTACAGTTCATGAAAGAACATTTTTTTAAAAAAAGATTTATTTATTTCTCCCCCCGCCCCAGTTGTCTGCTCTGTGTGTCCATTTGCTGCGTGTTCTCCTGTGACTGCTTCTATCCTTATCAGCGGCACTGGGAATCTGTGTTTCTTTTTGTTGCATCATCTTCTTGTGTCAGCTCTCCATGTGTGCAGTGCCATTCTTGGGCAGGCTGCAGCTTCTTTCGTGCAGGATGGCTCTCCTTACAGGATGCACTCCTTGCACATGGGGCTCTCCCACATGGGGGACACACCTGTGTAGCATGGCACTCCCTGCGTGCATCTACACTGCGCATGGGCCAGCTCCACACGGGTCAAGGAGGCCGTGGGTTTGAACCGCGGATCTCCCATGTGGTAGGGGGATGCCCTATCTATTGGGCCAAGTCCACTTCCCGTGAAAGAACATTCTTACGTTTGTATCATCCGCAACAGGATTCATTATGTTATACAGTCCCAGGTTTATCCTATAGCTTTCCTTCAATTGACATACAGAGTCCTTAACTTCCCCTTTGAACCACAATCACACCCATATATGAGTGCTGTTAATTACCCTCACAATAATATGCTGCCATCACTTCTATCCTTTTCTAAATATTTACAATCAACCTTATTAAAAATTCTGCACAGAGTAAGCCTCAGGTCCCCATTATCTACCCTCATTCTGTCTCCTGGTAACCTATGCTCTAGATTTTAACTCTATGAGTTTGCTCATTATTATTAGTTCATATTAGTGAGACCATACATTAGTTGACCTTTTGTGTCTGTCTTGTTTCACTCAACATAATTTCCTTATGATTCATCCATGTTGTCACACGCATCTTCATTCCTTCTTACAGCTGAATAATATTCCATTGTGTGTATGTACCACATTTTGTTTATCCATTCATTGGTCGATGGACACTTGTCTTGTACCTATCTTTTGGCAATTGTGAATAACATCACTATGAACATCGGTGTGCAAATGTCTGTTTGGATCTCTGCTTTCAGTTCTTCTGAATATATACATAATAGCGGGATTGCCAGATCACATGGCATTTCTATACTTAGCTTCCTGAGGAGCTGCCAAACAGTTTTCCACAGCAGCTGTACCATTCTATGGCAGCAGTGAATAAATGATCTTATTTCTCTACATCCTCTCAAACACTTGTAGTTTACTATTTTTAATTTTAATAATGGTCTATTTTTACACCGTAATGAAGGTGTGAAATGATATCTCATTGTGGTTTTGATTTGCGTTTCTCTTATAGCTAGTGATATTGAGCATCTTTTCATGTGCTTTTTAGCCATTTTTATTTCCTCTTTGGAGAAGTGTGTATTCATGTCTTTTGCCCATTTCTTAATTGGTTTTTTTGACTTTTCATTGTTGAGTTGTGGGATTTCATTATATATTCTGGGCCTTAAACCTTATTGGATATGTAGTTTCTAAATATTTTCTCCCATTGGGTGGGCTGTCTTTTTGCTTTTTAGCAAGGCCTTTGAAGCACAACAGTATTTAATTTTGAGGAGGTCTCATTTATTTATTTTTTCTTTTGTTACTTGTGCTTTGAGTATAAAGAAACCACCAGGTACCACAAGATCTTGAAGACACTTCCCTACATTTTCTTCTAGGAGTTTTATGCTCCTAACTCTTAAATTTAGGTCTTTGATCCATTTTGAGTTGATTTTTCTATATGGTGTGAGATGGAGAAAATGCCATTATTATTATGCACTGAATATTTGTATATCCCAGTGATATGATTTTAATAGTTCTAAATATATTTGATCAAGAAATTCCTTTTGTTTAGTTGAATTAATCCTTTAGGAATTTGTGGATGTCATCTATTAAGATTTCTCATTTGCTTTGACTATTTATCTGATGAATAGATGAATAAGAAAAATAAAATTCTACTTTATTTAGAGAAGACTTATTTGGTGTTTGCACTGAACATCATTCATATCCTCTTAAATGTTTTGAATTTTATTTTTTACTTATGTTTATTTATAACAATTCGGGAGAGAGCAAACATTCTCACTTTGAAAATTCATGTACAGAGCTATTACAATCTAACAGATAAATATTTTATTTGTATTTCAGAGTGTTGCTGGCACCTTAGAATTTCAACCAGGAGAAAGATATAAGTACATTTCTGTCAACATTACTGATAATTCTGTACCTGAACTGGAAAAGTCTTTTGAAGTTGAGCTGTTCAACTCAGAGGGAAGAGGTAAGATGGTATTTAAAAGTATCATGTGTTTGCTTGCCCACCAGCTAGTAGATCTATTAAGGAAATCTGTTTCTTTGAATTAATGAACCTTATTTCTTTTAAAGAATGAGTTATTAGTTTTTAGAGAGAGCACTCTAAAGGTTAATAATTGCTTGACACTTATGGTGGAAAATTTCTGCTTGATTGCCCCTATTTTCGTTAAAAAAATTCCTGTTTCTCTACATACATTTCAAGTATTGGTTTTATAAATGAATATTCAACTCATAGTTTTCTTTACATATACTTTTTGCAGTATTATTTAGTTAATTCTGAATTAATATCTCCATGTTTTTTTTTTTTTTTAAGATTTATTTATTTATTTCTCTCCCCCTACCCCCCCACCCCGGTTGTACCCCCCCACCCCGGTTGTCTGTTCTCTGTGTCTATTTGCTGGGTCTTCTTCTTTGTCCACTTCTGTTGTTGTCAGCGGCACGGGAATCTGTGATTCTTTTTGTTCCGTCATCTTGCTGTGTCAGCTCTCTGTGTGTGCAGCATCATTCCTGGGCAGGCTACACTTTCTTTCGCGCTGGGCGGCTCTCCTTACCGGGTGCACTCCTTGCGTGTGGGGCTCCCCTACGTGGGGGACACCCCTGTGTGGCAGGGCACTCCTTACACGCATCAGCACTGCGCATGGGCCAGCTCCACATGGGTCAAGGAGGCCCGGAGTTTGAACCGCGGACCTCCCATGTGGTCGGCGGACGCCCTAACCACTGGGCTAAGTCTGCTTCCCTCCATGTGTTTATCATATGGCTACCACCTATTGTATGTTTTTTCCTTTTATTATATGTAGGTATTTTCCTAAAGTAGATGTGATTTAAAAGTGAAATAGTGTAATTTTTCAGAGTGACCAAGTTAGTTGGCATTGGCATTCATAGTAGTTGCCCTTGAAATCACCTCTCTCCTTTTCTCCTTTTCCACTTTTCCCAGTAGCTCCTTTAGAGCAATTGGCACATATAGCATAGGTAAAAACTGATCCTTTTAGATAGTCTTTTATGAGATGATTATCAGTAAAACAGGTTTACAATATGTGATCCTCAATTCCAATATTCAGAGAGCTCTGAATACCAAAGATTTTTGGAGTCACAACTCATTTTGTGGCAAAAACTCACCTGAATCGAAGTGAGGGTATTTATAATTTTTATTTAGCCATTTTAGAGTAATCATTTATATATGTTTCTTTATAGAAGTAATAATGCTTTGGATTATGGGGTGCTACTGGAGCTGATATAGAATCCATGTTATATCTACCATATAACCTTGTAAGTGTAAGAAATTGAGGATTGGTATGCTGTTCACCAGGACAGTCCTTCTATTACAAACCTGGTATTATTATTGTAGAATTTCATTCTGATGAAGAAAGTCATTGTACTGTATAAGTCATCCAAAAGAAGAAATTGTGTAGGACAGAAATATTAAAATTTTCTTTTATAATAAATTTGGAATTTGGAATAAATATGAAAAATTTCCCCAAATTTCCCTTGCCTGTATCCCTAAAGCATAGGTGAAAGAAAGGGGGGGCCACATCAGTGCTTTGGAGCAGGGAAATGATTAAACAGTGAGACAGAGTGGTTGAATGTGTAAAACAGTAAAAATATGCTGGAGGACCTGTCTGACAGGTGCTATGTAAAACTATGGACTTTGCTTGTCTTCTGGAGACAAATCCTTATGTATCCAAACCATTGTTTTCATGAGAAAACTTTCATTAATATAAAGGTCACTATAAAATTTGAGAAGTTGTGCTTTATATCCCTGATAGCCAAAACCACTTTTATGTAATTGAGAAAATGTTAATGATCATTACCCAATATTTTTCTTTTGAAGGCCAGAGGACAGCACTTATCCCATACAGTTTTGCATGTAAAACTGCTTCTGTATAAGGTAGCCACAACCTGAATAGATGCTTTGTATTAGTATGACACCAAAGTACATTGGTGTTGAACTTCACACCTCTTTTCTTGTTTGTTCTGGATAATATTGGAGCAAAGTCATGTGACTGGCTATTCCCTGGAATACTGCTTTCTCTTACGTCTGTAAGATGATTTCAGGTTCTGGGTAGCCATAAATTCTTTTGTCTGGTATAGCCCAGTTCTACTGAGAGGAAAAAAAGAACAGGGTAGATCTTAAACTAGCATAATGTTAATAAGCAAGGATACCGGAAGAAGAACCTAAATGTGGTGTGACCTTGCTTCTCTTTCTTTGTTTTTCACTGTTACCATTGGTGCCCTTTGTGTCTTCTTTGTTTGCAAACATTTGATTAAATATTGGTTGGGTATAAGATATATTGGAAGCAAAGTTACAACTTTTTTCTCATTATAGTCCTTATCTTTTGCCAAGATAGTTACATTTGTACAGTGTTTTTTTATTTTTCAGTATTTTATTTGACTTTCACAACAGTTCTATAAAAGGTAATATTTTTTATTGTTGAGAAAACAGAAGTGCCTGGAGGTATAGTGACTTGCTGAAGGTTTTACAGCTGGTATATCTCACAGGTAGGGTGGAAGTAGAGTTTTTTAGACTGCTTCTTTCACAGTGCTAGTGCCAAAGGAATAATGAAATCTGAGACTGGTAAATATAATGGGGATTTGAATGTGTGGATAGAGAGAAATATTAGATACATTTCCTGATTTTGAATTGGTTGTTATGAGTGGTAGGATGCATACAGAGGCATATAGGCCTAAATATATGTTTATGTATACATAATTATTAAACAAATATTTAAAACACTGAAAATGATTTCAATTGCTACAAAGAAGTGAAAATTTAAAAATAAAATTAGTTAAATTGGCAGAAATGAGAAATACCAATTAAAACTTACATGGACTGTTTCTTGAAGCTATACATGAAGTTTTGGTAAATTGGTAGATTGACCAATAATTTTACCATTTAAAATAATCTCTTTTCTATGGAAGAATGAATATCATTGGGTGACTATTACTATACTTTCTTCTTTACTTGGTGTGTTTTAAGAGCTCTCAATTTTCTCAATGTATGTTGTGTGGCTTGTGTCTCTGTGTGTCTCCTTGTGAAGTGGCTGAACTCTTTAGGGTTGATGGCAGTGGTAGTGGTGATGGGGACATGGAATTCTTCCTTCCAGCTATTCACAAACATGGTAAGCAGCTGTTCCAAGGCCCTTTATTACGTATTTTCATTTTACTTTCTCTTTTTAGAGACAAAAAGTTACTATTTCTCAAACTTCTTTATGTGTTTTATCTCATTTAACCTTTGCAGCAACTCCATGAGGTATTACTTGCTCGATGCTGTAGTCACCTAGCTAGAAAGTGATCAGGTTAGAATCAAATCCTCCTGCCTCTGAATCCCAGACTCTTCCCTGTATGTGTGAATCTAATGCAGTTTTTTCTTTTAATTATATTAGAAATGAAAAATTATTCATTCACACTTTGAAATAAGATTGCTTTTGTTTTCCATCCTAGTACAATTTGATTTTTTAAAATAATAATTATTGAAAAATTGTTGAAAAATAATTATTGAAAAACATTTACATAACTTTGAACTCCTAAAAAGAGACGAATAAAACATTTATGTTTTTCATTTTAAGTGGATCAAGCTTACTTTCTATGCAAAAAAAAAAGTTATTATGTGTAGCATTTAATCAAAACAAATGGGAAAAAATAAATAAAGAAAAATGGGAAAAATAATTTGCTAATTAATTGGAGGAATATTAAAAATATGAGGCCTTTTGATGTGGATTCTTGTGCAAATATGACTCAGCTTTTTACCTCCAAATATTTGACCATATTAGGAAATTTTGAATACTTATTTCTTGAGGGAAAATTCTTTCCCATTCTCAAAGTTTCCTTTTTTTCAATGTCAGGTTTTATATTTCACTGTTAGAACTCAAATCTATCCCCTTCATTCCTAATTTTGGTCAATGCCTCAAATAACCTTTGTCTGTAATTACTCTGTTACTTTTGGGATTGTTCATTTTCTTGTCTGCCTACATTAATACAACCTAAAAATTAAGCGTACTTATCAGTAAACAATTAGAGACTTTTTAAAAGATCCTAGCTCCTTTTTAGTTATAGGATTTGACTGTTTGGAACCAGAAGATAGATCTTTAATATGCCGTAATATGATGATAAAATAGGCCCACAATTAATGCACACATAGAAAACAAGAAACCATTCAGTCATATTGATGAAAATCATAGGGAACCTAGTGCTTCATTAAGGTAAGAGTCACTTAGGCTCATGTTCTTCTGAGGTCAGCAAAGATCATGGGAGACCTTCCTCTACACTCTGCGTGGAAGAATGTTCTCTTTCATAGAGGAGAAAAAGAAAAACAAGTTTCCCTTACTCATCTCCAAGTGCTTATGCAGTTCTTGTGTATCAAGTTGGTGCCAAAACAGATAAAGGTCATAGAAGCATGAGTATGTGAGACAACCATTGTGTCTGCCTTTCTTTCTAAAACAACTTAGAACTTACTCAATGAATGGAACAAGTCTTTTTTTCAAAAAGTTGTTCCTTGGCTTTTCCTTTGGTTTGTAAATTCCTGATTAACATTTTTTTTTGCTATTTGTTGGAACTTGTTCATGCAGCCAGTCTAGGAGTGGCTTCCAAAATTCTAGTGACAATTGCAACCTCTGACCATGCACATGGCGTGTTTGAATTTAGCCCTGAGTCACTCTTTGTTAATGGAACTGAACCAGAAGATGGGCATAGCACTATTACATTAAATGTGAGTACATGTTTTCCTCTATTCCTTGACACTTTGTGTTAATTTTAAAATATTTCATTGTATTATGGAATTGTGTTCAATTTTTTTTTTCTGTGTGGGTACAGGGGAATTAGCATAGTGGTATGGATAATAAAATTTAATAATTAAGTAGTGCATTTGTTTTTGTATTTAGTTTTGCATTTAGATTTGCCTTATTCTGAGGATTCTTGACCCTTTAAGAAATATAATGGAGCTGTATCACAAGCATTTATTTTACACAGATTTTTGTATTAGGATAGGCCGTGTTAACAGAAGTCTCCAATGGCTTAATAAAATAAAGATTTGTTTTTCTTTTATCGTATATGCCCACCTTAGCCGGGTCCTCTGATTACTGTAGGGTCCAAGGTTCCCAGAGGCTTTAGATGAACAAATGCTTCTACCCTCACAGAGAGGAGAAAACGTGGCTGTGGAGAATTACATACTGACTCTTATAGTTTCTTTTGGAATTTATTGACATCATTTCCAATAATGTGGATGAAGTGCAGTTGGATCCTCTCTCTTGCCAGGGAGGAAAGTTCAGACATTTGTGAACAGCAATAATAACAACTTTATATGGCACACATGTGTGTGTCTCCCATGCTTCATTCCAAGTAGTTATTGTCACAGGTTTGCAATAATTAACAAGCTGTACCTCAGTTTCCCCTGATATGCATTGGGAAAAAGGTAAACTCCCTTTCCCGTGTGGCACTTTCCTACAGGTTAAACAAAGGAACCTCTGAGAGACAGGAGTAAAGGGAGATAGAGATCTTCACCACCTGCATATCAGACGAAGTTGGAAATCTTTACTACCTCTATCTGCATATCAGAGGGAGATGAGACAGAAACCTTCACTACTTACAAACCCTTTAAAACTTTACAGATGAAAGGAAACATTTGCTCCTGCAGCATTCCAAGAAGCCATGGACTCCCTCAACCCCCTTCCCATTACCTCACTCAGACCCTCAACCCCCCTCCCACTAACTATCATTTCCCCACCTAGGAAAGCTCTGTATAAATTCAAGTCCCGCTTTTCCAGGAGTGGGCTGAAGTCTCTCTTCAGACCCCCACCATGCTGGTGAGGGAATTGAAGTCTGTTCTTCAGAACCCCTCCATTAGGAGAGCTTCTCAATAAATAAATTCTTTGCTTATGGTTAATCAGTCTCTGTGTCCCAGTAAGAGCTGTATTTTCTCCCACAGTAATTATGTGGGATTCTATTTGTAAATGATTCAGAGGCACTAGAAACTTCCCCAGTTTCTTTAGATTTCATAGGAATAATGAAGAAATGTCAATCAAAAAATAAAGCTTCAATAAACTGTTATGGAATAAATGGAATAACTCCAGAAAGATAACTAATTACTCAAGAAAAAAGTAGGAAAATGAAGGAAAGAACCAAGTTTTATAAAATTAATTATCTCTAATTTTATTGTGATTTAACATTCATATATTAAGCACAAATAAAAATTTATTTTAACTGTAATTTATTTAGAGCATTTTTAAAAGATTTTCATTCATCTTAATATTTTTTCTTCTTAAAAATGTTATTATACCTTGGTACCAAATATATTTTTGTCTGCATTTGTTTTTATTGTATTGAAGATAAAAGGAAATGTTTTGTTTTAAAAATGAGTTTTTCAGCCACTTTTTCAGGAAAATATCCCTTATGTATTCCTTACCTTGAGGTATACACCATCTTTGCAATGAATGTACAGTTTTCATAAGTATGTTGAAATATAACACATTGTTAATTACATTAATATATATCAAAATTGCAGAAAGATATTGCTATAATTCAATTGAATTCGATGTTTACTTATGAATACCCTCTACTTGTAAGACTGAGTGTGTTTAAAGATTGGTAATACATGGCCTCTACCTTCAAGAAGTTTATTGTCTTGAGAACAACTTACATAAAATAAAATTTAAAAGTCAATATCTACTGTCATCTTTTTGCAAACCTCTAAGTCAATTATTTTTATTCCTCTTTTAATTCATTTTAATGTTCAACATATTCTAGGTTATAAGAAGTCATGGAGCTCTGTCTCAGGTCACTTTGCATTGGAACATAGCCTCTGATCCTGATGGTGATCTCGCTGTAACCTCTGGCAACATCACGTTTGAGATTGGGCAGATGAGTGCCAACATCACAGTGGAAGTATTGCCAGATGAAGATCCAGAACTGGATAAGGCATTCTCTGTGTCAATCTTGAGTGTTTCCAGAGGATCCTTGGGAGTTCATACTAATGCTACATTAACAGTGTTGGCCAGTGATGATCCTTACGGAATATTCATCTTTTCTGAGAAAAATAGACCTGTTAGAGTGGAGGAAGCTACACAGAACATCACATTATCAATAATAAGGTTGAAAGGCCTCATGGGAAAAGTCATTGTCACATATGCAACAGTGGATGATATGGAAAAACCACCATATTTTCCACCTAATTTAGCCAGAGGAACTCAAGGAAAAGACTATTTACCAGCTTCTGGATTTGCTGTTTTTGGGACTAACCAGAGTGAGGCAATGATAAGTATTTCAATTTTGGATGATGATGAACCAGAGAGGTCGGAATCTGTGTTTATTGAGCTACTCAATTCTACTTTAATAGAGAAAGTACAGGATCGTCCAAGTGAGTACCTTTTAATGTGTTATTATTCTTATGAGAGATGAGAAACCTAAAACAATATATTTAGAATTGAGCATAGTAGGAAAAATCTGTACAGATAGTATCATAGCCAGCTCTAACTTTGAAAACATCATCTTACTAAAGTTTATTTGTAAGGCAGCTGGAAGCAGGGCATATTTTCACTTAGAAATCATGTTTTAAAAGCCAGTTAAGTTCCCAGATTAAATTGTAAAAGTTTCTATTTAATCTTTGTGTACATATTGTACTATATATTATAGGTTCCAAAGCATTCTGGAATCTGGGAATTCCAAGGATAGTCTGGCAGGTACCTGTTCCTTTCTCTTCCTGGTCTACTTCTGCAAGTTTCCCCAACCAAAAGAATCTCTGTGTGTTGGCAAGGGGCATGTGGCTCTGGCAGCTTTGTGAGAGAAGGGAGACAGGGCTCCGCTGCTGTAAGAAATCATGAAAAATTGTAGGTTACCATGAGCCTTGAGATACTGGTAAGGAGTAAGAGTGAAGTATGACCTGCATTGGGCAGAGTATCTGGGGCATCAACTTCTGAGAGGAAGTAGCAGTCACTCCCCTTGGGTGGTGACTCAGTAACTGTGTAGAGAACACAGGCTGGTGATTGGTAGGTAGCAGAACTTAAACTTTTGAAACTGAAAGCAGTTATTGTAGTAAATCTTGTTTATTAGTCACATCTTTATAAGAGGCCATATAACTGTAAAAGGTTTTTTAAATAAAAAATAGAGGGAACAAGGAAAGGAAGAACTACCAGTGATATTAATTTAATACCAAGTTAATTTTAAGACAATATGTATAGGAAAACAAAGTAGAGCCTTCTTAAAGAAACTGAAATTGTATAACTCAAAATGTAAGATATCAAAACCCTCAATTAACTATATTCTGCCATATGGATTAAGTGTTTGGATAATTAAGTTTCTTTACCTTATTTATAATACCTGGATGATTGTACTTTATAGAGTGGGCAGCATTCTGTTCCATAATGGAAGTAATCATAGTTCAAGGTTGTATCTCTTCAAGGAGATGCTTTATCCCAGAAGACTGTGGCTTCCTGGGGCTGACTGCCAGCCATCCATGGTCCTGGGCTTCCCTAGCACATGGCAATACACATGGCAGCCTCTGCTGGCTGCTCCCTTTTCTTTTGGGTTGTATTGAGTTCGGTTTCTGGCTGTTGTCTCCTTGGTTTTATCTGTCGTTCTCTGTCACCTTCCTCTAAAGCCTTCAGTAATAGTATTAAGACCCGTCCTGATTCAAGTGGACCATACCTTAACTGAAGTAACCTCATCAAAAGGTCCTATTGAGAAAAGTTCACATCCAGAGGAATGGATTAAGTTTAAGAACATGTTTTTCTGAATACATAGCTCTTAAGTAACCACAATTGCTAATATTAAGTGATCAGATTGCAACAAGGTTAAAAATTCTAACACACTGCCTTTTTTAAAGTAAGAGTTAGGATGAGTTATGATAGCAAAGAAATTAAAATAAAACCCAATACTCAGTCTCATTAGGAATTAAAAAGCATAGCCTGATCTTAAGGAACTTGTAGTTTATTGAACGAGATAGGAAAATAGACCAGGAGGGAGTATCAGGTTTTATAATGCTTAGGAACTGTGGTACTAAATTGTTGGGCATAATCTTCATAAGCCCTAATTTCCTTATCTAACATATAGAAATACTGTGGAGCATAAATAAGGTAGTGTACCTAAAATTAATATTAATACAGTGTCTGGCACATGCTAAGCATTCAATAAATGTGAGCTACTGTTATTAATAAAGTACAAGATAAAGAGTATCTGTGTGAAAATGGAGGACCATGCAGCATACTTGGGATAATTCAGAATAGGCATAAAATATGATGTAAAGTAATTAAAGCACAACTAAATACAAATCTGCATGAGATTGACTCAAATTTTAATAGACAATGTTAAGTGTTGGATGTGAAAGTGTCTTTGTTTCCCTCTTTGAGTGTGGTTTTCGCTGTTTGTGAGTAAGGACAGCAGTGTAAGAGGAATGGAGACTCGCACCTAGATAAGGGTGTAGGATAGGCTGGCCAGTCATGGAAAACCAGTGGTTTTAAGCCTTGTGTGATGAGGATTTGTAGGTTAAGCAGCATGAGATGAGGAAGACCTTTACAGAATGCCTTTTGATTGTGTCTACCACGTACAAGTAAAAGACCTAAGGTGGCTTCTTCGACGTCTTTGTGTCTCTGATTCCTCATCTGTAAAATGCAGACGGTGTTACGTATAGCATAGGGATGATGTGAGAACTATTGGCTTAATACACAAAAAGCATTGAGAACACAATGCCTGACAAATATGAAAAATATCTCTAGCTGCTAAAACTCTGTATGGTACTGTGATTAATTTCTCATTTAGTTGAATTTACTTATATTATGTTGCTTTATCATTTATAATTTTAAGTATGATATAATGTAGAATAGTTTGGCCCTCTATCATTGATACTAAATGGTATTATTACCAGTTTTTAGGTTAAATGGTATAAAGGTATGAAACTTTATTCATAATCACGTTTCCAAGTACCACAAATTATTAGATGGTATTGTAAATAATTCAAAATTGTTTTCTTTAAATGAGAATTTGTATTTCATTTTTGTTAAAGCGTCACTATTTATTCAGATTTGGTAAGGGCGCTGGTTGGAATTGAATCTAGAAAGTGAATTAAGGAGAGTTTGTGGAGGACCCTAGATGCCTTCAAAACAACCTTTGTTCTCTCTGAAATTAGTGGAAAATAAGAAAGTAGCTGTAAGATCATTAAACACAGTGATGCAGCGTTGATGGTGACTCTGATTTTTGGGTGAGTCTATTAACTAAGATTGTGTAGAGAGGAATGGGTTTGTCACGGATGACAGTGAAGTGGTTAGAGAGTAATTTAATTAGCATATGATGATTTGCAGCTGTTCTTTAAGGGTAAGAAACTAAAATACATTTCTACTCAATTTTGTAACTCAAATACTGACCTTTTTTTTTTTAATGACATGGTGAGCTAATTAGAGCATAATTCTGCAGGTTTCATCATTATCTGTTGTAATATTATGCAAAATGAAGATTAATTATACTCATCACTTTTTCTTTTGACATATTTTCAGTGCTTATTAAAATATTCCTTTTGGGCAACTTTTCTTTCCTAAGGATTCTATAATGAAATTCTCCCTAGCATGTAAGCTCCAAGAGAGGGGGACTTTCTGTTTAACTTATTTTTGTATTCCCAGTGTCTGGATGAGTGCTGGGACATTAATAGTTAATCTCTATCTATCTATCTATCTATCTATCTATCTATCTATCTATCTATCAATCAACTATATCGATATAAATAATAGAGTGAAAACACAAAAGTGATGATCTCAAATTTGGCTGATGGAATCTTGCAGAAGCTTTTTGATAAATTTTGGCCATGTATTAAAATTTTGGTATGTTAGTTCTTAACTGTTGCCTTCTGTCTTTCAGTTCCAAACTCTCCACGTCTTGGGCCTAAAGTAGAAACTATTGCTCATCTAATTATCATTGCTAATGATGATGCATATGGAACTCTGCAGCTCTCAGCACCAGTTGTTCGAGTGGCAGAAAATCACATTGGACCCATTATCAATGTGACAAGAACAGGAGGAGCATTTGCAGATGTTTCTGTGAAGTTTAAAGCTGTGCCAATAACTGCAATAGCTGGTGAGAAATGACACCTAAGGAGCAGTGAACTGCTTAAGAGGAACAAAGTATCCTTGATTAACAAAGCCACTCAAGGATGCAGTTAGAAAAGTCAACCACAAAATGACAATTCTCTTGCATCTTTTTAAGGCCTAGGTCTAGAGGCCTTAAAATATCATGTATTTGTGACACTGAGTTTGAGGAATCTGTGATGAAAACTGTTGGCAAAATTGCATATGAACTTAAAAGTCATCTTGACCAAAATATGCACAAACCAATGAAAAGTAAACTGAGGAAAGCATTGTTAGATTTTCTCTGTGTATACTTTTTAGTTTTTTGGAAAGGATTCATGTGTAAATGACTACTGAGGAGTACAGGAAAAAAAAGAGCAGCCTTATGATTTCCTTTCTCCATAACAGCCTTTTCTCTGGACTCATTTATCTTGAACATAGAGTAGACAAATGGTTAGAATTACCACTTTATGTGTAGGGAGGATGATTTTACTGTCAAATGCAAACATCAGGAGACTTCCTTCTTCGGTACTGCAATTCCAGCATTTTAGGGGGAGATTTATCTAAACGCTATTCAGTCAAAATCTTTCTAGTGTGCACTGAAAGAAACAAGAATGTGAATGGGATGGGGTAGCATGCTTGATTTTTAAAAATAAAGTATCTGGACATGATAGTTGCTTGAAAAGACAGTCAGGCTCACTGGGCCCCTGGTGGTGTGTGTATATGCACGTGGATGTGGGTAGCCCCGAGGAATGCCGATGGGGATGCCTCCAGTAACCCTGTACATGGATAGACAGTGTGCATCCATCCGTGTTCCAGGGTCAGCTCCCCAACCCCCGGCTCCCTAAGGAGAATCTTTCTTTTCTCCAGCTACTGTTTGCTCAGGAACACAGCTGCCATCACCCTGAGCAGTGGCAGAATTTATCCAACTTTGCAGGAAAGTCCACAGTTTCCAGCTGTCTCACTGATGATGCTAAGATGCCCATTTCTGTGCAACAGTGTAATTTACCTCCTCAGTGAGATCAGGATTTTCGTTCTGTTCTTTGTTCTAAAAGTATTGTATACACACATTTTTTTTAATATATAGAGAAGTGGCTATCTTCAGGTGATGAGTCACACTCTCTCTGACTCTCGCTCTCTGCAAACAGAAAGAATTATCTGCATATCTTTTTTTTATTTATTATTTATTTATTCTGTCCCCCCCACGTGCCTTGTTTGCTGTCTGCTCTCTGAGTCCATTCGCTGCATGCTCTTCTGTGCCTGCTTGTCTCCCTTTGTTGTGTCATCTTGCTGCATGAGCTCTCCACGGGCACGGGCGAGCCTGCCTTCACAAGGAAGCCCTGAGATGCGAACCCGGGGCCTCCCATATGGTAGACAAGAGCCCAACTAATTGAACCACAACCGTTTCCCCTATATGCATATGTTTTTGAAAGTGAAGGAATTAACTTGAATACTCTTAGGAAGTCTTTTTCATTTCTTTGTGATGTTATCAAACCCATTTTCTTAGGGAGAAAGGTAAAATTTGGTTTATAATAGATGCAGTGAACATCCTCAAGAAGTCTTTCCAAACATATCCATGAAATTTGATACATAATAGTGTTTCCCTAGTATATGGAATATTTACCATATTTTAGAATAAGTCTTCTCACATTTTGTTTTTTGCCTTTGTAGGTGAAGATTATAGTATTGCTTCATCGGATGTGGTCTTGCTAGAAGGGGAAACCAGTAAAGCTGTGCCAATATATGTCATTAATGACATCTACCCTGAGTTGGAAGAAACTTTCCTTGTGCAATTGCTGAATGAAACAACAGGAGGAGCCAGACTAGGGGCTTTAACAGAGGCGATCGTTGTTATTGAGGCCTCTGATGACCCCTATGGACTATTTGGTAAACAGATTAACTTGTGTCTCTCCTTTACTTGGCTGTTAAGGTCACGGGTAATGGCTTTTTCTTTATTTTTAGAGATTCAGAATTGATTTTATAATGTCACTTTTTAAGACTGCTATTGCTAACATATAAATAGGACATATATGGTACAATTATATGGACATACGTTTTATGTGCATATGTTGCTGGCAGTAGTTAGTGCTTACTAAAAAAATAAATCAGCCTTTTAGCATATATATATATATATATGGAAGTCACAAACAGTTGGCTTTTGAGTCAGATCTTGCTCCTAGTTTGTGAGTCTTAGACAATACTTTAAATTAGTATTTTAAATCAGATTGTACATGAAAACCTGGCAATCTGGGATTTCTTGATAAATAAGAAAACCCGGCAACATTGAACTCCCTTTCTTCCATAGCATCAGTTGTGGGAGCTAAATAGAAGCTTCCCCTTTGGATCAGATTTGTACTGTCCAGTTCACCACAGAACTCACTAGACCTACTCCCCTCAGGTCTGGTAGATATCTGGTTCTGAGTTTACAGCTTCCATCATAATGAAAAATAATTTGGAAATTTTATCAGGCCTAACCATTTTGTTTCACAGCCTGTTACTCTGATTTTTTTGTGGGGTTTAGCTACTTAGATTGGTTAGGAGGATAAAAGATTTGACTGCGGGATGGCAATTGGTTAGTTATATGTTGTTAACTCAGTTTCATTTTGTGTTTGAAATGACCTCCGCTCTGCCCTTCAGGTTTTCAGATTACTAAATTTACTGTAGAGGAACCTGAGTTTAACTCGGTGAAGGTAAACCTGCAAATAATAAGAAATTCTGGGACACTTGGCAATGTTACTGTTCAGTGGGTTGCCACCATTAATGGACAGCTTGCTACTGGCGACCTGCGAGTTGTCTCAGGTAATGTGACCTTTGCCCCTGGGGAAACCATTCAAACCTTGTTGTTAGAGGTCCTGCCTGACGACGTTCCGGAGATTGAAGAGGTGAGAGGAATGGCTAGTATAGAATGACACTGAAAACGTGCCTTGTCGTGTAGTGACTAGAACAGATGGCTATTATGACATTTTAGAGAGGATGTCAAATAAATTATTTTTGTGAGAATGTTCAAAGGACAGTAGTGTGAAAGTGATCCTTACAGATAACAAAAGCAAGGAGATTTTAGAAACAAGTTATGTATACTTGCCAGTTTACTGGTGCAAGAGTATTTTGTACAATTATGTATTTTTCAATATTTTGGCTAAATGATTAAATATATATGCATCTGTTGTAATTTTCACTGAATTTGTTCCATATAAACTTTTAATCTGTTTACATCCATGTTCTCTTTTGGCTTGAGAGTGAGCCAGTCAATCTTAATTGAAGGTTGATTTTGATTCTTCACCTATTTCATTCATTTGCATACTAATGCTATGTGGCAAACACCATATATTTATTTTTCTTGATGAGGTGGCAAGGTGGCAAATAAAAATATATTGTCAGTGGAACTGTTGATTCATCACTAACATCTATTAGCTGCAATTAATTTTATTTATTTATGAACTTTCAGTATATTGAAGCTTATATCTCTTAAAATTACTTCCAATAGCTTTTATTTTTTGATAGTTCAAATTTTCATAGGAGAAAAGTCCATAAAATGTCTTTTGAGTGCTAATTGTATGTTATTATTCACTTCTAAAAATATTAGATATTAATTAGACATATAAAATGTTTCTTATTCTTTGTGTCTAAATTTAGGTGGCAGTAATGATACCATGTTTTTCTGTCTTGAATTTTGTCAGAATATCCACTTAAAATAATGTAGAAAATCAATCATAATAGATTAAATATCCAGTGATTATATGTGCAGTATTTTCCCTAAATAAGAAAAAAGTATAGAACAGAACAGTCATATTATTGAAATGGTAAACTTAAACAGAGATCTTAAAATTGATTCATGAGGTTACTGCTATCACTGACTATTAAGCAATTTAAATACCTTATATTTCTCATGAATAATTATGCTCTGTTATTAAAGTTGATGATGGATTATTCTATTTCATGCTGGCCTGTAAGTGTAATTGGGGGAGTTTCTTTGGATTCATTCATATTTCTTTCCATTTTGTTTTTGTACTTGTATGGGTATGTTAGATTTTTTTGTTTCTTCATCATTATTATTCTAATTTCAGAACTGGGATGCTGTTAAGGGACTTTTCACTGTATTTTTAGGTTATCCAAGTACAACTAACTGAAGCCTCTGGTGGAGGTACTATTGGGTTAGATCGAGTGGCAAATATTGTTATTCCTGCCAATGATAATCCTTATGGTACAGTAGTTTTTGCTCAGTCGGCTTATCGTGTTCAAGAGCCTCTGGAAAGAAGTTCCTGTGCTAACATAACTGTCAGGCGAAGGTACATGAGATGGCTACTTTCATCTGTGGGAGTGATGGGAGTTGTGGGGTGGTGGGGAAAGACTTCTTGCAATAATTAAATGATTTTGATTTGGTAATTTTTCTACACTGTAAATTATTTGGTAGGTTATTGCAATTTGTTAATTGAATTATGGCCGTGAATATAAGTAGCCCAGCATATTTTATCATACCTATCAATAGTGAAATACGTTATAGATTGTGTATCACTGAACTTTCTAAACCCAGAAATTTATTGCCTTAATCTGTGATTAGTTAGAGCTAGAATTAAATACAACTAATATTTCAGTTAAAGAACCCTCTGATGCTATATGAAGTAATTGATTTTTCAGGTTCTCCGTTTTTTGCATTTCTGTTGTGAGGCAGCATACTGCTTACTGAACTTCTTCAGAAATAGGAAATATAAGTACCTGGGTCCTTGTGACAAGTAATTATATTCCTTCAAAATGTACTCATACTGTTATCATTGCTAATTTGTTTCAGTGAAATCTAATACTGAAAATTAGATTAATTTTCAAATTCTGTTTGACAGTTCTGAGAAGGATACTATTTGTATACCTTGCAAGGTACTTTCATAAGTTGGCCAAAAAAAAGTATTGTTTGATTGAAAACAAAATATTCAATGGTAAATATAGTTGAGAAATGTCTTTGCAATTGTAATTGTGCTTTAAACACTTTTTAAAAATAAAGTGAAAACCACAGTCAGCATTTCACTTCTCTATATGTAGCCCACAGATTGCTTTGAGTGCTTAACCTTTCTTTTGTCACTCCATGTTTTAGCGGCGGCCACTTTGGTCAGCTCTTGTTGTTCTACAGTACGTCCGATATTGATATAGTCGCTCTTGCAGTTGAGGAAGGTGAAGATTTACTGTCCTACTATGAATCGCCAATTCAAGGGGTGCCTGACCCACTTTGGAGAACTTGGGTGAATGTCTCTGCAGTGGGGGAACCCCGATATAATTGTGCCACTTTGTGCCTAAAAGAGCAGGCTTGCTCAGCGTTTTCATTTTTCAGTGCTTCTGAGGGCCCCCAGTGTTTTTGGATGACATCATGGATCAGCCCAACACTCAATAACTCAGACTTCTGGACTTACAGGAAAAACATGACCAGGGTAATGTCTCTTTTTAGCAGTCAGGCTGTGGCTGGTAGTGACTATGACCCTGTAACAAGGCAATGGGCAGTAATGCTGGAAGGTGATGAGTTTGCAAATCTCACAGTTTCGATCCTTCCTGATGATTTTCCAGAGATGGATGAGAGTTTCCTAATTTCTCTTCTTGAGGTTCATCTCATGAACATCACAGCCAGTTTTAAAAATCAGCCAACCATAGGACAGCCAAATACTTCCACAGTCGTTATAGCATTGAATGGTGATGCCTTTGGAGTGTTTATGATCTACAGTATTAGTCCCAGTGCATCAGAAGATGGCTTATATGTTGAAGTTCAGGAAGAGCCCCAAACCACGGTGGAGTTGATGATCCACAGGAAAGGGGGCAGCTTAGGTCAGGTGACAGTTGAATGGCGTGTTGTTGGTGGAACAGCTACTGAAGGTTTAGATTTTATAGGAGCTGGAGATATTCTGACTTTTGCTGAAGGTAAGTAATGGTTCAAAATGTATTTCAGTTCCCTCTGGTAAAGTCATCACAGTCAATTCTTATGATAATCTTCACTAGAATTCTCACTTACTGTGTATATTCTTGTGTATATGTAAGAGTTTTAGGAAAAATAGAAGTTAGTGGGCTTGTTAATGATTGACAAGCCATGTGTAGCCTGGCATGGTCCTGTATAAGTTGTCAGTAATTTATTAAAAAGAGAATTTCTCAGGAATGTGTGAATTTTATCCTTCTATGTGTGATAGCAACGCCTTTAAGGAATCATAGAGGCAACTATAAGGCAAGTTTTAAATTTGTAAGGAAAATGAAAAGAATAAGCCATGGATAAGAAGTGGTGGCTAGGAAAATAAATATTAACTGGTAGCCTTTTTTCTTATGAACTAGGTAAGTCACAATGAATGGTCAATGAAAATGATTTATAAGTGTAACTAGTATAAACTTTGGTGACTGCATTTAAATTAAATTAATCCTAGTGATAGATCAGTTTATAATACTGCTCTTAGTGGTGGGCACATTATAATTTTTCATAATCAATAATATAATTATAGATTTTGTAACCTATAAATAATGTCAGATTTGCTGATTTCTTTTTCAGGACTGGCCAAATTATCTTATATTTGAAAATTTGGAAACTTCATAGGTTTAAAATAATTTTTGTTTGGGGAGGGATGGTATCTTTACTGATATCATTGTTTAAATCCTGATTTTGGCAATTATTGATTCCATACAGTTTAAAAAAAAATTTTTTTTTTTCTTATTTAAAAAGTAATGTATACTAGGGAGCGGATTGGCTCAAGTGGTTGAGCACCTGCTTTCCACATGGGAGGTCCTGAATTTGGTTCCTGGAGTCTCCGAAAAAACAGAAACATAAACAAGCAAGCAAATGAAAAAACAAACTTAGGGGAGCTCAGTGATTGAATGCTGGCTTCCCACATACGAAGTCTGGGTTTAATCCCCAACCCTAGTACCTCAAAAAAAAAAACCAAATAAAACAAAAACAAAGTAAGTATACTCATAAAAACTTCAGGATATAAAACAAAAGGAAGGGAATACTATTATTCTTAATTCCATATCCTAGAGCAATCCATTGCATTTGTTTGTTTTTGTCAAACTATAATGCATACATTTTCTTTTAAACTGTGATTGAGATCATGGTGCATATATAGTACACTTTTTGAAACATCTAATAGCATTATATTTTGAGTAAGGTTTTAAAAAGCATAAAGCATCTATAATGGCTATTTTCTGAAAAAAGATTTTGAGAATAGTGGAATAGTGAAACCTTATATACTTGATGGGGGCAGGTTAGTAATTGGTAAAATTTCTCCCTATTTCAAAGGGAATCATGAAAATTTAATGAAGAGGGAGTAGACATGAAATTTCAAAGGCATATTTTCCAGTAGTTTTGGAACTACAAGGAAAGTTAAAGTAACATTTTACAAATTATAATTACATTGAACTGCAACTTTAGGATCATTAAAAAAGCACGTCTCTTATAGCTAACCCAGGTTCTTATATGCATTAAAATTTTTTAAAAATTTATTTCACTTTATTTATTTATTTATTCCCACCCCTCTTGTTGTTTGTACTTGCCTGTGTTGTTTGCACTTGCTGTGTCTGTTCATCTTCCTTGTTTCTTTTTAGGAGGCATCAGGAGCTGCACCCGGGACCTCCAATGTAGGAGGGAGGTGCCTAATCACTTGAGCCGCCTCCTTCTCTGCTTTCTTGTATCTCTCATTGTTTTTCCTCCCTGCATCTCTTGTTGTGTCATCTTGTTGCTTCAGCTTGCCATGCCTGCCTGTCACATCAGCTCGCTGTCTTCTTTAGGAGGCATCAGGATCTTCTGCTCCCCACTTTGTTGTGTCTCTCATTATGTTCCCTCTAGTTGTGTCTCTGTTGTGTCAGCTTGCTCTGCCTGCCTGTTGTGCCAGCCTGCTGTCTTCTTTAGGAGGCACTGGGATCTGAACCCAGTGACCTCCCATGTTCCATGTGGTAGGTGGTAGCCCAGTCTCCTGAGTCACATCTGCTTCCCAAATATATACTTGAGGCAATCTTGACACTGCAGAATTTGATGAAAAAGGGCAAGGGTCACTAGAGGGAGAATATCTATTCATATCCCCTTTCTCCTTTCCCTACCTTTTGTCTTCTGACCCTTTCATTCTCTTTCCAGAACAGGCGTCTGGGGGTGCTATTAAATGGAGGAAACCTTAAACTGAACAGGAATTAGTACCATTGGGTTGAGTGTTCAGTGGTGCCTTGGCTACTAGTGGGGTTCCAGCGAAGTAGATTGCTTGGCCCTTCTCCCAGTCACTTCTTTCATTGTTCTTGACTAGAGAGCAGGAAGTAAAGCTGTGATTCTTTGAAATAATCCTACACTAACTTTCCATAATTCAAAATGATCTCCATAACTGTACATATTAATGAAATTTTACAATGTTTATATGTGAAAGGATATATAGGTTAACATAATTTTGCTTATAGCAGTGCTAATATTAATATGTCATTGAACTGTTTTAATTCACTTAAATATTTTTATTAACTTTTAAAAATAGGTATTACTTGGGGCTTTTGTTAGTTCTCTATTTTGGTTTAGCTACTCTTAATGTTGGTTTAGTTACTTTGGTTACAATTTCATTAATTGTTTGTAGGTGAAATAAAAAAAACAGTTGTTTTAACCATTTTGGATGATTTCGAGCCAGAAGATGATGAAAGCATCGTTGTTAGTTTGGTGTACACCGAAGGTGGAAGTAGAATTTTGCCCAGCTCTGACACTGTGAGAGTGCACATTCTGGCCAATGACAATGTGGCAGGAATCGTTAGCTTTCAGACAGCTTCCAGATCTGTCATAGGCCATGAAGGTGGGTTCCTCTTTTTGTTGAGCACATTTACTGTCTTTTCCGTGGATGTTGTTATTTATCTTGTTTTTTAAAAGCTACTGATGTTTTATCCTTTCATTATTTTGTTGAGCTGTGTGTGTTCATTTGCATAGAATTTATTTGGGAGAGAGCTAAATAGTGAAGTGTTTGATTAGATTTAAGGGCCTGGCAGACTGGATTTGTGTCCTAACTTGCCCCTCCTATTGGTGTGATTTTCAGGAAGTTTGTCAAACTTGGGATGCTCAGCTTTCTCATCTGCTAAATGGGGGGAAATATTACCTGCTTCATAGGTTTCTTTGTGATGATTGGGTGAGGGAAGGAATGTAGTTTCTGGTAAGTGTAATTTGTGCTTAATGGTAGCTATTTGATTTAAACATTGTGTAATGTGATATAAGTAAAATGTCACAGGAGGAGAAACCATTCTAAATATTAATGACAAAGATGGTAACATTTATTGTTTTCTGCATGGAAGATATTCCACATTCATTATTTCACATAGTTTTTCTAACAGCCTACCAAATGGGCATACCAGTATGCACCCACATTTTCACATAAGTAAACTGAAATTTAGGAGTTAAATAACACTTTATTAGTGGAGCTTAAACAGAGTTCTGTCTGAATCCATAGACAATGCTGTAGAGCATCTTGTGAAAAGAAACTTTTTTTTTTGCTTGAACTTTTTTTTGTGTGTGTCTGCTGCAGAACCTAATAGTGTAGGAACTTTTGGTAAATACTTTAAATGATTTGAATAGGAAGAACAATGGATTTGAGTTGGAAAAATAATGTCTATTTGAGAGAAGGCAATTAATGAGACAGCCTAAATCTCTGTCAGCTAAGAGATGGAAAGTAGATTTATGGAGATAAATCAGGAAAATGAATAGGTTATTTGTGAATAGAGGAAGATAAGGAAGTTGTCATGGATGGTGCCATGTGGAAGACCAGGCTAACATGTTGAGAAAGGAAACCTGAAGAGAGAGGAGTGAGAGAGGCAAAGAAACCCTGAATCAGACAGGTGAGAAGAGACACAGGAGAGATTGTTTTCATTAGTTATCAGAAGAAGAACATAAGCACTATGTGTTGTTTTTTATTCTATTTTAGTTTATTTTTTTAAAAAAGGTAATTAGATTACATGAATGTTACTTTAAAAAATGTAAGGGATTCCCATATGCCCCACTCCCTACCCCTTCCACACTTTCCCACATTAGCAACATCCTTCATTAGTGTGGTACATTTGTTAAAATGATGAACACATATTGGAGCATTGCCACTAAGTGTGGATTATAGTTTACATTATAGTTTAAACTCCCTATTGCACAATTTTGTAAGTTATGACAAGATATATAATGTATGCTTGAAACTAACATGGCCAACAAGTGAGTTAGATCCTCCATTAGGGATAGCGAAAACAGTAGTGAATGTAGACGAAATTTAAAGGAGAGTTGGGGAAGGAAAGAAAATATCTAAGGATGATGAAAGGACTTAGAGTCCTTCAGGCAGTGCTGCTCAAATTGTAGTCCTGGGCTGGCCCCAGTTTGCAAAGTATTTGCTACTAATCTATGACAAGGTAAGTTCATAAATGAAAAGTTAGCCTTCAGAAACATTTTTAATAATTTCATTTTGCTGTGATGGCTAACAAGGATATTTATGGGCTTGTATTCCCATTCTTTTTGCTATTTAATTAATGGAGTATTTCATTTTTTTGTATTTTACAAATGTGTCAGTCCACGATGGATTAGGGCTAACAAAACAAAACAATATGAAAAACTCTCGACCTTCACTACAGAAAGTGTGAGAAACACTGCCTTAAGGGATGTTCTACTCACTATGTATGAAAGCAAGGGAAAAAATGGAGAAAATAGATTAAAGAGGAGTGTGTTGGATTTGTTTGTTGTTGAATAAATACTTGAAAGAAAATAATGTAGAAGAAGAGAATCCAAGTGTCAGCAGCATGGAGGGTATAAGTAAGATCTGGGACCAAGAAGGACTGAATTTAAGGAGGGATTTAGAACTAGACGAGGCATGTGATTTCCAGGAATATGGTGGATGTTTTCTCAGATTACAGAAGCATTTGGATGTCCAGGATCACTTTAAAGAGATTTTAACTTTAAGGCAGCTAGTATAGTGAAAGTGCATCCTGTGAGAGTCTGGGTGGTGATGGTGGTGGTGGCTTTGAGGACTCTGACGTAGCAGAGGCTTCCTGCTGTGTACCATAACACCTTGGAGAAACTGCTGACAGCGGCACCCATGGTCTTTTTAGCCTGTGTGAATTTAACCCGAAAACTGTATTGTGGTTGCTTTAGTTTCCAACAACTAAATATCTGCAAGAGATGCAAAGAGGAAAAGGGATTAGTAAATAAAATAGATGGTCTGGAATGTGTTCTTAGTTCTAAAAATCTGCTTTAGTATATCAATCTGTGAGCATGAGTTTGGTATAGGAAATAAAATACTGAAATGCTTTTATTGTTTGCATGATTACACCAAGATTTTCTTATTTTCTAAATAAAATTCTGGGGAATTTCCGAATTTTAGTTACTTTTTTTCCCTTTATCCATAAGCCTTTTCCTAGAGTTTAAATTAATTTTCTTTTTTCAAAAACATTATTTTGAATATCAAGGATTGAGTATTTTGTGTGCATATGTCTTGTATTACTGTAAAAATTGCATGTAGAAATGTGTACGATGCATGAGTTAACCCAAGTGAATTAATGTAAACCTTCATGGTGAGTCTACACAATTGCTAAACAAATGGGATAAAAGAAATTATGCCATGTGGGCTTTTAACAATGTTAACATTGCTTATGACCTAATGCTGGATTTTTATTTATGCGATTAGATTTAAAATGTGGACCATTCTGAACTTCTGTCTCTTGAATGCATTTTTGATTCATAGGGGGGAATGGCTTTAGTGTTAAACAATGTATTGAATTCTGTAGAATCTTATTTCTGTGTTTTTGTCCTAAAGCAGTTGCAGAGATGCCCAGTAGTAAATATTACTTTCTTTCAAATATAATGGACAGAATTTAGAAATATGGGAGAATGGATTTTGCTATGGTTACAAACTATGTATAAATGTGTTCTTTATAAATCTCTGTTAGATGTTTCACTCAGTTATCCAACTCAGCAACCTCATAATCACCATGTCATGTTCAATGGTTTAAACTTTTCCTTTTCATAGAGGCAACATGAATCTTCTTTAGGCAAAGATTTGAACAAGAAATGTGATTCTTTATAAACAGAATATAGAACTACTATAGTTGAAACATTCAACATTTTTCTTAACTTCCTATTGACGATTTTTGTTTCACACTATTCATATCCTAGAATTGTTTTAACTCGCTTTCTTTTTTATTGTACAAGGCAATCCATTTGGTTGGTAGGCAGTAAATACATGTATCTATTAAAGTGTGCTTCCTATATTTCAGTCTTTCATGATTTTTACATACACTGAAGTTGATATTGTTTATCTTTGCAAAAATAGTTCTGGCGTATTTTGGGACTAAGTGGACAAAATATCTGGGGTTATTAAAGTACATTTTAAGTTCATATTCCTTTATCCACATTAGGCTAGGCCTACACCCTGTACTTCCACTTTAGAGTTAAAATGTCTTACCACCTTTTGGTGGACGCTGTGGATTTCTTATCAAGATGATCTTCAGGAAATGTAGTCAGATTCTTTGGAGGGCACTCTATTGGGCTTTCAACTTGGGCAAAAACTAGAGTGCAGTTTAGAACATAGCAACATGTTTATTACCTAAAATTTAGAACATACTTTCTCTGAGACCATCCTTCTGCCCTTCCTCTTAGGTTAGAAGAGTAAGCACTTGTTTCCCTCTTCCTACAAACTGTTCTTTGACTACTCAAAGGAAGTAAAAGTTGATCTTTGGTATATCCTATCGTTTCTCCCAGGAGGCATTTTAAATGGACCTGATTCTTGGTAGGCTGCCTTCAGAAGGCAGAATCGTTACCTCTGTTTTTGTTTCCTAGGCTGCTGAAAGCATATATCATGAAATGGGTTGGCTTTAAACAATGAGAATTTATTAGCTTACAGTTTTGAGGCTGAGAAAATGGTCCAAAACAAGGCATCATCAAAGGCAATGCTTTCTTCCCAAAAACTGACTGACTGTGGGTGATCCTTGACTCCTCTGCCATGTGCCAAGGCACGTAGGGGTGTCTGCTGGTCTCTCCCTTCCCTTCCAGGTTTTATTGATTTCAGCTTCTTGCTTCTGTGGCTTTCTCTGTCTGTATTCCTCCCATTTATAAAGGATTCCAGTAAGAGGGTTAAGAGCCATGCTGAAGGAGGTGGTTCACACCTTAACTGAAGTAGCCTTATCAGAAGATCCTTCTTACAGCTCACAGGACTAGATTAACTTTAGGAACATGCTTTTCTGGGGTACATAGAGTTTCAAATCACCAGAACCTCCTTTACGATTAATAATGTATTGGAAAAAATTTCTTACTGTTCTTCCTTTAGATATGAAAAATTTACAATGGCCTTATAAGGTTTATGTATATAAGAAATGCTTTTTTTACCTATTTCTCTACTTCTCTGTGTATGTGTTTGTGTATCATGCTTCAAGTTATGTTTCTTGCTAAAATTTCAAAGGTCATATTTGTTAAATAGTATTAGGCTTTAGATTTTTATATGTAGTAAATATGTAAGAGGATGTCATTTTTTCTCTTCTCCCCAGCATTTCATTTTTATTTTCACTTTCTAATACTGTATTTATTCACCCATCTCTATCTGCAACCTTGTAAGATTGTAACCATAATATTTTTTCTTATGTGATTACAGGTTCCCTTCAATTTGGATCATTATTGACATATCTTTTGTTTTTAATGTACTTGCACTCTCGTTGCCTTTGACCAAACTTCCATAATTTTGTGTTTGCACTATTACCAAGTTTTGTGATTTTTAAAAAAAATTGAGCTGCAGGGGAGGCCGGTGAGGAGCCATGTGGTCCTCCCTGTGGGCACCTCTCATCAGCCACGCTTTTCCTGCTTGGATTAAGTTTCTCACAGTCTCCTAAGCAGCTGATAAACTTTAGCCTCTGGTTCAAGAAAAATTGAAAATCATGACCCTCTAAACCTATTTATTTGTGTCATTAGACAATACTTTGTAGAAGAGATAGCCTAATAACTCCAAAACTCTTTACGCTTTTGAGTACTAATCCCTTGTTTTTCAGTACAAACCTGCTCCATAATGAATTCTGCCTAGTTTATGATAGGGAGACTTCATTTTTCTTAGTAGTATCCGTATTTTGTTCACATAAGTTATTTGAATATAAACCTTTAAAATGATAGGCTGGCAGTTTTGGCTGATTATATGTAGTTTTATAGTCATATCATAACCCTTGAGTAATTTGATTGCTACCTTTCATTCCTCTGTGTTTAAAAGAAAATCCAAGACACAGTCTACTACTGTAGTGGTTGACTAATTTTTTTCTCTAAATGGGTATACCTAAAATATATGTGCATTGAACCATTGAATCTTGAGGTGTTTGAGGCAATCTTATTTAGAAGTGTTTCTGATGTTTTTACTTTCTTATATTTTCTGCTCCTCAAAATAGTACATTGTGCTAAAATTATATGTGCTTCAAGTTAGTATGAAAAACTTACTTTGCGTTTTTAATTTAAATTAAAATTGTCCTTAAATTAATTTATTCGTGATATTCTTATTTAAGAAGCCTATAGAACTATTTATTTAATTTTATTATCTTCAGAAATCAAAAAGTTGTGGTAGTTTAAAAAATCTTTGAAAAAGTTGTTTGTTTCATTATTTTATTTCTCTTTATTTAAAAATTATTAGATAAAAGTATTTACTGTAGACACTAAAAGTAATGGGTTTTCTTGAATTTCTACTATATGTCAGTGCTACAAAATTTGAAGAAGTAGGTGCACTTTTTAAGCTTATTAAACATCATCCTATTTAATAAAAATTATTTTTAGTGGCATAGTTCATTAGTATGTTTTAGCTGTCTTCGTCATCATATAAGACTTGTGAATTGACCACGTTTTTAGCAAGCCATATGGCCATTAGCAATTCTTCCTAGGATCTTACTTTTCACTTTTAGCAATTTAAAAGAAATGGCTACTGTGATTTTCTTCAATTTTACAAAGTATAACTTAGGGATAAAAGCAGAAATGGAAAGTATCTAAAATACTTCAATTATCAGGAATGATAACTGTAACTTTGGTGAAGTTACAGAGAATGATGTACAGATTTGACACCTTTCCTTTGTATTTCTTTTTGTAAAACAAAATCATTGATGGTATATGTAAGTTATAATCTAAAGAAATGTGATTTTCAGGTATTTGCAAGCATTTTTATGCATGCATTGTGTAAAATCACATTGCATACCAGTGTAAGGAAATTGTGTTTTGAGCAGTGAAGGAAGCATTTACTTTTGCTGTTACTAGTTTTGGCCATGAGGAGTTTCTTATTTTCTTTAAATTACAGAACATTCATGTTCTGGTGCATGTTTTGGAGTGTATGTAAGTTTGTGTTTCCATTTTAGCATGTGATTTTGTAATATTTACATATTTACTTCATGAAGTTTTATTAAATGACAACATTTAGAAGTAGGTCCATGTGTTAGTAAATGATGAGCATGTAAAAAGCTTTTAGAAAATTCAAAACAGAACAGCCTTGTAGTGTTCTCCGAAAAGGTGATGGAATAGTTGCATGTTTGGGATTTGGGTTTTGTTGAATTCAAATGTCAAATTCATTTTCCATTAAGCATTTATCAATCCGTACATTTCAATTGCAGGAGAAATTTTGCAATTCCATGTGGTAAGAACACCCCCTGGTCGAGGAAATGTTACTGTTAACTGGAAAATTACTGGGCAAAATCTAGTACTCAGTTTTGCTGACTATACTGGACAAATCTTTTTTCCTGAGGTAATACCAAGAGAAAAGCTTAACCAAGTATTATCTGGAGTAAATATATTTGTGTGTGTGTGTGTGTGTATATATAAATTTTTTTTTTTTTTTTTTTTTTTTTTTGAGGTACCGGGCTAGGGATTGAATCCAGCACCTCGTATTTGGGAAGCCAGTGCTCAACCACTGAGCCACATCTGCTCTCCTGAGTTGTTTTTTTTTGGTTGTTTACTCGTTTTTTGTTGTTTTTTTTGTTTTTGTTTTTAGGAGGCACTGGGAACTGAACCCTGGATTCCCATGTGGGAAGCAGGCGCTCAACTGCTTGAGCCATATTCACTCCCCAAATAATGTATTTTGAAGAAAAAAGAAAAGCTTATTGTGTAATTCAAAGATTAAAGAAAGTTAATAAGAGAACTGATTGCTTAGAAACCTAAAGGAAGAACATTACACAAATAAAGATCTTTTAAGACTTAAGGAGGAAGTTTGTTCTTCCATATGTGGTTTGGTAGATCTCCTTAAAGGAAACAGAAGCTGTCAACTTTTTAGTCTGAGCCAAGCTATTTCCTGGCCTCCATTGTTGGTGTCAGCTATGTCATTCTGACTATGTTGGACAGTCTGTCTCTCTCCTCTTTCTCCTCCTCGCTCTCTTGGAACTTTAAATGCATTACATAATTCAACAAATATATCTCTAAAAACAAATGTCTTTTTTTATCCTCTTCATACTATATTTTTGAGGGCCCATTTTGAAGGTCTTTCTGGTACTTTAAAAGAGGACTATTGGTGGTAAATAACTTTAAGAAATCACTTCTTGATAGAAAATTAGCACTGCTCTCTTGTCACTCTGTCTTCCTTTCATTGTCACACTCACTTGGTATGAAATCTTTTTGATAATGCCATTCCTTTTCTCTCCATGTCTACCTCCTTGGCCTTAAGCCAAGCTCTTATTATCTTTCCATTTGAGTACCAATTTTATTTCTAATAGCAGATCTCCCTGAACACTAATATTCTTTTCCCTGCTCCAGTTTTCCTTATTTTCCACTGCCAGAGAAATCTTCCCAATTTATTGCCTTGTTTGAAATTTTCCATAGTGCTATCTTGCTAAACAGATAAAGTCTCCATTCCTTAGCTCAGCATTCAGGATTGCCCACAATCATTCCCTCTCTATCTTAAGCCTAGTTTCCCATGAGTCAATGGTTTTCAATTTAAACATTTTTTTTAAAGCCACAGAACTCTTTATTAAATGAAAATATGTTTGGATACTCAATTTGTAAAACCAATAAAAGCAGCAGATAGTTTGTGTTCTGTAATGATAAGACAGAGTGGTTTTTTCTATTTGACTTAGGGGTCATTTAATCAAACACTATTTGTGCATTTGTTGGACGACAACATTCCTGAAGAGAAAGAAGTTTACCAAATCATTCTGTATGATGTCAGGACACAAGGTAATTCAGAATTCAATTTAATTTTTTTTCTGATATATCATTCTCTTATGGAAAAAAAAGGAAACAATAGTTGAGTTAATATCTCTATATTTAACAAATAGACATATACCAATTAGAAAAAAATGTTATTTTTATATATTGTCTGCCTATAGAAATGTTATGTCAAAAAAAACCACCACTTGGGAATACTTACCTGTAGATAATGAGGAAAAAGCCCTATAAAACTTCTGGTAAATAATTACCTATGGCATAAAAACATTTCCAAAGGTCGAATTTTCCTGAAGTTAATTTTACACTGGTAGACAAATTTGAATTTTGGAACAATTCACATTTAATCATCTTTTGTGCATATTCACTGCATACTTTCCTCAGTGTCTTGACAGTTTCTGTAGTTCATAAATGACCAACATAACAAATAAGTCAAGTGAAAACAAATCATGATTTACTGTCTAGAAAAAAGAAAGTGGAATCTAGGCTCTGTTGAACCACATGAAGATTTCTGTCTAAGAAGTGAATAAAGTAGAATATTTTCTGTTTACTTTAATACGTTTTAGAGACCGGAATTTTATTTTAAGTATTAAGAAGTTAGTGCTAAATCATTGTCAGATTTCCTGATGTGTTCATTGACATTTTTAGGAGTTCCACCAGCAGGATTCGCTCTGCTTGATGCTCAAGGATATGCCGCTGTCCTGACAGTAGAAGCCAGTGATGAACCACATGGAGTTTTAAATTTTGCTCTTTCATCAAGATTTGTTATAGTACAAGAGGCTAATATAACGATACAGCTTTTCATCAACAGAGAGTTTGGATCTCTAGGTTTGTGTTCCTCTAAAATGAATGGAGTTTCTAGACAGATTAAAAATTTCTTTTATTTATATGGATGAAAGTCATTGCTAAAATAAATCAGAGACAGGACAGAATTATTAGTTGAGGACAGGGCTTTATAACTTTGTTGTTCTTGTATAGATTAAAGGAATTATCTGTTGTCACAACAATGCTGTATAACAATTATAAAATGCCGGCAGCATACAGTGATCAGTTGGCTGGGGTTTGAATCTCGGCTGGGCTTGGCTAGGGGTAGCTTTTCTCCATGTGTCTTCCATTGTCCTGGGACCAGCAGAGGCACAAGAGAACAAGCAAAAACATGCAAGACTTCCTTTGGTCTAGGCTCGAAACTAGCATGGCATCCCTTTTACTTCTTATGATTAGCCAAAACAAGTCACAAGGTCAAACTCAGAGACTAGTGGCAGGGAAGCATGTCTTGCCCACAATGGGAGATCACTGAGCAAAGGCCATGGACATAGGGAGGTTTGAGGAATTGGGCTACTAGTACAATCTATCTATTGAAGGTGCTGTTAGAAAAGGCAAAAAAATTTGCAGTGTGATATTATTTTAACATTTAAGTATTCATATCTTTTCCCTTACCAATTCAAACAGGAATTGTCAATGTCACATATATCACAGTTCCTGGAATGCTGAGTCTAAAGAACCAAACAAAAGGAGACCTAGCAGAGCCTGGAGTTGATTTTGTACCTGTGGTTGGCTTTCTGATTTTAGGAGAAGGGGAGACATCAGCAGCCATCAACATTACTATACTTGAGGTAAAACACTTACGTTATTTCCCTATTAGCATATCAAATCTTTAGTAATCACATGGAAAGTAGAAATTGTTGGGCTGTTCTATCTGTAATATGTTGTAACATTTAGCAAGAGACCTCTGATAGCTTTGCATTTTAAGGTATCAAATCTTGTGCAGACTGAGCTCACCTCATATTTTTTAGTGTTGTCTTATTTTAAATACACACACATACACCTCTGCTTTCAGTATAAGATTTGGAGTTGCACAGCAATTATCTCCAGAAACTTGGACAATTCATTTCTGATTAGTTCTCGCTGGTGCCGTTAAATCAGCTTATTTCTTTTCACAACTTTTTTTAACCACACAGTGGTTTCTGTTCTTGTTTAGATAGTTTGGTCTGCTGTTGTGGATTTTATTATAGAAACACCTGGTGATAAGGTTGTGAAGCACCTTAATGCTTTCCCCTTTGAGATGGTATTGGCCTAAGAGATTCCATAGAAGCATTTTGATTATGCCAAAGGACTCATTGGCCCAGCAAATCCATGTAGGTCAGAATCTTTTTTGGTAGAACTGGTTAGATTAGAGATAGTGAGAAACTCACTAGAGACTGATGACATAAATGTGATTACTGTCAAACTGAAGTCATTATTGGTGACTGAAGTGACATTTTAAGTGAATTTTTCATGTCGTGAAATCTTGTGCTTGTTTGGAACTTAGTGTTTCAGCTTCCTCAATACATTTCAAGAGTACGTGTGGAGGTAGTGAGAGGTGATGTACTAGGAGGAAGAGGGAAAGGGAGAAAAAGAATGAATATTGCCTTCAAAAAATATTTTTTAATTACTATGTATTTTGAGGGCTCTGTTTGTTTTCTGAGATGCTTTTTTACCTTTATAAAATTACAAGTAGTATAAACCATCTACCATTTGAAGTTAATGACTCTTATTTTATTGATTACCATGGCACTATGATCTAATATAATATTATGAGAACTCTAAATCCACAAAATAAAAGGTAATGTTATTTCATAAGTGACATACAACACAAGATTTGATAGAACTTGCAGGTAAGTCATCTTTCAAATATATAATCTATTAGTGTAACTGAATATAAAAATAGATTATTTCTTAGACATATTAGATTTAAAGCAGAAAATGTATAGCCGCCCTTCTTTTCTTCACTGAGTCTAGTGTTATGAACCTGGGGAATCCAGTTCCACTTCTCTTTCTCCCTAGCTATTTGTAGATCTTTCTTCTTGCTGCATAGCGCTAGATTAAGAGATCAAAGGCCTATAAATACAGGGAATAAGCAGCCTGGGGGCTGGCAAAGGGAGAATTGTTGTGTGAGTTTGGGGAAAGGTGGGTGGATGGGGGAGAATCTCTTTTACGTCTGCTTCTGTAACTCTTCTTGGTCCATATAGTTCATAATTGTTCAAAAACTTTCATCTTTACTTTCTTGTTCTCCCACCTGGAAACATAAGTCCATTAAATAAAGTGAAGGAAGACGTGTCTGCTGCTGTGTTTCTATTGATATTATATATACATGTTCATACATTGAAAATCTATGTAAATATTGGTGACTGGCTGGGCACCCCTGATACGGATTTTGCTAGTCCTCATCTTTTGAGCACTGTGTTAATTTCATTACTATTATTTGGGCTAGTGGCTAAAAATAATAACTGTCAATTTAAAGTACCCTCTCTAGGCCAGACATATCACACACATTATTTTTAATCATTATTACAATCCCACAAAGTAGTTTTTGTTTCTCCCAAAATAATGATGGTTAAATTGAGGCCCTGAAAATTAAGAAACTGACCTTAAAATGACAGAATTTGATATGAGGTCTCCTTGATGGCAAAGCCTACACTTTTCTCTTGGTATCATTTGTCTTTGTTCCAAAAATGGAATATTTAAGATACAGTAATTTTAAGTCTTTTCTTCATGCTTGTTCTGTTTTGAATATATTTTATATTTTATAATTGTTGTGCATATTACAATTTAGGTAAAAATGACACAATATTAATAGTTTTATTGGTTCAATTTAGTAACGTTTCTCACAGTCAAGTATTAATTTAATAATTTTATGCATATTTGACTCTTTTCTACTGTATTTTTGCATTTTAATATTTTCTTTATACAATTTAAGCTTATATATTTATAAAATAATTTAAAAAACAGTTCATGGAAATAATTACTTTGGCAGCAAAAGTATAAGGATTTAATAGGTGTGTTTTTTACAGGACGATATACCAGAGCTAGAAGAATATTTCCTGGTGAATTTAACTTATGTTGAACTTATCATGGCTCCTTTAACATCATTTCCTCCAAGACTAGGTATGATGCTTTGTTTCTGTGCTTCATTTTGCTCACTTATTTCAATTGAAATAAAGATATTTGATTTTTTAAAATCAGGAGTAATCATTGTGATATTTTAAAATCTCAGCTCTGTGTGTAAATGTCATGGCTTTTAGATTTCTTTCATTTAAAGACCGTTATACACTGTACTTTATTGGACACTGTAAAACATCTAAGAAGTATTATGTCAGACCTTTTAAATATTACAGCATTTTATAACCAACTTTGCAATCCTCAAAATAGGTTTAGTTCTTTACCTGATTGACACTATGAAACACATTTTTCTTTCATTTCCTTTTAAAATTTAGTTAGCTATTTTTGTTAGATCTCCAGATTATTGGATGACTTATTTTCCTTTAGGTTAAGCAAAGCTTTTGTTTGTTGGTTCTGTCCTGATTTTTTTTTTTCTTTTTCTTTTCATGCTTTTAGAAAAGACTCAGTCTATTACAGACTGAAAGGTAAAACTTGAACCTTGGTACAGGTTTATGTAGATTGCTTTAAAAAGATATATTCCTATTTTGAAAACACAAAGTCCTGTTTGTGGTTTGGAAAATTTGTTATTGGGAAATTTTGTCTGAAGCTTGCAGGTGTGATGGCCCAGTAGGGGGTGGTGGCAAGTAGCACTGAGGATAGTCTGCTTTCCTAGCCCTTTCTTAGAAGATGAACTGGGCAGAAGGGGAAAGTAAGCTGAGTTGTGGGAGCATGGCCAAGAGCTGTGGCCTAAGAACAAGAGTTTTCTCATTCGAGTTCTGAGGGTTACTGTGACAACTTTGAAAATATCAAAAGAGAATAATCAATTTCTAACATTATTGTTTGAGAAGTTTCAGTTCTTTTGCAAAATAAATATTGGACTCCAGCAACTGGACTATGTACATCAAATAATTATTAGACAAATATTATTGTTCATCTTAAGAAAACTAACAAAATATTTCATATTTCTTTCATACCAATATTAAAGGTAATTTGAATAGTTAACCTTCGTTGAGTGCTTACTAATGTCACTATTTCAAGGGCTTTGTGTGTTAGCACTTAGAAACATCATCACTTACATAATCCCATTTTACAGATGAGGGAACAGAGGCTAAAGGATGCTAAGTAACATGCTCAAAGTCAAGCAGCACGTAAGTGGTAGAGCTTGGATGCAAATGGCTTGGACTGATTATAGAATCCGTAATTTGTAGGCCTCTAGTTTGAAAGTCACAAATCTTGATTTTACGATCTTTCCTCAACAATATTTCCTCAGTCTAAAGAAAATTACACTTTCCCTATCCTTGCTTTACCCAGGCAGCTGCCATAGGTATCCTGGACTAAAATAGAACCTCTGGAATTTCAAAGATGAAGGCAGTTGACATTTTTTTTAAAGCAGTTAGGGGTTAATTAATATTTCAAGACTGAAGAATATTTATTGATAATATTAAACTTAGTAGACAGAATACAACATAAAAAGGGATAAGAGAGTTTATTTCAGTCTGAGTCTCTCTTTATTCCATCAAACCTTTTTTCCCCATCTTTCCTTCCTATCTCAACTTCTGTTTGTATCTCTGTCTGTCTGTCTCTTTTTCCCACGTATATTTCTCTCTGTCTTTCTCGTCCCTTTTCCTAACTTTTTTCTCTTGCTATTTCTACTCCTTCAAACTTCCCATTTTCCTTTCCTACTGCACTGTTGATATTGTAGAATAGTGGTACCAATTATATTTTTAAAATTATTAAAATAACAGAATGCTCCATAACCTTAGTTGCTTATTATTTCATTCTGTTCTCAGTTGATTAAATTTCTATACATCAGTGACTTTCGTTAGTAAAAATTTCTTTTTGCAGGTATTATAATTGCTCATGTCTTTATTTTGTTAAAATTCCTTGAATCATGTTGTTGGTAATACCTACATATTGGAAATATATAATTGCAATGGCATTGTCTTTAAATTCAATATCAATATCAAATAGCATTTTTAGTAGTCATTTGTATTTATTTAAAAATGTTATTTTTATGTTTTGGTCAGATGCAGAAGGCTTGACTGCACAGATTGTCATTGATGCCAATGATGGAGCCAGAGGTGTAATTGAATGGCAACACAGCAGGTGATCCCAAGACACTGATAAAATACTTTTCTTACCTTCAGATTATTTCCTATCTACTGAATAAGCTTATGAGGAAAAAATGAATGTAGTCTCTTTATTTTATTACAGGTTTGAAGTAAATGAAACCCAAGGAAGCTTAACATTGGTGGCCCAGAGGAGTGAAGGGGCTCTTGGTCATGTTTCCTTGTTTGTGTATGCACAGAATTTGGAAGCACAACTAGGGCTGGATTATAGCTTCACCCCAATGGTAGGGCTCAAGATCAATCACAGATCACTTTTACATATTATTTTATAATCATTATTCCTTGAGAGTTATAGTGATTTAGAGTCTGTATAAATAATCTTATAATAAAATATATGTTCTCCTGTCAAATGGCAAAATGATGGGATCTATTATCTGTATATCTATAAATTGAATTTTCAGTACTATTCTTTTTTTTCAGTACTATTCTAAAGATTATCTTGTGTTCATTCGCTATTTTATTGCAATATATGATATAGAAGGCAGCTTATTGTGTTAAGTAGAGAATTTATTTCATTAGTTGATCTTCCCAGAGCTACTTGAAAATTTTATATTTTGTCCTAATTTAGTGAAACACATTTAATGTCCCTAACTGCTTTTTATGTTCTCAACATGCTTTTTATTCCTTAACCAAATATATGCTTTCTTCTCTTTCTCCCTTACATTTTTTCTTTTTTCACTTAATTCTGTTGATTGCACATAAAAAGAGATAGTGCAAAAAAGGAAAAAAAATTCCTGTAAAATTGCTTACTCTTTACATTCACAATTATATTTATTTCTTTACAAATATTATATAGAAATATTGCATATATTATTTTAAATGTAAATATTATCTACATTTACCTTTCCAATTAGATTCTTTATTTTGCTGATGGAGAAATGTGTAAAAATGTTGACATCAGGATTCTTGATGATGACAATCCAGAAGGAAATGAAAATTTTCAGCTAATTTTAACAAATCCTTCTCCTGGACTGGAGCTGGGAGCAAATACAATAGGTAAATGGTAAATTCTTATATATAACTCCCTCTTCTTTATGCTTTTCCCCCTAATATAGGGGCAGCTATAAAGGGAATTACAGAGTACTGATGATTTTCTAAGCTTAGAGTGAAAAATATTTTCATTTAAGCATTTCTAAATTTCTGTGTCAGTGTAACAGTACTTCTGACCTGTGTGTGTGTGTGTGTGTGAGTGTGTGTATGTGTATGGCCTATGTAAGAAAAAAAAGTACGTTAGTCACAAAGAGAATATTAAATCATTTCTACAATTATTGGTAGGTTCTATTTACTATGTCCATGTCTTTCTTTTGGAATTTGAATTAACTTTCTGGTTTCCTGCTTAGCAACAGAAGAAATAGCAAATTAGCTCTTTTAATGTCATCTAATTGTTGTAATGTTTCTGCATAAGATTGAAGTATATTGATGCCATAGACAGATTATAGGAGCAATACATTTTTTAGTTTGAAATGGTTACTAAAAGTCATCCTCGTTCACTGTATGTCATGTCTACTGCTGACTGTTTAGAGAATGTATGGAAGAGATAAACAAGGAAAGTTCCTGGACATAACAGGACTTTAATATGGAAGGGACTTTAAGAGTCACTTAATTAAATTTCCTGAGAGATAAGCCAGTGGACACTGAGAACTGAGTGTTGACTGACTCTTCAATCTCCTGTTTCAGCCAGTTTTTAATTTGATTGGCCTTTGAATTCTTGTGTTATTTACCTTTATGTGAAAAATCTGATTTGTAGTATAAAACATAAAAAAAATTTAAGGAACTTAAAGGCTGAGTTTTACTGTTTTTTTTTTGCCATATTGATAGTATAAAATTATATTTCTAAGCTTGCAGAACCTTTCCATGAGATTGCGGCAATTATTTCAAATCCAAAGCATATTGTTTGAGATGAAATAATTTTTTTTTGTAGAACATATGGGATATTAGTAATGGATTCCAGGAATGGACAAAATGTATTAGTTAAGAATGTTCCATATCCAGTTCAAACTGACTTAAGCAACAGTTATTTTTTGACTCACTTAATCTCAGGGACTAAAGACATGGTTTTAGATAAGGTGGGACCAGAATTTACCAATCCCGTCAAGACCTCTGTTGTTTTCTGTCTCTCCTTTTGGCCTTTTGGAGTATTCACTTCATCCCAAGACTGACATTACTCATTGTCACAAGATGGTGGCCACCATCATTCTCCTGCACTCCCTGTAACAGGAAAAAGAGTCCAAGCATTCTTTTTTAAATTTTTAAAAAATTTCTCTACCCTTCCTTGCACCCCCACCCCAGTTGTCTGCTCTCTGTGCCCATTCGCTGTTTGTCCTTCTGTGTCTGCTTGTATTCTTGACAGCGGCACCCAGAATCTGTGTCTCTTTTTGTTGCGTCCTCTTGCTGTGTCAGCTCTCCATATATGCGGCACCGTTCCTAGGCAGGCTGCACTTTTTTCATGCTGGGTGGCTCTCCTTACGGGGTGCACTCCTTGCGCATGGGGCTCCCCTATGTGGGGGACACCCCTGTGTGGCAGGGCACTCCTTGAGCACATCAGCGCTGCACGTGGGCCAGCTCATCACATGGGTCAGGAGGCCCTGGCTTTGAACCTTGGACCTCCCATGTGGTAGGGGGATGCCCTATCTGTTGGGCCAAATCCTCTTCCCTAAGTCCAAGCATTCTTGAAATAAGTCGTGGGATAATTCTGAGTGGAATTACTTAGGTTACATGCTCCCTTGAATGACCAGGAGAAAGGATTGTGCCATTTGGCTCTGACAAGTTTACTTTATGTTTATACTTTTCTTATTTTTTTAATATTAAAATATTCCTCAGTACAATAAATGCTTTGATAGTGGGAAATTTCTGAAACCATGCTCCATTAATAAATCTTTAGGAATATCCAAACGTTCACATAGTAACAATATCTTGTATTTAAACCTTTGCATACATGAGCATGAAGATTATCCATTGAGTACAATGGATGTTTAAGGAAAAGGACATGGACTGTCTTCCAAATAACCCACACTCAGAAGGGTTTATGTAAAACTATTTTTCTGCATTCTCACTAGCAATTTACTTTAATAGTCATTAACATTTCTAACAGTTCTGATGAATGAAATGTAAGTGGTTATATTGTGCATTTTTTAAATTCATTTCCCTGTTTATTAGAGAGAGTGACCTGGTTATTTGTTTTTTCTTTCTGTCATGTTTTTGTTTTAAACTTTTTTCTTTATTAGAGAAGTGTGAGTTTACAAAACAATCATGCACAAAATATGGAATTCCCATATACCACCCATCAACAACCTGCACCAGTGTGAAACATTTATTACAATTGATGATAGAACATTTCTACAATTGTACTATTACCTATAGTCTGTGATTTAACTTGGGGCTCACTGTGTAGTGTAGATCCAAGTATTTAAAAAAAAATTTAGTTCTGTTGCCAGATATAAAATCTAACATTTCCCCTTTTAATCATATTCCCATATATATTTCAGTGCTGTTAATTGACTTCACAGTGTTTTGCTACCATCAATACTATCCATTATCAAAACATTTCCAGTATTCCAAATAGGAAACCAGGACATTTTATGCCTTAACTTTCCATTCTCTATCCCCACCCCATCCCCTGATAATCTATATCCTAGATTTTGACTCTATGAGTTTTTAAATTCTAATTATTTCATATCAGTGATATCATACAAAGTTTTGTGGTTTTGTGTCTGGTTTATATCACTCAATATGATGTGTTCAAGATTCATTCATATTGCCACATGTCTCAGGACTTCATTACTTTTTTTTACTGCTAAATAATATTCCATTGTATTAATAGGTATATACCACATTTTATTTATCCATTTGTCAGTTGACGAACACTTGGGTTGCTTCTCTTCCATCTTTTGGCAGTTGTGAATGATGACACTATGAACATCAGTGTGCAAATATCTGTTCCGAGTCCCTGTTTTCAAGTCTTTTGGGTATATACCTAGTAGTGGGATTGATGGGTCCTATGGTAGTTCTATACTGTGCTTTTCAAGGAACTGCCAAACTGTCTTACATAGTGGCTGCACAATTTTACATTGCCACTAGCAGTGAATGAATGTTCCTGGTTCTCCGCATCCTCTCCAACACATGTTATTTTCCTTTTTTTAAATAGCAGCCATTCTAATGGGTGAAATGGTAATTCATCATGGTTTTGCTTTCCATTTCCCTTATGGCTGATGAAGTTGAGCATCTTTTCATGTGCTCTCTGGCCATTTATATATCTTCTTTGGAGGATGTCTATTAAAATTTTTTTGCAGTTTTTTAAAACTGGGGGTTTGTCTTTTATTGTCAAGTGGAGGATTTCTTTCTTTATTCTGGATATTACCTTTATTGGATATATGGTTTCTGCATATTTTCTGCAGTGTGTGGGGTTGTCATTTTACTTTTATGATAAATTTCTTTGAGACACAGAAGTTTTCATTTTGATGGGATCTCATTAGTGTTTTTTTTTAAAAATTTTATTTATTTCTCTCCTCCTCCCTCCTTCCCCTCTCCCCGTTGTCTGCTCTCTGTGTCCATTCGCTGTGTATTCTGTGTTCATTTTTATTCTTGTCAGTGGCACCAGGAATCTGTGTCTCTTTTTATTGTGTCATCTTGCTGCATCAGATCTCCATGTGTGCAGTGCCACTCCTGGACAGGCTGCACTTTATCATGCAGGGTAATTCTCTTTACGGGGCACACTACTTGTGTGTAGGGCTCCCCTACACAGGCAACACCCCTGGGTGGCACAGCACTCCTTGTGCTCATCAGCACTGCATGTGGGCCAGCTGACCACACTGGTCAGGAGGCCCTGAGTTTGAACCCTGGACCTCCTGTGTGGTAGGCAGATGCTCTATCCGCTGAGCCAAATATGCTTCCCTCATTAATGTGTTTTTCTTCTGTTGCTTGTGCTTTGGGTATAAAATCTAAGAAAGCATTGCCTAACACAAGGTCCTGAAGGTGCTGCCCTAAGTTTTCTTCTAGGCATTTGATAGTTCTGGCCCTTTGGATCTTTGATCCATTTTGAAATGGTTTTTGTATATGGTATATGGTAGGGGTCATCCTTTTTTTTCTTTTCCAAACAGAGATGCAGTTTTACTGGCAACATTTGTTGAAGAGACTATTCTTTTCCAATTGAGTGGTCTTAACTTCCTTGTAAAAAATCAGTTGGACATAAATGTGATAGATGATTTCTGAACTCTTGATTTCAATTCCATTTCTCTATATCTCTGTCCTTGAGTCATTACCATGCTGTTCTGATTAGTGTGGTTTTGTAATAAGTTTTAAGATTGTAAAGTGTGAGTCCTTCAGCTTCATTCTTGTTTCTCAAGATGGCTTTAACTATCAGGGACCCCTTGCCCTTCCAAATAAATATGACGATAGGCTTTTCCATTTCTGCAAAGATTGTTGTTGGAGTTTGGATTGGGATTGCATCGAATCTGTAAATTGCTTTAGATAGTTTTGCAATCTTAAAGATGTTTAATCTTCCAGTCCATGAACATGGAATGTCCTTCCATTTATTTAGATCTTTTTTTAAAATTTACTGGAGTATATCACTCATACTTAAACATACGTAAACAATAAGTGTACAATAATAGCTGTGAACTTACAAAACAAACATATATAACATCATACAGGACTCTTGTACCTTACCCTACCACTAATACCTTACACTGTAATATTCTTTCATAATTTGTAACAAACATCTCACAACAATGCAAGGTATTGGTGGAGGGTTGATGTATAGGAATCCTGTATGATGGTTTGCATTTTTACTTTGTAAGTTCACATCTTTTACTATACATTTATTGTTTATGTATGTTCATATATAAATGATATAAAGATAATAATAATGGGGGTCGGGGAAAAATACTTTGGTTAGTAGTAATATTTTGACAATGCTCTTTAATCATTATTTAGATCTTTTATTTCATTTATAAATTTGTAGTTTTCTTTGTACAAGTCCATTACATCCTTGGTTAAATTTATTCCTAGATATTTGATTCTTTTAGCTGCTATTATTAATGGAATTTTTTCTTGATTTCTTCCTTTGATTGTTCATTGCTTATAATATAATCACCACTGCATTTTGGGTGTTGATTTGTACCCCTCCAATTGGTGAATTTATTTATAGCTCTAGAGGCTTTGTTGTGGATTTTTCAGGACTTTCTGCTTATAGGATCACGTCATCTGCAAATAGGGAAAGTTTTACTTCTTTTCCAATTTGGATACCATTTATTTCTTTTTCTTGCATAATTTCCCTGGCATGAAGTTTCAGTACAATGTGGAATAACAGTGGTGACTTTGGACATCCTTATTTTGTTCCTGATCATAGAGGGAAAGTTTTCAGTCTTTCACCGTTAAGTACAATGTTAGCTGTGGACTGTTGGTTTATGCTCTTTCTCATAATGAGGAAGTTTTCTTCTATTCCTGTTGTTCTAAGTGCTTTCCCCAAGAGTTGCTGGATTTGGTCAAATGCCATTTCTGCATCAACAAAGATGATCATGTAGGTTTTTTTCCCCCTTTTATTAATGGGGTATAGTACATTAATTTATTTTCTTATTTTAACCACCCTTGCATACCTGGTGTAAATCTCACTTGATTATGGTGTATAATTCTTTTAATATGCTTTTGGATTCAGTTTGCTATTATTTTGTTGAAGATTTTTGCATCTCTATTCATAAGATATATTGGTCTGTGGTTTTCTTTTCCTGTGGTATCTTTTATCTGGCTTTAGTATGAGGGTAATGTTGGCCTTATAGAATGTGTAAGGGAGTATTCCCTCCTCTTTAGTTTTCCAGAAGAATTTGAGCAGAGTGGGAATTAAGTGTTCTTGGAATGTTTGGTAGAAATCTCCTGTGAAGCCATCTGTTCTAGACATTTCTTTGTTGGGAGGTTTCTGAACACTGGTTTGTTTTCCTTACTAGTAATTTGTTTGTTGAGAGCTTCTATTTACTGTTTTTTTTTTCATTTAAAAATTTTTATTGAAGTACATCATGCATACATGAACATATATAAAAATGAATGTACAGTAAAAGTTTGTTGGGAGGTTTTTGATTACTGATTTATTGTCCTTACCAGTAATTGGTTTGTTGAGATCTTTTGTTTCTTCTTTTTGTTTCATTTTTATGTTTTTAAATTATTTTTATTTTTATTCCTCCCCCCATGGCTCTCCCTTGTCTGTTTGCTTGTTGTGTTTGCTTGTTGTTTGTGCTTATTATCTGCTCATTGTTTTTTGCTCATTGTCTGCCTAGTAGCTGTTTTGTTTTTTCTTTAGGAGACACTGGGAACCAATCCCAGACCTCCCATGTGGGAGGCAGGTGCTTAACTGCTTGAGCCACATCCACTCCTTGCTCATTTTTTTTTGTTTTTGCTTGTTTGTTTTGCTCATTGTCTGCTTGTTGTTGTTGTTTTTTTCATTTTGTGCTCATTGTTTTTGCTCAATGTCTACTTGTTGTCTGCTCGTTGTTTGTTTGTCTTCTTTAGGAGGCATCAGAACTGAACCCAGGACCTACCATTTGGGAGGCGGGCACTCAACTGCTTCAGCTACATCTACTCCCTTTTTTTCATTTTAAAATCAATTTATTGAAGTATATAATCCATACGCAAACATACATCAACAATAATCATATAGTAATAGTTGTGAACTTACAAAACAATAAATCAGTAATCAAAACAGTAATCAAAAACAAATATGCATAACATCATACAGGGTCCCATACATCACCCCACCACAAACACCTTACATAGTTGTGAAACATTTGTAACGAATTGTGAAAAAGCATTGTAAAAGTATTATTACTAATGATAGTCTCTATCTTACATTTGGGGTATTTTCCCCCCAACCCACCCTATGATATATTTTTGTTCATAAACGATACAGTTTATCTAAAGTGTACAATCAGTGGCATTTGGTATAATCACATAGTTGTGCATTCATCAATTTAGTCAATATTAGAACATTTTCATTACTCCAGAAAATAGCCAACAAAAACCAAACCACTATAATACCCACATGTTAGTGTTACTAATTACAAATCTAATGCTATGTTTTCATCATTTCTATTCATCTCCAAATGTTTACCAACAACTTTTTACCAATTCTGCACAAATTAAACCTCAGCTTTCCATTCTCTAACCACATTCTTTTCTCTGGCGACTTACATTCTCGCTATTAACTCCATGAGTTTGTTCATTATATTTAGTTCATAATAGTGAAATTACACAATATTTGCCCTTTTATGCCTTGCTTGCTTCACTCAACATAATGTCCTCCAGGTTCATCCACGTTGTCATATTCTTCATGACTTTGTTTCTTCTTACACCTGTATAATATTCCATTGTGTTATATATATATCACAGTTTGTTTATCTGATCATCCGTTGATGGATACCTGGGTTGTTTCCAACTTTTGGCAATTATGAATAAAGTCCCTATGAACATTGGTGTGCAGATTTCTGTTTGTGTCACTGCTCTCAGTTCTTCTGCTATATACCTAGTAGCAGTATTGTTGGGTTACACAGTAGATCTTTATCTAACTTTCTTAGGAATGCCCAACAGACTTCCACAGTGGCTGTAGCATTTTACATTCCCATCAACAGTGAATAAGCATTTATCTCTCTCCACATTCTCTCCAACACTTTTAGTTTTACATTTTATTAATAATGGTCATTCTGGTAGGTGTGAAATCATATCTCATTGTACCTTTGATGTGCATTTTCTTCATTGTCAGTGATGCTGAGTGGTTTTTTTTCATGTTTTTTTTTCCATTGTATTTCTTCTTTAGAAAATTGTCTTTTTGTGGCTTTTGTTCATTTTTTAATTGAGTCATTTGTCTTTTTACTGTTGAGTTATAGGATCTCTTTATTTATCATGGATATTAGACCTTGTATGATTTCCAAATATTTTCTCCCATTGAGTAGGCAGGCTTTTTATTCTCTTCATAGAGTCCTTTGAGGTGCAGAAGTGTTTAATTTTGAGGCGGTTCCATTATCTACTTTTTCTTTTGTTGCTCGTGCTTTGGGCTTAAGATTTAAGAGACTCTCACCTACTACAAGGTCTTGTAGATGTTTCCCTATGTTACCTTCTAGGAGTTTTATGGTCCTGGCTTTTGGTTAGGTCTTTCATCCATTTTGAGTTGATTCCTGTATAGGGTGTGAGATAGGGGTCCTGCTTCTTTGTTTTGCTTATGGATGTCCAGTTCTCCCAGTACCATTTATTGAAGAGACTGTTCTATCCCAGATGAGTGGACTTGGTAGTGTATCAAAATTAGTTGACCATAGAGGTGAGGGTCGTTTTCTGACTCTCAGTTTGATTCCATTGATTAATGCGTCTATCTTTATGCCAATACCAGGCTGTTTTGACCACTGTGTCTTGTAATAAGCTTCAAGTTCTGTGAGCATGAGTCCTCTGACTTCCCTCTTTTTTCTTTTAGGACATTTTTGTCTCTTTGGAACTCCTTTCACTTCCAAATAAAGTTGGTAATTGTCTTTTGTATTTCAGTAGGTTTTGAAATTTTGATTGGTATTGCATTGAATCTATAAATCAGTTTGGGTACTGTCGCAGTTTGATATGGTCATGAATTCCAAAAATAGATATTGGATTATGTTTGCAATCTCATCCCTACATGGGCCTGATTGAGTTATGATTAGGTCTTTAATTGGGCCACGTCATTAGGGCCCAATTAGATTAAAGGCATGGCAAAGGACGGAATTGAGGGGTTTCTGATGTTGGAGTTTTGATGTTGGAGTTTGATGCTGAAGACTTAAGCTGGAGCCCTGGAGAAAGAGACAGAGCCATTCGCTGATAGTCTACAACTGACCTTGTGGAGAGAGGCAAAGCCTAGAGAACCTCATAGTCTACAGTTGATTTGTGGAGCAAACAGAGGCGCTGAGCCCAGAGGAACCCAGAAAGCCTGAACTCTTACAGACATCAGCAGCCATCTTGCTCCAACATGCAGAAATAGACTTTGGTGAGAGAACTAACTTATGCTTTATGGCCTGGTAACTGTAAGATCTTACCCCAAATAAATACCCTTTATAACACCCAGCAGATTTCTGGTATTTTGCATCATCACCCCTTTGGCTGACTAATACAGGTAAGATTGACATCTTCACAACCTGTAGTCTTTCAATTCATGACCATGGAATGTCTTTCCATTTGTTTAGGTCTTCTTTGATTTCTTTTACAAACATTTTGTTGTTTTCTAAATATAGGTCCTGTACATCTTTGCTTAAATTGACTGCTTAGTATTTGAGACTTTTTGTTGCTATTGCAAATAGAATTTTTTTCCTGATTTTCCTCCTCAGATTGTTCAATACTGATTTTTACCTATTGTCTTGTGTCCTGACAGTTGGCTGAGCTTGCTTATTACCTCAAGTAGCTTTGTCATAGATATTTTGGGATTTTCTACGTATAGGATCATGTCATCTGAGAATAGTGAAAATTTTACTTCCTCTTTCCTATTTGGGTGCTTTTTATTATTATTTTTTCTTGTCTAATTGCTCTAGCCAGAATTTCTAGAACAATGTTGAATAATAGTGGTGACAGTGGGCATCCTTGTCTTTTTCCCAATCATAGAGGGAAAGCCTTCGACTTTTTTCCATTGCCTATGATGTTTGCTATGTGTTTTTTATGTATGGCCATTATATTGAGGAATTTTAAAAATATTTTTTTTATCAGTCAAGGGTGCTGAATTTTGTTGCGTGCCTTTTCTGTACTCATCAAAATTATCATGTGTTTTTTATTCCCTTTGATTTGATACTGTGGTTTATTATGTTAATTGATTTTTCTATGTTGAATCTCCCTTCATATCAGGAATAAAACCCAATTGACCATGATGTATAATTGTTTTTATATACTGTTGGATTCAGTTTGCAAATATTTTGTCCAAAATTTTTACATCTACATTCATTAGAGAGATTGGTCTGTACTTTTCTTTTCTTATAGTGTCTTTATCTGGCTTTGGTATTAGAGCAATGTTGGCTTCATAAAATATGTAGGATAACTTTCCCGCCTTTTTAATTTTTTGGAAGAGTTTAAACAGGATTGGTATGAATTCTTCTCTAAACGTTTGGTAGAATTCTCTTGTGAAGCCATCTGGTTCTGGACTTTATTTTTAAAAGTAAGCATTTATAGCTATAAATTTTCTTCTCAGAACTGCCTTTGTTGCATCTCGGAAGTTTTGGTATTTTCAGCTCAAGATAGTTCCTAATTTCCCTTTGGATTTCCTCTTCAACCCATTGGTGGTGGCGGTGGTTTAATTTCCACATATTTGTGAATTTTCCATTTCTCCCTCTCTTCTTGAGTTCTAACTTCATTCTGTTGTGGTTAGAGTATAATATATCATTTCAATATTTTTTAATTTATTGAGACTTTTTTGTAAATGCAGTCTATTCTGTAGAATAGTCTATGTGCACTCATGAAGAATGTGTATTCTGTTTTTGTTGGGTGAAGTATTCTATATATGTCTGTTAGGTCTAGCTGGTTTAGAGTATTGTTCAAGTCTTGTATTACCCTATTGATCTTCTGACTTAATGTTCTATCCATTATTGAAAGTGGTATAATGAACTTTTCTACTGTTAATGTAGAACTGTGAATTTCTCCCTCCAGATTTGTCAGAATTTGCTTCATATATTTTGTGGCTCAGCTGTTAGGCGCATATATGTTTATATTTGTTGCATCTTGTTGAATTGTCCCCTTTATCATTATATAATGATGTTCTTTATACCTTATATCTGTTTTTGACTTTAAGTCTATTGTATTAGATATTAATATAGCTACCCCAGCTCTCTTTTGGTTAATAATTTCATGGTATATATTTTTTCCACCTTTTCACTTTTGATTACTAATTTCATGGTATATATTTTTTCCACCTTTTCACTTTCAACCTATTAATATCTTTGGATTAAATGAATCTCTTACAGAAAGCATATAGTTGTGTCATGATTTTGTTACCCATACTGCCAATCTCTGTCTTTTGACTGGACAGTTTAATACATATACATTTAAAGGCACTACTGATAATGCAGGACTTTTTTTGCCATTTTGCTATTTAGCCTTTATATGTCTTATGCTTTTTTTGTTCCTTAGGTCTTCCATTGATACTAAGTTTTATATTTATTTGTTTTTTTTGTGTTATACCATATTGAGCGCCTTCTCTTTCTTCTCTTTTCTACCTGGATATGCTTTTCTTTTCTTTTCTTTGTAGTAATCATGGGGTTAAAATTTAGAAATCATATTTAGTTTGATACCAACTTAACTTCAATAGCATATAATGCTACTTATACTGTTCCTGTACCCCTCGGTCTGCCTGTCTTTTTCTGTGCTTGTTACCATTTATATCTTTATACACTGTGTCCAAAACCACAGATTTATTATTACTTCGGATGCATTTCATTTTAGCACCTGTAGGAACTAAAAAGTAGACTACAATAATACTGCCATTTATAATTACCCAAATGTTTACGTTTACCACAGGTCTTTATTTCTTTATGTTGTTTTGATAAATTTAAAATTTTTTGTTATTTTATTTTTATGATGGTTTGAACCACTGTCTAATATCCTTTCCTTTCAGTCTGAAGAACTTTTTAGCATTGCTTGTAGGGCTCCTCTAGTGATGATCAACTCCTTCAGATTTTGTTTATCTAATCTTGCCCTTATTTTTTGAAGAGTCTTGCGTGATTTAAAATTCTTGGTTGGCAGTTGTTTTCTTTCAGTACTTGAAGTATTTCAACCTACTGCCTTCTTGCCTCCATGGTTTCTGATGAGAAATCAGCCCTTTATCTTTTTGGGACTCTGTGGTATGTAACACATTGTTTTTCTCATACAACTTTCAGAACTCTCTCCTTGTCTTTTGCATTTGATGGTGTGATTAATATATAATGGGGTGTGTTTTTCTTCATGTTCACCCTTTTTGGTATTCCCTGGGTTCTCAGATGTGCATATCCATATCTCTTGCTAAGTTTGGGAAGTTCTCTGTCAGTATGTCTTCTAATATTCTTTCTGTTCCTTTCTGTCTTTTTCTCCTTCTGGGTCTCCCATAATGTGTATATTGGCATGATTGATGGTGTCCTAGATGTGTCCTAGGCTATTTTCGCTTTTAGTAATTTTTTTCCTTTCTGCCTCTAAGCTTGACTGATTTCAGATGTCCTGGGTTTGAGTCACTGATTCTTTATTTTTGCCAGCTCCAATCTGTTCTTGAAACACTCCTGGGTACTTTTCATTTCAGCTGGTCTTCAATGCCAGTAGTTCTGGTTCTTTTTTTTTTCTTTCTTAAATTCCTGTCTCTTCTCCAAGATTCTCCTATTGCTCATTCGTTCTTTTCCTGACACCTTTTAGTTCTTTCTGTGTAGTTTTCTTTATCTCCTTGAGAAGTTTTAAGATGATGTTTTAAAGGCTTTGTTCACAATGTCCACATTCTGGTCTTGGTTAATTTTTCTGGATTTATTTCCTCTTCCTATGGATGGGTTGTCATTTCCTGTCCCCCCCCCCCCTTTTTGTCTTATTCTCTGGTTGCACAAGATATAATTAATACAAATTGAGTTCCATTAAGCATTTCTTTTGATTGGAATCGAATTGAAATTATAGTTCAATGTTGAGTTTTCCTAGTTAGAAATATGATATGCCTCTCTATTTATTTAGATCTTCTAAATCATTGCCTCAGTTTCTCTTCCCTCCAAGGTGAACTTTTGTCCCAGGATTTGGATGTCAGTAGCTTGTTTGTGAGATATGATCTATGGAGGAATAGGAAGAAAATAGGGAAGTGAGATATAGAAGAGAGAAAAGTTGATAGAAGATACGGTAAAGAGCAGGTTCTAGATGGGCAGCTGGAACTCAGTCCTGTTGGGGTTCTTCCTAGACACTGACTTCCATCTCTCATTGTTTGCCTGTCACTCTTGTTTGTTGAGTCTCCAGCAGTTCTGGCTTGACTCCCGCATGGGCTGATGCTGTCTTCAGGCAGAGAGAGTGCAGAGACCATTAGGAAAATAGGAACTGCTGCACTTGGGCCAAGAGGATATGTGTGGGGCACCAGTAGCATCTGCCACAGTTGGGCTTTAAAATTTATCCTTTTTTTTTTGAGGTACAAAGGATTGAACGCAGGACCTCTTACATGGGGAGCAGGTGCTCAACCACTGAGCTACATCTGCTCCCCTACTTTTTAAATAAAGATTTTATATACTTTAGAATAATTCCTAGGCATTGTTGGTATTGTGAATGAGGTACATTTTGTATTACATTACCTCATTGGCCATAGTTGGTATATAGAGGTATTATAAGAGTCTGCTGAAGCAGACTGCCTGGGTTTGTTTACTAGCCTGCCAATTCCTAGCTTGTGAATCTCAGCAATTACCTGTCTGTGCTTCACTTTTCACCTCTGTGAAGTAGGGATATTAATAGAATTAACCTCATAGGGTGTTGTAAGAACTAAATTAGTAATAGAGTTTAAGCAGTTAGTACATGCTTAATGGCATTAGCTGTTATTGCAATTGTTATTATTATACTATTATTGGTAGTAAGAAGATAGCTCTTGATTGTTAGTCTATTTTTCTGAGCTCTTATAATAGTTCTAATAATGTTTCTTTTGCATTTTCTAAGTAGGTAATGTCATCTAAAAATAATGACAGTTCTGACTCTTCCTTTCCATTATTTTTATACCTGTTCCTTAGCTGATACCTTCAGAAAAATTCTGAATCATAGTAATGATCACAGGCGTCATTGTTTTATTCCTGTTTTTAATAGTAATGAATCTAATGCTTCAAAATTAAGATTGATATTTGCTATTAACTTCTGATAGATATCACTTTATAGGTTGAGAAACCTATCTTTTATTCTAAGATTTCTGAGTATTTTTATATTAGGAGTGAATATAGAATTTTATTAAATGTTTTCTAAAATTTTCTCATTTATAAAGTGATCTAGAGGAGAATTGGTCTAGTTTCCAATAAAATATCAAGCTCTTCCAGTGCTTGTAACCCATATTATTTTGATTTATTGCTTTAATATTTTTATTTTGACAGTGTTCATTACCATCCTTGCTAATGATGATGGCCCTGGAGTTCTATCATTTAACAACAGTGAGCACTTTTTCCTAAGAGAACCAACAGCTCTCTATGTACAAGAGAGTGTTGCAGTATTGTACATTGTTCGGGAACCTGCACAAGGACTGTTTGGGACTGTGACAATTCAGTTCATTGTGACAGAAGTGAATTCTTCAACTGAGTCTAAGGATCTGACCCCTTCCAGAGGCTATATTGTTTTAGAAGAAGGTGTGCAATTCAAGGTATGGTATGAATTTTAATGAAGATGAAAGATTATCTTTAATACTTACAAAAGAATTATTTTCTCTTAGAGGAGCACCTAGATGTTAGGAAGGAGAAAATACTCCAGCTGAGGCAATAGCTGAAGACACAATTGGAGAAAAATTGCTGGATTTGAGATTAATATAAATGTGATTCCTACTCATAGAAATTTAATTTCTACATTTTAAATCTATATATTAACAATTTTCTTTCACTGTTACTAAACTTTACTTTTTAAAGCACCATTTAAGTATAAAATAGCTGGTTGCATTAGCTTTGCTATGATTTTAAACCAACTGTATAAGATGTAATAACTCTGAAATAATATATTGAAAGCCATTTCATCCAAAATCAGTTTTCTTAATGACCTGTTTGTATAAACTTCAATAGATTTGTGAATGTATATTCATTTGCCTGTCCAATTTAAAAAAATCTTCTTGGAAGTTTAGAAACTTTAGTTTATTTGTTTAAGGACATTTTACACTTAAATTTTGATATAGATATAAAAATTTAAATTTAAAGTATTTTGTGAATTTGCAATTGCTTTACATTTGTTATCTTCTAAGAGGACTCTTTTCTCCACAGTTTGTTTAAAGACTTTTCAGTTCATTGAGCAAATTAAATGTTAGAGCAAATTATGTGGATGTAAACAGTAAAATGAGCAAATCCTAAGTATATAAACAGTAAAATGTGCAAATCTTAAGTGTATGATTCAGTGACTTTGGAGATATGTATACACTTAGGTAATTACCACATGGATAAAGATAGTGGACATTACCATCATCTCAGAAGGTTCTCTTGTCTCTTTTCAGTTAATAGCCTCCTTGCCTTGCCCAAAGCGAAGGACTTCATGATTTCAATCATGGAAGACTCATTTTGTTTTTTCTTGACTTCATATAATAGAATCATACATTATGTATTCGTTTTGTCTGGCTTCTTTCACTCATCATAATTTTTGAGATCTATATGGTTGCATGTATCTATAATTGACTCTTATTTATTGTTGAATAGCAGTTCGTTGGATAGACCACTATATGCTTATGCATTCTGCTGCAGAACATTTGGGTTGTTTCTAGTTGCGGCTGCTTTGGCTGGAATAGCTTTTGAAGTGAAACCTAGTCTAGAATAAAATTAATGAAGTTATGAAGCCAGGGCTAGCTGAAATGAAGAGATACATTTTAATTATTATAATTTATGTGATTTTTAAGTTCCGTAAATATTTGTAGTTTAGAGATTTCCATGCAATAGATCATAGTATTAAAATTCTGAAAGTAGTAACTTTGAACAGTTGTTCCTATCACATTATAGGATCTGTATTAAAAAAAGAGTTGCCATTTTCCAAAACATTATTTTATTGACAAAAATGTTTAGCATTGGTAGCATCACATTGTGAAAGCAATTAACAGCACTGAACTATATATCCCAAGGTGATTAAAAGGGAAAATACTAGATTGTATATAATGATAACAAAATAAAATTTTTTTAAAAAGCCATGGATCTACACTACACTGCAAGAGAACCCTAAGTTAAATCATGGACTTAATAGTACAACAAACATGTGCTATCATGAATTGTAAAAAAAAATGTCTAGCAAATCTCTGTGTATATGTTGCAAAAATACTCTAATAGCTTTATTTTTTTATTTTGTTTTCAGGCCCTACACATATCTGCCATGTTAGACTCGATACCAGAAATGGATGAGCATTTTGTTTGTACTTTGTTTAATCCAACTGGCGGTGCTAGACTAGGGGCACCTGTTCAGACCCTGATAACAATTTTGCAAAACCAGGCCCCTCTGGGGTTATTCAGTATCTCGGCAGTTGAAAACAGGTATAGGTTATTTCTAAGAAAATTGTTTCTTTTTTTTTTTTTTTTTTGCTTGAGGTACATAGGCCTGGGGATTGAACCCAGGACCTTGTGGGAAATTGGCATTCAACCACTGAGCCACACTGGCTTCCCTGAGTTGGTTTTTTGTTTGTTTTGCTTGTTGTTTATTTGTTTTTTTTCAGGAGGCATCGGGAACTGAACCCAGGACCTCCCATGTGGGAGGTGGATACTCAACTACTTGAGCCACATCTGCTTCCAAAATTATTATTTCTTAAGCTAAGTAGGAACTTGTTTTGGCATAGAGAAAATGCAGAAGGAAATTGATTTCTGATTATTTTAAAGGGGACTTTTGAATTGAACTATAGAAGATAGAGCCAGAGAGACTTTATTCCCTAACAGGGAGCATCAAGCATCTAAATATGTTCTGTATAATGGTGTGATTAGCATTCTTATTTTCTAAGAGTTCACAATTTTAGGCAAAGATTTGCGCTATTTTGTATTTTTGATAATAATAAAAAGTAAGAAAATAATATAGAATATCTTTAGCTGCTAAAACCAAATGAATGACTTCAAACATGTATTAACATGACTGTAGTTTTAAAATTTCATCTGGGAGCTAATTTTAATTTTTTTATATTTTAGAAATATTCCAGTAGACCCAGTTTCAATAAAATGTTGAAAATTTCCTGACTCATTTTTTTCCTGCAAAATGTTTCTTATTTATGGGAGAAGAAACTTAGCAGTGATAAAGTTTTATTTTTTAAAATTATATACTGTGAAGTTCCTGATTTTCAGTATTTTCTTATGATCATAGTTTAAAGTGTTGCATTTGCATTGATTTTTTAAAAAATCTCATCAGTCAATATTTTTGAGCTCTAGAGTTGAATCTGAGCTATAAATTTGTATATTTACGTTGGCTTGTATAAATGTAAATAATTATCAAATATATGCTAACAATGTGATGTATATTTTAAATAAATAGAAATTATGCTTTTTTTTCTTTCCACAATCCATTTGTTTCTTCTAGAGACACCTCTGTAGCCATCGAAGAAGCTAACAGGACTGTGTATTTAAATGTGTCACGTGCTAATGGCATTGATTTAACTGTGAGTGTGGAGTGGGAGACGATATCTGAATCAGCCTTTGGCATGAGTACGTTTAGTTTCTTATGAGAGCAAAATTCTATAACCAAAAAAGATTGTATATAAAAGGCTTACTTTTTCCCGATGACTTATATCTTATAGGTCTGTTAAAATGGAGAACAGACATCTAATTCTTTTCTTACATCCACAAATATTTATTGAGTACCTGTCATTTGTTTAAGCATATTACTGAGACCATGGAGTTTAGAATTTAGAGGCTGACAGAAATAAGTCAAATAAGCAAAAATCAATGTGTAATTTAATTCTATTAAGTGTTTTAATGGTGGAAGTTCTAGATGCTATGAGAACATAAGGGATTGTTTGCCTGGATGTCGATGTTAGAACTAAGACCTAATGATGAGTAGGGATTTATAATGCAAATACAGAACTGGATTGGAGGAACATGCAGGTCAGAGTAGGAAGCAGTCTAGTTAGAAGTCATGAGGCTTAAGGAAGAGTCATGAGGCTCTTCTTTATCAACAGGAAGAGCTTAAGAGAGAAGAGTAGGTAAAGAAATAATGAAGGAGGGGTAAGCTAGGTAGAAGCAGATCATTTAAGAATTTGAAGAAAATGTTATGGATTTTGGTCTTTATCTTATGAGTGACGAAAAGCCTTTGATTACCTTAGCCGTAGAGGAGGATTTCAATGTGTATGTGTGGGTGGTATGATCACATTAGCATTTGGAAGATATTATTTTGGGTGCCATGTAGAGAATGGGTTGGTATGGAAGGATAAGATGGATTCAAGGAGAAAAGTGCAAAGGCAAAAGATTGTGGTCTCTTGGACTAGGTGATGGGTTGAATCTGAAGGTGAGGGAGAGGGAAGTACCATAGAAGACACCTAGCTTTCTTCTTTGCAGTTGGATAGAGAATTGTGCCATTAACTGAGAAAGGGAATATTGGAAGAGGACTAGGTGTTATTTTGGTGAGGGGCATAAAATAAATGGAGTTGAACACTTTTTGAATTTGAGTCACCTTTGAGAGGAAGCTTTTCTAGACCTCAAAGGAGAGGTCTCTCCTGAGAGATAAATTTGGGAATTTTTTAGCATGTATATTGTATTTAAAGTTATGTAAATTGGTGTAATAACCTAGAAAGAGAGACCGTTGATAGAAGAGGACCTTGAACTGAGTACTAGAAGGCTCATGTTGAATGGCTAATGAGAAAAAGATGACCTAGCAAAAGAGATTTTGAAGACCTCCTGGGAAGCCCAGGAGAATACAGAATTGGAGACATGAATGGAAGAATTTTTTTTTAATTTAATGAAAATGGGTCTATTTATTATAACTGATAACTGGTGTACAAGCTGACATCAGGAATTCAGCTTAGCTACCTTTTTATTTTGTGAAGAATATAGAATGTTTTAAAAAAAGGAGTGGTAAACTGCCTGTGGCTGCTGGGAAGTCCAGAAATAGGAGAACTGAAAAATATTTACTGTCCTTAGAAATATAGAAGGCATTAATGACCATAGAAAGAGCAGTTTGTATGTAGGAATGGGCAATAAAAAATAATTTGAGTGGAGGTGAAAAAATGGAGACTTTAAATGTAGGCAACTATTGCAAGAAGACTATCTAGGAAGGTAGGACCTAGAGAGGTTGGTTGAGGGACTATAGTGTTCAGAGGTTGTTTGTTTTAGTTGAGAGAGACCTGAGCATCTTTAAATACTAATGGAAAAGACTTACTAGAGAGGGAAAGATTGAATATTCAGAAGAGAAAGGGGGTATTTAATAGTGGTTAAGTTTTCAAGAAAGTAGGGGGAGATGGGAATCCAGTAAGGGAAGATTACGATTTATAATTCAGAGTTCTCTCATTGTTTGGGTGCTTGCCTGTTCTGGTGGGAGTATTTTTTGGAGGCTCTTAAATGTCATCAGTCCTTACCTTCTCTTCATTCTGCCTCTTGAACTAGTTATGGTAAGGGAAGCATTTGCCCATGTAGTCAGGACCATCGAGGGCACTTAATGAAAAACTGTGGCATATCTTCATTTTCAAAAGGTGGCAAAATAGGAATTTTAAAATATTGAATTTCTTCAAAAGGAAATTGCTAATGAATATTATATTTAAGGCACTGACATTATGATTTTTTGAATTGTTCATCTAAAAATGACCTTGACATTTGTCCTTGCTGCCTCATGTTAACCCCGTTAGATAAAGTTTAAAAAGAGAACTTACTTTCTTTGGGAAAGAGTCATGATAATAGAACATGGTAGCTTTTCATAGTTACATTCGTTATGCAGATTTTTTTTTTTTTGGTAGTACAAAATTTCAGGTCTTATACCAGTTATGTAGCAGGTTGATAAGACTTGGACAGCCATTTGAAGTGTGTGAGTCTGCTTGGCCTTTCACTGAATATGTAAAATGTAAAGGAAAAATCATTGGATGGGCTTACTTTCAAATTAAGAGCATGAGTTTTTAAACCCTGTCATTAGGCATGTTTCTGCAGAAGATATTTATTATTTTAAAATTTCTGTTATATTTTCATCAATTTTATCAGTCAGTAATAATCATATCCAACATACTCTCTTCAAAATAAACATTTAATATTTATTTTTATATATCTATGGTAAAGTCTTTGTGGGTATAGAGCAAAGTATTAGCAATTTTTCTTGTGTTTTAAAATTGTTATTTTTTATTTGTTCTATCTCATCTCTGACTCTGTCTCTCTCATACACACATACATAATTTTTTTCTTTCCCGTCCCTGCCCCACCCTGCTGTTTTTGCTGTCTGTGTCCATTTGCTGTGTGTTCTTCTTTATCTATTTCTCTTTTTGTTTTCTCGTCTTTCTCCTCTAGAATTCACTGGGATTCGATCTTAGGGACCTCTGATGTGGAGAGGGGTTCGCTGTCAATTGTGCCACCTCAGTTCCTGGTTTCTGCTGCACTTCACCTTGACTCTCCCCTTCATCTCTCTTTTGTTGTATCATCGTCATGCTGTGTGACTCACTTGTGCAGGCATTGGCTCCCCGCATGGGCACTGGCTCACTATGTGGGCACTCACACAGGCACTTGGTTCACCATGCAGGCATTTGGCTCGCCACGCAGCCAAGTGCGTGGGCACTCTGCTCACCACGTGGGCACTTGCACAGACACACAACTCACCACCTGGGCACTCGGCTCACCACATGGGCACCCACATGGGCACTCAGCTCACTGCGTGGGAACTTCACTCATCGCATGGGACTTGCACAGGCACTTGGCTCACCACACGGGCACTTGGCTTGCCACGTGGGCACTTGGCTCGCCTTGTGGGCACTCATGTGGGCACTCGGCTCGCTGCATGGGCACCCACATGGGCACTCGGCTCACCGTGCAGGCACTCGGCTCGCCACGCAGGCTCTGGCTCTCCACACAGGCACACTTTCTCTTCTTTTTCACCAGGGATCGAACCCGGGTTCTCCCATATGGCAGGAGGAGGCCTTATCACTTGTGCCACATCTACTTCCCACACATACATCATTTATGAAAAGACTTTTGTTTATAGTTACAGACCTACTGGTCTCACTATTGAAACAAGAAACTTGGAATAGATAAGGTTTAGAAGTTTTTATCCACTAGTAAATCATGATTCATTTTTTTTTTCAGGGGGAATGGATGTTGTGTTTTCCATATTTCAAAGTTTTTTGGATCAGTCAGCTTCTGGCTGGTGTTTCTTTACTGTGGAAGATTCAATATATGCTATAATGTTAAGGAAATTGCCTATGGGATTTTTGACTGTTTACCGATGGCAAGGAATTTTTATTCCAGTTGAGGTAAACATCACTTATTTTATGGTAGACAAAATAAAATATCCATGTAAATTTTGGATGCATCATGATTTACTGATATTCTTCTTTTCACAGGATTTAAATATAGACAATGCTAAATCTTGTGAGACCTTTAATCTTGGTCTTTCCCCTTACTTTGTGATTACTCATGAGGAAGCAAACCAGGAAAAGTCTTCTGTGAACCATGTGTATACATTCACATCAGGATTCAAATTATTCCTGGTAAAAAAAAAATGCATCATTTAAAAAATTGTAGCTTGCTTTATTTAAAAGAAAACTCAGATTTGTAGGATTGAAATGGAAGATAATACTTTGTTAATGTGAAAAAAGACTTTTGTTTCTGTAGAATTGGTACATATTTCAGCAAATTACCTTTCCAGGGATATTTTTGTCTTTCTTAAAATGGCACCTAGGTATGCATACGTACGGATGAGATGATTTTTCAGGTCTTGAACATCAAATACTAATTCATACTATTAATGTATCTTTTTAGATTTTTATTCCTATTGTTTTGTCTTCCTTGCAGGTACAAACTATAATTATATCAGAAAGTTCTCAAGTAAAGTACTTTACTTCAGACAGTCAAGATTATTTAATTATTGCAAGTCAAAGAGATGATTCGGAATTAACTCAGGTTTGATTCTTTTAAAATGAAATGTTTTTCTTTTTAATATTATAATTGAAACTATCAAAGATATGGTCTATAGAGCTAGTATAAAGGAAAACCATAATTTGATTGTGGGAAAGCAGTAAAACAGAATGCTGATATTGATTAGTCAGTTAAATTTTAAACAATAGAGTTATGAATGTTATATTGCTTTTGAGGGCACGTGTAAAAATAAACATGAGCAGGTAGTTAGAATTTAATTAAACTAGAAATCATCATGGAGGAAAATCATGCAACTGGACGGATGGTTTCAATAAAAATTCATGATTAACATTGCCAAATGGACATTTAGCATCACACTAGCAATCAGTCATACATTTCTCTAGTAAACTTGTAATACCAGTAATGCTTTATTTATGATTTTTGGTTACTCCTCAAACTCTAGTACCTACTTCTAATCATCTCACTTTCAGCTAATGCCCTTGTTGAAATGAAAGTTACTAGACTACCAGTAGATCACTGATCTTCCCAGCTCCAATTTCAGAAAACTACCTGAAACCTCCTATTGTGATGGAGGAAGTATCTATTCATGGAAAAAAGACAGTTCCCTTCTTTAGATGCCCTTCTTGCCTTCAGATGGTTTTCTTATCTTCTCCATTTTTGCCATTATTACTATCTTTCTTTATTTTGGATTACTATAGTTAGCATAAATGATCTAGTATCACCAAGCTTAAAAGAAATTCCTCCAAGACTCGTTATTCCCCTTCTAGTTACTGTTTCATTTCTTTTCTCCACTCTATTGTAAGTCAGCTTAAAGAAATTGTCTGCTTGCTTTGTCTTTGCTTCCTCACTGTCTCCAGTGATGACTGAATTGCCAAATCCAGTGGATATTTTTATCACTTTATCTTACCACCTTATCCCTTATCCTCAAATTTTAAACTATCACTTTTTTTTTTTTTTTTTTTTTTTTTGAGGTATCAAACTGGAGATTGAACCCTAGACCTCATATGCGGGAGGACAGCGCTCAACCACTGAGCCACACCGGCTCCTCTGAGTTGGCTTGCTCATCTGTTTGATTGTTGTTTGCTTATTGTTTTTGCTTGTTGTATGCTCATTGTTTGTATTTTTGTTTGTTTTCTTTAGCAGGCACTAGGAACTGAACCCCTCCCATGGGAGGTAGACACTTAACTGCTTGTGCCACATCCACTCCTTATCACTTATATTTTTCTTCAGAATTTCTAAAATTCACAAACACTCTGTACCCACCAAGTAACAGCTTTCTCTTCCTCCCATCTCTCTTGGTTTCCATTATACCACAGAGATTTTCTTTCTCTTTGTGTCATCCTTTTTAGACTTTACTGCTAGCTCTTCCTTCTTTATCTGAACTTAGATATGTTGGAGTTTTTCAGGGTTGAGTTTTAGTTCAAATTTCTTTTTTCACTCTTGTCACTCATTCTTGGTTATTTTTTCAATCCTGTGGCTTTCATATCAGCTATAGGCTCATGCCTTCCATATTATATCTGTAGCCTTTCTTCTGTATTCCAGACTGAAATATCTAACTACCTATTAACCTCGCCACTTGGAAATACCACAGATATCTAATAAAACACACCCTAAATTGAACTTGTGCTGTTTGCTATGAAAATGTCGCTTCACCTCAGGGAATAGCAACTTCCTAATTGCACTTGTTCAGGCTAGAATCCTGGGATATATCATGCTTGATACTCCTATTTATTTACTCACATCAATTTATCATTGTCCTTTAGATTACATCTTTGAGTTGTATTTTGAGTCCAGACCGTTCTTGCCATCTCTACTTCTCTCTCCCTAATGCAGGTCACACTATTGGACTCACTGCCCAGCTGGTCTCTGGACTTCTCAGACCTCCTAATACCCACTTCCCACTGAGTAGCTAGAGTAATGCTCAAAAATATTAATTGGGTTCTGGTACTCTACAGTTTAAAACTCTTCAGTGATATTCAATTCAACTTAAATTCTAAGTGATTTATTGTAATAGCATTATAAGTATAGTAACCATATCTCCTGATTTGTTCAGGAGATACAACCTCAGTATGGTTGTTGTCCTGATATAAATATTAGTATCAACCTCTTTCATTCTTCAAAATAAGCTGGTTTTTTTTGGATAATAAATTATACGGTCGTCATAAGGAAAGGTACCTCTCTGATTGTCTCTAGTCTTCTCTCTCCTCACTTTGTAAGCACTACCAACTTCCTTCTAGTTGAACCAGTCTTCACTCAGAATATGACAAACTCTGCCTTAGAAATTTGGTCCATATCATTCCTTTTAACTTGAATTCCCAAAAATACACATATTTCCCCATCATACCATCTTAATTGTTATTTTTCATTAGCACTTGTCTAAATTTATAATCATACATTTATTCAGTCATTGATCTGCTTGTTCTTTGTTTTTTCCATAAGGGAAGAGGCCATTGCATCCATTGCTCATATAAGTTTCCCAAGTATTGAGTGAATAAATAGAAATCTTTCTGAAAAAGAGTAACTAGTATGAGTAAACAAGTAGATTCTGAATTTTCTTGTAATTTTATATACATGAGCCCTCACCCTGGAACTTTTGATGCACTGCCCTCAAAGAGACTAAAAATGTTTGGGCATTTCTCTTTATATTCTATTTCTTGATTAGTAGATAATGACAATACACTATTAGAATTTTTTTTTCAGTTTTTTGCTCAGTTCTAAATTGCTCCTATTTAAATTAATTTAATTAATTCTTTCCTCCCCTTTGCCCCACTGTCTGCTAAGAAGTATACTGGAAACTGATTTATTTTCAAATAACATCTCTTTCACACAGTCTACATTGTGCGAGTGTGCACCACATACCCACTCATGTGTAGAGAAAGAGGGAGAGAGTAAGAGAGAAAGCATAAGTTTTGATATTTTCTTGTTTATGAAATTATTCTCTTAACTATGTAAAAGGGTCCATAAGAATAATCATATGTTGTTGGTTGAATTCTCACAAGTGCTGAATTAGTAGTGGTCAAAGGTTTTGTGTTTGGACATTTCCTACAGGTCTTCAAATGGAGTGGAGGAAGCTTCAAGCTGCAGCAAAAACTCCCTGTCCGAGGTGTGCTGAGCATGGCCCTGTTCACCAGAGGAGGCTCTGTGTTCTTAGCTGTTTCCCAGGTGGATGCCAAGCTCAATTCCCTTTTGTTCAGATGGTCTGGCAAGGAGTTTGTTAACTCTCAAGAAGTGCCAGTCAGTGGGACAACACAAGTTGAGGCTTTGACTTCAGGTGATGACGTTTACTTAATTTTTGCCAAAAATATATTTCCAGGTGAGAAAATAGAGATACTGTAATTAAATATATATATATAGTTATTATTAAGCGTTGTAGCAATCATATAGCATGTTTTCTATGGAAATGATTTTGTACTAATATTTTAGCTAACCCACAAAATGTTTATTGATGGGTGACAAGTATTGACAGTCAAATAGAAATGGTTTCCAAAAAAAAAAAAAAACACAAAGTTTCATTTTTTATGCCCATAATCTTGTGGTGTTCTGAAACACTACTTTAAATTTATATTAAAATAAAATTTGAGATGGGTGGGTAAAGTAGAATAATCTATGAAGGTTCTACACCCAGACTGAAAATAGGTAACTTTTCATATGGATATACTTGAGGCACAGTGGATAATTTATGGTATTCATAAGTAGCATTTAGCAACTTTTGATAAGACTTACGAAATAAGAATATCAAATGATAAAAATAGTATTTTGTTTAAAAATATTCTCTGAAGACGAATATGCTTACCACTGCTTAGTAGAACTTTACAAGTAAAATTTCAGCTTTCTTAAAACGGAATGAAACATTTGTTGCTGTTTTTTCTCTAACTTCAGATCATGTTTAATGGCTAACCATGTGTATACTTTATGTGGTATATATAAAAATTTTTTTTAAAACAAATCAATTTTACTGATACATATTAGTAAAACATGCATAGTTGTGCATTCAATCAATTCAATCATTATTAGAGTGTTTTCATTATTCTAATAATAAATAATAAAAAACAGAAAAATATACAAACAAAAAAAACTCATCACCTCTCAATCTATGCTTCCCCTGATGGGCACAGCTGCTATTCTGTTTCTGTCTTTCCAGTTTATTTGTATTTATGTTTTGTATAGATGGAGTAAAGCAATATGTAGTACCTTGTGTTAAGTTTCTTCCCCTTAGTATATTCCTTTTTTTAAAAACCTTTGCTGGAAGGTTGTTAATATATTTCTAGATACTATTATCCATATTTTGCTTTGGTTGTGTTTTTGCCTGATATTAACATCTTGTGATATTAACATACAGTTGTTCAGTTTTAAAAACAGTCTTATATATGTAACATTACCCGTATTGATATTTCACATGAGATTTCACTATTCTATACATGCTATACATGTCCCATGTGCAAAAATCTTTTGAAATGTTTCCTCCTAAGTTGTATTTTTTTAACTAAATGAATTCTGTAAGTATTTTCTTTATATACATTTTTTCTTTATATTAAAATTGATGTTGTTATTACTGTCTTATTATGCAGTTGTGTCATTTTCTCTGAAACTTTTGCCTTCAAATTTGACTTTTATTCTGTTATTGTAGGAGTTCAGAATTTAATCAATATTTTCGTCTGGGAGACAGGACAGACTTCTTTCAGATATTTTCAATCACTAAATTTTACTACTGTTAACAGGATCCACTCCTTCACACCTGCCTCAGGAATAGGTAAATGCTTTCAAACTTTTAGTTTGCTTGAAAGTAATCAGTATAACTAATATATATAGGAAAAAATAGAAGAATAGGAAAAGGTAATGTATTTGCTTTGTCTGGCGAAAGATGAGGGACTTTAAATACCTATTTTAAAAGTATGAAAGTATTTATAAGGACATAGCAAGTATTTACATTTAAGGGTATAAAAAGAAGAGCTGGAAATTGCTTGTGGGAGTTCTGCTATTATCCTTCATTCTCCCAAACGTGTTTTAGTCTGAAACTTTCTTGGCTTTCTGTACTTTTCTCCACACTTCAGAAACATTAGCCGTGTTTTTAATCGCTATGGTTTCAGGAACAAAAGTCTATTAGTGAGAACCCAAGGATTTATGTGTGGAAGCTGTAGCATTAAATCAGGGTTGGTAAAGTATCACTTGGGTGGCAGATGACAATAAAAAAAGAGAAGCAAAGAGCAGTTGGTCTGGTGGGCTTCTTAGGGTGCCCTTTAGTTTGAAAGGGAGCAGTGAAGGGATGGCTGCACAGTCGGGGACAACATGTTTCCTGACAAAGTGCTGAAAGGAACTTGGATGCCAAGCCTGTGTGGTTTAGCAGTGAAGTCTGAATGAAGCAAAGTCATTCTTTTAAATTGAGACATAGGAATTCTGTCTCTGGTTTTACTGCCTTGATTCTTTATAGTATGAATTAAACAACAAACACTAATTGATTATTATAAGTCACTGCTTTAAAGTTATAAAGAACTCCTTGCACTGGTTGGAGAAGCAAGAAAAACTAGTGAGGTAAAAATTCAAGGTATACTACCAATACTATTTGCTCCTTGAGAGGAAGATTTCAGAGAAGGAAAAGATCATTTTAAATTGGAGTGGTTAAGAGGCGATCATGAGCTTTGCCGTGGCAGATTGGTAAGATTTTGATTGGAAACTTATTGCGCAGGGAGCAAGGAGTGAGCAAAGGAGAAAGACAGAAGTGTTCATGGGATCAGGGGCACAATTGGCAGAGTGGGACTGAACACCTGGTTAGGAATGTGGTTGTGCTAAGGCTGAAGTCAGAGAGAAGAAAACTTAGACCATCAGACCTAGGGACTGGAACTCTGCTTCAGAGAGTGTAGTGGTTTTCAAACATTCTGGTGTCAGGAACTTTTCATTCTGTTCAAAGTTAATTTGTGAGCCTTATATCTAATGATACTTATTGTGTTAGAAATTAACCCTGAGAAATTTAACACATTTATTATTTCCTTTAAAAGTAACAACAATAAATGTGAACATAAATAAGATATGGTTTGTAGAAAATAAACTTTTCCAAAACCAAAACTATGTGAGAAGAACGACATTCATTGTTTTTGATCTTTGCAAATCTCTTTAATGTCTGGTTTAATGGAAAATATCTGGATTCTCATGTCTGTATCTGCATTCAGTTGTTGTTATATTATTAGTCATGTGTCCCATGGAAAAAATTCCACCGTGCACTCATGGAAGAGTGAGAGTAAAATAGACAAAGCAAGATTTCAGTATTATAATATTATGAATATAGTTTTGACCTTGCAGACCTCCTAAAAAGGGTCTCAAGGACCCCGGACCACTCTGAGCACTACTGAGGCAGAGGAATTCTTGAGGCATTTCAATGGCAAGTGATGATGAAAGGCATGGTTTAAAACTGCCTAGCGTTGATGTGTAGAATACACTGAGTGTAGTAACTTGTAGCTGCCCAGGCAAGAGTTGACAAAGGCTCTGTTCTGGGTGGCAGCAGTAGCAATGGAAAGGAAGTACCATATGCAAGAGAAATTAGAAAAAAATGAGTCAGGACTTCATGACTGTTCACATGTAGCGAGCAAAAGTTATCACACCTTGGCAAGTGGGAGGAGAGTACTATTGAAATTAGGAAAGAATGTGGGGGAATGACTTTAGTGGGAAATATGATGAGCTTGGTTGTAGGTGTCTTTAGTTTGGGATGATGTAGAAGCATTTGCAGATGGCTAAAGATGTGGAAGTGAAATCAGGAAGAATTGGAAATAGAGGTTTAGATTTTGGAGACATTATTGAGTGGGGATAATCGAACTCATGAAAATTAATAAAATCTGAAAAGGAAATGAAATTGAGAAGAGTAGCGAATTAGCACAGATATGGGAATCTATTCTTTTTTTTTTTTTAATTGACTTTGTAATAATATTACATTAAAAATATATATGTGAGGTCCCATTCAACCCCACCCCCCCACCCCCCCTCTCACCCCCCAACAACACTCGTTCCCATCATCATGACACATCCATTGGATTTGGTAAGTACATCTTTGGGCACCTCTGCACCTCATAGACAATGGTCCACATCATGGCCCATACTCTCCTCCATTCCATCCAGTGGGCCCTGTGAGGATCCACGATGTCCGGTGATCACCCGCGAGGCGCCATCCAGGGCAGCTCCACGTCCCAAATACGCCCCCACCTCTCATCTCTTCCTGCCCTTCCCCATACCCATCGTCCACCATGTCCACTTTTCCCCAATCCAATGCCACCTCTTCTATGTGGACATTGGATTGGTTGTGTCCATTGCACCTCTATGTCAAGAGAAGGCTCAGATTGGGAATCTATTCTTGATGTTTTTCTGCTGGGTGCCCAACTGCTTCTTTCTCTGTCAGATACTGTAATATTTAGGTACTGTCACCATGAAGTCCCCTCCTGTCACTGACCAGTGATTTTTAAATAGATTGTTTATCTCACTCTTATTCATGTTGCCATGTTTCCTACTCCTCCTATGTCAATCCTCCATCCATACCACATTCTCCAAGACTCTTGCCATTTTTTATTTGAATGATTAGAGTGCTATCAGGCCTCCACACTAGGTTCACTCTGCTGTCAGAGTCCTGGGCCTGTCTAGGTTTGGCTCATTTTCGTAGATAACTTCTCTTACACTGGCAAACTCTGACAGGTCCTAAATTTGTGCTGTTATCCTCTGGCATTCTACTCCAGTGACTTTCTTTCCATTCATATTAGTTGACTGCATTATCTTTCATCATGTATTCATTTGGTTTTTGTCTACTTGTCCTTTAATTTTGTGACATTTTTACCCATTTGTGCTTTTCTTATACCTCAAGTTTTCAAGTGGACTATGTACTTGAGTCACTTATTATTCAAAATTTGCCTAATGAATGTTTTTAATGGCAATGAGTGCTGCCTGAATGGACCATTAATTGAAGTTATAGCATTCCCTTTAAAGATTTAAAAAAATATATAATAGGAACACTTTCTAAAAGAATTTGTGAAAAATTCTGCCAGAGGATTGTTAAGGGACCCATTGTGAGGTCTCTTTATTTCTTTTGTTTCTCTGACTGAGGTTGTAGAAGTATGAAAAGATTATAGGTAATTATTTAGAATGGCTTATTATAGATCCACTGAAGGCTGAAATTATGCATTAAATAATATTCAAGTACTTTCTTATTTTGAATGTGTCAAATATGTTATTAAAAGTACTAGATTGGAGCCATGCCTGTGAGGATCACATATTTATTCGGGTTAATGGCTTGACAGAGATTATTGGGTTGTAACTGAATTCTTTAAATCAAAGAGGAAGAATGACTATGAAAAAGATTGCAAAGACATATAAACTTATCTTTCCCTTCTCCCTTCTCTCCTTTATTATTTAATAGATATTTTTAACTGCCAATTATATATCAAGCATGGTGGTAAACCCTGAAAGAAATAAGGGTAACCAAGTCAGATATTGCCTGCTCTGAAGAAGTTTAACATGCAGTAGGGAATAGATATTAAGTTTAAAATCACAGATAAGTTCCCAGTTACAAACATTCAATTGCCATGAAGGAAAGCAATAAAGTAGTCTTATAACACAGAATGTGGAAGACTTCACCTGGTCTAAGGAGGAAACAGAAAGCTTTAAATGATCCTAAGGAAGGATCACATAAATTGTGACCTATAGTTTAAGTAGGAGTTAATTAGGCAAAGAGTTGAGCATGAGGGACGCTCCAGGCAAAGGGTAGGCATGTGCAAAGGGGTCAGGTGATGAGAGTTAGCATGTGCTTTTAGGGAAAGACCTGAAAGAGGCTGATGTGGCCCCAGCATAGCAGTGAGAGAAGAGTGGTACAAGTAGTAGATGAACATGCAATCAGTAGGCAGACTAGACAGAGACTTAAAGGATTATGGTCTTTATCCTAGAAGTAGTGGGTACCTTTTATGAGAGGGTGATGAGAAGATAAAGAAAAAGAGAGACTCTGTGTGTGTGTTTAAAAAGGGTGCTCTGGCTGCTATCATAGGGAAAAAATCTTACTGGCCAGTAAGAGTAGAAGTCCCAAGACAAATTCGGAGGCTTATGTCATCTTCCAGACTAGGGATGTTGAATAGTGGAGTTTAGAAAGTGGCGAGTGATACTGGTGAGAATAAGAGGAGTAGAGGGTAAATTGATTCAATGATGTCTAACAGGTAAAATCCATAGAATTTGATTATAGATTAGATACGGGGGTAGGTGAAAGAGGGGATGTCAAGGATAAGCCCTAATTTCTGCAATTAATGCAAGAATGGTGTTCCCATCATTATAGTGATCACCAGAGGAAGCCAAGGCTTTTAGGCGGCAGAGATAATTAGTTTGATTGGGATATATTAAATTTCAGATGCCTTTGAATCATCCATGTGCAGATATTAAGAGGTACTGGTTGGAGCTTTGAGGAGAGTTCTAGACTGCAGATATAAATTGGAGATTCATAAGTGCAGAGGGTCATCTTACTGTGGGCAGAGATTAAATTGTTTAGAAAGAGTCTTGGTCGCATGAGAGAAGAGGGCCTCAAACCAAGCCATGTTGATTCTACTTTTTAAAGGGCAGAGAGAAGATCTGGACAAAGGAGTCAGAAAATACGGAAATATATATCTAACACTTACTGTGTTCCAGGACCCCTTCTAGCCCATTACTCTTATCTCATTTAATCTAACTCTCTACATAGCTAGAAAGACACCCCTCCTCCCCCCCAGCTCCCCTCCTCCATTCTACCCAACACTTTCAGCTTCACCAGAACTATATCTTTTGGAAAACATCTCCATTAAGCCCATCACTCTTTTCATCCCTGACTAGTTACCACAAGAAGCACAGGGCCTCTGGGGATAAAGAGACTCTTATCCACATGTGCTCCATACATCTTCGAATCCAATGCCCAGCTCTCACTGCTCAACTCCCTAAACCCTTTCACTGTGCCCTGTGGAACAGATAGACTATATCTCAACCTTTTCTCAGACTCTTCCCTTCACCTTCTTGCCATGAAACTCAGTTTTCTCCTCAGGACCCTATTTCCCATGCAGCCCTCTCTGGGTGGTTTGCCTCTTCCTGGTTCCTTCTTACTTTCTCAGATCTCTAATATTAGGAATTCTTGCTCTAGCATTTATTCCTTGGACTTATCTTCATCTAGATTCACTTTTTAAGTTATTTCAGTTTTTTAAAAAATTGTTTTGCTAAAGGGAAGCAAATTCTATAAGTGATAGTTAAAATCTTGTTCTGCAGAATAAAGATTTAGCTTTTTAACTTAATAAATTTCCTGATCTGATTTTATGATCTTGAACAGTACCAACATCCAATTTCTGAGAAAACACTTTCTGCATATATATTTGCAGATTCAAGCATAATGGGCCCAATTATCTATAGATTCCTATGCTACTAATCAGATCAGGGAGGAGGTGAATAAGGTATATCTCTGTGAATTAAGGCACATACGCAGACCACCTAATTAATGATGTTCAGCTTCTAATTTTGATTTATTTTATGATTAGTTATCTTTAGCTGATTATTTTGATTGAGTTTGTAGAATCAGTTAAACTTGAGGGATGTCAAGATCTGTCTAAAGAATTTGTCCTTTATTGTCTCCAGTGTTAACAAAGCTTTATGAAAATATATTATCATTTGAAAATATGAATTTATTAATAGCAACACTTTTCTTAACAATGTTTACCTGTATATACAACATTTACTAAACTGCAATAGTACTTAAATCAATTATAATAAATAAACATAAATAGTAGTTTCTGATACATAAGAATAAGAATATAGGGTTTTCTGTTGTAAACTATGGGCTAAATCCTTAGAAGACACTCAATGATTTCTGGTTCTGTATGCTGTTTTGATACGTAATCATTCTTATTTGATAACTTTTGGTTCCATGTGTTTCTCTAGGTACTGGAATTTGTTGCATATTTCTCTTTGGTTTCTCATTTTCTCCAGAGTTTTAAGTCTGAAAATTGTTTAGCAGTATATGCAATGTAGTAAGCCGCCTTCTCCTCCTAACTTCTGTAGATACAAATCTGTATCATTGTTTTGAAATATTAAGAACATGGTTTCCTAAGGACACTTAAAATCACTGGCAGACTGTACTCGAGAATCATAAAATTGTTTATATCCTTTGGCCTACTTTACCACCCTTAGGTATTTGTCAAGTGAAAATAGTTAAAGAGACCACAGTCTGGCTTACATTTAACCTTAATATCGAAAACTTAAAAGAAAAATAACTGTAAAATCCAATGTAGGGAAATTATTGAATATATTTTGTAGATAAACCCTATAGTTTATTTTCTATGCATTAAAGTTAGAAATTTGAATTCTCTGTAGCAACATATAAAACATAGTATTGATTGCTAATTAAGAATGTTGTTGCACTTATATTAATTATAAATACAAATGGATGGTAATCGGAAATAAAGCACAAAAATGAAACATTTGCTGGTAGGATTATGGGCATTTTTCACTTTAAAAAAATTACCTATCATGCTATCCAATAAATAAATATTTGAGAAGAATACAAGAGTCCAAAATCCATTTGGGATTTTACCAGCCAATGATTTCTTTTCTGTGAAATGGATTATGGGTACATTATCATGCTGGCTTGATCATTCCATATCATTTAAAAATTATTTTTTATATTCATTTACTTCTGAAATTGAAGTATATTGAGTTACTTCAGAAATCAAAATGGAACTGTGAGAGTTAGAAGGGTTTTTCTTTGAGACCAATGTTGGGAGTGTGTGAGGAAACTATATTTCATTCCATTGTCCTTTTCTTTCATTCCTGCAGTCCATATACTTCTTATTGGCCGACATGTGTCTGCTCTTTACTGCTGGAATTCAGAGCTCAATCAATTCTCTTTTGTTCTGGGCGCACCTTCTGCTCATGACGCAGCTTCTGTTACAGTGAAATCTCTTAATTCAAGCAAGAATTTAATTGCTCTGACAGGAGCTACCCATTCACACATATATGAGCTGGCCTATATTTCCAGCCAGTCTGACTTTATTCCTAGGTAGGTTGCACAGTTTATGCTAAGTGCCCTTGTGCTTGTCATAGTTTTGTGTGCCACCTAATTTTGTCTCGTTTTTCTTTTGCTTTATTTATTATTTAATTGTCTTTTTTAAAAAAAGATAAATAGATCACAAACAATGTTACATTAAATTTCTTTTGTGACATATACAAAATAGAAGAGCTACTGATAAGTGAGAAATTTGGTTATTATCTATATTTCCAACATGTATTCTACCAAATTGATCTGTAGTATATGAACATTTTGGATTAAAAATTTTTAATTAAATGTTGTGATTTTTCTGAACTTTAATATTAATCAATGTAATGAGAATTTATGAGTAGTGTACCATGTTTATATTTTAGATTTTTGAAGTTGACTTATTTTATATATACTTCTTATGCCAGTTCAGGTGAACTGATATTTGAACCTGGAGACAGAGAAGCTATAATAACAGTAAATATCCTTGATGACATAGTTCCAGAGGAAGAAGAATCCTTCAAAGTACAGCTTAAAAATCCCAAAGGAGGAGCAGAGATTGGTACTAATGGTTATGTGAAAATAACCATTCTGTCTAATGATGATGCCCATGGAGTTATTGCATTTGCTCAGGTAATGTAAGCCTGGAGAGTTCACCCTTGGAATTCAAAATTATTTATTTACTGTATTTATATATTAGCTATTATCAGTACTCAGTGAGTCATACTTTATCTTAAGTCATTTTCTCCTTTTCCCTGCTTCTCTTATTTCTCAGCATTCTGAAGTGTATTCCCTCTTGGTCAACTTGTCATTATCTTTTTTGTGTTGATTCATTTTTTATGAATTTTAAATGGTACCAGTTGGTCTTGGCCCAGGAGTTTGGCTTTGCTCCTAGCCCTATTACTAGAGGGCACTTGTGAATCCCACTTTAAAACCACTAATACACTGTGTTGTGCTACACATGTCACATTCAGATATATTAATTTCCTTTTATTCCTTGGTTATTGCTGTCTGTGCAGAGAGAGAAAGTGGGGAGGAGGAGGAGAGAGAGAGAGGGAGAGAGAGGGAGAAGTTTGTAACTGTGTGTGCATTGTACACATGTAGATGCTTTTTCTTGAGGAGAGAACCACACAAATTTTTCTGGGTTCACATCTCCTAAGCCCAGACTTCATATTCTTTTACCAGTGAACAAAAGAATACCCATCCATATTGTATCCTTTGTTCCTATTTGTAAAGTTTATCATGGTTTCTTAACTAGAGTTATACCTATAGCTATCATATATCTACGAAATATTTGGCAAGTAAAAGAAAGCATGACTCAAGCTGACTTGAACACTTAAGAGGCTGTGCAAAGAGAAGGTGAGCTTCAAGGTTGGTTGGATATTCTACCATATCCCCATGATACAGTCTTTCCCCTCTCCACTTGGTGTGTGCAAATCTGATCTCTCTTTAGTTGTTTGAAAGCTGACATTATCATTACAGCTACTGCCTCCTTGTTCATATCTGGCTAGAGAAAAAGAGAGATGCTTTATGTGACTCTCTTAAAATAAGGAAGAAATTTCCTACAAGCCTCCAGAAAACTTTTTCTCATGTCTCATTGGCCAGAACTGGGTCGCAAGCCCGCGCCGTTCATTCATGCAGTGGATATTTAACAAAGAGCTACTGTGTGCCAGATTCTGCTTCAGATGCTGGAGATAAGGCAGAAAATAAGATATTAAAAATTTCTATCCTCATAGACCTTAGATTCTAGAGGTGGGAGGCAAGAGACAGAAAATAAACAAAGGCATTAAAAAAACCTATTTTCTATATCCAGTGTTCATAAGTACTGTGGAGAAACATTTGTCAGAGATGGCAGATGGAGTGTGTGAAGGATCGAGGATGATCAAGGAGGTCTCACTAATTCACATGAGGATAAAAGCCTGGAGGAATTGAGGGAGTGAGTTATGTGCATATCTGGGGGAAAAACATTTCAAAGCACAGGAAACTATCCACAAGGGCAAAGACCTGAAGTAGGACTTGCCCATCTGGAACAGAAGGGGGGCACTGTGACTGAAGGCAATGTGTAATCAAGAGATGATGTCCAAGAGATGAAGGGCCAGGGCAGATCATCTAGGACAGTTTTGGGAGTCTGTGAGACCACTCCAGGTTCAATGCTATGAAGACTCACAGCACTTAGCATTTAGTTCTAGTTATAGATAAGACTTATGACAATGAAAGGACTCAAAACAAAACCAGAGAATGGAAAAGATACATGAGGTGATGTCTGGAAGAAACCAGGCATAAGCTTCTGAGAGTGTTTCTCGAAAATGGGAATTTTTGGTTGGGTTTGAGTAGACAAGCAGCGTTTTCCTCACAAATTTAAATGACCACTCTGGTCACAGTATTGAGAATAGTGGACAAGGACAGAAATAGACCATTAGGAGCTGATTGCAATAATCCAGGAATAACTTACATGGCAAAGGGATGGGTGAAGTTGCCATTCACCAAGATATGTGCAATTGTAGGAGGAGCAGGTTTAGGGATTAAGATGAAAAGTTTTAGACATGAAGTCCTAAACCAATTGCTTGCAAGGGTCATAGGATCAACCTGTTATCCTGTCTGGCCCTTGGAGCTAAGGGCAGACCAACTTCCTTTAAGCGGCCCTACCCAATAGACATGGAGTGCAAACCAAATAATTTTTTTTTTAGTAGCCACATTAAAAAAAATAGAAACAGATGAGCTTAATGTTATTATATTTTATTCAACCCAGTGCATCTGAAATACTATCATTTCAACATATAAACAACATAGTAATTCTTGATGGAATATTTTGCATTCATTTTCTCATGGTTTATCTTCAAACTCTGGTGTGCATTTTATACTTTAGACTAACCACATTTCAAGTGCTTAATAGCCACATGTGGCCACTGGCTGCCATATTGGACGGTGTAGCTGCAAGACAAGAGAGCTGTGTGGGGTAGGGTTAGAAAGAAAGAGGAAGAGCTCTGTCCCTACCAGATACTCACATGGCTTGTTTCTTCACCTTCAGTTATCCATTCATCAAATATCACCTTACTGGAAAGGCCATCCCTGATTTAAAGTTGTGAGTCCTCAGCATCATTTTGTATTCTGTCATCCTACCTTATTCTTCTTGATGGCACATTTAACTTTTATGGTAAAAGAAACCGAGAATAGACAAATTAAGCAATTTTAAGTGCCATGAAGAAAAAGGAATATGAACATGAAGAAGAATATGAGAACTGGGAAATTGCTTTGTTCATGGCTTTGTCCCTGTACTCAGACAAGTGGCTGGCATGCAGTAGGTGCTTAGTAGAGCTGCCCTTATACAGGGGAGGCAAGAGAACACTTGTATGACCTTCTCAGGATCCCATACAAGTAGGTAGGGCAGCACTGGGGTTCCTGGGTTCCTTGCTCAGGTTGATGGGTTCCTTGCTCAGGTTCATCTTCTCGCCCCAAACCCTTGCTGCAGATGGAGAACACATTCTATATATAAACTGTTTAAGCTTGTTAACCAAGCATTGCTGTAGGAAGCTTGTTCCAAAATTATTCTAGGGACATAATATCTTTATGGTTTTATCTTTGATAGAAAGGTCATGGGTTCCTTCAATCCCTTCAGTAGAATTCCTCAATACAGTCCTCTTGAGCCTGGCAACTTAGTTCCAAGAAGAAAGTTAATAGATATTAAGAGTTTCTTGAATATTTTCCTGATGCTTGAAATCCTCATTTTACTAACCCTCATTAATGAAGGGCATGGGGCCAGAGAACCTTCTCTTTTATAAGAAATTATCTTCTGTGAATAAATTACATGCCTATTTTAGAATCGTCATTTTCTGCAGGAATGTTTGATTGCTTTGAACAAGTATTTAATACTATATAACATCTGTAGAAGTCTATTAAATGCTGTATAAAATATTGTTATAAGATCAGAACTTTATTCAAATTAGCATTTGAAATAGAAGCTTTCATAATTGTTAAGAAATTAATGAGAGCATCTCTCTTTAGATTACCATAGTAAAAAGACAAGATAAATCTTACTGGAAAAGTTTTAAAGAAAAGATCTTCATAACCTGTGTTCTTGCCCTTTTGCTTCTGGAGAAACCAGGGTGTTGTAAGATAGAATTCTTTGAAGTATTAATTTTGAGGAAAAGTACATTAAATGGCTGGCAAGAGATGTTGCACGTATTTGGTGAAGTATATTTTGGTGACACAGAGGTAGAAATCAGTTTGGAATAAGAGAAAGAGGCTAGAAAACATAGATGACAAAAAGAAGAAAGTGCAAAATTTTAATATTAGAAAAGGGAGTTGTTTGTTTTCTGTTTTGTTTTTTTTGGCAAGAACAATAGTCTGAACAACCATGAAACACCCTCAATGGTAACAGGGCAGCAAGAGCAAAATTTCAGATGCTATGAATTTAAGGTTAAGAGACATGTGCAAATACTAGGAAAGAGTATCCTGAGTCTCATGACATTAGATTTGGATGGGACCTTAAAGACTATGTAGGACAAAATCTTATTTTAAAAACAGTAAACATAGACCTAGATGAATTGCCAGAGTTTCTTCTAATGTTATATATATGTCATTTGCTTAACACAGACATTTTACATGTTATGTATGCTACTTAAAAAAAGGGATATTCTTTTTTTTTTTAAAGATTTATTTATTTATTTATTTATTTATTTCTCTCCCTTCCCCCACCCCACCCCAGTTATCTGTTCTCTGTGTCTATTTGCTGCGTCTCGTTTCTTTGTCAGCTTCTGTTGTCAGCAGCATGGGAATCTGTGTCTCTTTTTGTTGAGTCATCTTGTTGTGTCACCTCTCCATGTGGGTGGCGCCATTCTTAGGCAGGCTGCACTTTCTTTCACGCTGGGAGGCTTTCCTTACGGGGTGCACTTCTTGCGTGTGGTGCTCCCCTACGCGGGGAACACCCCTGTGTGGCACAGCATTCCTTGCGCACATCAGCAGTGCACATGGGCCAGCTCCACAAGGGTCAAGGAGGCCCGGGGTTTGAACTGCGGACCTCCCATGTGGTAGACGGACGCCCTAACCACTGGGCCAAGTCTGCCGCCGGGATATTCTTTCTCAGTATAAATGTAATGTATATTCATTGAAGAAAATTTGAAAAATATAGAAAAGTACGAAGACCAAAATAAAAATAATCCTATAAAATTAACATTTGCATTTACTTTAATGTGGTCATTTACTTAAAAAGGAATGTTTTAAAATACAATATGAAACCTTTTAACTATTGTTTTTCACTTAGCAATATATCATGTTGCTTAATACTGCAAAGTTTGTGAATGCATAAGAATATTAAATAAAGTTTGCCTAGGTAATTTCAAATAACCCCCTGTGACTTCTGTGCATTTTCTAGAATTCATTATATAAACAAGTGGAAGAAATGGAGCAAGACAGCCTAGTGACCTTGAATGTTGAGCGTTTAAGAGGAACATATGGTCATATAACTGTAGCATGGGAAGCTGATGGAAGTATTAGTGATATATTTCCTACCTCAGGAGTGGTATGTAATTTACAAAATTTTGGGAGATTCACTTTTAAATTGTGGTAACTGTTGATGCATGGGATGAAACCCTGCCTTACAGATTGTTTGGGTTTGCCTATGTTAACACTGGATTTCTACAGTGACTCTAATCACCATAGAGAAAGATACAATTTAAGGTTAGTTTTGTTGTGGTGGTTATTCTTTTTTTTGTAATACCAAAATTATCTGTAATAAAAGTCATCCCTTTTGAGGTTCAGTGCATTGGTTGGCCAAATTGTGGGTGTATATACCACCAGGAAAGGTAAAACCATGCAAATTGGAGATAGAAATGTGGTGATCAAGAATTGGGTAAAATTGAAGCAGTAAATAGGCAATATATGTTATGTATTTATTGTATCCTATAAATAGCCAGGCATGAAAACATAGATCATAGTTGAGGAGTGATGAAAAGTTGTTTCCTTTTAACAAACTCTGAGATGGAGAGTTGTGGACAGAAGGTTTATTGGGAGACACACCTATAAGGCAGTAAGAAAGGTGCTAATGTACAGAGGGAGAAGCTGATCCCCAGATGATTGCAGCTGATCTTGATCTTATGGGAGCATTCCGAAGCTGAGGTATTCCTCTGGAGGTGTACCAAGTTGGAGGAAGAGAGCTGAGCCGTCATGTCCCTTGTTAACCATCCTTGACTCCAGGCTCCCCTCTGGGTAGAGCATAACCTTAGGTGAGGTGGTTCACTGGTGCTCTTTTTTTTTTTTCTTTTTTGAGGTACTGGGGTCAGGGATTGAACCTGGGACATCATATATGGGAAACTGTTGCTCAACCGCTGAACCACATTGGCTCTCCTGAGTTTTTTGTTTTTTCTTTTCATTTGTTTTTTTGCTTGTTGTTTTTGTTGTTGTTTAGGAGGCACCGGGGACTGAACCTGGGACTTCCTATGTGAGAATGTTCTATTAGTTTAAGTTTTAGAAATGGTTTACTTGTTTCTTTTCTCTAGCAATTTTCCACTCCTAATAAGAAAAGCATTAGATTTATTTGTAAAATCAACTGCTTGAGCCACTTCTGCTTGTGGTACTGATTCTTGCCATGTGTTCTTCTGTGTCTGCTTGTATTCTTGTCAGTGGCACTGAGAATCTGTGTCTCTTTTTGTTGCGTCATCTTGCTGGGTCAGCTCTGTGTGTGTGCTGCGCCACTCCTGGGCAGGCTGAACTTTTTTTGCGCCAGGCAGCTCTCCTTACAGAGTGCGCTCCTTGCATGTGGGGCTCCCCAACATGGGGGACACCCCTGCATGACACGGCACTCCTTGCGTGCATCAGCATTGCACGTGGGCCAGCTCATCACATGGATCAGGAGGCCCTGGGTTTGAACCCTGGACCTCTCATGTGGTAGGCAGATGCTCTATCCTTTGAGCCAAATCCATTTCCTAGCTGATTCTTGATGAGCAATACAAAAGCTATTATTGCCAACAACTGAAGATGAGTATAAAAATCCCAAGAATGGATCTGGGTAGAGGATCAAAATATGCACTAAATGTGTATAGTATAAAACTGATGTTCAGGCTAAACATTGGAATCAGAATAAAGCAAGGAAGATGACTCACAAAAAGGAGGGTTCAGGAAGCGTTTGGTTGGAAGATAGATTGTCTCTTTGTCTTGCCTTGGGATTAATCTGTGTAATTTAGCCAAATGATTCCCTGAAGAATTCTTTTAAAAGACCCCTTATAGGGAAATGGACTTTGGCCCAGTGGTTAGGGCGTCCGTCTACCATATGGGAGGTCCGCGGTTCAAACCCCGGTCCTCCTTGACCCGTGTGGAGCTGGCCATGCGCAGTGCTGATGCGCGCAAGGAGTGCCGTGCCACGCAGGGTGTCCCCTGCGTGGGGGAGCCCCACGCGCAAGGAGTGCGCCCGTGAGGAGAGCCGCCCAGCGTGAAAAGAAAGTGCAGCCTGCCCAGGAATGGCGACGCCCACACTTCCCGTGCCGCTGACAACAACAGAAGCGGACAAAGAAACAAGATGCAGCAAATAGACACCAAGAACAGACAACCAGGGGAGGGGGGGAAATTAAATAAATAAATAAATCTTTAAAAAAAAAAAAAAAAAAAAATAAAAGACCCCTTATAGAATTACCTCAGGTAAAGACAGGTTCTTTATGTTCTGAATTTTCCATAATTAAGTTTTCTCATATAAACGTCAAAATTGTTTCTAATTTAAGTGCATAATAGTATCTTAGGTGTAGACTATCGGAAGAATAAATTATTTTATTCATGGGTTAGTAAACATTTTAAATAGAAGGCTAGATAGTAAATATTTTAGGCATTGTGGGCCATAGAATCTCTGTCACAAATATTTGTACCTCTGTAGTGTGACAGCAGCCATAATCAATATGTAATCCCATGAGTTTGGCTATGTTCCAGTAAAATTTCATTTGTGAAGATGGGTAGCCTGCAGGATTTGGCCAGTGGCTCATAGTTTGCTGACCCTTGATTTTACTACTAAAGCTCTAGAGTTTAGCTCCTCAACTGTAGGTGGGGGGATAAGTGTCAGCAATGGTAGAGGCATCAATATGCAATGGTAGTTTGGGTAAGTATAAATAGTTTGTAGCTGTAATACTGCAGAATAGGGTATGAGATTGGGAGCAATGGGAAATGGCATTCAAGAGGCATGCAGAAACCTTCAGAAAAGGCTTCAAATGCCGTATAGCCCATTTGGATTTGACAAATGGAAACACATGGAAAGATTGTAAGCAGGAGGATTACAAATACATTCTGATTTTATTCTTTTCCTTGTCTCTATATCTCTATGGGTTGATTTATTGTTAAATGATATATCTATTCAGAGTTTGGCCAGAGGGTATAGCAATTCTGGCAAAAACTTTGTAAAGAAAAATGCTTAAGCTAGCATGCCACCTACTTTTCCTTTTCTGGCTCTTTATATATGGCACCTGGACTTTTCGATTCAGAGAGAGAGACTATGTAATTTATAATAAAATGGAGTGCAGGTTTCAGAATATGAGTTTGGCTCCATGTTCTATTAGTTTTAGTTTTAGAAATGGTTTACTTTTTTCTTTTCTCTAGTAATTTTCCACTCCCAATAAGAAAAGCGTTAGATTTATTTGTGGAATCATATTATGCTTCTTGAATATCTCTTGTTTTTTTAAGTTGTGGCCAGTATTAAAAAATTAAACTTTTTGATATTCTTATTGCACAATGATAATTACAAAATGAATAAAAATTTCCTTCTTTGAAATTTTAGATTTCATTTTCTGAAGGCCAGGCACTGTCTACCATCACTCTGACTGTTCTCGCAGATGACGTACCAGAGTTATCAGAGGTTGTGATTGTAACACTTACTAGAATTACCACAGAAGGAGTTGAGGACCCATCAAGAGGTGCTGCTATTGATCAGAAAAGGAACAAGTCTGTGATTACTACTCTGCCCAATGACTCACCCCATGGCTTGGTGGGCTGGCATGCTGAGTCTCTCTTCTTTAAAGTAGCAGAACCTAAAGGTAAATCCTGTTAAATATTTTCCAGATTTTGGTGAGTTTTATGGGATAATTTGATTCTAATATTTACAAAGAATATAAATTTCTCTTTTCATGTGACTTTCAGTTTAATAGGTCATGTGTAATCCTTTTTACTTTTTGTTTATCTTTATTAAATTGTATAATCACAGTCACTTCACAATCATGCTATAGGGCATAGTTTTAGGTTTTTTTGAAACCATTATCATAACTAACATAACAAAATTTTAGTAGGCCATTACAGTAGAGGTAACTTTTTTTATTATACTTTCTCCTTTTTTTTTTTTTGCTCTCTTTCCTCACACGGATTTACAGAGAACAAGGGGTAACATAGTGAAATGCACATGATACCCAATGTATTGATTGTTTAACTCAAAGCCCTGATTGGAATTATTTTTTCCTGTGATGTATATAGTGATCAGTTCCTATTTTCTTTAACTATAGTGCTGAATAGTCACCAAAATATTCATATAATCTGTAGTATAAATTGGCTATTGTACCTAAAGGTCATTTGATTTATTTGAATAAAAGGTTATATATAATGTGAGTTTATTAGAACATACTGTGAAAGTCCTAAAATTTCAGATATTAACATGGATGTCCTGCTTTCAAGGACCTTTCATTTAAATAACTGATGGAAAAAATGACATATAGTTATGTACAGGAGCTTTTATACATCCATATAGAAGGGAATAGAAGCAATGGACTTATGGTGAAATGATCTGTTCATGTATTCATTCAACAAACATTTTGAGAGCACCTAGTAAGTGCTAGTAAGTGCTAGAAATTGTGCTATGTGCTCTGGAAACAAAGACATAGTTTTGGTCATCAAGACCTCTCAGAACATTGCGGAGACTAACAGGCATATATGTAATTTTGTTTTATATGGAAAATAAAATAAAAACTAACAAATGAAATAAAACATAATATAAAATATAATTAAAATGATATACTTTGTGATAGATAACTCACTATAGGAAGAAAATTTCTATTCTAATGATTAAGCATTAAATGATGATTTTGCATGTTTAATTTTTCATCTTTGAAGAATCTTTTGAGATTTGTAATCAGTACCTCTGCTGAACTGCATATATACACTTTCCTTAGATTCTCAGTAATTTCTTTTAAAGTGCATGATGTCCAACAGTGGACAGTACATAAAAGATTTTAGAACTGTGATATAATACTAGAGTTGAACATGATTCTCAGTATAACTTTGGAGTCTAGAGAATGAAGGCATAAAATGCTCCTGGAGAGTATAAATTGTCTCTCTTACCTTCCTTTCCATAGTTGTCTCAAAGGAATAGTAAAGACATTACATCCTACTTGGTACAGCATTTATAGCAAATAGCAAAGTTTATTTGCTTGAGCCATGTTTATTTTACAGAGGACATCACCCTCCTTCAATTACAAATTGTTCGAGATAAAGGATTGCTAGGGGACATTGCCATTCACTTGGTGGCTCAACCCAATTTTTTGCTGCCCATCAGCAATCAAGCTACTGAAAGTGAAGATTATATGCTACAAGAAACAATAATAATATTGAAAGAAAACATGAAAGAAACTCACGCCAAGGTTACTATTTTACCGGTGAGTCTAGGATATGGTCACAGTTGTGGGATAGTTTTTAGAAATACATTTTACTTGATAATAAATGTTAGGGTTCCACTAAGCCATCATCAATAAGCTTGAATATTGTATAAGATCCTGAATTTGTCAGTAGGACTGTATTAAAATATAAAAAGGAATCAATTTTGTATGTGTGATAACATTGCCCATTCCTATAGACAAAGTCAGTTATTCTTACTGAAAAAATCAGGTTTGTAATGCAAATTAAACTTTTAAAAAATAAAACACCATTCCCCTCCCCTCTTGTCCTCCAGGATGATGTTCCTGAGTTGGAGGAAGGATTTATTGTCAATATCACTGAGGTGCACCTGGTGAACTCTGACTTCTCTGGAGGACAGCCAAGTGTGCAGAGGCCTGGGATGGAAATAGCTGAAATAATGATAGAAGAAAACGATGATCCCAGGGGAATTTTTGTGTTTCATGTTACCAGAGTGAGATGAACTTTCCTATATTTATAATAACATAGAAGTTTGTCCTTGCTGATTGGTTGGTGTTTTAAATATAATTTTTCCAGCAAAATAATGGATGCTTTTTGTATGTATTTATAAATAGAGAAGTAACCGGATTTGTCTTGTAGATGAATTCTTAGTTCTCTTTGAGGTAGACCAAGGGATTAAGCAAATTTATGTTCTTTAAATTATAAGTGTTCTGAACACCTGTTCTGCATATTTATATCCAGCTCTCAATGTCCACATTTACTTGAGGTATAAGAAATAGAAGTAGAAATAATAAGGTTAGAAAGTGATGACATATGACTTACCACGTTTGTCTTGCCTTTCAACTTATACTCGACTTAAAGGACGTTGGCGGCGTTATTAGTGCCTACGAGGTGCCTCCGCCCTTGAATGTTCTACGCCTTCCCGTGGTCCGGCTGGCTGGAAGCTTTGGGGCAGTGAATGTTTATTGGAAAGCGCTCCTGGACAGTGCTGGCCCAGAAGACTTGATGCCTTCTCACGGGATTCTTGAATTTGCAGATGGACAAGTATGCTATTCATGAAATCCTGAGCATTTTTTATGGTTGTACTTCAAATATTTCATAAGCATCCATCAGAGAGTGTGCACTACTGATTGCTCAGTGTATACTGCATATTGCAACCAGAAATATTACTAGTTAATGGAAAATTCATTAATGGGCATAGGAAGAGAATGTTAAAAGGCAAGAATCTGAGCCTTTCCTAAACTTCCCCACCTGATTCTATTGTAAATGGCTGAGAGGGGTCTAAGATTGCATGATAACTTTCTGATGAGCTAGACTATTGCTATACATTTTAGGTTTTTAAAATTCTATTTCTTTGTTAATGCTCATAAACATAGACATTACTTATTTATTTAGAATCTGCAGTAAAAATATGCACATTTAATATTCAGTATCCGAAACTTCCTCTGTAATTAAAAAAAGATTTAAGTAATAGAAAATGGTTGAAATAGTCTTAAAGAAATCTATGTAATTAGAACTGGAAAAAATTGAAAACATATTCTAGGTTTGGGTCATTCTTAAAAATTATAAGATATTCCCCAAGACCTTCAAATTTTGCAAACTGGGCAATGTGCAGTATGTAAGAATAAGATGTTTTCACAAATTTTTATGTTTAACAGTGGAAAAAACGTGAAAAATGCAAAAAATATGTTAGTAACTTGAAATGACAGTAAGTCTGATTTTGTCTTGACACATTTGCATAGTGTGCTTCAATTTTTTAGTTTATCTACGGTAACGGGAAATGCTGTTCAAAGATAGGTATACAAATCTAGGTTTTCTTATACATAAGGGCCTATTATTGCTCATACTTTGAAATCATGAGCATTTTAACAAATTTAGAAATTTGAAACATCTCCTAATTAAAGGAGGGAGACTGCAACTTAATGAGATTTTTACATTAAAACAAATAAGTTTTCATTGGTGTAGCCTCCCAACTTCAGTTCTATTATAAGAACTTTATTCTAAGTATGAAATTGAGGTCCCATCATTCGCCAGCATCCTTAGGATCGTCTTTGTTCTTAACAGTTCACATTCTTTAAGAAAGCTATTCTGTATTCTATACTACAGCTTTGAGTTACAGGTACTTAAATAAGCTTCCATTTTAGCATTTGATTTTGTTCAGGTATCTGCCTCTCTGAGTGTGACATCCAGATTTCTCACTTTTCTCCATTGTTAAATTAAAATTTTGGGTGGCTTTAGGTAGAAAAACTTAATTTTACGGTAAATGTTCGAGTCAAAGTACTGAAATTTTCCTGTGGGTTACCAAAAAAATTTTAAATATGTAGTTACAGCTAGGATATTTTTATGACCAATAATAAAATCACAGGCTGGACCAAGTTTTATTTATTTATGAGTTATAAAACTTTTAGCAAATACTAAACTAAATGAACTAAATCCTGATAACAAACATTGAAGAAAAACAAAATTTGGATTTTCTTCCTTCCTTTCATTTACATTACAAGAATGGTTATTAAAAATGATGTGTTTTTTGTTAATTGCAGAAGACAGTGATAATTTTTGGTACCATTTAATATCATATGGTATTACTACCAAGCATGCTAAGATTTCTCTTTGTGAAATGTTAGAGCACTGCTTGGCATTTTAAGAATTTTTGTTCAAGAATAAGGAGTCTTTTTTGTATCGTAAAGTACACTTTATTTTATTGCGGAATTTCTTTTCTCACGAAAATCAAAGATTTCCAACTTTGAAGTACTATAAAAATATGTGACTTAAAGTATTTTTCTGAACATCTAAGACCAAAAAGTCTTTGTTCTTTTGTATGATATTTCTAAGTTACAAATAACGAATTCAACTTCTTGTGAAAAAATTTTTTACTGTTATTTCTTCCCTCCCTTCCTTATTCTGTTCTTTCATAGGATTCTGCAGTGATAGAAATCACCGTAATCGATGATGGTGAATTTGAACTCATGGAGAAGTTCATTATTTCCTTAACCAGGGTGACTGGAGGTGGCAGACTTGGTGATGATGTTGTGGTAACTGTTGTTATTCCACAAAATGATTCTCCATTTGGAGTATTTGGATTTGAAGAAAAGACTGTAAGTTAAATATATAAGGGTGCCTTCCCCTAAGCTAATTATTCATATAATTTTTAGTAGAAAGGTGTCTTTCATTTTTGTTTTGAAATTTTTTATTACTCTTCATTTCTAATTCTCTTCTCAAGTGTCTTTTGAGTTGTCAAGTGAATTACCGGCCTATTTTACTCCTCCTCCAACCTACACATGCAGCCTAGTAGTAATGAGAACTCTTGTGATTATAAAAGGGAACAGATTCCTATTTATTGGGTGTAGTTGACCAAGATATAAAAACAAAAGTATTTTTTGCCCATACCTTCTATTCTTTGCCTACCCTACTTCCAGACTACCATCTTGCTCTCCAGGCAGAATTCTGTCATGGTCTGGGTATTACACCCCAGGATGGGTTTAGCTGGAGAGGAATTTGTATTATATGCATCTTTCTAGTACTCTATCTGATAATGAACAAAACACATAGCCACTCTGAATCTTCCATTTCTTTAGATTTCTTCCTCTCTCTTTTTGATGTTCCTTGTTTACTTCTAAGACCTGCCAGAGGAGACTATTTATTGTATTGAAACAATATTATTCTTTCAACCACTGATGTAGAAAAGAAGTTAACCAATTATTGAAATTAAATCTTTGTTCAGCTAGGTTTGGTGATGAGTAGTAAATCATTTATATATCTTAGATACAAAATACAGCACCATAAAGTATATCATAATTTTTATTACAAGATGATTGTGTCATATTTCTTATTATTATGACTTTCCCCTTCACAGTAAATTCCAAGGTGTCATAAAAATATTTAGATAATTTCCCATAGAATCAACAACTTTTATAATAGTGTTTTGATTTTTAACTTCTGGGCTTGGCTATTGGACAATGTGGTTATTAGTTGCTTCTTATAAATGAAGAGTTTGGTACAGTAATATTCAAAAATATTTTTAAAAACTTTTTTTATGTTAATTACTGTTAATACCTTTTGGTGTTTTAAACTTAGATTAAGAACCCTTGCTCTGATTTCCAATTTGTCTCACAGGCTAGATGTATGATTTGATTACTCAATCCCTATGTTATTATTCCTTCTAACACTTATTATAAGGAGTAAATGAGTTAATATATGTAAAGTCCTTACAACTGAGCTTTAACTCAATAGGTGACAATTGCTATTTTTATTGTTCTTGATATTAATAGTTGTTTGTTTCTCAATCCTTTGTGACTGCTTTCCTTATAGCCCTTCTTACTGCGAGTCTCTTGATAACATGCAGTTTATCTTTATATATTGTATTGTATACACAATGAACATTCTGTTAGTGTTATTTGGTAACACTGAGATTAGATTCAGATCTGAAAACTTTGAGAACAGATTGTTAGCATAAATCTGTCAGATTAAACAAGGTGCTCCTGAGAGCAATATGGAGAATAGGACAATAGGAGAGACCCATGGAAATCTATGTTTGAAACTTAAATTATTCCATTATATCCATGGAAACAAAAATGATATATATTCAGTTTGTTTAAAATGAATCTTTTTTTTCTTATTAAATATATTTGGTCTTGTGGAGGAGGTATGAATAGCACTGTGCATAGAGTCAAAACACCTGGATTAGATTTCAGGGTCCTCTTCTTCAAATATATGTATTTCTGGTCCAGAGACAAGAGATATATCTTAGAGTTTCTGTGATGTTTAATAAAAAGGTAAGGTATATGAAAGAACTGGACCAAAGTAGCTATGAGCTCAATAAATATTAGTTGGCTCCAAATCTCATGAAAAAGACCAAAACAAGATTGCACTATATCTTTGTTCAGTTTCTATGTCTTAAAAATAGAAAGCCTTATTTTATATTTTGTATTTACATAAAAGGTAGTTAATATAGGTTCACTTTGGACTTTGCTTCACTAACTCAATATATATAATTCAGTTGAACCATGTTCATGGGTAAAACAGAAACAGATCAGGTAAATTGATGCATTGAATTTTCTCTCTTTATGTCAGGTTAATACAACTTATTTTAAACCAGTACATAGTAAAGGTGGCAAACTTTAGATAATTTAGAGACCATTTTAGGCAGGGTGTCTAAATTCTGTAACAAAGAACCCCGAAATCTTAGTTCCTTAACATAAAAAGTGTTTATTTCTTACTCGTGAGGATCTTGTCTTAGTTTGCCAGAGCTGCTATCACAAATAGCACACACTTGGTAGGCTTAAGCAATGAGAATTTACTGGCTTATGGTGTTGAGACTAAAAGTCCAACATCTAGTTATTGGCAAGGCTTGCTTTCTCCCCAAAGACTGTAGGGCTGTGGAGCTGGCTGCAGGCAATACTTTGAGTTTCTTGGCTTTCCCCTCACACGATGATGTTGTCCTTTCCTTTCTCTCTCCTCTTCTGTTTCCCAATGACTTCCCACTTCTCCCTGTCGCCTTCTTTTTATGAGACCTACAGTAATAGAGTAAAGCCAGCCCTCATCCAGTTGGGCCACACCTTAACTAAAAATAGCATCTTCAAGAGGTCCTGTTTACAGTGGGTTCACACCCATAGGAATGTGGATTAAGTTTAAGAAAATGTCTAAAACGGAGTACCACAGTTTTATGCTGTGCTGGTGTTCCAAGTTGGGTGTCCTTCCTGGGCATCTCTCCTCCAAGTGGCAACTCAGGGACCAGTCTCCTTCCATTTTGTAGCTCTGTTCTCTCGATTCTTGGAATATTCTCCATTTACCAGGCAAGTGGGGAAAGAGAGAATGAAGAGGATTGTGTGGGGAGTTGACAGCCAGTGTGTTGTGCATATTTCACTTCTGCCTCCAGGTCTATTAGCCAGAAATTGCTCACACAACCCACCTAACTGCAAAAGAGACTGGGGAATATCATCTAGCTGAGTGTCAAGAACAAAAAGGAAGTGGGTTTGATGAACATAAGCTCTTTTTCTGCCACATGATTGTAACATGCCATAAATAGATTTCTAAGTTCAGAATTGAAGTCATTGTAAATAGGAATAAGACTGTTTCTCCTGCTCTTTTTTTTCCACCTTACTGGATTTTCTTTCTTTCAGGTAATAGTTGATGAATCCCTTTTGTCTGATGACCCTGATTCATATGTGACATTAACAGTTGTCCGGTCCCATGGAGGAAAGGGAGCTGTCCGACTTCAGTGGACCATAGATGACATGGCTAAATATGATCTCAGTCCTTTGAATGGGACACTTCATTTTGATGAGGTATAGTCAGCATCAGGACTCCTATTGCTTTTCTTTATTTTATCTTTGTTTACTTTTCTTTCTCATAGTGGTGCTTGTGAATTCATGTAATGGTACTCAGGAGGTCTAGAAATTTTTTTTGAAAATCCATATACTTTGTGGTGAAAAATCATAAAACAAAAACCCTTACATTTTTGAAATTGCATTATTTAATTCAGACCCTATCTCCATCCCACTATCAAAACTGCCTTCCTATCACTATTTCCTCTCTTGATTGAGGGCAAAACTAGTCAACCATCTCAAACATTTGGGTATGCTTCTGCCACCCAAATAAATTGGAATCAAAATAAATAATAGTGGAAAAAACATTACAGTCCATCTGCATGTGTCCTAGCCTTCCACAAGTAAAGGTGAAGCACAACATTGAGGAAAGGCCAAGATCTCTTTGCTTCAGAAATTCATTTGAATGACTCCTGAGAATGGCACCTCTTTCCAGAGTCCTTGAGAACAGTATTAAATGATTAATTGTTTATGACCTAGTGGTGGTTTGGAACTGTACCCCAGAAAATCATGTTCTTAAAGCTAATCCATTCCTGTGGGTGTAAACCTATTATAAGCAGGACCTTTTGATGAGGATATTTCAATTAAGGCATGGCCCAGGAGTCTTATTAAATGGGATGAAGAGAGACAGAGAGAGAGAGACAGAGACAGAGACATGCCATGGACACAAGAAGCTGAAATCAAGGAGACCTGGAAGAGAAGGGAGAGACCAGCAGATGCTGTCATGTGCCTTGTCATTTGACAGAGGATTCCAGGAGCATGAGCAGCCAAAGGAAAGCATTGCCTTGATGATTCCTTGATTTGGACATTATCCTGGCCTCAAAACTGTAAGCTTGTAAGCTAATAAATTTCCATAGTTAAAAGCCCGCCCGTTTTGTGGCATCTGCTTTAAGCAGCCTAGGAAACTAAAACAGACTTTATCAACACTAGCCATTAGGATTTTGTCTGGAGTGTCAAATCAAACCCATTCAAGAATGTAATTTGGATGTCTCCTGCTGTCCACTCAGTTTCCTTCCCCTTCTCCTCTTCCTTGGCCAGCTTTAATAATTGAAAAAAGTGGGGGAAGACAAGATACCATGCTCAGTTAAACTGTGCAGAGTTTCACTGAGAATAACCCCAGCCCTACCAGAGCCAATTGATATTTACCAGTGTAATCCCAGTCAGACTCCCAGTTCTTTTTTGGGAAGGGGAAGTGGGCAGGGAGGTAGAAGAGAATTAACAAGATGATTCTAAATTATATAGGGAAATGCAAAAGGCCAAGGATAGCTAGAAACTCTTAAAGAAGAACATGATATTTACACTTGCTTAACAAAATTTAGGATTCTGTATAGCTAAGGTAAATAAGACAGTGTGATATTGGCTCTGGGATAGACAAATAGACCTAATACAAAACATAGAATCCAGACTTATCAGCCCCTTTATGGTTTTTGCTTTTGGAGCCATGTTTCATAAATGCTTCCTAAATTGATACAAGCAAGAGCAGAAGGCAATTAGTTAGAAAACAGAAAAACAGTAGAATTGATAAGTGAGTAAATGCAACTGTTCTCTGAAATGAAAAACCAATAAAAATAACCCTACAAAATAAGAAATCATAAGGAGGAAATAACCTTTCAACTGAGGAAATATTGTAATTATAACAGATAGCTTTGTAAAGACCTAGTCAAGTAGATTTTAAAACCTGTTTTGACTGACCCTTGTAGACGTAGAAAGTCTAAACAAATTTCGTAAAATAATTGATAGAAAAATTCAAAGAAGAAAGTAGAAGCTCCCTGGATGGTTTTCAAAGGAATTCCACCAAGCTTTTAAAGATGAAGTAGTTGCAATGCTACATGGCCCATTTCTACTTTTTGTTTTTTTGTAATTTAATGAGGTCTCTCTAGAACTTTCAGTACCAAACTTCGCACAGAAGCAAATATTATTTTTCCAAATTTTTCTAATAGATCAATAAGAAATTAGAGATGCCGCTTGGCAATCCATTTGCCACTTAGACTTTTTGCCACTATTCTTGAGGTGTCCGTGAATGATGGCATTGATAACCTAAACCAGATGTCTCAGATAGTCATCCACTCATTTCTCAGACTTTGATATCTGGTCACTTAAGTGATGTCTGGGTTGCATGCCCTAGCCGTGGTCTGAAAATATCTCATTTGACACAAAAGTGGAATTTAGAAATTAGTCTAAACTTTCTATAAAGATTTTTTTGCAGTGGTAATAAGCAATAATTTCCCAGTTCCCAGGTTCCAACCACCAAATCCACTTTCCAGATTTCTGATTTTGAGCATTGCTTCCACACCAAGTGAAAGATAGTATAGTCATTTCTCTCAGGAATAAAGTCATCCTTTCTCAGTGTGCTTCATCAGAAAGGGTGGATTTGTTTATTACTTTCCATATAGACCCTCTCCATCTAGGTCTTTGGTCATTAACCTGGTAACATTTCATGTAAAGCTGAATAATACCTCTATTGTTCTTATATATCCATCTCTGAGGGGCATATATCCGTAAGGGTTCTGATTTGTTTTTGATGATGTCTCCAGTCTTCTTTCAGTCCTGATCATAGCTCATGGTATCCCCTCCAAAATGGCAAAAAGGTGTGTATTCCCACACACCGTTCTTATGGTATCTTAGTGCTCATATTGACTGTAGGAATGCCACTGTACAGGATATATTACACCGAGGATACCTCCCAGGCTGCACCAGAGCTTCACTGTATAATGGTGTCTTTTTTTTCTTTCATAATAGAGATTTTATTGGTTGTTTTGAAGATCAACACACAGACATTATGAGCAATCTGTACACAATTCTGACCTTTTTCTTGGGCATCTAGCCAGTTACTGGCCGCTGCCCCTCCTCCTGCAGCCTAAGCCGCTGGGTCCTATCAGTGGTATTTTGAACTGCCTGAAAATGTAACAGTGACTGTTGTGTCACCACTGCTCCCATTACAGGAAATTCTCCCATTAATTCTCTTCAGTGCTGTCCTGGCAAGAGGGTGAAGTTCTTCCTGTTTCTATCTTTATGAAGGATATCTAAGCTCCGTACTCTCTATTTATAGGAATTTAAAATTCTCCAGGACTGATGAGTGATAAATGGTCCACAGGTGATAAATTCGAGGGAATACTGAGGTGTTCTTCCCTGGGGAGAGTATTCTGAGGTGGAGATCAGTGTCAGGAGGCTTTTTGTGGAGTGCTTTTGGAATTAAGATTTCCTGGGGCGGGGAGGGGAGAGGTAGTCCACAGGATTGGGCAAGGAGTGAAGCCAAGCCACGATTCCATCTTAAACTGACAACAACCGTTTGAAGATGGACTGACCCATCGGGCCTCTCCTGAGTTTGGAGCATGGGTGGATTTTTACTTTCTTGTCTTGCCCAGACTTTGGATGTGAAACAAGGCCCTGGATGGTGTGGCTCTGTTCACCTGAAGTGGTTGGGGCTGACGGTTGAGAACTGTCTACTGGAGGCGTTCCCAGCAAATGCTGCAATGCCTGCTTTCCAAAAGGGAGTTCTTAGCGGATGTCAGCGCACACGCTACAGAGGTATAGGGTAGGGCCAGGTGCAAGAGAAGCTTGCTCTGAAAGTCCCTGTCCGTCCTCCCCTTGCTGCTTTAAGGAAACACTTTGGCTGTTTGCCCTTTATCCAACTCTACTTCCTTCTCATCCCTTCCGCAAGGGCTGCTCACTAGAGTACTCACTATTATCCTTCCCTCTCCGATCTTGCACTTAGCCCAGTAGTTTCTTTGAACCTTTATTAAGTTTCATTTTAGGCTGGGAGAAGTAAAATGGTCCCTAGAGAGAGAAAGCAGAGAGAAAGGAAATTTACAGAGAACTGGATTAATTTTTGTTGCATAACCACGATGCACATAATTTTATCTTTACCTTTTCCTTTGCATTCTGATAAAACTCTACAATTTTTCTTATGCATCACTGATTTAAATGTCTCCAGTTTTAATTCTACTGTTTATTGATTCCCACGAACATTTCATTTCTGAAATTGCACTTTTTTCTTTGAGATTTTTAATTTTTAAAAAGCTTTAATTGGGAAGTGGATGTGGCTCCAGTAATTGAGCACCTGCCTACCACATGGGAGATTGAGCACCTCCCTGCCACATGGGAGATCCTAGGTTCCATTCTCAGTACCTACTGGAGAAGATGAGCGGTACAGCTGGCTGGTGTGGTGAGCTGATGCAACAAGATGAAACAACAAGGAGACAGAAAGAGGAAACACAATGAGAGACAAAATAAAGCAGAGAGTGGAGGTGGCTCAAGGAGTTGAGCACCTCTCTCCCACATGGGAGGTCCCAGGTTCAGTTCCCAGTGTCTTCTAAAGAGAAGATGAGTAGGCATAAGAGAGCACACAGCGAATGGACCCAGAGCAGACATCGAGCACAAACAACGAGGGGACATACATAAATAAAAATAAATATAGTAGAAAGACATTAATTGAATCCCTCTTTTCATGCAAGTTGTTCTTTTTATAGTTCCTTGCTCCTGTTTTACAACCTCTTTATTTTTCTTTTAATTTTGTAAGGGCTTCTAGGAAAATGTGTGCTTCCTGCCTCATATCTTATTACATGTATTCATGGGGTATGTGTAAGTCCTGTAATGCAACACCCAGTTCTCATCCCTTTTACTATCTTCATATTGAGAGTTGTAAGCTATGAATTGATGTGGAGGAGAAAAAGTTGATGAGAATACAATAGTTTGTTTTTGGGTGGCAACTGTTGGATCATACCTCCTCTGTGTTTCTCCCAGTTATTTGGGTTCCCGGTGTGAAATGGGTATGTGTAGTCTAGACCACTCCAAATTGCTCCATTAGTAGAAATTCTCCTAGATTTAGTGTCATTCTTTTATCTTTAGTTCCTAGTATTGTTGTCAGTTTTGACCCTTTATGGTGTCTACATGTGTATTTGAAGAAGACACAATTTACCAATCTGGTGTTTTGTCTGTCTTTATGTTTTCATCTGTTATACAGATATATGTCTTCATGGTAAAAACATCAAAAAATATAGAAGAATGTAAAATAAAAATTCCCCCAGATTTTCCTTGATCTCCCATTCCTAATTCCTCAGATGTAAACACTATTGGAAGTGCCTTATATATATGTATAAAGTTTTTCTATGTATATTCATTCATATGTATTTTATTTTTGTACAAATGGAATTTTACTCTGCAATCTGTTCTGTAATTTGCTTGCTCTTTTTTACTTTACAATCTATCTGAAAATTTTTTTTCATCCTAGACAAAGCTGTTTCATTAAAAAAATTGGTCACATGTGTTCCTTTGCATGCGTTCCCCTTAGTATTCAATACTATCAACCATTGTTTCTTCATGGACACTGTTTCACCCCGAGCTCTATAGTTCTGACAAATCTTATCTCTCCTTTTGCATTCCACATTTCTTGCTTCATATGCCATTCTCTCTGGTTCCCCTTTCCAGGATGTTTATTCATTGCCACTGAATTCCATTTCTTGCACTTGTGTCATTCTACTCTCTTTTCAGTCTTGGTTCTCTTATGATACTTGAAGTAGCCACTGAGAATTTAAAAGGATATAGATTTTTATAAAATCTTCACTCCACCATTAAATTCCATGTGACTTTAGGAAAATTTATTAATTTCTCTCACATTTAGTTTCCTAACTACAAAATGATGATAACAGTGTTTAACTTGAGCAGGGATTACGAGGATTATAGAAAATAATACTTATGAAGAAGCTAACTTACTTCCTGACATTTAGATTACTCTTTATAATTTTTATCTAGAAAATTGCTTATAAAATGATGGGTTGCTACCTCAAAATTTTCTATATTGTGTAATTAAAATGTTAAGAGCTTTGAATTTCAAAAAGCTAGGGAACAATTTATATTTTCTGAGAAAGCCTATAATGGTATTTCCTAAACTGCTGTATACACTGTTGTTTTGTAGAATAGTAATAATTGTTGTGAATTTTAAGGAAAAAAAAGCACTCCATGTTCAAATAGATTTGGGAAAAGCTTGGTTAAACTAAGTTAAGTAGGTTTTTATGTGTGTGCAAGAACTTTAGAACATTTAATATACTTCTGTGCATTGTGAATATCTAGTAGGAGGAATTTGGTCTTTGAATTTTCTGAATGTATTTCCCTGTAAAACTTCTCTATCACCTTTTTTGTAATATATAACTCTCAGAACATTTATTACTATCTCTTATAATGAGTATTCTTTAAAAAAATTGGGAAATGCCATCTTAGACCCTCCTTTCTCTGTTGCATGTACTTTTTTTTTTTTAAGACCTGGAAATCATATTATGTGAAAAGCAACCTTCCACATACATAAAAGTAAGGTAAAGGACAATGTAAATATAGAGAATATATTAAAATCAGTAACACCTCAGAGAAATATGAAGAATCATGTATAAGGATGTTCAGGATAACACTATTTGTAGTAGCAAATAGCCATTATTAAATGCATAATACAAATAGTGCAGATGCATACAATGGAATCCCCTCAACAATTAAAAGAATAAATTAAATCTAAATATGGAAACATGGATAATATCAATAAATTAAGAAGCAGAATAAAATGCACTTAGGAGTAATAGGATGGGGAGCATTTTGAGGAACAGGATTGAAACAAGCAGATAAAGGTGAGAATTCCTCCAACCACCAGGTGACTCAGACTGGCAGAAGCAAGCTGCCACATCCTGAGCTGCCCCATGGGGAGGTACCACGGGGCGACAACCCCTGTGGGACTGAGGCCCTCAGTCGTCAGCCTGCTTGAAGAGCTGAAGCCGGCCAGTAACCATGTGGATGAACTTGGAAGCTGAACTTTTCCAATTAAGCCTTCACATGGGAATGCATTCCCAGAAGACAGCTTGAAGGTGACCTCATGAGAGACACTGAGCCAGAGGAGCCCACTCAGCCACACCTGTCCTAGAGAAACTATGATTGGAATGTTGTTGTTTCCAGTCACTAAGCTTTGGAGGTAATTTGTTTATATGTAAATAGATAACTAATACAAGCAACAAAAACCTTTGGAAATCCTTGAGGAATCCCACTTTCAGCCACTTTCAGATGTAGAAACTGAGGGCAAGAAAGAGAAAAAGCACTTGCATAAGTCTGGACACAAGGAAACAAATTCAATAAAGCCACCAAACTCTCTTGTTAAAAAAAGAAAGGAGTACAAGCCATCAGTGCTACAGAGAGGATGAGAATCAATCCAGACTCTACATCTGAGATCCAAGAAAAAATTTTAAATGAAAAATAAAATCAATGAGTTTACACTGATTTAGCAATAATGGGAAAACTGTGCAATGGGGGTAAAGTATAAAATAGGAATGATTTAGCGAAAAACAAGTAGAACCTATATGAAAATAAAGCAAAACAGACTTTTAAAGGTGAAGGTTAAAAAAATATATATTTGTACAATACCAGGTTTTGGATAGAAAGATAACATTTTCTTATGAGGTAGTACTGTATTTTTTTTTGTTAACCAGGGAGGTGCTGTCACTAACTTCCCATTGGCAAGGCCTGCCATGAGTTGGGACACCGGTGATTATAAACAGTGACAGGCATCTCAGGACTGTCCGTAAGGTCCTCTGTACTGTGTTTTCTTCTTTGAATGGACCTAATGGTCCTGTGAAGGTTTTGAATCTATGATCTTTGCCTCATTTGCATCATGCCCTGACCATTTAGCTTTCTTGATGAAATTATACTTTCCATGAATGAAAATTTTAGTAAATTTACAGTAAAAAGGTAAAATAAATTCCATTGAGAGCCTAAATGAGATTTATAGTCAGAGCTAATTCTTACTATAATAACTTTCTCTAGAAGCAGCCTGTAATTCTAAATGACAAAAAGGACCCATTTTAAAAATGTGCATGGACATAAACATGATTCTGCCAATGAGAATATTCAAAATTATGCTTTGGTCACCCTGAAAAAATGTATTGTTCCTCTGATTTAATGCAGACTGAGTCCCAGAAGACCATTGTATTACACACACTTGGAGGCACTGTGTTGGAGGGGGACAGGCGTTTCGTCATTCAGCTGACATCCACTGATAAAGTAGAAATATCCCCAGTGAAAGGTAAGAGAAACTCACCTTTGGGTAAATTAAAATTAAAAAGTAGATCCTCAGAAAAAATAGCCTAATAATCAACAGCTAAAAAGATAGTTAGATTTTATAATTCCTAAACTATTTGTATATTATCAAATTAAAATATAAAGATGACGTTTTCCACTTATAGGTAACAAATTTAAAAAACTGTAATACCCGATGTTAATAAGACCATAGGTCAAAGACTTCATACTGCTTATCATTGTGATTCTTTTTGAAATAACGATGTTCCTTATAGTGATATTTCTAAAATAAAATGTGGAAGATTCCTAAGTTGTCCAACAGTGAGAGATTGGTTAAATGTGACAGAATCCTATGTAACCATTTGCAATACAGAAAAACCCTTAATTACATTAAAAATTAAGAACACTTAATGACATGGATAGTTGTTATGATAAAGTAGGTATCATAGCAGCATGTTCAATATAATCCCATTTTTATTTCATGCCTCATATACATGTGTTTGGAATTATTTACTTGGAATATTAATAGTGGTCTTTGATTACATGTATTAAAACATGTACAGTAATCACAAACTGCTTTTGTAATAAAAAGTTATTTTACAGTTTTGCATTTTATTATGTTTCATGTTTAGCCCATCTATACCTGTTTTCTTTTGAAAATAGTTTTAGATATTTTGACATTTCAGAAGTAGGCATCATCATTCACGTTTGCCCCCATATACTCTATGAGAATCTGTTTTTTGTATCTGTAGAGAAAGGATTAATAGTTCTAAAATGTTCTTATTGTACTACAAATAATAATCACACACACAAAATGATTCACTACCTTTGTTATGAAGACTTGGCAACTGCTAAATGTCTTTTTTGCAACTAAGCATTCCATCCTAAGTAGAGGTTTGTGTCTGAAAGCAGAATTCTATGGCCAAGGCGATTCTCAAATTGTAGAGATTATCACCACACATACGTGGGGTAGTTATTCGTTCTGAACTTTTATCTAAGAGTATGTTCCAACAAGCCTGTCAGGGAAGCATACCATTCCTCCATATCCTTCTCTAAGTCTCACATTAGCTCAGTTTTCTACATCACATTAAAATTACAGGGCTGATATTATATAAACTGGCTGGACACAAGAGCAAGAATATATCAGTGAATTGGTGCAAATCATTTATCAACATCAAAGATATAATTAAAAATATATTTCTCTCTGACAGTGACATATTTGCATATGACAAACCAGTCAAGATTTCATTAACCTTTTTTCAGAGAAAAGAGGATATAGTAATCCACTGTTAGGAGATTACAGCAATCCAGTGTGAAGAGAGCATAGCAATCTAGTGTTGGGAGAGTACAGCAGTATTAGCAATCCAGTGTGAAAACAGGATTAGCAATCAAGTGTGAAAAGAAGACAGCAATCCAGTGTAAATAGAGTATAGCAATCCAATGTGAAGATAATACAGTACTAATGTAAGGCAAATGATAGAATAAGAAAATTAAATATAAAAAGCACCCCCTGGAATTCTTGCTTTTGTGATACAATCCATTGACACTGAGCTGCAATATGGTTACTATAAAAGTGAATTAATGCAAATAGAATACTTGCTTATCATGTGAGCATAAGTGGAATTGATGTCCACTTTCTCCTGCCCCATTTGTTAAGCATTACTAAGGTGTCACCTTGGGTTAGTTGCCTCTACATCTTCAATAGATGTGCCGCAATGTACTCATTAGTAAAATGGGGCTAATGAAAGTACCTAACATATGAATGCCATGAGGATTAAATGGGTTAGTATATGTAAAGAGCTTAGAAAATTGCTTGGCATATATGAAATGCATATACATGTTTGTTATAAAAGTGGCATATATTGCCTTCAATTTAGGTAGTGCATCAATAGTCATTCGGGGAGATAAGGGAACCTCAGGAGAAATTGGGATAGCTCTGTCATCTCGGCACGTTCTCATCGGGGAACCCTCAGCAAAATATAATGGCACTGCTATAATTAGGTAAAAGTATCATAATTTTTCTTTACCTATATGAAGTTTTATTTAAATAATTAGCATTGTTTCCTGCCTTAAATACATTGTTCTCAATATTTAAATAGACTTCAAGGGTTCATTTTATATATTGATAGAGCATCTTGTATGTGTGTGTGTGTGTGTGTGGAGAACAAAATATTGTCAGAAATTGAAAATATATCCTGACCTACCTTAATGTTAGATCATGAGGAAGTTTCTGACTCTTGAGTGATTCGTGCACAGAAAAAAACACTGAATTAAGATTGAAAGTCTATGCTTAAGCCCCATTCTGTTATTAAATGTTTAATAAAAGCATTACTTCATTTCCATGAACCTTGTATGTCTTGGCTACAAAACCATTCTGAAGAAAATTGCCTAGATCAAGCATTTTATGATTCTAAATGTTTTAAAATTAGGACCTATCATGTAACTAAATTAGTTATGCTCATAGGCAAGTTTGCTTACCTCAATTTTCTCATGAGGAATGGGCCATCAAATATCAATGGAGTAGCTGGATTTGATTTTAATACTTTTATTTTTTCATTGTTTTCCATTAGCATAAGTTGTTTACAGAATTTTGTTAGCCTATTTCTATTTGGTACCTTGTGTGTTATGTGCAAAGTCTATACATGCTTCTTTTTTGTTCTGTTGAACCATCCACTTTTCATGTGAAGCTTTTGTCAGAGTTCTTGTCAAGATATATTTATACTTGTTTAGTACTTTGGATGTAACTGTCTTGGAATTATAATACTATTTGCAGCTTATAGTTGATAGATGATATTTAAAAGCACAAATATCTTGAAATATCTTGAAATAAATGAAAATTGTTCAAAGACACAGAAAATGTGTAGGAAAAGTTCCTTCCATAAAAATGTATTGAAATACATGTGTGTGTGTTGTAGCCTTGTTCGTGGCCCAGGGATTTTGGGGGAAGTCACGGTGTCCTGGAGGATAGTCCCCCCTTCAGTGGGGGAATTTGCAGAAACATCAGGAAAACTGACAATGCGGGATGGACAGTCTGCAGCCATTGTGTTAATACAGGTATCAGTGATACTGGTTTCTATCATGCCCTTTGCTCTATGGATGTGTCTGGGAGGGGAGAAGCGGGAGCTCATATTAGTTTGTTGTTTGAGTGGTAAATACTTTTCTTTAAATTTTACAGAATCTGCTTTTAATGATTACTTTTGTCTTTCTCTAGGCTTTGAATGATGACATTCCTGAGGAAAAGTGTTTCTATGAGTTTCAGCTCACTGAAATCAGTGAGGAAGGAATGCTGAGTGATTCCAGTAGAACAGCCAATATCACAATGGCGGCCAGTGACTTTCCCTATGGACGATTTGCCTTTTCACATGAGCAACTTCAAGTGTCAGAGGAAGCACCAAGGGTAGAGTGTGAAATGCTTAAGATCTTAAATATAATTTTGTTTTACTCTTGTGAAGTGGTCTTTAAAAGGTGTTCTTGTTCATATCATATTCCAAAGTTACCACAGATTAATTTGATTCTCAAATCATGATTTTAACATATATCTTTAAACATAATTCCAGTAAATAGAATCCTTAAGTAGAGACAGTAAAAGTTAAGTATTGACTGGTAGATTAAACATTCAAATCAAACAATGCTTCTTACGTAGGTCAATGTAACAGTTGTCCGTTTGGGTGGATATTTTGGCCACGTGAGACTCTGGTATGAGACTATGAGTGGAACGGCAGAAGCAGGCTTGGATTTCACTCCTGTGGCTGGGGAGCTCCTTTTTGAACCAAGGGAGATAGCAAAAAGTGTGCCCATTGCAATACTTGATGACGACCTTCCTGAAGGCTTTGAGGAATTTTCTCTGTCAATTACGAAGGTGGAACTCCAAGGAAGGTAAAGAGGAAAAGAGTATTCAAAAAATGAAAAGAAAAGAGAAAGAAAGAAGGAAAGAGAGAGTAAATGCTCAATTGTATAGCGATAAGTATTGAACTGTAAAGCAGTTCTTTCTCTGCTCTTTATCAGGACAGACCCTAGTAGGGAAATTATGATAAAGGCTCAGTTTTATATATTTTTTCAATCTTGTAAAATATATTTTTGTCCCTCAAAGCTAAAAGTGTATGTTTCTCAATTAGAATAAGAAAAGTCATAAAGGCAGAAGCTAGAACACGGGTCACCAGGGGCTGGGGAGATCTGAGAAGGGGAGTTAAAGCTTAATTGGTACAGAATTTCTGTTGGGGTGATGGAAAAGTTGTGGTGGTAGATGATGTTGATAGTTGCGCAAACATTGTGAATGTAATTAACATGAATATATTTACCTATATCTGTGGTTAAAAGGGGCATTTTAGATTATATATATGTTACTGAAAAAAAAAAATTGGAAGTTGCCAGGCTTTTAAAGGGAGGGAAGAATGAATTGGTGGACCGCAGGGAATTTTTAGGGCATTGAAACTGTTCAGTGTGATACTCATACAACTGTATAAAACAAAGTCAATCCTAATGTGAACTAATGTATCAGTATTTGGTTGATCAGTTTTAGTAAATGTACCATGCTGAGCTAGATGTTAGTAATAGGGGAAACTGGGTGAGGGAAGGGGTCATATGGGAATCCTCTATACTTTCTGAGCAATTTTTCTGTAAACCAAAAACTGCTCTAAATATAGTATTTTAATTTAAAAAAGAGTAATGTTATATGGATGGATTCTGTCAGAGAGCTACTTATTTCCCATTTTAGCCATTCTGTAGGGAAGCTAAAGAATGCTTTCAGAATACTTTCTTTAAGAAGATATCGGAAGTTTCCACATAAAAAGTGAAATAGTATCATTTTGAAGGAATCTGTTCCTTTAGAAAGTTCCCACAAAACTTTGAAATAAATTAGTAGCATAATCACAGATTTTCCAATTCTGGACTTGACAAGTATTAGAATAAAATCCCCCAAAGTGAAAACATTAAAAACAAAACAAAAGACTTTATGTTTCTCTGGTGTGAATTCATTCTATGTGGCCCTGAAATTGAACGTAGCACGTCAGTGAGGAAATAGCATAATTGTTCTCTAGGCTAAAATCAGTTTCAGTTGCAAAATTTGCTTTCCCCTATTTTTACACCTGTGAATGTACTGGAATGAGAAGTATTCCTTTCCTCAGTATCTTTGAAGGCTGAATTGTATTCTCTGTGTGTAAATCGGGGTAGGCTTTGCCCGATAGCAGTTTTAAAAAGGGGAAAAAATTCCAAAGATATTTGGCCGTTAATATGCATTGTCTTCACTGGACGTCAATCATTAATATATTGAACTACTTTCATTTTCTGATTTAGTTGGGGCACACTCAGATGATGGGGCTAGCAAACATCATTAAAACGCTTACAAACCCACAGGTAGAGCAGATATCTCTGCATTGATATATTGCACAGATTCAAAAGATAGAGCCTTCAACAAGAATAATATTTGCATTTATATATGTCTTAAAGAAAATCTTGTGCATGAAAATGTTTTTACATTTGTTATATAGATGCCAAGTTTAAAAGCTTTCTTTAACAAAAACTTTTTCACTCAGTGACTTAGGTAGATTATCATTATACCTGTGGGCTCACATACCTTCAAATTTTAGGTTTCCCAAAAATGATGCTAGAATATGGCATTACACAAGTAAATGACCCCCTTTTATAGAGAATAGAGGCATTGATTATAATTGGTTTCCTCAGAAATTATTTTCTCCAATCTTGATGGTTTAGCTTGAAATATCATTAGTGTTACGACACTAATTATTATCTCATTAAAGTAACTCTCTCAACCTAAAACTATAAATTTCAAGCCCAGCTAGTTTATCGTCTTTGAGCACACTCTAGTTTAATGGATATTCTCTGCCTTGGCTTGTTACTGAAGTAGTTGTTGATGTTGTATGCCCAGCCTGAGAGCTTTTGCCAAATTTTTCCCTATTTTCTAATAGTTTTATTATCTTCCCATTGCCCACGTTTAGTAACTAGTGCATTAGTTTGGTTTCATTAGGGGAGTAATAATTGGAAGCAGTACAAAAACCCATTTCAGTCTTTTTTCTGGGAAAAAAAAAGAGGATATCTTAGTTTTGGGAACTTTAATAAGGATTAAAAGGTCTAATAAGATTAAGTAATAGAAGCTAAGAGGACCCGTCAATTCATGCCGAGAAATTATATATGCCTTCTGTTCTATTTTTATATTTTTATGACTTTGCAAGAGGGTATGATTTTACCATCCAAGAAAATGGACTTCAGATAGATCAACCTCCTGAAATAGGAAACATCTCCATAGTTCGAATCATAATAATGAAAAATGATAATGCAGAGGGCATCATTGAATTTGACCCAAGATACACTGCCTTCAAAGGTAGGTTAAGTTTCCTTTACTGTAGTTTACCACCACTTTCTGAATTACAAGTATCTGAACTTGACATTATCAGTTTTAATTCCCCTATGTGAATTTTCTAAGTTCAGCATGCACACGATTTTATGTCCTTATATATGTTTACATATTTATTTTGAAAATATATTTTGAGTTATGTTTGGGCAGTAATGAACCTTATTTGTGCTGGACAAGGCTGAAGAGTTAAGCAATAGGCAATATAAAGAATCCTTTTTTCACCTCAGGATTATTGAAATGTTTCGTTTCAGACATTTTAATAAAATTCTGATTTATCCAATACTTAATTTTCTTTCAGATTAGAAATCAAGCAATATTTTCCTTGGCTACAAATGCAGGTGTTATGTGGATCCCTGACCTTGGATCTTGCTTTGTCCAGAGACTTCCTAACAGCAGCTTGCTTATAATGGCCAGTTCTCCCCTGCTGTGGTACAATGCAGAATATGTGGCCATAGTTCCTCTTGGGTAGAAAGAGGTGACTGCCCTTCTAGAGCATTATTTTATTCAAAGGCAGAATATGAATAAGTCTTTTAAGATAAAAATATTATCCTCTGATTGTCAATTTATTGACTTCATTGTTGTTACCAAGACTCTTTATCTAGTCACTGAAAATTTTTTTGAAAATTACATTAGGAGTTGATTTATATTGACTTTATAAGTAAAGTCTTGGAAGACATCATTCTGGGAACTTTATTCTAAAGCTAGTAAAAATCATGTTGCATTTTTGCATTCCAAATGAGTCCTGGAATTTTTTTTTTCTGTTAACTCATTTCTGTTTGCTTAACTATCTTAGGGGAACCTTGGACAAGGCATGTTTACACTTACAAATGCAAGTTCAGTATTGTTTAATTATATTTAATGTGAACTCTGTTAATGATATTTTAATATGAGAGGTTTTCAAGAAATAGTTATTTTTAAAAGAATTTTAAAGTTGAAATGAAGAATTGAAGATTCGTTTTGAGGTTCACAAGTAGTTTTCATAGGAACTGAAAAAGTAATAGAATGGTATTTTTATTTGGACTATAAACATTCCTATGTTATAAATAATATTGACCTCAATTATTGATATCTTATTTCTTGTATTTCCACCAAATACATAGAAGCAATAATGGTTTCCTTTGAATACACATATTTTAGTGTTTTTCCTATACATCTAGCATTGTCTTTGAAAGCAGGTTTTATATGTAAAACCCAGAAGGATTCCTATGCTAATGATTAAATAGGTTATTTAAATTTTAACTTACAATGCTCACTGTAAATTTCAACTTTTGATAAACTATATTCCTCTTAAAAAATGTGTCCTGAAATTTTCACTAATGGTTGTTTTTAAATGATAGAATGAACTACGGAAATATTTAAGTGCTTACACTGTACTGTCATATTTAATTTCTTTGTTTAATTTTCCTGAACTCTTATTAAAAGTTAGTTGTTTTGCCTGGTGATTTAGTTAGTTTCCTATGCTGCTCAAAGTACGTACCGTGAAATGGTTGGGTTAAAAAATGAGAATTTATTCATGTTTTTTGAAGAAAATGTCCTGGCCTCATCAGCGCATTGCTTTATTCCTGAAGACCAGCTCCTTGCACTTTTTGGCTTTTTGTGACATGGCAAGGCATATGGTGGCATCAGCTGGTTGATCCCTTTTCTTCTGGGTTTCATTGATTTCAGCTCCTTGCTTCTGTGGCATTCTCTCTCTCTTTCTGAAATTCATTCTTTTTTTAAAGGAGTCCAGTAATAGGATTAAGACCCATCCTGGGCCATGCCTTAACTGAAGAGACTTCATCAAGAGGTCCTACTCACAGTGGCTTCACTCTTAGAGGAATGGATTAGATTTAAGAACATGTCTTTTTAGTATATACACGGCTTCAAGCCACCACACCTGGCCTACCAGTTAATTCCAAATTCCTCTTGCAGTGGAGGAAGATGTCGGGATGATCATGATTCCGGTGCTGAGACTGCGTGGGACTTATGGCCATGTGACCGCTGATGTCATCGCTCAGAGTGCCTCTGCCACTCCTGGTGGTGTCAATTATATACTGCATGGTCGTTCGGTCACCTTTCAGCATGGGCAGAACTTAAGTTTTATAAATATCTCCATCATTGATGACAATGAAAGGTAATACTATTTTGTGATACAGGAAGTAAAATGAGCATGTGTAAAGCATGGATATTATGCTCTAATCCTTATATATGTGTTGATAACAGACTTTTAAATAATACATGTGCCCACTGAGAAGCAACAAATCAACTTTTGGGCATGCTGAGGGAGAGTGACAGACTGTTGTGGCTGCATATGTCACTTTTTTCAATTAGAAGAAATAAATTTTTTTTTTGTTTCAGACGTGCAGAAGTCTAATCAGAATGTATAAATATCCTTCAATTCACTTCCTTAATGCATTAAGCAATTAAAAAGAGAAGAGGAAAGTGATAATTGGCTCAGGTTATATAATATTGATGTTGATATTCATGCCTTTAGCTGAGCACCCTCTTCTTACCACTTGATGTGTGACTACTGTGCCTTGAATATGCATGACCAATTTGGAAAATGACTAGCTATTTGGATTTTAGAAGCATTTTAATATGTTTAGGCTCACAGAATTACTCCTTGCAATGCAGTGAATTTGAGGAGCCCATTGAAATTCTGCTGGCTGGTGCTACTGGTGGAGCGGTCCTTGGGCGCCACCTAGTGAGCAAAATCACGATTGCCAAGACTGATTCCCCTTTTGGAGTTCTAAGATTTCTCAATCAAAGCAAAATTTCTGTTCCTAACCCCAGTTCGACAATGATTCTATCCTTGGTGCTGGAGAGGACTGGAGGACACTTGGGAGAGATTCAGGTAGAGTTATTCATCTCATGATTTTAAAAATAATTGTGATATATGGCATATGGTGTTGGATTTCATATTCCCCACATACATTCAATTATTTAGTCACAATCAATAAATATTAATTCCTTAGTAGGCGTTATAAAATAGATTATGAGTCCTATGAAATACGTAAAAATTTATGAGGCATACAGCTGTCCTAATGGCACTCTGGAGAGCAAGTTAGAAATTAAAGAATGATTCTGATAAAATGCATTAATTCAATTAATACTTGTTGAGAACTTTCTGTGTTCTAGGCCCAGTTCCAGGTCCTGAGTATACCCTGGTGGACAAGACAGACTTTATTTCTGTTCTCACAGAATTTTCATTCTAGTAGGAAAAGTTTTACAATAAATACTAAAATCAATAAAAAGAAAATTATCCGGTGACCATAAGTGTTCTGAGTGTGAAATAGAGAGACCTGATCATGGGTGACCTGTTGGCTACTTTAGATTGGGTGGTAAGGGTAATATATAAGCCAAAAGCTGTATGAGGAGAAAGGGACAGTCATGTGACTATTAGAAGGATGAGTATTTGTAGCAGAAGGAAAACCCTATGCTGAGGAGAAGCTTGAAATGTTTGAGGTATAAGTCTGTGAATGGGGGCATAGAGGTGAAGGGATAATGGCACAAGATAGACCAGATTGGGCAATAGATTTTTTTTTTAAGATTTTATTTATTTCTCTCCCCTTCCCCCCTCCAACCCCCCTTTTCTGCTCTCTCTGTCCATTCTCGGTGTGTTCTTCTGTGTCCACTTGGATTCTCGTCATGCAGCACCAGGAAACTGTGTTACTTTTTTATTGCGTCATCTTGCTGCATCAGCTCTCCATATGTGCAGCACCACTCTTGGGTGGGCTATGCTTTATTTGCGTGGGGCAGCTCTCCTTGCGGGGTGCACTTCTTGCACGTGGGGCACCCCTATGCGGGGGGCAACCCTGCGTGGCACGGCACTCCTTGAGCTCAGCAGCACTGCGTGTGGGCCAGCTCACCACACAGGTCAGGAGGCCCTGGGTATAGGACCCTGGACTCTCCATATAGTAGGCGGATGCGCTGTCAGTTGAGCCACAACCGCTTCCTGGGCAATAGATGTTTGATCATATAAAGCCTCCAAAGTTAGGTGAAGATTTTATTCCAAGTGAAAACACGATGCTAATAGAGAATTTTAAGCAGGGGAATTAAATCATTGCATAGTGATTTTAAGCAGTTCATTTGTGGCCGCTGTGAAGAAAATGGATTGTCAAGATGCCAGAACAGAAGCAGAGAGAACAAATAGGAGAAAGGTGGAGATGGAGAGAGCCAGAAATGAGTAGACATGGAGTATGCATTGGAGGAAAAATTTCTTGACCTAGAAGTAGCAGGAAAGAGGAATCAAGGATAACTCCTAGAAATTTAGCTTGAGCAACTGGTTAAATTGTAGTGAGTTTTATTGAGAAGTAGAAAGTTGTAGTTTTGTTTTGGCTGTGTTAACTTGAGATATCCATTAGACATCCCAATGGAGGGGTCAGAGGGGCGGGTGGATGTTGTGCTTATTGGGGTCAAGGTTTGGTCAGATTTGTATGGTTTTGACACATATGGAGTCGTCTGAAACCACTGGAATTAAGGGGGCATAGACAGATGTGATGGACATACAACTGATCCCTGGGCTCTCAGCATTTAGGGATCAGAGCATCAGGAACTAGCAAAGAAGACTGAAAAGTAAAGGAGGAAAACTGTGAAGGTAGAGTATCATGTAAGCCATCAGAGACTAGATGGTGTTTCAAGAAGAGGGAGCTGGTAAACTGTCCAGTGCTGATGGAAGATTAAGATGCAAATAGAACAAATCAATTTTCTTTTTTTATAAGATTAGACTAAAAAATATAATTTTAAATTGCAGAAACATTAACAAATACATTGTTATAATAAAATTGTTTCTCATAATAATTTATGAAAATTTCTGTTCATTTTACACTGAAAATTTAAGGAAGTTTATTTAGAAGGGACTGCACACCGACCAGACTTCTTGTACTGTTTTATTGTCTTATTCAGTTAGGTTTTTAAATTCATATAATAAACTTTATTTTTAAAGAAATTTAAGATTACAGAAAAGTTACATTGAGAAGTATAGGGAATTCCCATTTACCCCATCCCTTCCACCTCCCATGTATTCCCCTATTAATAACATTCTCTATTAGTGTGGTATATTTGTTACAATTGATGAATAGGTACTGAAGCATTTCTACTAACCAAAGTCTATAGTTTACATTATGGTTTGCACTTTGTATATACAGTTTTAAAGGTTTTAACAAAATATATAATGGCCTGTATCTGTCATTGCAGCATTATGCAGAGCATTTTCAATGCCTCCTGTTCTACCTTTTCTTCCCCCACCTCCCCTAAGAACGTCTGGTCACTATTCTCTTTATATCAATGTTATAAGTTCTCCCATTACTGCAATAATAATAAGTCTACTTTAGTCCATAGTTGCATTCCCCCATTATATTTGTTTAGATAGATTTTAATGGGCAGAACCTGTGCACGAAGTAGGACAGTGTTGTACTACAGAAATTTAAATTGTTAAATTTTTTGTAATGTATGTTATATTCAGACTTTATATGTTACTTTTACCTTTTATATTTTTGCTATCCTGTAGTAACGACAAATGACCAAATAATATTTTTCTTTTGTTTTATTCATGAAAACTGATATTCTATATGTGTGTTTTATTTATGAAAACTGATATTTAAAATGTGTGTAGTTTATATTTGCATTTATAATTATTTTTAACAAAAATATAAGAGTTATGAAAATAAGACTTTACTGGATATAACCTAGAATTATTTTCACATATATTTTTTCTAACACTACATATCACAAATAGTTGGTTTTTTAAAAAACTAATATCTCTATTAAAACCCTGTAGGTGAACTGGGAAATAGTAGGACCGAATTCTCAGGAAGCCTTACCACCACAGAACAGTGACATTGCAGACCCAGTGAGTGGGTCCTTCTATTTTGGAGATGGAGAAAGTGGATTGAGAACCATAATTTTGACAATCTATCCTCATGAAGAAATTGAAATTGAAGAAACTTTCATTATTAAACTTAAACTTGTGAAAGGAAAAGCTAAATTAGATTCCAGAGCTAAAGATGTTATATTAACAGTAAGTATGATTTTGTTTTTCCAAGAAAATTTGGATTTAAAGATTAACCAGAAAATACATTTACATTTCTTGAAACTGTACAGCTAATGATAAATCAAAAATTATAAAACCAAATGAAGTCATGATATTTCTGATGGGTGAATTTTCTGGATTGTTATTCTAGTTCATTACATAGTCTGATCATTGGTAATTTTTAAGGAAATGTTTTAGTATAGTCATAAATACTTATTTTAAAGCTTTTAAGAAAATTTGGTCTTTGGGACCTCATTTGGTATTATTTGGCATTTATAGAGAGGAGGTATTTGTTATATCATCCTAAATATAGTATTCCTTTGTAATTAAAGTACATAAAAATACCAATTAGTCCTAAATGAGATTGATTGAAGGAAGAATGGTACTTGTTTAGTTAGCACAGTGATGGACAAGGTGGAAATGACCTGAATTCAGTGTATTTGGTGTGAACAGCCTGGGTCATCCAATAGAAACTGCAAGGATCGTCCAGTAGAAAGTGCCACAAGGATGCTGAAAACAATGTAGGGAGATTGAACATTTTTTAAGTATGTGAAAGTATACTTTTTAAGTATGGGATCTTTTTGCCTCTCTCCAGTATATATCATGGCTAGTAGGAAAAATGAGCTAAAATTAACTGATTAAATGAAGCAAACATGAGGTGAATAAAATAAAATTCAGGCACTAAATTCCTGTCCTGGGATTCTACAAAGTGCAGTTTTCTGGACACTTATTCCCATTATTCTTGGGGAATAGGAACATACTTATTTTAGACAACAGTCAGTGTAGTAAAGAAGGTTTAAAAAAAAACAGGTAGCTAGGCAGATATCTTAGTTGACCTGGCTGCTATGACAAATAGCACACAATGAGTCGGCTTACCAATAGGAATTTATGGGCTAGAAATCCAAAATCAAGGCATCAGCAAAGCATTATTTCTCACTGAAATCTGAGTCGTTCTGGTGCTGGCTTGCCATAATCCTTGGGGTTCCATGGTTGCAACTCTGCCTCATCACATGGTATATTAGTCAACCTAAGGGGTACTGATGCAAAACTCCAGAAATTGATTGGTTTTTATAAAGGTTATTTATTTGGGGTAGAAGCTTACAGATACCAGGCCATAAGCATAAGTTACTTTCCCTCACCAAAGTCTGTTTTCACATGTTGGAGCAAGATGACTGCTGATGTCTACAAGGGTTCAGGCTTCCTGGGTTCCTCTCTTCCAGGTCCTGCTTTCTGGGCTCAGGTTCTCTAGTTTCTCCACGAAGTCAGCTGTAGACTATGAGGCACTCTAGGTTTTGCTTCTCTCCACAAGGTCAACTGTAGACTATCAGGCAAATGGCCCTGTCTCTCTCCCTAGGGCTTCTGCTGTGTCTAAGGAGACGTCTCTGTTCCTTTGTGTTCTCCTAGCTCAGGTCCTCTATTCCTGGGGCTTGCTTTTCTTTCCTCTGTGAGCTTACTTCCCAGGGTTCCAGCTTAAGGCTTCAGCATCAAATTCCAAGCTCAAAACTCCAACATCAAAAACCCTCAACTCTGAGAACCAGCAAGAAGGAAGCTGAGTAAGGTGCTCCTAGAGTCAGCTTCTGCTTCAGGGCAGTTAGTAAACACCCAGAGCTATCTGAAGCTAGCTGAAGCACCTGTTTGGGGACTCCAGGAGGCCAGAAGATCATCCTACAACATACTTGAAGGAATAGAAGGAGCAGACTGCCCACCTGCAGAGAAGACTCATAGGTAGAGCACTCCAAGCCATGGAGGCCAGTGTCCATCCTCCACAGGAGGCACAAGCCAACTTGGGAGCTGGAATTGAAAGCTCCACTTAACCAAAATGGGGGAGGAAGAGGTGATTGGGCACCAATTTCAGCTACTGATGAGTAAATTCAGTGAGCTAAAGTATAATCCTGAAAACAGCTCAAGTTTGAACCTGTCCAAGTCAGTAAGAGGCCTGTAGCTGCCATCTTAACTCTGCGCCTGGCATGAGGGGAAGCAGGCTGGATTGAAAATCTCAGTGCTGGTGGGGTCTGGCTTTTTTCCCCCCAGGTCAGATTGCAGCTCCAGCCTAGGCCCAAGTGCCACCATCAGCAGGGAGAAAGCTGCAGGGACTGTCCTACTCTGGCGGCATGACCTGCCCCAGGACCTGCTCTGTGATGGGAATTGGAAGCTCCATTTCCCAAACACAGGGGAGGAAGAGATGGTTGGCTGCCGATTTCGGCTACTGATTGGTAGATTCGACTGGCTAATTTATAACCCTGGGAACAGCTGGGGTGTGAATCAGCCCAATTCGGAAAGAGGCCAGTAGCTGCCATTTTGACTCCACCCCCAGCCTGAGGGGAAGCCGGGCTGACCAAAAATCACAGTGACTGTAGGAACCAGTTTCTTTCACCCAGATCAGCCTACAGCCCTAGGCTAGGCTTCAACCCCTCCTCTGGAAGGGAGGAGGCTGTTTGGCCTTGCACCAGCCTTTCCAGGTAACTGCAGTTAACTTTGGCTGGCACAGATTGAAAATCAGAAGTATACCAGGGCAACTGAGATCATCATGGACGCGCACTGCATAGATTGCTGCCCACACCTGCAGCTCCATCCCCACCCCAGGCAGGTAAGAAAGGGGAGTGAAGCTTCACTAGTTTCTCTGGGCAAGTACAGTCTAGGCCTGCACGACTTGGATTATTCCACACAGCTGTGACTCTGTCCCTACCCCTGACAAAGGAGAAAGTTGGAAGAAGCTTCATTGTTCCCCAGCTCAGCTTGAGCCTCCACAGTTTACATTATCAACTACATGCTTGGCTCCTACTACACTACAAACAAGGGAGAAAGGGCAAAAAGTCATGAACTAAAGAGAAAAACTGCACCCAGAATGAATATGCTAATAAACCAGATGCGAAGACACCAACAAAAAATCACAGTCCACACCAAGAAACAGGAAGCTATGGCCCAGTTAAAGGAACAAGGTAAGCCTCCAGATGACATAAAGGAGTTGAGACAACTAATCATAGATGTTCAAAGAAATCTTAATAAATTCAATGAGATGGCTAAAGAGATTAAGGATATTAAGAAGACACTGGATGAGCATGAAGAAGAGTTTGAAAGCATACATAGAAAAATAGTAGATCTTATGGAAATGAAAGTTGCAATAAATGAAATTAAAAAAAAACACACTGGAATCATATAACAGCAGATTTAAGGAGGCAGGAGAAAGGATTGGTGAGCTTGAGGAAATGGCCTCTGAAAGGAAACATACAAAAGAGCAAATTAAGAGAAGAATGGAAAAAATTGAACATGATCTCAGGGAACTAAATGACAGCAAAAGGTGTGCAAACATACATGTCATGGGTGTCCCCCAAGGAGAAGAGAAAGAAAAAGGGGCAGAAGGAATATTTGAAGAAATAATGGTAGAAAATTTCCCAATTCTATTGAAGGACATAGGTATCCATGTCCTAGAAGTATGACTTACTCCTGTCAGAAAAAATCTGAACAGACCAACTCCAAGACACATACTCATCAGAATATCAAATGCCAAAGACAAAGAGAGAATTCTGAGAGCAGCAAGAGAAAAGCAATGCATAACATATATGGGATATCCAATAAGATTAAGTGCTGATTTCTCACCAGAAACCATGGAGGCAAGAAGACAGTGGTCTAATATATTTAAGATACTACAAAAGAAAAACTTCCAACCAAGAATCTTATATCCAGCAAGACTGTCTTTCAAAAATGAGGGTGGATTAGAATATTCACAGATAAACAGAAACTGAGAGAATTTCTAAGCAAGAGATGAGATTTTCAAGAAATACTAAAGGGTGTACTAGAGCCTGAAAAGAAAAGACAGGAGAGAGGGGCCTGGAAGAGAGTCTAGAATTGGAGATAATATCAATAAAGGTAATTAAAAGTGTCAAAAATGGTGAAAATAAAATGACAGATAAAATTCAAATAGGAATAAACTAAACCAAAGATGTAAAGCACTTGTATTCAGAAAACTGCAACTCAATGTTAAAAGAAATCATAAAAGGCCTAAACAGCTGGAAGAACATTCCATGTTCATGGATTGAAAGACTAAATATAATTAAAATGTAAATTCTACTCAAATTGTTATATAGATTCAATGCAATCTAGATAAAAATTCCACCAGCATTAAAGAAAAAATTGAAAACACGATCATCAAATTTATTTGGAAGGGTAAGGAGTCCTAAATAGCCAGAAACATCATAAAAAGGAAAAGCAAACCCTTATCTCCAGACTTTAAATCTTATTACCTAGCTTTAGTGGTAAAAACAGCATGGTACTGATCTAAAGACAGACACAATAGACCAATGGAACCAAATTTATACTTCAGAAACAGGCCCTCACAGGTATGGTCAAGTGACTTTTGACTAGCCTGTCAAACTCACACAGCTCCAGCAGCACAATCCATTCAACAAATGGTGCTGAAAGAATTGGACATCCATAGATGAAAGAAGAAAGGAGGACCTCTGTCTCACACCTTATCCAAAAACTCACTCAAAAACGGATCAAAAAACTGAAAATCAAAGCAAGAACCATAAAACGTCTAGAAGAAATTATTGGAAAATATCTTCAAGACCTGGTGGTAGATGGTGGATTCTTAAAGGAGATAAGAGAAGGACTGAGTGGACTATTGGTGTTTAATGTATGTTGAAGTTTTAATTAGCTTTACTGTAAAATTGTGGAAATGTATAGAGTGATGGTAACATGGTGAGTAACAGCTAGTTTATAAATGGGGATATGACTGAAAATGGTAGTCTAGGTATGTAAATGCCAATTGACAGAATGCTAGAGAATAATCTGGGAATTGAATAGTACAGTAAACCAAGAGATGGATGAGAATTGTGGTTGATGGTACAGATGCAAGAGTGTCCTTTGTGAGCTAGAGCAAATGTATATCACTACTGCAGGGTGTTGGGAATGTGGAGAAGCATCAGAAGAATACAGCTGGGGTGACCTATGTGGTTAGTAGTAATAATATAATATTCTTCCATCAATGCAAAAGATGTACTGTGTTGGTAATGAGGCAGTATTATGGACATGATAACAATCAGATGATATTATCTTATCTGTAGCAAATGTTCCACAAAATGTGGTGAGTTGATGGAGGGGTGTTGTTTGGGACTTCTGCATATGTGCATGATTGTTTTAAAAGTTTACAACTTCTGTCATAAAAAATATATTTGAAAAAAAATAATAAGGTGGGTTGGGGAAAAACACATGAAATGTATGGTAAGGACTAGGATTAGTATTAAGCTTTTGACAATATTCTTTCATAATTTCTAACAAATGTCTCGCAACAAAGCGGTGTTGGTAGAGGGTTTATGTATGGGACCACTTTATGATGTTATGCATGTTTGCCTTGTAAGTCCACAACTTTTACTATACACTTAATTGTTTATATATGTTTATATATAATGATATAAAGATAATAATAGGGTTGGTTGGGAGAAAAATACTTTGGTTAATAGTAATATTTTGACAATGCTCTTTTTTTTTTTTTTTTTAACATTGACAATGCTCTTTAATCATTAGTTAAAAAGGATTAACAGCAATGCAAGTTATTGGTGGTAGGATGAGTTATGAGAGTCCTGTATGATGTTATATTTGTTTGCTTTGTAAGTTCACAACTATTATTATACACTTATTGTTTATGTATGTTTAAGGATGAGTGATATACTTCAATAAACTAATTTAAAAAAAGCCTAAAAACAAAACAAAGCAAAACAAAAAACCCTCAACTCAGTCCTTTGCCATACCTTTTATCTGTGCGTCCCCAACCATCAAGGGGTGGGGACTCAACACCATAATTACATGGCCCAGTCATAACTAATCTATCATTAGAGCCCTAATCATAACTCAATCATGCCCAGATACAGACCAGATTACAAACATAATCCACTATCTGTTTTTTGGAATTCATGAGCCATATCAAACTGCTACAAATGGTGATTTCTCTCTCTTTTTGTGTGGGCTCTTCCAGTTTCCAATGTCTTCAAGCTTCTTTTTTTGTGACCTTCTCTAACTTCTGGCTTCTAGTTTCTTCTCTCTATAAGGCATCCAGTAATATGGTTTAAGGCCCACTTTCATTCCATTGGGATGAGAATGACATCTTCAAGGGGTCGTATTTGCAATGGGTTCTCACCCACAGGAATGTGGATTAAGAACATGTCTGGATTAGAGTGCATAAGTCAATTTGCCTCAGTGGCTTATACACAAGTATTATTTTTAGAATTCTTTCATTACCTTAGCTTATCTGTGCATTAATATGTTGGATTTACTATGATTTCATCCATAGTTGTTATATATTTTTTTTCACTTGACTTTTTGTTTATATTTTTTAGATACAAAAGTTTGGCAATCCAAATGGAGTTGTTCAATTTGCTCCTGAGTCTTTACCCAAGAAGACCTATACAGAGCCATTGGCTTCAGAAGGGCCTTTGATCATTACTTTCTTTGTTAAAAGAGTTAAGGGCATTTTAGGAGATATTACGGTACAATTTTTCTTTTTGATTTTACTAAGTAGAGTAACAATTTGACTAACAAATGTGGTAGAGAAACTCTAGTGTCATGGTTAAAGGAAGTTTCTAATAAATTGAGATTACCTGAGTTTTATGTAAAGCTGAGAGGCTTCCTTTAAGCATCTTTGGAATCTCCAGCCAGCATCAACCTCCAGGTATTTCATTAAATTCAGTAATACTTGAGACAACAAGATTTTCCTAACATTTAATCATGAAAGGTTTGACTGAACTGTATTGTACATTTTTGTTTGCTGTAACATGAAGCTGTCCTATTAAGCTTCTCAATTTTTGTAAATTACTCAATATATTCCTTAGGGCTTTATTCCTCAACAGGATTTTTCCATTTAGTAACTGCTTTTTAGGAGGTTGCATTTTTGTAGAAATGTTTTGAGATGTCTATGTAAGTCATTTGGATACTCAGCTGGCAGATCAAGGTAATTTGTTTGCTAGCCAAATATATTTCGTGAAATTTCTGTGTACACTTATCTCTCTTCCTGTATTGGAGATTAGAAATTTCATGGTTTAATACTCAGAAATTCTTGAAAAATAAATCTTAAATCATGAAATCTTTTAGATAGCTCCTTTTTATTAAAAACAAACAAAATCCAATTCTCATGTGAACCATATGATTATCTACTCATTTTTCATCTTGAGATATTGTCTATGGATCACTAATGAATGCATTTGTGGGACTGCCATTTTAGAATTAACTTACTTCTTTTTATCTCCTCAAATTGTGATACTGTTGTAGAAGCAGGTGAAATAATGAGGTATTGTAATCTTGTCCTATAAATTGTGTGTGACAGCCAGAAAGATGCAGTATACTTTCCAAGCTAATTTATTCTTGAAAAGTTTGACCTCAAATATGCTGATGCATAATTAAAGTTTCTTTTCTTTCATATTAGAAAGGAAAACATAATTTAAAGGATTTTAATTCAATATGTGGAATTATTTAATGGGTGGGTTTTTTCTTTTCTTTTAGGTTTACTGGGAATTAACCAGTGAGTTTGATATTACTGGAGACTTCATTTCCACAAAAGGATTTTTTGTGATAGCTGATGGAGAGAGTGAAGTGACCTTTGATATTCATTTGCTACCAGATGATATTCCTGAGGTTGAAGAAGATTATGTGATTCAACTTGTTTCTGTAAAGGGAGGAGCAGAACTGGATCCAGAAAGATGTATCACAAGGTTCTCTGTTTCTGCAAACGATGACCCACATGGAGTATTTGCCTTGTATTCAGATCGTCAATCAATGGTTATTGGGGAGAACCTTATTAGATACATCCAAATTAATGTAACCCGACTTGCTGGAACATTTGGAGATGTTGCTGTTGGATTTCAAATATCATATGAGCATAAGGAGCAGCCAGTATTTACTGAAAATGCAGAGAGGCAGCTGGTGGTCAAAGATGGTGCCAGACATAAAGTTGACATGGTACCAATAAGGAGGCAGGTTTGTAGCATGTCTTCAGTTTTCTGGTCATTTCAGTAAAACTCCTTTGCAAGCATTTTACCTCATGATTAGTTTAAAATATTATTCAGATATTTAGATATAAAATGAAAAGTACCTTGGAAAATGAATAGTAATTATTGGGTAATATATCTCCTGAAATATTTGCAGATTATAAATAATATAAGTATATTCCTATTTGGAGGTAAAATATTTTTGTCTAAATAGTAGCAAATACTTAGTGCTTATAAAGTGAACTCTTCTCAGTAAGATATACTTATATACACAGACACTCATATTCTTTTTCAATCCTCTCAACTTTAGCAAGCAGGTAACTTTTAATATCCTCATTTCTTTACACGTGGAAACAAAGACACATAGAGGTAAAGTCACTTGTCTGAGATTGTTGCAGAAGTGGAATTCACACCCAAGGGGGCAGGATCTGAAATCCGTGCTCTAAATTAGTCTCTTTTGGATTTAGAATGGCATTATACTACTTCTTTATATCAATGCTAAATTTATACTTCTGTGGAGATGATTAAAATAAAATATAATAATGTTGGAAGGCATCTAGCTACTTGTATATAAGGAGATATATAAAGCCTACCTATAAGTATGTTTAGGAAATTTATTCAAATTTCCATCTAGTTTTTTTCTTTCTATAAGCTAATACATTTTTAAGGTTATGTTTAAAACACTATTGAACTCAAGAAAAAATAGCTACAGATTTTGTTAGAAATCTCATAGGAATCATAGTGACAACTAGTGACATAAATTTTCTCTTTTCAGTGTTCAAGTTCATTGTTACCTAATGGGTCCTTCACTCCTAGAGTAAAACCAATTCTAATTTTGTTTTTATAGCTGTCAAGATGATTCTTAAAATGTCATATATTTGTAACATCGAGAAACAACATTAGTTACTGTTATATTAACAGTATTGTTGAATGAATTGAATTTTAACATAACTTACTCATTCAAAATTGCAGAGGAATCATTGAGTATCAGCAGGCTAACCTGTTTTGTGTGCATAGTCGTTGATGAAATACGTTTCCTGGTTTTTAAATTCTTCTTTCTTCTTCTTCATCCCTTTAATATCTCAACTCTATCATGAAATTTTTGTTTTATAATTGTGAATGCAAATCTGTACTTTTCATATTGTTTCTCATTTTCAGCTGAATCCCAAAGTTGAATCCTATAAGCCTTCTATTCTAAGAATAGGTGATAAACATATTCATACTGGCCTCAGTAAAGGTAGTTGAACTATCTCCGCATCACCTCTTCCAGCCTTTGTTTATCTAAGACATGAGGAGAAATTCAAAGATGGTATCAACAGTCTAGGCTGAGGAGGAGGGTGTTGTAGATTTTCTTCTTTTCAACTTGTGAGAGAGGAAAGAGTGGTTCCTTCCTCCCATATAAGCGGAGTAAAAAGTGGAATAGCTCTTAGAAATGGGGAATGTTGAAAAATAACCCACCACCACCACCACCACCACACACACACACACACACACACACAAACAAAACCAATTGGTATGTTATTCTCCAGCTGGATACTTGTTGAAGAGGAGAAATTTGTAGGCATCCTTGTGCTGCTGGCAAAGGGTAGTGTAGTGAGAGCAGGCTTTCTCTGGAGTTTGGCACCTGCTTTTGTCTTTGGAAATTTGCAATGTAGGAAATTGGTTATGATTTCTGTGATGGTAATGAGGAGAAAAGGCAGCAATCTGCTGTTCCAGTGTTTGGGATGGTTGTGATATGAATGTATGGATCTCCTGATAGTCAAGTAGATAACGCTAGGAGCCTTTTCAAAATTCTAGTAACTATCTTTGCAAATATCCCAAGGGGTGGTACATAACTAGTATCTTTCTATATGCAAAGGAGAGAATTTGACTTATTTCATACACTGGATGCTTTTTGGCACTGGGACATAATTATTTAAAATAGGTTTCCCCAGAGGGTGGCCAAACTGAAGTCATCTTGAGAACTGTGGGTGGATTATGAAGGTAGGAGAGAAATAGAAAGATCATTTGAGAGTATATCATCCATTCAAGGAATGGTGAAAAGTGGAATTCTGAAGCCTCCAAGGAGACCCTAAATGAATACTGTAAAAGGTCACACATCTGGGAACTTGCCTTAATGAAGACATGGTGGTCAGCTCTGTTGGCTAAGAAAAGGACTATTGCAGTGAGGCAAGACTTTTGCCATTCTGTCCCTTGCCTGAAAACTGGAAGTGTCATATGATTGGTGTACTGGAGGAGTATTGAAAAATCATATCATGACCCCTTTCCCATTGTGGATCCTGAGCCATGTATCAAACAAGAATTGGGATAAACAGGGATGCTTTCATCAACTGTGAAAATTGAAGCTTTGATTTATATGGGTCTGGCCTTTTAAATTTCTGAAAGTGATAGAAAGTTCTGTGATCTCGCACAGCATTATGAAAGGGAATTGATGGGAACCCGACAAAACAGTAACAGGAAAAAAGTAAGCAGTTTCCCATTTGGATTCCACTAAGTTTAGTATATTTAGTAAATGATGATCTTAGTTTCATATAAACTTGTGGTCAGTAGAACACAGATTTGTTCATTCAGAATAAGTAACAAACTTATGGAGGCTTCTTAGTGAGGCGTGGGTTCCATGGTGATTCCTATGATCCTCAAGTTCTTTTGAAAACAGATTTAATGCCATGGCTCTACTTTATCACCTTCTGGCCTCCAGTATCTATATCTATAAATTCTTAAGACTGGAATAAAGATACAAATCTGGGAAAATGAGAGGTGGATTAAGTAAACCAGACTACCATTGTATTAAGTCTTGTTTTTTCATTTCACTTTGAAAGCTTAGTGGTATAACTTAAAAAGATCCTTAAGTTTCCCAATAACTGAATTATCATCTATGAAATTCTTAATAACTTCTCTGAACCTTTTAAAAGGTAACTGTTTCAGGCAAGATGTGACCTGTGCATAAATCAAGGATAGGATTTTCTGAGCATTCCTCTCCCTCCCTCCCACCCTGACTAGAACTCATTGCTCTTTGAGGTTTGGGAGATTAGTTACAAGTTTGATAAACAGTCCTAACTGTTTATCAAACTCCTGGGTAAAAGTTAGGGCCCTCCTGGGTAAAAGTTAGGACTTCAACAGGTCTGCCACAGAGAAAGACATCAAAAGCCATGTTTTATCTAGCCCCCTTGCTGTGGCTTCTAACTTCAAGTGGGTCTTTGAACAGGATAAAGGTCCATTAGGCTCTATAACCTAGATGACCCTTGATTTCAGTTTATTGTCAGGACCCTGGAGGGTATAAGCTGTTACCACACCTGATTAATAAGTGGCTTCTAGGTGAGACACACACTGACAATAACAATCAGTGACATGCTAAGGAAATGAGAAATCTGAGTTTAAAAGAATTTAAGTCAGACTGAGAAGGACTTTACTCTTGCAGTTGAGTCATTTATTCAAAACTTTATTGAGCACTTTGTGTGTAAGCCACTGTGAGAAGCACAGCAGATACAAAGTTAGCTACGATGCACTTCCTATTGTCCTGTGCTCCTTGTGCACTGTGGGAGACAGACCCATTAATGACCAGTTACAAAGCAATGTGGAAAAGCCATGTTGGAAATGTGCCCAGATTGTTATGAGGCTATACATTCTTCCTATTTGTGCCCAAATGCCTTCAGGAATGATGAGAAATGTAAGAATTATATTGGTAATGTGGTCCTGGATAAGGAAATGGCAGGGCATGCTGTAGAGCAAAATCACTCCTAAGACCTTTGTAGATTAAATCAGAAGTTTCTGTCTACCCACTTTCTTATGTGGGTGATCCAACCTTTCCTCAAATCTGCTGTTACTCATGTTCAGCTTCAGTGTTTAATTACTTCACTATACGGACCTGCCACATCAGACAAGTCTGTATCTGGGAGAAGGGCTGATACGGCAAGCTCAAGAGCAAAGGAGCTAGGTGAGAAGACATGAATTATTGGGTGCTTTAAGCTAATGCCTTGTCCTTTAGTCTTTGGGAATAGGAGTAAAAACTCCTTGCTTGCCTAGCCAGTGACCAGTATGCAGAAGGGGCACACACTTATGGGAAAGGCAGGTGCACATGTTGAAGTCACGATATTGTGATTTATTTCTGTATCCTTAGAACTTGACCTATGGTTCATGTTCACTGAATATCATTTTGAATGGATGATGATTGAGTAAATGAGTGAAACATCTGCTTGTCTCATGTTGCACCTTTTGAACCTGCTAGGCTATGTGTTTTGCATATTCTGGCATGTGATGTATGTTCAAGAACATTATATTTAAAGAAGGGACTCCACGTAAATGGTTGCTTCCATAGCCAATAAAAATGTACAGAGTTTTTAGTAATATTCCAGGTTTGAATTATTGATAACTATTATCAATAATGTTTCTATGTAAAAATGTATTTTAAGTTTCTAAAATAACTTTTAGTTAGGATAAAACCAACTTTAAATTTAGGACTTCCACTGATAAAAATCAGGGAATATAAATATGAACCAAATTTGACTCTAAAACATCAAAAATTGGTACTATAATAGATGGTGTTAAGAATTTTTATTTATCCAAAACACTCAAATAATCAGAAGCTGAACTTTTTGATAATTATCATTAGTGTTATTATTTATTACTTGATGAAGAGGAGGAAAATGTTTTTCCAGGTTTTTGGAGTTGACACTATTCTCCAGTATGCTCTTGCCATTCCCTTAATACATGATCACTAATATTTCTATTATCCTCATCATTCTCGATACCATTTGGACACAGATGGGTAATTTGCAAATTTGTATTTTTTTATACTCTACAACTTCTACTCTCCAGCCCACAGTCTCATGCTGGTAGTTTGCCTTATAACAAAGAGGGAAGGCATATCTTGATGAAATAGTTTGATACAGTCAGTATGCCAATGGCTCATGTCAGATGTTTGTATTCTCTCTGAAAATTATTGTCGGTACTCTTTCTTTATAGGTCTTCCTATTACTGGGTTCTAATGTCACCTTGCAACTGATGACTGTGAGGCTTGTTGATGGGCATCTCTACAGAATGCCAAAAATTCTCCAGGAAGCAAAGTCAGCTGTCCTTCCTGTCCCTGCGAAAGCTGCCAATTCTCAGGTAATGGGTGCTGGGTGTTTTATTCCTAGGGAGCCACTAGAGGGCAGCTTTTACAGGGAGGACTGAGATTCTTAGATTTAAGATTAGCTATTTCCTTAACTCTGAATTACCCTGTGAATATCAAAGTAACCTTATGGATACATTATATTAAAATAATTAATCAGTTTCCAATATTAGGTAGAAAGTATGTTTCCTTTTTGGAGTTTTACAAAATATGTATTGTACAGAATTTGAATGTAAGATATAGAATTTTTAATATGAGTTGAAATTTCCAGATCATTTCTTGGTATCAAAGAATAAATAATGAGATATTTTATGGTTACTCATTAAAATTAGAGTGAAATGTCAGTTAGCATTTCAGGATTTTTCATTTACTAATGTGAATTATTAATTTTTTGACTGTGGTTTACAGTGGCATGTTTGTGCTGACATGGATAAATGATGGTGAACAGATCCCTGTGGCATGGTTGCCCTTAAGTATTTGAATCTTCTACCTGAATTCATTGGTAGGAAAGATGGTTTCCCAGTCACTTCTTAAGTTCGCGTGAGAACTAAAAATAACTTAAGGGTTTTATTTTCCTTGTCGGCTGATTCTGTCAATATAGGAAAAAGACAATGTCCATAACTATGGTAGTGCTTCTTCATTTTTTAAGCCGTTATGAGAACATCATCCTGTCCTTCTCCAGGTATGAGTTCAAAGTGACTAAACCTGGCACGAAGGGCTGACGTGGAATCTGTGCAGATGAAAGGGCAGGACTATGAGCAGCTTGTGTAACAGGGTTTCTGGCCATTCCCTTATGAGCAGCTTCTCAATGGACAGAATGAGTTCATTTTGTACTCTAAAGCTGAATTCACTAGCGTTACAAATAACTGGAGAGGAATAGTTTTTCTTCTTCACCTCCTGTTGCTCAAGAGGGAATGAGGGAATATAATTTTAATAATTTGAAGGTTTGCTATCTACTGTTTGCTCAGATTGTTATGAAAGAGATTTCTTTCAACCCAAACCTTTCATTTGGAGTAATAAAATATTTCCTAACTGTTGTCCATGCACATTGTCAAAACACTATATCACTTGCAAGGGCAAAGTTGGGGCTGGCCATGTTACAGTCATGCCTTTGGTGTGTCCTCTCTACTCCTACCGGTATTTGGAAGGTATACATGTGTGTGGGCAGCTCCTCTAGCCATGAAGCAAGCATGATCTTGATATAGTCAAGCTTCCAGCCATTGCTAAGCAAAGCCTCACCATCATAGGGGATCTATGCTAACATCATATTGAAGGTCTTTTTTTTTAACTCCCTTAAGGCTCTAGAAGCTACCCATGGCACCCTCTCATACTTTGCTACCCTCCATCCTAATTTAAAAGGAGAGAATAGTTTTAATATGCAACTACTGATCATGTTGTATTTATTAGTATCCAAGATTTATAGATACTGGGAGTAAAAAAGGTAAACTCATTTGTCTAAATCACAGCGTGAAGTCAGGAATCTGGCTTTATTCTTACTCACTAATGAGAACTTATGTCATCTATAAATCACATACCCTGGAAAGGGTACCCTTAAAACAATGTCTTAGTTGATAGGAACAAAAATATACTTATTTTATAAAGGCGTTCTGATCTCAAAGAAAAATGTTGCATTGAACCAAAGAGCTGAAAAGAACCTAAAGCAACTGTCTGGTTCACTGTGTTTATTTTTATAAATAAACAATTTAGAGTTATAGCTTAAAAAGAAGTCCGATTTCAGTTTTAGAAAAATCAGGTTCTGGAAAGACCCATAAACATGTCATATTAAACTCCTATCTTTTGAAAATCATTTGCTTTTAGCCATAATCCAATTTATCATTTAGCCATAATCCAATTTATCTCTTTGGGATATTTTTCAATCAGAGGATTGCATTTTGTTAATAAAAATAAGGTTAGCAGTTATAATCTGCATTATAAAATAGAATAAATTTTCAACTCTCTGACATCTCAAATATTTCTCTTTAACTGAATATATTTTTAAACAAAGAAAGTATCTTTTATAAACAGAAAGTTCATGTTTAACCCACTCTTTCAGAATATAGGGAACTTTAGAGAAAAATAAAATATTCTAAGTCTGTTTTCCCTTAGGTTGGATTTGCATCTACTGCTTTTCAACTTACAAACATCACTGCTGGAACCAGCCAAGTTGTGATTTCAAGGAGAGGGACATATGGTTCCCTCAAGGTAGCCTGGACTGCTGGGTATGCTCCAGGGTTAGAAATCCCCGAGTTCATTTTTGTTGGCAACATGACCCCCAAATTGGGTGAGTAGTAGTTTTTCTAAGATCAACCCTGTAGAATATGAAGGTATATAATTGGCCACTAGTTTTCTTGGGCTGTACTTACTTTGGACACTGCACTGGGAGTCTGTTAGTAGAGACATCCTGGATCTAAAAGATCAGGGAGGCTGATCAGTGCAGCTACTTGGTGAGAAAGAGAGAAAACTTAATTCAGCCAAATTAAAAAACTCCTATCTAACATAACTAGTGATCAATAAGTAGACTGCTCTGTGCATACATTAGGAGTGTGATAAAAGTAGTTCTAGAAAATCTAATTGAGTTTATATAATAAATAAGATACAACTTTGGATACATTTTCATCTGAATATTTCAGATAGTAGGACAGGTGTTACTTCATCTGTTTGATTTTTGAATTATAACATTAGCTCTTTGAAAGTTAATGTGATGTGACTATTTGATGATTTGACCTCTTCCATGTTACAGAAAGCTCCATTGCAAATTCATATTAGGCCATTTTATAAAAGACTCTCCAAAGGGCTCAGAAAATTTGAGGTTCCCCTTCTTAATTCAGTGTCCTGCTGGTCACCAATCAAAGGCCATTGGCCCTCAGTGATAATTCTTATGAACCTGTATCATGGGTTGAGATCCTTAGTCTCTCAGTGAGGATGGAGTAATTTTCAATTTCCCCAAGTCTTGGTGTCACTGAGAGATAAGAAGGAATGGGACCTGAAGTCTTTTAGAAGATGGAGGCTAGCTAGAGACAGTGAAGATGATAACGTTGTCGTGCCAGCTTCCACCCAACAGGAATCCCACCCATAGATGCAGAGTGGGTTTAGAAGCTCAATTGAGACATAGCACAGCACTAGAACTGCTTTGGATACTGGGGTTTCTTTAACTACTAATGGGCACTCCTGTCTAAATGTGTCAAACATGGATCCCTCTTCATTTTCTTTTGGGCATGTCCCTTATTTAAAGGTATTTAATTGTCTTTCTTGTCAATTTTCTATCCTTTTCTTCCTCTAAAACTCTTTATCTTTCACTCCCCTACCCCTCCTGTCACTTTGGATAGATACAGCTCTATATAACATTGTTTATTTTTCTTTTTTGTATTACTTGGTCTATGAAAAATTTGTTTGTAGAAATATTATTTTTTAGGAATACTTACTTGAGTTGGTGCTTATACATAAAATTAACCCTCTTAAGCTTTGGTCAATTTATTAATAAGTCAATCAAACTAAAACAAGAGGAATTGATTGATATTTTCAAGGCAGTTTTTAATTTATTTTTTTGTAGTTAACATTTTCAGTTGCAACTAAAAGTGATTAGTACAAGGAACACCCTTTTACTCACTGTCTAGATTTAAGAATTATTAACATTTCACTATACTTGCATAATTTAAAAAAGTAATTTAAAATAAAATGTATACATTAGATTTCACCACAAATTACTTCAATATACATTGTTCTGGTCTGCTAGATTACAGAAATGCAGATAACATGAAATAGGTTGGCTTATACAATGGGGATTTATTAATTTACATGCTTACAGTTTTGAGGCTGAGAGAAATGTCCAAATCAAAGCATCATCAGGTGATGCTTTTTCCCTGAGGACGTGGACTCCTCTGTCAAATGGCAAGACAACACGGCGGCGCTGCTGGTCTCTCCCTTCTCTCTCAGATTTTGTTGCTTCTAGCCTCCTACTTCCATGGCTTACCCTCAGCGTCCTCCTGCTGGAGCATTCTCTCTCTTTGAATTTCATTCTCTTGTAAGGATTACAAAAAGAGGATTAAGACCCACTCTGGCCATGCCTTAACTAAAGTAACCTAATCACAGTTTACACCCACAGGAATGTATTAGCTTTAAGAACATGATTTTCTGGGGTTCATACAACTTCAGATTATCACATGCATGTCAGAAAAATATGCAGGGGCCAGAATTCAAACCAAAGCCTGCCTAGTACTGTTCTCTTTCCACTAATGGATTTTGTACTTGAATCAGGAAAAGGCAAAGAGAAAGTGAGTAGGACAGACAAGGGTTGAAGGCTAGGTTTTGAATGGTCTCCTCTAGGGAGCCTCCTAAAAGTTTAGTTACTGCCATCACCACTACAGCCCCTCACCCCCTTGCTTTGAAAATATAAACTCTCGGTTTTACTTTTTACTAACTAGAAGATAAATTTAGAAAAGAGAATATTTCACTACAATTTAAAGACTTAAATCCTAACTTAAGAACTAGGAAACAATACCCTCCTGTCCTTTCCTTGTTTCCTTTTAGGGAGGCTTTCATTTTCTCATGGTGAACAAAGTAAAGGAGTTTTGCTGTGGACATTTCCAAGCCCAGGTCGACCCGAGGCCTTTGTTATTCACCTGTCTGGAGTGCAGAGCAGTGCCCCTGGTGGAGCTCACCTTCGGTAAGAGCAACCACATTACCAACCCTGAGGAATAATCTGGAATTTCTGGGTCAAGTCAGAAAAAGACATAAGGATCACTTTCCTCAAAGCAGGAGCAATAACAGTTTTTAGTGTAGAGCAGGGGTCAGCAGCTTATGGCCTGCATTCCAAAGGTATAGTAGAGGGGAGCCAACTTTGAGCAGAGCTCCAGCCACTGCTGACCTCAAAGAGAGTTTATCAGGACCTCTAACTTGAGAGAATTAGACTGCGATAAGCTCTCCAGTAAGAACCATAAGAGCATATGCATTTTTAAAGAGGGCTGTCTTCTGATGAAGAAACTGGAAAATACCTGCTTTCCCGAAATGATTAAGAATAAGGCATCATGGTAGGGTAATAATGTTACTTGTTTGAACCAATAGTTTTTCTGAATTTAATTTAATTTTATTCAAGTTTGCAATTTATTTATGAAGACTGTTTATGTAGAAACCAGTCTATTTGCAGATAAACAGGTCCCAGAAAACAGCAATGTCAATCCTTTTTTTGTCTTTAATTTATATCAATAGACTATTTTCTCCATTTGTCATGAAGCTATTCAACAGAATTTATTAGAAGTTATTTTTTGAGGAATTTGGGTTTTAAAGTATTGGTTCTAATAAATTGAGATGACAGTAGAAAAACCATAGAGTTAATTTTTACAGCAATTTTAATATTTTGAATTAAGCTCCATTCCCCTCCCCCTGCCCTGAAATTAAAGCAAGTCTAACCTGCAGTACTTTCAACTGCAAATGGGCCATTTTTGCACATAAGCCATTAGGTGGCCCTTGCTACACGTATACATTATACATTATAAAAAATAACTTGAGAACGCTGCTCCGTGAAACTTGTGAGTTATAATATTATGGACCACTGGAAAAATAATAATGAAAACAGCAGCAGCAGCAGCAGCAGCAATACCTAATCCATGCCTCATATAGGTACTGTTAGTATCTCATTTTACAGATAAAGAATCTAAAGCACAGAGAAGTTAAGCAAGTTTCCCTGGATTGTATAGCTAGTAGGTAAAAGAGCCTGGATTCTAAAACAGGCTATTTGTCTCTAGCCCTTATATTTTTAACTGTTACCCTATGTCTATGTGCATAATTCAGTGTTGTTTTTTGTTTCTTTTTTCAGTTTCATTACTTCTGAGAAAGGGAAAAATGAGTGTAATAGGGGTCATCTAACTAGAAAACTGTTAGGAATTTAGAGAAAAAGTAAACTGATAAGAGATTTTCATACCTTTCTTCTGCCTTGTAGATTTAGTCTTGGCTCTGCGATTTGCTCAGTGTGCAATTTTGGGAAAATTATTTGATCTTTCTGTTCTTCAGTTGATTAATTTGTGAAACAGAAAAAACATGTTGGCAAAACCAGCATGTGTTCAAGTGTGCTCATAATACATATGATTGTGTGTGGAGTATGGTTAGGCAGAATATGACTTTATGTTATATATACACCATTAAAAAATTGTTTGGTCACAGAACATACTTTAGAATCACAAATTCAAATACTTTTAACGACAAAAAAAAATGACATCTAACAGTTTTATGGGACCTGACCTGTGCCAGATACTGTTTTAATCCCATATATACTCTTATTTACTCTCCATTACAACCAACTTATGAGGTACATCTATTGTTATTCCCACTTTATAGATGGAGAAACTGAGGCACAGATAGATTATGTAACAAACCCAATGTCATACAGCAAATAAGGGTTGAGGCCATGGTTTGAACCCAGACTTTCTGATCACATGTGTGCTTAACCACAATAAGCGCTAAGTGGTGGGTGTTTGACAGTAGGGCGTCATGGGGCCTGGGTGCCTTCCCTAAAACATTCAGATCTAGATTAAAATACACACACACACACACACACACACACACACACAGAGAGTTAGCCAAAGAAAATGTGTGGTCCAGATTAGGCTGATGAACCAGCAGTTGTTATCTTTGATATAACAATTAACTCATTACAAAAACCCATAGGAAAAAGATAAAAGATGAATTAGTCAATCATGGATGTTTCCTTCAGTTCTTATATAAAGCACAAAGTTTTTAGCTGCATTTGACCCTTTACTGGCTCATCATAGGTGCAACTATTGCTATTTGGTAGATAAGAAAGCTGGAAAAGTCTAGAACCTCACAGAGTTTTTGATACATTTGTACTGAGGATAGGAGAGAGCCCAATGTTTCATATCCTTCAGAGCTGCTCTTGACAAGCAGACTAGAAACCTGTGAACTCTACTTGTTAGGGCCCATCGCCCGTGGCTGTAATTTCTGTTCTTACATTTCTCATGGTTTGGAATTTTCATCAATAAGTAGGTATGGTTTCAAGGTTTATTTTTGTTGTTGTGTGTGTGTTTTTTTTAATATAACAACTTTTTTTATCAGAGAGGTTGTGAGTTTATAATACAATCATGCATAACAACAGCATTTCCATATATCACTCTACCACCAATACCTTGCATTGTTTTGGAACATTTGCTACACATAATGAAAGAACATTATCAAAATATTACTAACTGTAGTCCATAGTTTACATCTGGTGTATTTTCCCCTACAATCCTCCCTACTGTTAATACCATGTATTTGTATTATATATTTGTTATAGTTCATGTGAGAACATGTACATATTTGTACTCTTACCGCAGGATTCACTGTGTTTATATAGTCCCTTGCCTTGTTCAATCTTTCCAAAGTGTACGCTTAGGGCATGTCATTTTAACATGCTGGCTTTATGAACAGCATCTTAAATATATGAAAGATGAGTCTCTATAGTGCTTTTCCTATTTTCATCAGTTCTTTCATGGTTTAACTTTTTTCCCCCCAGATCAGGTTTCACCGTTGCTGAAATTGAACCAGTGGGAGTCTTTCAATTTTCCCCGAGTTCAAGAAATGTCATAGTATCAGAGGATGTACACGTGATCAGGTTACATGTACAAAGACTGTATGGGTTCCACAGCGATCTTATTAAAGTTTCCTATCAGACAACTGCAGGAAGTGCAAAGCCACTGGAAGACTTTGAGCCTATTAAGAATGGGGAACTCCTTTTTAAAAAATTCCAAACTGAGGTTAATTTTGAAATAACTATTATTAAAGATCAGCTTACTGAGACAGAAGAAATTTTTTACATCAATCTTACTTCTGTAGAAATTAGGGGATCACAAAAACTTCATGCTAATTGGAGACCTCGCTTGAATCTAGATTTCAGTGTTGCAGTGATCACAATATTGGATAATGATGGGGTGGGAACGGATGTTTCTTTCCCCAAGACAACTGCAGGAATAGACACAGCTCTCCTTCCTGTAGTAACTGATTCTACCACACACCCCGACACAACCAAGACAACTACCATTCCACAGGCAACTGAAATGGTTTCCATTGTTATTGCGACAACTGTTACATCTACCATCCCTGAGAAACTTGTCACCCTTCCTGGTACATCTGCCATGTCTGAGAAGTCTGATGTGGACACTGTAACTGCCGATATTTCCATTCATGGAATATTTAGTCTTGGGCCACCCATCGTTTACATTGAAGAGGAGATGAAAAATGGCACACTCAATACTGTAGAGGTTCTTATCCGAAGAACTGGTGGGTTTACTGGGAATGTCAGCATAACAGTTAAAACCTTTGGAGAAAGATGTTCTCAGAAGGATCCAGATACATTGCCTTTTCATGATAGCTATGGAATTTCCAACCTAACCTGGGCGACTGAAGAAGAAGATTTTGAAGAACAAACTCTTATCATTACATTTCTAGATGGAGAAAGAGAACATAAAGTATCAATTCAAATTTTGGATGACAATGAGCCTGAAGGGCAGGAATTCTTCTATGTATTTCTCACAGACCCCCAAGGGGGAGCACAGATTGTGAAAGGAAAAGATGACATTGGATTTGCAGCATATGACATGGTTGTTATTACAGGTATATCTTTGAAGTAATTGATAATGTACTTTTTTTTTTTAAAAGATTTATTTATTTTTTTTCTCCCCTCCCCCCCCCACCCCCGTTGTCTGTTCTCTGTGTCTGTTTGCTGCTTCTTCTTTGTCTGCTTCTGTTGTTGTCAGCAGCACGGAAATCTGTGTTTCTTTTTGTTGCATCGTCTTGTTGTGTCTGCTCTCTCTGTGTGCGGTGCCATTCCTGGGCAGGCTGCACTTTCTCTCGCGCTGGGCAGCTCTCCTTACAGGGCGCACTCCTTGCGCGTGGCGCTCCCCTACATGGGGGACACCCGTGTGTGGCAGGGCACTCCTTGCGCGCATCAGCACTGAGCATGGGCCAGCTCCACACGGGTCAAGGAGGCCCCGGGTTTGAACCGTGGACCTTCCATGTGGTAGACGGACACCCTAATCACTGGGCCAAGTCTGCCGCCCTTCGAGAATATACTTTTGTGATATAGAATTTGGACTAAAATCCATCTAAATTTTAATTTAAGAGAGCGAATTACTTGAATTATTCATAGTAATTCATTGAAGCATTTACCCCCCTATATCATAGAACCATAACATGAACTAATTGTGTTGTACTGAGGTTCCAGGTTCAGTATAACATAATATTTAATGGACTGTAAATGTTATTTAACCCAGAGCTGGTTAAACAATCTGGATATCTATACTTACCCAATATAGGGAAACTTTAAAATCAGTCATGCAAACATAGGACAGTTTATTCTGTGTTGAAACTTTATTCTAAATTTCCCAACCAATTTCAATAATCCATCCTACGATCAAAGATCTCATTTTCAGGAAGTGTTTTGTATCTGTCAGGAAATAAATTAAAATTCTTTTTTTTCTTTCTGCTTTTGACCTAATGCTGCTTATGTATCCATTGTCCTGTTGGGTCCTTTCTCAGCCTTTTCTCTAGATTAGGAATTCAGTTATTTTTTTAGGAGTCCCTCATCTTATTTTAAAATCCTTTGGTGATAATTTGCAGTTTCCCTCTGAAATCATACTATATTTCCTTAAGTAGTATAGCATATCTTATTACACTGAGTAGTGACAGTGCCATCTCATGATTCTTAACATTCTCTGCCCTTTTATACTGTCATTCATGAGTTTTGCACAGTGTTTTAGAGTTTTCAGATGATACTGTGATAGAACAGAGTAGTGGAAAGGGCAGTAAAAATCACAAAACCTATGTTTTTGAACCAGATCAGTCATTAATAGGGAGACTTTGAACAAATCATTTAGTGTATGTGCCTTAGATAAAAAGATAATTTTAGAATAAACATCTTTAGGATATAATTTTAGGATTTAATGGTGTTCCTAGAATTTTTATTTGGTTTTGGTCATTCAATTACAATTCAGTTATGTTTTGCAATTGTTTAGCCTACTTTCATACCTAGCATCAGTCCAAATATGTTACCCTATAAATATACATCTTTTGCAATTATCATTTATTCGTATTCCTACAGTTTATTAAGAGTATTTTAAATTAATTTGAATTCTGTCCTACAAATTATTGATTTTGGTTCATGCTGGCTTAATGCCATCTACATACTAATATAAAAATAATTATTTGGCACTCAACTTTCTTTCCCACCCTGCATTTTATGACATAGATCTTTTTTTGCAAGTATTTTAATATGACCAGGTCTGACAGTAAAAATATTTAGTAATTAGTTTGGTACAGGCAAAAGTGAATCAAAATGGATGCTGGAGGGTCCTTGCTGTGCTAAGTATTGCCCCATTGTTACTGGGTCATCGGGAGATCTTGTATTGCTGGTCAGGTCAGTAGCAGAGGTTCTTTAGGGCCTTAGACAGCAGTTATGTACCAACTTGAATGGAAGTGCTTCCACCCTTTACCAGTCAGTGTGGCGTACCAAACGCCTAATTGTATTAGCTCTGAGAATATATCCTCTTTGTTAAGGGCTGTGATTCTGACTTGGTCTTCTAGTTTTTACCTTCCCTACTTAGGGTGGATTAATCTCAACAGACCCAAATCTTAACGCAGTATAATTTAATTTGCCTGTCACCATACTTGGTACATTCGTGTAGTCATAATACTCTAAGTAAAAAAACTTTTCCTTACTCTGCCTGTGAATATTCCCCTATCTTCTCCCGATCTGATTTTTTAACCAAATCATTCTGTTTTAATTAGATCATTAATTTTGCTGACTCTCCTTACCTTTAATCTACATAATCTTTTCACGTTTAGGTTTTGGAAGAAACTATTATATCAGGGAATGAGAAGTCTTGAAACACCTTATTAGAAATTTGACATCAAATTTATTATTGTGGATGTGGCAAAGAAAGTATTATTTTAATTTAGACTAAACTAGTTGTGACTATAAAAGAAAATAAAAGTTTTACTTGTGGGAAGCAAATAGTCTACTTGGAGAGACCAAATTCCTTTCCAGAGTGACTAGAAGAACCATTACTGCCAAAGAGAGTTGACTTCAGGTTCTGATATAGGACTAAGAAGTGGTGACAGTGATTTATTGGTGAGGTTGAGGGTTGGCAAGCTGATGGAAACAAAACACACACGACATGCTAGAACAAAAGTGGTCTACCACATAGGTATCCCTAATCAACTGTCTTTATGTTTGCTCACACTTCAGACCTAAGAAATTGACCCAAAGCTGGTAACTATTAGTTTCTTCCATCTGGACAGTTTAGTGATTCTCTGTTTTTTTTTTTTTCTTTCTTTCTTTTCTTTTCTTTTTTAATCCCTGCCATGTTCCTAACTTTAGAAGGTCTATGTCCTTGGAATCTCATGAATCAGTTTTTAGAGTGATGGGGAAAACTGGTGTTTGAGGCTGATTGTTTTTGGGTCATAGCTTCTAGGGTGACCTTGCAAGACTATTTCTACTCAGAAATAGAAACAAGCAGCAACTGTACCTTGGTATTTCTCTAGTCTAAGAAAGTGGCTTAGGTGTCGGCCAGGATTTGAAGTGGGCTCTTTCAGTATAATATGGACCCCAGGTTTGTTCCACTTTAAAAACCCATTTTTAATATAATGGTCCTATAATCTCAAGAGTTGCTCAGAAGAGTTTCTGATACTCAGAGATATTCAGGAGTTTCTTAATCATTCTGCTGTTTTCCTCTGAGACAAATAACCTAATGTGTAGCATAAGCAATATTTTGGTCAACTCTTGTAGGAAGGCAAATTAGTTATATGGAATTCATTTATTTAATATATATCTATTAGCACAATATGCAGGGTACTGCTTTTGGCGCTGCGGATACAGCAGTGAATAGAATAGTTGCTGCTCTGGTAGAGTTCCCACAGAATATAAACAAATAAACATGTATAAAATGCCAAGTACTTCCAAATATAAAGTAGGGCCTTATCAGAGAGAGACGAGTATGTGTATGTCAGGATGGAGAGTAGGATTTGATGCTTTCTTTCCTCTGGTCTTCTATTCTCCAGGTGTTAGCTACTTTAATGTTATTACTTTTGTTTTAATCTATTTTTTGTAAAGAACTTTAAAAATTTTATTTGCCCTTCCTCCGTACTGCCCCCCCTCCCCCAACACATACACACACTCACTCACAGTCAATTATGAATTTCCTACGTGTTGTAGTTTGTCAAGGCTGCTATGACAAATACTGCATAATGTGTTGGCTTAACAAGGGGAATTTATTGGCTCACACTTTAGGGGGCCAGAAGACCAAAATCAAGGTGTCAGGAAGGCCATGATTTATTTCAGTGTCTGTAACATTCTGATGATAGCTTGCTCAAATCCTTGGGGTTCCTTGACATACATCTCGGCCTCCATCACATGTCAATGTCCTTGGTCTCCTGTGTCTTTCTCTGAAGTCTGGCTTCTATGTCTTCTCCTGTGGCTTTCTTTAATATAGCACTTCTTGTTGTACAGATTAATACCTACCCTGATTCAGTTTGGCCACACCTAAATAGGATCTTAGAAGGTCCTATTCACAAATGAGTCCACATCTTAACTGATAACAAATTTCAAAGGGTCCATTTATAAATGGGTTCACAGCCACAGAACTGTAGATTTGGATTAAGAACATGTCTTTTGTTGGGATACTTGATTTAGCCTACCATGTCACCTTTGTACCAGAGTTGGAGAGAGTAGTGAAATGTTGGTTACCTTTTAGATTCTTAAATGTATTATAATCCTCCATTTCTCTTTTCAGGGAGTGACCTTCAGAATGGCATTTTAGGATTTAGTGAGGAGTCTTGGAGTGGACTAGAACTGGGTGAAGTTGCTGATAAAAGAAAACTCCATCTCGTTGTCACAAGACAACCGAACAGGTATATGAATATATATGGATGGTGTACTACCCTGTGTGTCCATTTGGCATCTAATTTGACTTCATAAGATGGTGGAGGCAAGATGAAATGTTGATGGAAGAAGTTATAGTGGGATTTGGTATGTCAATGTTCAGATGCTCAAGTTCTTAATTTGTTATTTAATACACTTGATTTATAATCATAATTTAGGGATACTTGAGCATTTTCCACTTCATAGAGTACTATAAAATGTCAAAAGTATTATGATGTAGAACATCATCTCATCATCTTTATCTTTAAAATAACCATTTTTGCAGTAGTGGTTTTCCTTTAGAAGAATTGTAAAAATATAAACAAGGAACATTACTTGAAAGTAGTGGTTCTCTATAATTTTCATTTTCATATTATGGTGTATAGCAGGAAAAATGTAGATTATTTTGTTTTCCCATTCCTTATACAAAGTGATTCAATTAATGCTTATTCAGTATTGGATAGTGTATAGTTAAAGAAAACCTCAATATTCTTATCCACAATGAGGTGAATATGTTATTTTCAGCCTTATCAGTGGTAAGGCAAGTGTTGTAATTTACACAAAGAGGTACAATTGAACACCGTGATAACACACTACACTGCTGCATTTGCATGGATTACTTTCTTTCTAGGGCTTTTGAAGATGTCAAGGTCTTCTGGAGAGTTACATTTAACAAAACAGCTATTGTGCTTCAGAAAGATGGTGTGAACCTGATGGATGAAATAGTCTCTGTGTCAGGGACCACAACCTGCGTGGCAGGTCAAACAAAGTGCTTCATTACCATTGAGCTCAAACCAGAGAAGGTAAGAAGTGAGACACAGTATTATCAACTTCTAATTATATTCTTTTAGAAGTAATAATTCCAAAACCTACTTTATTGAAATTTATTCCAAAGTTTATTAGTAGATCCTTTGTGTCTTGCCTAGCCATAATGTCTAAATCTCTTTGTTGGACAACAAACTTCAGACTTAGCATGTATTATATTATGAATTTTTGTAAATAAGCAAGTCAGTTTTCTTCTTTTCTTGTTTCTTATTATTTTGCTTATCTAACTGCTCACATGCATGGCTTCTGTGGCTCTTTGGTAGATCAAAACCTGAACTCCTACCTGTATATGAATAGGGAATGAGAGAACTTTCAAATTTATGGATATGAAAAAGCAAAATAAAAACACTAAATATTCAGGGTAATCTGACGGAAGGTGACTTGGGATTATTCATGCAGTGAGCTGTTGGGCCATGAGGAACCTTAGAAATGATAAACAGAAGATCCAAAAGGAAATAGAGGACCTGAACAAATGATAAACCACTAGAGCCAACCAGCATATATAGAACACTTCAGCCAACAACAGTGAAATACACACTATTTTTTTAAAAGATTTATTTTTTATTTATTTCTCTCCCCTTCCCCCTCCCCTCACTGCTCTGTTGTCTGATCTCTGTGTCCATTCGCTGTGTGTTTTTATGTGTCTGCTTGTATTCTTGGCAGCACCAGGAATCTATGTCTCTTTTTGTTGTGTCATCCTGTTGCATCAACTCTCCGTGTGTGCAGTGCCACTCCTGGGCAGGCTGTGCTTTTTTCACATGGGGCAGCTCTCCTTGCAGGGTGCACTCCTTGTGCATGGGGCTCCCCTATGCAGGGGACACGCCTGTGTGGCAGGGCACGCCTTATGCACATCAGCACTGTGCGTGAGCCAGCTCACCACAAGGGTCAGGAGGCCCTGGGTTTGAACCCTGGACCCTGGGTTTGAACCCTGGACCTCCCATGTGGTAGGTGGATGCTCTATCAGTTGAGCCAAATCTGCTTCCTGAAATACACACTTTTTAAGTGCACATGGGTCATTCTCTAGGATAGACCATATATTAGGGCACAATTCTAAAGAAATGTAAAAATATTGAAATCATAAAAAATAACTTCTCTGAGCACAATAGAAGGAAACTAAAATCAATAACAGAAGGTAACTGAAAATTAATAAATATGGAAATTAAATATCACACTCTTAACCAGTGGGTTGAACACAAAATTACAAGAGAAATTAGGAAATACTTAGAGACAAATGTAAACAAAGACATACCAAAACTTATAGGATGCAGCAAAGTCAGTGTTCAGAGGGAGATTTATAGCTATGAATGCCTATATTAAAAAAAGGAAGAAAGAGCTCAAATTAATAAGCTAATTTTACATCTTGAGGAACTAGAAAAACATGAGCAAAGTAAACACAAAGTTAGCAGAAGAAAGGATAAAAGATAAATGGAGAACAGAAAAACAATTAAAAGAATAAACAAAACAAAAGGTTGGTTCCTGAAAAAAAAATCTATAAAATTGACAAACCTTTAGCTAGACTGAGAAAGAAAAAGAAAAGAGGCAAAGAACCAAAATTAGAGATGAAAATGGTGACATCACTACTGACCTTACAGAGAAAAAAATGACTCTTAGAGAATATTATGAAAAATTATACAACATACTTGATACTCTAGAAGAAATGGCAAAACTATCCTGGAAATACATTACCCAGATTGACTCAAGCAGAAATAGAAAACATCAATAAAGCTATAACAGGTACTGAGATTGAATCAATAATCAAAAACCTTCCACCAAAGAAAAGTCTACAAGTAGATGGCTTCACTGGTGATTTCTACCAAACATTTAAAGAATTATTCCAGTACTTCTCAAACTCTTCCAAAAGAATTCAAGAGGGAACCCTTTCTAATTCATTCTATGAAGCTACCATTATTCTGATACCAAAGCCTGGTAAAGACATCACAAGAAAATAAAATTACAGACCAATTTTTCTTATGAATATAGATGAAAATATCGTTAACAAAATACTAGCAAAGTGAATCAAATGGCATAATAAAAAGATTATACACAGTGAAAGTGGAATTCATCCCAGAAATGCAAGTATGTTTCAACATAGCAAAATCAATCAATGTGATAAGCTCTGGAAGTACAATGAAGGAAAAAAAAAACACGATTATTTCAATAGATGGAAAAAGCCAATTGATAAAATCTAACACCCTTTTTTTTGTTAAAGACATCCATAAAAATAGAATAGAAGGGAATATTCTCAACATGAAAAATGGCATTTATGAAAAACTCATAGTTTATATCATACTTAATGGTGAAAGACTTAAGTTTTCCCCCTAAGACCAGGAACCAGACAAGGATGACCACTTTCACCACTGCTATTAAATATTGTAGTAGAACATCTTGCCAGAGCAAATAGGCAAGTAAAAGAAATAAAAAACTATCCAAATTGGAAAGAAAGAAGTAAAACTATCTTGATTTGCAAATGACACCGTTTTATATTTGGAAAACCTAAAGGAATATACAAGAAAACTAAGAGTTAATGAATGAATTCAGCAGTGCAGCAGGAAGCAAAATCAACACACAAAAAATAATGGTGCTTCTATACACTAGTAATGATGAATTCAAAGAGGACATTAAAAAAAATTTTTTTTTCCTTATTTCTCCCCCATCCCCACCTTCATTGTCTTCTCTCTGTGTCCATTCATTGTGTGTTCTTCTGTGTCTGTTGTATTCTCATTAGGTGGCTCTGGGAATCCATCCTGGGACCTTCCGGAATAGGAGAGAAGTGATCATTCTCTTGCTCCACCTTAGCTCCCTAGTTTGCTGCGTCTTATATTGTTTCTTCTCTGTGTCTCTTCTTTGTTGCGTCATCTTGCTGTGTTAGCTCTACATGTGGGCAGCTTCAATCCTGGGCAGTCTGCCCTCCTGCACAGGGCTGCACTCCTTGTGCAGGGGCCACTCCTTGCTCAGGAGGCACCTTGTGTGGAGTGACACTCCTTGCACATGGCAGCACTCCATGTGGGCCAGCTCACCACACGTGCCAGGAAGCCCTGGGTATTGAACCCTGGACCTCCTATATGGTAGATGGAAGCTCTTTTGGTTGAGCCACATCCACTTCCCTCAAAGAGGAAATTAAAAAAACAATTCCATTTACAGTAGTATTTAAAAGAACAAAATATTGAGGAATAAATTTAAGGATACAAAAGGCTTAGATATACAAAACTTCAAAACACTATTGAGGGAAATTAAAGAAAACCTAAATAAATGACAAGACAGCCTACATTCATGGGTTAGAAAAGTTAACATTGTAAATATGTCAGTGTTACCCAAGGAATATAAAAATTCAGTGCAATTCCTATTAAAATTCTAGCAGCCTATTTTTGCAGAAGGAAAAACTGATTTTTAAATTTATATGGAATTTCAAGGTACCTTGAATAGCTAAAACAATGCTTAAAAAGACAAAGAAAAGGGTGGAGAATTCACATTTCCCGGTATCAAATTATATTAAAAAACAACAATAATCAAGAGTTTTGCTACTGGCACAAAGATAGACAAATAGGTTCCTGGAACAGAATTGAAAGTCAAATCAGTTTTTTTGATGCATATTAATAAAGCATATAAACCATCTAAAATGTACAAACAATGGAATTTGGTATACTCACATAATTTTGCATTCATCAATTCAATAATTACTGGAGCATTTTCATTATTCTTATAATAATAATATTTTTAAAAAGCAGACAAACAATCCAACAAAATCTCATCACCACTCAGTCTCTATAAGCTTTCCTTGCTGTACATAGCTGCCATTCTGTTTCTGTCTCTATAGTTTATTTGTATTTATATTTTGTATAGATGGAATAAAGCAATATGTAATACTGTGTGGCTAGTTTCTTTCCCTTAGTATATTTCCTTTTGAAAAAAGTCCTTACTGGAAGATTAGTAATATATTACTATACACTACTGTTCGTAGTTTGCTTTGGTTGTATTTTTGCTTGATATTAACATTTTATAATATTAACATGTGTTTGTTCAGTTTCAAAGAAAAGTCTTATATATACAGTATTACTCATTCATATTTCACATAGGTTTCACTATACTGTATAGTCCATGAGGTTAGGTGTTTTAGCTTTCCTTCTAGTAATATATGTGACCTTAAGCATTCCTTTTCATCCCATCGTACCCAAATAATAGCTTAGTTACTAACACCATGATATGCCTTCACCATATCTACTCATTTCCAAAGATTTACAAACAACCTTTTTACCAATTCTGTACAGATTAACCATCAGCTTTCCATTCTCTACCCTCATTCTATCTTCTGGTGACCTACATTCTAGTTATTAACTCTGTGAGTTACACAGTATATTTAGTTCATAATAGTACAGACATACACTATTTGTCCTTTTGTGTCTGGCTTGCTTCATTCAACATAATGTCCTCTAGGTTCATCCATGTTGTCATATGCTTCACGACTTCATTTCTTCTTAGAGCTGCATAATATTTCATTGTTGTATACACAACAATTTGTTTATTCATCATTTGATGGAAACCTGAGTTGTTTCCCTCTTTTGGAAATTGTGGATAATGCTGCCATGAACATCAGTGTCCAAATGTCTGTTCGTATCCCTGCTCTCAGTTCTTCTGTGTATATACCTTGTAGTGGTATTGCCGGGTCTCTTGGCAAATCTATATTCAACTTGCTTAGGAACTGCCAAACATGTACCATTCTACATTTTCACCAACAGTGAATAAACCTTCCATCTCTGCATATCCTCTCCAACACTTGTAGGTTTCTGTCTCTTTGATAGTGGCCATTCTAATAGTTGTGAAATGATGTCTCCTTGTAACTTTCATTTTGCATTTCTCTAATCACTAGTGATGTTGAACAATTTTTCATGAGTTTTTTTTTTCACCATTTGTGTTCTTCTTTGGACAAATGTCTGTTCGAGTCTTTTGCCCATTTTTTAATCTGGTTGTTTGTCTTTTTATTGTTGAGTTGTAACATCTCTTTATGTACTATGGATATCAAACCCTTATTAGATGTGTGATTTACAAATATTTTCTCCTGTTGAGTCAGCTGCCCTTTCACCCTTTTGACAAAAGCCCTTTGAGTTGCAAAAGTGTTTAATTTTGAGGAGGTCCCTTTTTCTTTTGTCACTCATGCTTTGGGTATAAAAGCCAAGAAACCACCACCTACCGCAAGATCTTTTTTCTTTTCCTTAAACATCTTTTTAAATTAGAGAGGTTGTAGAAATATCGCGCAGAAAATATTGCCATTTACCTACCCCCATTTTTAACATTTTGCATTAGCGTGGTACCTTTGTTACAATTGATGAGAAAGTATTATTATAATTGTACTATTTTATTTATTTGTTTATTTATTTATTTACCACCCCCCCCCCTTGCTGCTTGCTCACTGTCTGCTCTCTGTGTCCATTCGCTGTGCATTCTTCTGCGTCTGCTCGTCTCCCTTAGTTGTGTCATCTTGCTGCACCAGCTCTTGCTGCTGTCAGCTTTCCGCGGGCATTGGCCATCAGCTCTCCGTGGGTGCAGGCCGTCAGTTCTCTGTGGGTGTGGGCCAGCTTGCCTTCACAAGGAGGCCCGGGAACACGAACTCAGGGCCTCCCACATGGTAAATGGAAGCCCAATTGTTTGAGCCACAGCTACTTTCCTAATTGTACTATTTTTAATAACTCTTTCAAGTTCAAAAAATAACAGAAAAATGCAAGTGAATACATTATGGAAATATTCTCCTGAAAAGTTCTTTCCAGGCACTTTCATCTCATCTAATTCCAACTACTAACTCATTTGTTCCTCTAGTGTTCAGAAAGATAAACAAATGAACACAGATTAATTGACAGACACTCATTAATGAAAAATATGATGAGAAAAAAATGCTTAATCGCATTCATATTGCACAAAACCAAACTCCAGATTATTTTTTTCACCTTTAGCATTAATATAGTACAAACTTGCTCTTGCTATAAATCATTACAATGTTCTTTTTTACATTGCTTAATTCACCATTTCTTTTTTTAAAATCTTTAAAAGAAATTTTAGATTACATAAATGTTGCATAAAAAATATAGGTGATTCCTATATGCCCCACTCTGACCCACTCCCACACTTTCACACATTTAACAATAGCCTTCATTAGTGTGGTACATTTGTTACAAGTGATGAACACATTTTGAAGGATTGCTGGTATTGGATTATAGTTAACACTTTGTCTGGCATAATTTTGTAAGTTATGACAAAATATGTAATGTTCTGTATCTGTCATTGCAGCATCATGTAGGACAATACCAATGTCCTGAAAAGTCCCCATATTACACCTGTTTTTCCCTCTCATGCCCCTCAGAATGGCCACTGCCTCCATATCAATGATAAAAGTTTTTCCTTTGCAAGAATAACAATAAGTCTATATTAGAGTAATAGTAAGTCTACTTTAGTCCATTATTCATTTCCCAATCTTGAGGATTTGGTGATAGTGAGGCCCACTGCCTATAACTGAGAGGGAGCTTAGATCCCATTGGGCAGATGGCTAGAACTTTCTTGCTCACAGTTCAGACTTTCTCTGTTCCTTGGGGTGGGTGTTGTCCATCATCATCATCTTCTTAGTTGTCCAGGTTGAGTCCAATGAACTGGAGAGTAGGTGTTGCAACTCTGCTGAGATTCAGGGCCCAACTGGCACATGGATGGACTAAAGATTTAAGTCTTTTTAACATATACCTATCAAGTATAGTACTAACTATAGATTCAAATAAAAGGGGTAGAAGAGCTACATGTGAGGAAACCACAAAAGAGTCCAACTCTGTCACACTGGGGAGCATAAATTCAAAGGTAAGGCCCACTGGCAGGGCACCAAACTCCTGAGCTGTCTACCCTGTCTATAATGTCTGAATGTCTCTAGACCCCTCAGGAGCCCTGCTATTTGAGGCATTATTTACTGTGGCAGTCAAAGAAATCCTGCTAAGATGTGTATAAGCGTAACCTCTGGAATGACTCCTGATACATTTTGAAATCTCTTAACCATAAAAACTCATTTGTATTTACTATTTCCCCCTTATGGTCAAGGTCTTTTTCCAGGTACATTGCTAGTTGAATGCTTGGTAATAATCTTTCAGTTCCAGGGAGGCTTGTTCCCAGGAGTCATGTCCCACATTGGGGTGGGGTGGGTGTGGGAGGTAGTAGTGCATTTATATACTGAGTTAGAGATAAGCTACATTTGAGCAAAAAGGAGGCTCTCAGAGGGTAACTCTTAGTTAACATAAGGCTGAGTTTCAATTTCAAAAAAAAAATTTCTTAAGTACAATCATTAGTATCAAGGGCCTGGTGCAATGGTCCATCCTCCTTCACTAGGCACTGTCCCTGTACCCGGGGGATTCTTGCTGTCCCATTAGGGAATGTAGCAGAACTCCCCAGGATGGGAATTTGATATTCTTTTGGTTATTGTGTGGATCTCCACCCACCGTGATAATGCCCCTTGAACATTTGAACACATTCATATGCCTTAGAGGCATGCCCCAGATGAACTCCCTCTCATGTACCACTGAACCACTGATGCTTCCTTGCCACAGTTGAGCCCTTTCTGTGATTCAAAACCCTTCCAAAGATGAAGCCAAGAAAATAACAAATAAAAATAATAAGAAAATGGAATGATAATGATAGTTTTTAAAATAACAAAGTACAAAAGAATTTTTTAAAAATTTAAAGTTAAAAAACTTTATTAGACATTATGTCTTTCATTACTGTAACATCTGTAACAGTCTTGTATGTACAGTGTAGAGAATGTAGAGGATTCCCATATACCCATTGCCCTCCTCCTTCCCTCATGCATTAATAACATATTACATGTTGATAGTACATTTTTTATGATTGATGTACAAATATTGAAGCATTGCTAATAACCATGGTCAATGGATTACATTATGACTTACATTTTGGACTGTACACTTTTATAAATTTTGACAAAATTTAAAATGGCTTGTATCCATCATTGCAAGATCATGCAGGACAATTCTAATGCCCTAAAAATGCCCTATGTTCCATCTATAAAATTATTTCCTTGAGACCTGTGGTAATCACTAAGTTTCACTTTTTGAAGAATACGATTCATAGTTACTTGTAATAATATTGAGGGTTTGACATATTGGTCTATTTTCTTTTATTTGGCACTGCCTATGTACTTGAGAGACTCTTGTTACTCTAATTGAGAATATAGCACAACTCCCCAGTATGGGAGTTTAATATTTTTTTGTTTATTGTATGGGTCTCCACACACTGATGTAACACACTATGACAAGATGAACACATATATTCCATAGAAGCCTGCCCCACGTGCTCCCTGTCCAGTCTGCCTTTCCCCCATCCTATACCAGTAATCCTCCCTTGCCATATTTGCCAAAAGAACATTCCCAACATTGTAGTTTTAACCAGGGACCTGTAAATCCCCAGAGTTCACCTGTTCCTTCACCCAACCATCCCCCCAGTTCCATGGGTAGTCTAACTGAAACCCCACCTCACAGACCAGCACCACTTCACTTACTAGCACCACTGTCATGCCCATCCACTGCACAACTGCACCCTTCCACCTTATCATAGATTTTGCCCATATGGGTATTGGCTCACACCCTCTACACCCTTTTTGTCTCTTGTAAACCTGTCTTCCAGACTCTAGCTCTGTGAGTCTGCTCAATTTGATTAATTCATATCAGTGAGGTCATGTAATATTATTGGTCCTTCTGTGCCTGGCTTACTTCATTCAACATAAGGTCCTCAAGATTCATCCATGTTATCCCATGTGTTAAACACTGCATTCCTTCTTACAGCTAAATACTATTCCATTGTGTGTATATACCACAATTTGCTTATCTATTCATGTGTTGATGGACATTTGGATTGCCTCCAACTTTTGCCAGTAGTGAATGATGCCACTATGAGCATTGGTGTGCATATATCTGTTCGTGTCCCTGCTTTCAGTCCTTCTCTCCAGCATTGGGATTGCTGGATCATATGGCAATTCTATACTTAGCTTCCCGAGGAACCATCAAACTCCTGTACAATGGCTGCACCATTCTACATTTGCACCAGCAGTGGATAAGTTCCGTTTCCTCTGCATCCTCCCAACACTTGTAGTCCTCTGTTTTTTAATAGCCACCAGTCTAATATGTGTGAGATGATATCTCATGTAGTTTTGATTTGCATTTCCCTAATAACTAGTGATGATGAGCATCTTTTCACTGCATTTTAGCCATTTGTACTTCTTCGGAGAAGTGTCTATTCAAATCATTTGTCCATTTTTTTAAACAGGTGTTTTCTCTGTATTTTTGAAATGTAGGATTTCTTTATACATGCTGGATATTAGGCCCCTATTGGATAGATGGTTACCAAATATTTTCTCCCATTGAGTAGGTTGCCTTTTCACTTTCTTGACAAACACCTTTGAAGTGCAAAAGTTTTTAATTTTGAGGAGGTCACATTTATCTATTTTTTTCTTTTGTTGCTCGTGCTTTGGGTGTAAAGTTTATGAAACCATTTCCTGATACAAGATCTTGTAGGTGCTTCCCTACATTATCTCCCAGGAGATTTATGGTCATGGCTTTTGTATTTAGATCTTTGATCCATTTTGAGTTTATTTTTGTATAATGCATGAGATGGTGTTCCTCTCACATTCGTTTGGATATGGATATCCAGTTCTCCAAGCACCATTTGTTGAAGAGGCCATTCTCTCCCAGTTGAATGGGCTTGGTGGCCTTGTCAAATATCAGTTGACCATATATGCAAGAATCTATATCATAACTGTCATGTTTGTTCCATTGGTCAGTATGTCTATCCTTCTGCCAATACCATGCTGTTTTAACCTCTGTAGCTTTATAGTATGTTTTAAAGTCAAATAGTGTGATTCCTCCAATTTCATTTTTTCTTTTTCAATATATCTTTGGCTATTTGGGGCCCCATACCCTTCCAAATAAACTTCATAGTTAACTTTTCCAATTCAGTAAACAATGCTCTGGTAGTTTTTATTGGGATTGCATTAAATTTGTAAACGGTTTGGGTAGGTTAGGCATCTTAATAATGTTTAATATTCCTATCCATGAACAGAGAATATTATTTCATTTATTTAGATCTTCTTTGATTTCCTGTAACAATGTTGTGTAGTTTTCTGTGTACAAGTCCTTTATATCTTTAAATTTATTCCTAAGTATCTGCTTCTTTTAGTTGTTATTGTAAATGTAATTTTTTTCTTGATTTCCTCCTCAGATTGCTCATAATTGTACAGAAATGCTACTGATTTTTGCACCTCGCTCTTATATCCTGGCACTTTACTGAACTCATTTATAAGCTCTGGAAACTTTGTTGTAGATTTCTCTGGGCTTTCTATGTATAGGGTCATGTCATCTGCAAATAGTGAAATTTTTACTTCTTTCTTTCCAGTTTGGATGCCTTTTATGTCTTTTTCTTGCCTACGTGCTCAAGCAAGTACTTCTAACACAATGTTAAATAAGAATGGTGACCATGGATGTCCTTGCCTTGTTCCAGATTTAGAGGGAAAGCTTTTAGCATTTCCCCACTAAATATGATATTAGCTAGGGGTTTTTCATATATACCCTTTATCATGTTGAGGAACTTGCCTTCTATTCCTATCTTTTGAAGTATTTTTATCAGAAAGAGTGCTATATTTTGTGAGATGCTTTTTCTGCATCAATAGAGAATATGATTTTTTTCTTTTGATCTGTTAATGTGCTGTGTTACAGTGATTGATTTTCTTATGTTGAGCCACCCTTGCATACCTTGCATCCTTTGTCATGGTGTGCAATTAATTTGATATGCTATTGAATATGATTAGCAAGTTTTTTTTGAGGATTTTAGCATCTATGTTCATTGGAAAGATTGGTCTATAATTTTCCTTTCTTGTGGTGTCTTTGTGTGACTTTGGTATTAGGGTGATGTTGGCCTCACAGAATGAGTTGGGCAATGTTTCTTCCACTTCTATTTTTTGAAAGAGTTTTTAAGCAGGATTGGTGTTAGGTCTTTTTGAAATGTTAGGTAGAATTCACCTGTGAAGCCATCTGATCTTGGTCTCTTTTTAGTTGGGAGGTTTTTGATGACTAATTCAATCTCATTACTTACTGAGTTCATCAGTTTCTTCTTTTGCTGATGTAAGCTGCTTGTGTGTTTCTAAGGATTTGTCCATTTCATCTAAATTACCCATCTTTTTGGCATACAATTTTTCAAAGTATCCTATTATGATATTCTTTATATCTATGGGGTCATTGGTAATAGCCGCTTATTCATTTCTCATTTTATGTATTTGCATTTCCCTTCTTTTTTCTTTGTTAGTGTAGCTGAGGGTTTGTCAGTTTTATTAATCTTCTCAAAGAACCAGGTTTTGGTTTTGTTTATTTTTTCTAGTGCTTTCTTATTTTCAATTTTTATTTTGCTCTGCTCTAATATTTGTTACATCTTTCTTTCTCAGTGCTTTGGGATTAGTTTGCTGTTGCTTTACTAATTCCTCCAGGTATGCAGTTAGGTCTTTTATTTCAGCTCTTTCTTATTTTTTAATATAGGCATTTATGGCAATACTTTTCCCTCTTGGCACTGCTTTTGCTCATCCCATAGGTTTGATAAGTTGTGTTGTCATTTTTGTTTGTTTCACGGTAGTTACTAATTTCTTTTGCAGTTACCTCCTTGATCCACTGATTACCTAAGAGTGTGTTGTTTAACTTCCATATCTTTGTGTCTAATTTGGTTCTCTGTGCCTTACTGATTTCCAGCTTCATTCCATTGTGGTCAGAGAAATTACTTTGTATAACTTCATTCTAATTTGTTGAGAGTTGTTCTGTAGCTTAGTGTGTGATCTCTCCTGGAGAGCTCTTGTGTGCTTAAGAAGATTGTGTGCTTGAGAAGAATGTATACCCTGCTGTATTTGGATGTAATGTTCTCTATATGTCTATTAGGTCTAGATCCTCTAATATATTATTCAAGGGCTCTTTCTTTATTGATCCTCTGTCTAATGGTGATAATTGTGTATTAAAGTCCCGAGTATAATTGTAAACTCATCTATTTCTCCACTTAGTTTTTCCAGTGTTTACCTCATGTACTTTTAGGTGCCCTGTTTAGGTACATAAATGTTTAAGATTATTCTTTCTCCCTGATAGATTACCCCTTTTATTAATATACAGTGTCCTTTGTCTCTTACAATGATTTTGCATATGAAGTCTATTCTGATATTTAATAGCTACTCCTGCCCCCCCTTTTTTGATTATTGTTTGCATGTAAAATAGTTTTTTTTTTTTTAGATTGATTTATTTATTTAATTCCCCCCCCCCCTTGTCTGTTCTTGGAGTCTATTTGCTGTGTCTTGTTTCTTTGTCTGCTTCTGTTGTCGTCAGCGGCACGGGAAGTGTGGGCGGTGCGATTCCTGGGCAGGCTGCACTTTTTTTTGTGCTAGGCGGCTCTCCTCACGGGCGCACTCCTTGCGCATGGGGCTCTCTTACGCGGGGGACAACCTTGCGTTGCATGGCACTCCGTGCGCGCATCAGCACTGTGCATGGGCCAGCTCCATACGGGTCAAGGAGGCCCGGGGTTTGAACCGCGGACCTCCCTTGTGGTAGACGGATGCCCTAACCACTGGGCCAAGTCCGTTTCCCCTGTAAAATAGTTTTTCAACCATTCACTTTCAACCTCTTTGCATCCTTGGGTCTAAAGGGAGTTACTTGTAAACAGCAAATAGGTGGGTCATATTTCCTTTTCCATTCTGCTGTTCTGTGTCTCTTGATTTGAGAGTTTAAACCAATAATATTCATTGTTATTACTGTGAAGGAATAACTTACATTAGCTATATTTTCTTTAGATATATATATATATTATATGTTTTATTTCTTTCTTTTATGTTTTTAGTTATACTTACCAACACTCTTCTTTCCTTTGCTCTCCTCCAACTGTCTCTCTTGTTTTTTCCTTTCAACCTATAGAACTCCTTTTAGTTTATTTCTTAAAGGGCAGGGTTCTTATTGACAAACTCTTAATTTCTGTTTTTCTGTGAATATTTTGAACTCTCCCTCATTCGTGAATGCCAGTTTTGCTGGTTAGAGAAATATTGGTTGGAAGTTTTTTTCTTTTAGCACCGTATCTATGTCATACCACTGACATCTTGCCTCCAAGGTTTCAGATGAGAAATCAGCACTTAATCTTATCAAGCTTCCCTTGTGTATGATGGATCTCTTTTCTCTTGCTGCTTTCCGTATTCTCTCTTTGTCTTGAGCATTGAACAATTTATCAAATGTGTGTCTTGGGGTAGGTCTGTTAGGATTTATACTACTTTGGGGTGCACTGTGCTTCCTGGACATGTACATCCATGTCACTCAAAAGAGTTTTGGAATTTTCAGCAATTATTTCCTCCAACACTCTTTCTGCCCTCTTTTCTTTCTCTTCTCCCTCTGGGATGCCTATATGTGTATACTTGTATGTTTCACATTGTCATTAAAATCCCTAAGTCCTTGCTGGACTTATTCTTTTTGTCTATCCCTTCTACTTTCTGTCTGATTTCAGATGTACTGTCTTCAAAATCATTAATTCTTTTCTCTGCCAGTTCAAATCTGCTGTTATGTACTTAAAGTGTATTTTTGATTTCTTGCATTTGTCATTCATCATCATCATACCCTTATATTTTTATGTATGCCTAAAGTTTTTCCAGTGTGTTCCCCCACCATCTTTTTAATATCCTTTATCTTTTCCTTCACTTCATTAAGTTGATTCATGATATTTGTTTGGACATCCCTGATTAGTTGTTCCACCTTCCACATCTCCTCCTGTTTTTTTAGTTTTTTCAGTAGGCTGGCCCATATCTTCATGTTTCTTATTATGGCTTGTAATTTTTTGTTGGTGTCTAGGCATCTGTTTATCTTGATGGGCTTATTTGGTTGTTTATCTTCTCTTTCTACACTATAGTTTTATTTTATTTTTTTCTTGTGTGTGCGTGTGCAGTAAGGTTCCTATTTGGTACTTCATTTTCTTATTCCATATCCTTCCAGTTGTCTGTGTTGCCTTGAAAAAAAAATACTATGACTAGAGAAAAGGAAAGAGATAAGAATAATAGTAATAATAATTTTAAAAAGGTAGAAGAGGAACAATACAAGAGCTAGGAAAATAAATAAGTAATATGAGTAAAAAATTTAACAAAGTACAAAGGAATAAGAATAGAAAAGGTCAAATGGAAAAAATGAATCAAGGAACATAATAGTACAAAAAATAGAATGAGTAAAAGGTTGGAATGATGAGAAGAAAGGAAAAGAGAATAAAAAAAAAAGAAAAAAAATGATGAAGGTCAAACAAAAAGAGGTGGAATGAAAGAAAAACAACGGAAAACAAGATAGAAAATTGTAGGAAAGAAAAGAAATATAATAGGCAGAAAAAACAAGTAAAAGGAAAAAAGGAAACAAAGAAAGGGATAAGACAACAAACAAGAAACAAAACAAAAATAAAACAAAACAAAAAAACAACCAAGGAAAACAGCCTTCCCTCTTAAGCCCCTAGAGCTTCTCAGACTGCCAGTGCTCATCAGAAACCTTTCAGTTTGCCCATGGAATGTGATGTACCAGGTTTTAGTGAATAAATTAAAGAAAAAAAACCCCAGAAAAAGAAAAAAGAAAAGAAAAAGAAAGAAGGATTTTTAAAAACTTTATTTTAGATTTAATTTTTCTAAATTATGTATTTTATTTACTATGTTTAAACCTAACATCACTATCTCATTTTCCTATTAATTGAATTTGGCAATATTCTTGATGTCATTTTTAAAGAAGTTTTGGATCACAGAAGGGTTGCAACTATGACAGAAAAGGATCATTGGTGTGGGGTGTCTGTGATGGGAGATACATGGGAGGATGTTCACCTGGGCATATATATAAGGTATATAAATATGTTCAGATGTTCTTGGGGCATTGCCACAGTGGATATGGATTCACACAACCAAAAGAATGCTGAATTCCCATGCTGGGGAGCTCTGCCACATTCTCTAAGGGAGCAGCAACAATCCCTCAAGTACAGGGGTGGTGACTAGTGAGGAAGGGTGGTCCATTGATGGGCCTTTGATATTATGACTGTGCTTTTGAGATTGTAGTTTAGCCTGGTGTTGTAGCATGCCTAAGAGTTGCCTCCTTAGAACCTCCATGCTGCTCAAATGTGACCACTCTCTAAGCCAAACTCAGCATATAAATGTATTACCTTCCCCAAGCATAGGACATAACTCTTGGGGATGAGCCTCCCTGGCAGTGAGGGTTTACTACCAAGCACCAACTGGTGAAGCAACTGGAAAAAGACCTTGAATAAAAGGGGGAAAATGTAAAGACAAATGAGTTTGTATGTCCAAGAGACTTCAAAATGGGCTGGGAGGTCATCAGAGGGGTAATGCTTATGCCCGTCTCAGCAGGATCTCATAGATAGCCAAAGTAGATATTACCCCAAATAGTGGGGCTCCTGAGGACTCTGGAGACACCACATCCTACAATCATGGCAGATAGCTCCGGAGTTTGGTGCCTTGTCAGTGGTCCCTGTTTTGGAGTTTGTGCTCCCAAGTGTGATAGAGTTGAACTCAGATGTGACTTCTCTATACATGCCTCTTCTGTCCCTTTTATTGAACCTATAGTTGGTGCAGGAGTTTTTAAGTGTATGTCCGAGAGACTTTAATGTCTGGGCTCTCCATGTGCCAGCTGGGCTCTGAGCCTCAGTGAAGTTGTTAGCACCTACTCTCCAGTTCATTGGACTCACCCAGGACAACAAACAAGGAGGTGAGGATGGACAACCACTGCACCAAAGAAACAAGAGAGTTTACAACTGCAAGCAAGAGAGTCCCATCTGTCAGATGAAAGTTCCCTCTCAATTAGAGCTGGAGTGTGCATTACCATCCCAGAATTCTCAGGATTGGGGAATAAAATGTGGACTGGAATGGACTTACTGGTATTCTACTATAGACTTATTGTAAGTCTAGCAATAGGAGAAATTATATCATTGATGTGGAGACACTGGCCACTGGAGTTGCTGAAGGCAGGGAGAGGGAAACAGAAGTGTAGTGTGGGAGCATTTTTGGGACTTGAAATTGTCCATAATGACATTGCAGACAGATACAGAACATTATATATCCTGCTATAACTTGAAGAATGGAGTGGGAGAGAGTGTAAACTACAATGTAAACTATAGTTCATCCTGTGTGGTAATGCTCCAAAATGTGTTCATCAGTTGCAATGAATATGCCACACTAGTGAAGGAAGTTGTTGGTTTTGGAAAGGGTGGGATATGTGGGGAGTGGGGTATGTGGGAGTCCCTTGTATTTTTTTTAATGTAACATTTTATGTAATCTAAGTATCTTTTAAAAGTACAATAAAAATACTTCTCAAAAAAAGATAAGAAACAAATAGGAACTGATAGAAAAGAAACTGATAAAAATTAGAAAGGACAGATCCAAGAAAACCTAAAACGACAAAACTGTCTATATGTTCCCTGTCATAAGGTACCAACTGGGTGCCTGATAACCCAATGGATCACTCTCTGGACCACTTCTTGAATGAAACCCAGAATTTGAATTAGGGACCTCATGTATCAAGACAGACATTTCTCCTCTGAGCCACACCAACTCCACAGCTTAAGTAGCCTTCTGAAAGCTTATATGAGTCTTCATTCCTCCATTCCCTCAGGAGAGTTAGGCTTCTAACAGTTTGCTAAGTCAGGCTGTTTAGTAGCCTTTTCTCCTCTATGTCCCCGCTCTACATTAGTTCCTCTTTTTCCCATGTTGGCTGGGTGTGATATCTTGCCTGATCAGATTCTCCCTCCCCTCTCCCCACTGCTGCCTTAGTGCCAGTCAGGGTCCCCTCCAAGACTCAAAAGGGGCTCAGCTGGCCAAACTCATCAAAAAGAAACCACTCTCCACCCTCCACCAGACCCCTCTCCCTCCTAGAGAACGCTCCCTACCACTCAGTTGGTTGCAGTGAGTCAGGGGCTTTACTGAGGCTATTTGCCTAATGATGGGGTATATGTGTCATTTCCAGTCATAGGGGTTAGTAACTCACATTTTCCTTTGGCTTCTTTATGTGTCCAGTTCCCTCCTGGATGATGTATAGTACTTTCCTTTCTATGTATCTCCAAAGCAACTCCCTCAGATAGGTTTTTGCCCTTTCTCTGTTCTTTTTATGAAGGAGTTGTGCTCTGCCTACCTACTTTGATGCCATTTTTCCAGAAGAAAAACCTACCACAAGATCTTAAAGATGCTTTCCTACATTTTCTTCTAGTAATTTTATGGTCCTGGCATTTATATTTAGGGCTTTAATCCATTTTGAGTTGACTCTTGTATAGAGAGTGAGGTAGGGGTCCTCACTCATTCTTTTGGTTATGGATATCCATTTCTCCCAGCACCATTTGCTGAAGAGAGTGTTCTTTCTGGTAACATGGACTTGGTAGGTGTATTAGTCAGCCAAAGGGGTACTGATGCAAAATCCTGAAATTGGTTGGTTTTTATAAAGGGTATTTATTTGAGGTAGGAGCTTACAGATGCCAGGCCATAAAGCGTAAGTTACTTCCGTCACCAGTCTGTTTTCACATGTTGGAGCAAGATGGTGGCCAACATCTGTGAGGGTTCAGACTTCCTGGGTTCCTCTCTTCCCAGGGCTTGCTTCTTTCCAGGCTTAGGGTTCCTCTCTTCCCGGGGTTCCAGCTTAAGACTTCAGCATCAAACTCCAACATCAAAACCCCTTAACTCAGTCCTTTGCCATGACTTTTTATCTGTGAGTACCCACCTACCAAAGGGTGGGGACTCGACATCCTACTGGCACAAGAGATTTACATAATTACTTAATCAAGTAAACCTGTGAATCCAATATAATCTAGTATCCCCAGAGGAAAAGAGTGGTTTACAAACATAATCCAATATTTCTTTATGGAATTCATTAATAATATCAAACTGCTACAGTAGGTTTGTCAAAAACTAGTTGAACTGGACATAGCCATCCCAGGTCCACAAGATGGAGGAATAGAGTATGGATTAGAGTGGACTTACTGGTGTTCTGCTGGGGAACTATTGTGATTAGTAAGGGAAGAAATTGTAGTAGTGATGTGGAGAGGGTGGCCACAGTGGCTGCTGATGGTTGGGAGAGGGAAGAAGAGATATGGTGTGGGGGCATTTTCAGGATTTGGAGTTGTCCTAGGTGGTGCTGCAGAGATGGATGCTGGACGTTGTGTGAACTGTCGTGGCCCACTGGCTGGACTGGGGGAGAGTGTGGACTACAATGTGGACCACTGTCCGTGTGCTGTAGCGGTTCTCCAGAATGTATTCACCAGGTGCAGTGGATGTGCTGCAGTGATGGAAGAGTTTGTTGATGGGGAAGGGGCGGCATGGGTGGGGTGGGGAGTATATGGGGACCTCACATTTTTTTAATGTAACATTTAAAATAAAATAAAGAAAAATTAAAAATTAAAAAAAAATTCTCTTTTATGGCAAAAAAACACACATAAAACTAATTGGCCATAGAGGTAAGGGTTTATTTCTGGATTCTCAGTTCTATTCCACTGATCAATGTTCCTACCTATATGTCACTACCATGCTGTTTTGACCACTGTAGCTTTGTAATATGTTGCAAGGTCGGGCAGTTAAAGTCCTCCCACATCACTCTTCTTTTTCAGGATGCTTTTAGCTATTTGGGTATATTTTCCCTTCCACATACATTTTGCAATTGCCTTTTCTATTTCTGTAAAGAAGCCTCAAATAGTTTTGTTGTAGACATTTCAGAATTTTCTAAGTATAGGATCATGTCATTTTTGAATAGGGAGAGTTTTACTTCCTCTTTTCCTATTTTGATGCTTTTCATTTTTTTTTTTTTCTTTTCTAATTGTGCTAGAACTTCTAGCACAATGTTGAGTAACTGTGGTGACAGTGGTCATCTTGTCTTGTTCCCAGTCTTTGAGGGAAAGTTTTTTACCTTTCCCCATTGAGTATGATTCTGGCTGTGGGTCTTCTGTGCCCTTTATCATACTGAGGAACTTTCCTTCTATTCCTATCTTTTGAAGTGTTTTTTAATCAGGAAATATGTTGGATTTTTTTGAATGCCTTTTCTGCATCCATCGAATGATCCTATGGTTTTTTCCTTCAAATTGTTAATGTGGTACATTATGCTAATTGGTTTTCTTATGTTGAACCACCCTTGCACACCTGGAATAAATCCCATTTGGTCATGGTATATAATTCATTTGATATGCTGTTGGATTCTGTTTGCAAGTAATTTGTTGAGAATTTTTGTATTGATTTTCATTTGTGTAATTGTGATTGGTCTGTACTTTCCCTTTCTTGTATTATAGTACCTTTATCTGGCTTTGCTATTAGGGTGATGTTGGCTTCATAAAATGTGTTGGGTAATTTTCCCCTCTCTTCAGTTTTTTGAAAGAGTTTATGCAGGATTGGTATTAATTCTTCTCGAAATGCTTGGTAGAATTCACCTGTGAAACCATTTGGACCTGGACTTTGTTTTGTTGGGAGATTTATGATGACTGTTTCAATCCTTTTAAATGTGATTGGTTTGTTGTGTTCATGTATATCTTGCAGAGTCAATGTAGGTTGTGCATTCCTAGCAATTTGTCCATTTTGTCTAGTTTGTCTAATTTGTTGGCATACAATTTCTCCTAATATCCTCTTATGGACCTTTTTTTTCTGTGGGGTCAGTAGTAACTTCCCACTTTAATTTCTGATTTCATTTATTTGCATCTTCTCTCTTTTTTTCTTTGTTAGTCTAGCAAAGCGTTTGTTGATTTTATTGATTTTTTTCAAAGAACCAGCTTTTGGTTTTGCTGATATTCTCTATTTGTTGTTGTTCTCAATTTAATTTCTTTTGTACTCCTCTTTATTATTTCTTTCCTTCTTCTTTCTTTGGGATTGGTTTGCTGTTCTTTTTCTAATTCATCCATGTGTTCAGTTAGGTCTTTGACTTTAGGTCTTTCTTCTTTTTAAATATAGGTATTTAGGGCTATAAATTTTCCTCTCAGCAGTGCCTTTACCGTGTCCCATAATTTTTGATAAGTTGTGTTCTCATTATCTCATTTGATAAGTTGTGTTCTTAAATGCTAATTTGTCTCACAGTTTCCTCTTTGACCCACTGATTGTTCAGGGGTATGTTGTTTAACATCCACACAGTTGTGAATTTCCCTCTTTCCTGTATATGATTGATTTCCAGTTTCTTTCCATTGTGATCTGAGAAGGTGATTGTATAATTTCAATATTTTTTATATTTCTTAAGATCTGCCTTGGGACCCAACATGTGGTCTATCCTTAACAAAGATCCATGAACACTTGGGAAGAATGTATAACCCGCTGATTAGGGATTCATCATCTGTACTTGACCGTTAGGTCTAGCTAGTTTATCGTGTTGTTCAAATTCTCTGTTTCCTTGTTGATTTTCTGAATAGTTATTCTATTTAATGATGTGAGTGGTGTGTTGAAGTCTCCAGCTATTATTGTAGAGATGTCTATTTCTCCCTTCAGTTTTGTCAGAGTTTGCCTCATATATTTTGGGACACCCTGGTTAGGTGCATAGATATTTTTGACTGTTATTTCTTCCTGGTGGATTGTCCCTTTTATTAATAAAAAATTGTTTTCTATATATCTTTTAACTATTTTTGCATTAAAATCTGTTTTGCCTGATAATAATATATCTACCCCTGTTCTTTTTTGGTCACTATTTGCATGGAATGTCTTTTTTCAAACTTTTACTTTCAGCCAATTTCTTTCCCGGGGTCTAAGATGAGTCTATTATAGGCAGCATATGGATATCTCATGGCTTTTCATCTATTCTGTCATCCTTTTTCTTTTGATTGGGGACTTTAATCCATCACATTCAATGATATTAATGTAAATGCATTATTTACTTCCACCATTTTATTGTTTGGCTTTCATATGTCATATCTTATTTTCATCTCTCTTTTTACTCTTTTGGTTTTCCTCTCTGTTAGTCTTATCTTCTATACTCTCTTCCAATCCTCTCTCTCCTGTCTTTTTCTTTCTGGCTGTAAGGGTCCCTTTACCATTTCCTGCAAAGGTAGATTCTTCTTTATGAACTCTCTTAATTTCTGTTTATTTGTGAATATTTAAAACTCACTTCATATTTGAAGGGCAGCTTTCCTGGGTAGAGAATTCTCAGTTGGCAAGTTTTCTCTTTCAGTATCCTAATTATATCATCCACTACCTTCTTGCCTCCTTGTTTTTTGACAAGAAATCTGAACTAAGACTTACTGGGTGTCCCTTGTATATGCTCTCAGAATTTTCTCTATCTTTGGTGTTTGACATTATGAGTATTTGTCTTGGAGTAGGTCTGTTTGGATTTATTCTGATTGGGGTACAATGTGCTTTGTGAACATGTATATTCATTTCTTTCATGAGAGTTGGAAATTTTCAGTCATTATTTCCTTAAATACTCTTTCTGTCCTCTTCTCCTTCTAGAACTCCCTTGGTATGTATGTTGTTGCATTTTGTATTATCATTCAACTCCTTAAGCCCCTGCTCAATTTTTCCATTATTTTCTCTATTTAATTTCAGCTGTTCTGTCTTCTCCCTCACTTACTCTTTCTTCTGTCATTTCAAGTCTGCTGATTTATTCCTCTAATGTATTTTTGATCTCACTTATTGTGTCTTTCTTTCCCTTATACTCTGTTATTTCTCTATTCAGGCTTTCAAATTCTTCTTTATGCTCTCTCAGTGTCTTTTATATCTTTAGCCACATTGTCTTCAACTCATTGACTTGATTTAGAAGATTTGTATGACTCTCATAGTTTAGTTGTCTTAAATCCTGTATCTCATATTGGACTTTGATATATTCCTTTGCTTGAGCTATAGCTTCCATCTTCTTAGTATGTCTTGGTAATTTTTTGCTGATGTCTAGCCATCTACTATGATGCTGAGCTTCTCTGATATTCAATTTATATTTCTCGTATATGGATTTAGTGGCAAGAGGCTGTAAGTTACTGCCATTCTTTAATCCTTGGTTCACCCTGTTCTAGGTCTTTAGTATTGTCCCTGTTAGTTGCTCAAATCTGGGCCGTGGACCCTGTAATGGTTGCAGACCCACTTCCTAGGGCCTTGGGAGGAAGAAAACTGTAAAGCTGCTAAAAACCTCTCTTACGTTTTAAATTTCCTCACTTCCTTGGTCTGCCAGCAAATGTCACTCTTTAGCAGCCCTCTCAGTTGAAATCCTGGTCCCAGTGCAATACGAACAGTAACGGTGTGGCAGAGGATCCTGCCTCTAGGCTATTCAGAGCCTCACAGATCAAACTTTCTTAGAGAATTTTGTCCAACTCTGCTGGCAGCCCCTTCCCTTTTCCTGGGTAGGAAAAAATCCCACTCCCTTCTACATTCTTAGCAACTAGTCCCCATCAGTAAGGAGGGTTATTGAAAGGGTCGGATCTCTTTAGTCCCTTGCTGGCTCCCAGGGTAAAAAATGGTATGCTCTGCCCTGGCCTGACAGGGCCACAGGAGAGCAAATTTTTTTGGGACACAGAAGAGCAAATTTCTTTGCCAAAATCTGAATCAGCCTTAGGCTGCATCCCTCTTACTTCTCTTTCCTGAGGAGGTGGATCCCAGTAGCCCCTTTGTCTGTAGCTGCTGGCTGGTGAGGCCAGAGAACTCAAAGCTACCTGCTCAGAGGGTGGGGGAAAGGGCACTGGCAGCAGCAACTGCAGCTTTAAGTCACAATCTTGCTATAAATATTCTTTTCCTGTGTCCCTTTCTGGGTGGTGTCTAGACTTCCCCTGGTGTCTTAAACCCTAGAACATTGTTTTCAGGCCATTTCTGCCTTCCTCTAGGTATTTTTCTGGGAGAGAAGTGAGTTCTGTGTATCTCTAATCTGCCATCTTCCCAGAAGTCTCTATGGTCAATTGATTTTTTGATAACAGTGCTAAGTACATGCAGTGGGGAAAGGATAGTCCCTTCAACAAATAAATGATGGTGGGAAAAGTGGATATGCTCATATAGAAGAATGATGTTAGACCCCTACCTCACACCGTATACAAAAATCAACTCAAAATGGATTGAGGATCTAAATAAAAGAGCTAATACTGTAAAACTCTTGGAAAATAACATAATGACAAATCTCTATGACCTGTATTTGGCAAATGCTTCTTAGATATGACACCAAAATCGTGAGCAATAAAAGAGACAGTAGATAAAGTTGGTTTCATCTAAATTGAATACTTCTGTGCACTGAAGGAATTATCAAGAAAAAGACAACCTACATAGTGGGAGAACATAGTTTCAAACCATACATCAGATAAGGGCTTGTTATCTGGAATATAAAAAGAACTACAACTCAACAATACAAAGACAACAACTTAATTAAAAATGGGTAAGAACTTGAATAGACATTTCTCCAAAGAAAATATACAAATGGCCAATAAACACATGAAAAGGTGCTCAAAGTGATTAGTCATTAGAGAAATGCAAATTAAAACCACAATGAGGTTTGACTTCACATCTGCCAGGATGGCTATTACTTAAAAAATGGAAAATAACAAGTGTTGGAGGAGATGCAGAAAAATTGGAACTCTAGTGCATTGTTGCTGGTGCAGTCACTGTATAAACCAGGATGACTGTTCCTCAAAAAGCTATATATAGAATTACCATTTGACCTTGCAGTCCTACTTCTAGGTATATATCTAAAGAGAGTAAAATGTATTCACCAAATTCAATGAATGTCTCATGATGATGGAGGAGGTTGTTGTTATGGGGGAGGAGTGAGGTGAGGGGGGTGTATATGGGGACCTCATATTTTTTGAATGTAACATTAAAAAATAAAGAAAAAATAAAGAAAGTGAAAAGAGATACTTCTCAGTGTTTATAGGAGCATTATGCACAATAGTAAAAAACTGGAAACAACCACAGTGTGCATCAAAAAATGAATTTTTTTGGCCAAAAGAAAAAATGAAGTTATGAGACATACTGCAACATGGAAGAACCTTGAAAACATTGTGTTCTGTGAAATAAGCATGGCACATAAGGACAAAAATTGTATGTTTTCACTTATAAGAGATGACTTGAAGTAGCAAATTTGTAGAGATAACAAATTAAAGTTTACAGAGGGTGGGTGGGGAATGGGGAGGTGGAAAAAGGGGGTGTTTATTTGTAAATAATAAGTAAAAGGCAAAAGTTAGCTCAATATAAATTGTGCTTTCTAAAGTGATCAAGGAGACAATATGATCCATTTAAAAATAGGAAATTACTTTTTATTACAAAAATATGAATTTTTCTATTTATATATTGAGACATACTCATTGCATATATTTTACGAAAATAAGAAAAGTATTCTAGCATAAATTTCATTCATAATTCCACTATTCAAGAATGTTGTATATCATTTCAGACTTTTTCCCCATGTCAATATATATACATTTATATTTCAAATGGCGTTAAATATCCTGAAAGAAATGTTGTGCTTTATATGTGGGCAACTCTAGCTTCAGGAGACAGAGAGTATGTGAAAAGACTGGTCTTGGGCAAATTAAAAAGAAGGGAAACAGGAAATTTAGGGTGTAGGTAGAATTGAGAAGAGGCTGCTTCTCTAAGTTTGCTTTCCTTGCAGGGAATTCCTTGGTGCTAAAGATATTATCATTAAGGAGTGAAAGAAATAAGGTAGGCACACATAGAATGTTTTTTGTATAAATCCATTTTCCTAACTAAGAAAATGCAACTGAGACCATATCCAAATAGTTTCAGTTAGGCAGAAGAAAGAATTTGGTCTCACCTTTTAAATTTTCTTTTTAATGTAATGTTCAAGTGATAGAGTTTTTTTCTTCTATTAGTACATCCTGAGAAGCCACTAATTTTTAAGGCATTTTGCTTTCATTGTCTTCCCAGGTGTTAAAAGGCAAGACATAGGCAAGCACAGTAAATAGTCTAGTTTCTGTAAGAGGAAATTTTAAGAGAGGAAAATGAAGATTACGTTCTCATGAGAATGAAATGGTATACATCTTTTTCTGTAATATTATTCATTATTATTATTATTATTTAAAGAAGCTTTAGATTGCATAAATGTTACGATGAAAGTATAGGGGATTTCCATATACCTCACCCCCTCTCCCTCTCATACTTTTCCCCATTAATAGCTTTCATTAGTGTGGTACATTTGTTACAGTTGAAGTAATGCTACTAACCATGGTCTATAGTTTACATTATGGTTTACACTTTCACCACACAGTTTTATAGGTTTTGACAAAATGTATAATGGCCTGTATCCGTCATGGCAATGTCATGCAGGACAATTCCAGTGTCCTCAAAATGCCCCATGTTATTCCTATTCTTCCCACTCTCTCCCCTCAAAACCGCTGGTGACCATTGCCTTTATATCAATGTTACAAGTTCTTCCATTGCTAGAATAATAAGCCTACTTTAGTTCATAGTTGCAATCCCCACTTATGTTTGTTTATTCCTGTTCTTGAGGATTTAGGGATGATGATGCCCACTCTGTTTCCATTTGAGAGTGGGCTTAGATCCCATGGGGCAGGTGGTTGGAACTCTCTTGGCTTGCAGTTGTAGAAATTCAGTTTTTTGGGGATGGATATTGTCCATCATCATCCTTCTGTTAGTTGTCCTGGGTGAGCCCGATGGACTGGAGAGTAGGTGTTGGTTGAAACTCTTCTGAGATTCAGGGCTCAATTGGTATATAAACAGCTGGAAGATTTAAGTCTCCGGGACACATATTTAACAGGTATAGTGCTAATTATGGGTTCAAGTAAAAGGGACATAATAGCCATGTGTAGGAAAATTATGAGTTTAATTCCAAAACATTGGGGGGATAGGCTATCATATATTCCAAGGTAAGGTCCATTGACAGGGTGCTGAATTCCTGGGGTTGTCTGCCCTGCGTGCAGTGTCCAGATGTCTCTAGAGCCCCCCTGCTTGTTACTGCGGGTCAGTGAGGTCCATCTAAGATGTGTATACTGTAACCTCTGGAATAACCTCCTGACTCACTTTGAAATCTCTTAGCCATAAAAACTCATTTGTATTTAATATTTTCCCCTTTTAGTCAAGGTCTTTTTCCAGGTGCATTGCTAGCTGGCACTTGGTAAACATCCCTTGGTTCCAGGGAGGCTGTACTCTGGTGTCATGTTGGACACCAGGGGGAAGTTAGTGCATTTATGCTGAGTTTGGTTTAGAGAGAGGCCACATTTGAGCAACAAGGACACTTTTAGGAGGTAACTCTTGGGCAATAAATAAAACTGTTGCTGGATTTCCTCTAAGTGCTTGGCTATGTTACATAAAAACAATTAAGGGAAGTGAATTTGGCTCAACTGATAGAGCATCTGCCTACCATATGGGAGGTCCAGGGTTCAAACCCAGGACCTCCTGAACCATGTGGTAAGCTGGCCCACATGCAGTGCTGATGCACGCAAGGAGTGCCCTGCCACGCAGGGGTGTCCCTCATATAGGGGAGCCCCACGCGCAAGAAATGCACCCTGCAAGGAGAGTGGCCTGCACAAAAAAAAGCACAGCCTGCCCAGGAGTGGCACCACACACACACAGAGCTGAAGCAGCAAGATGACACAACAAAAAGAGACACAGATTCCAGGTGCCTCTGACAAGAATGCAAGTGGACACAGAAGAACACACAGCAAATGGACACAGAGAGGAGATGGGGGTCGGGGGGAGAGAAATAAATAAAAAATAAATAAAAATCTTTAAAAAAAGAAAATAAAAACAATTAAGAACAATGCTGGTTTAGTTAGGCCAGTAGTTTATTAAGGAATGAGAGAAGAGAATAGAAATGGGAGAAAATAACAAATTATGGGCCCCACGTGTACTTGCAGGCAGGTCCAGGCAGAAAAGTGAGTAAAAGGGCCAATTTAGCTTCTGCACTTGCTTTTCAAACCATTAATTATTCCTTCTATTTGGTAATGTTTGGGGGGAAGGGTCCCAGCTGTTTTCTGTATTGATTGATTACCCCACCCATCAATTCCCCAAGAGGGCCCAATGATTAGGTCCCTTGAGAATATCCAAGGCTTTTCCTTGATCCTGGATGATTAAGGAAAATTCTTGTGAGTTTTCCCAGCAGCTTTCTAGTGGGGTCTTTCTCTCAGAGGATTTCCAGGTGGAATTCCATGGTTATGTGTTTTACCGCCATGGTTTTCTGCTAGGTCCCAGGTTCACCTTTTCATTCCCTAAACTAGCCTGCTTCAATACTAGGTTAGGTTTCAATTTCCAAATAAAACTCTCAAAGACCACTTCAGAAGAACACTGTTGCATAGTCAATCTTGCTTACATCTTTAGGTCTTAGTTTATCAAACATAAAAAAAAAGGATTTGAACTGGATGAGTAATGAGTTCCTATCTAGCCATAAAAGTTCAGATGTTATAACACATATTAGAAGTACAAGCAGAGCAGTACAACTATTCTAACTTTGACTCAAGAAACAGCCTCTTCATTTTTATCAAAAGAATGGCTTCAATTATAGTGAGTTTATTTTGGGAGGCTGTTAAGAGTTTGGTCTCTATTTTCGGGACTTGGAATTGTCCTGAATGACATTGTAACAACAGATACAGGCCATTATATTTCCTAATGTAACCTACAGAATTGAGTGGGGGGAGTGGAAACTACAATGTAAACTATAATCCATGCTTGGTGGCAATGCCCCAAATGTATTCATCAGTTGCAATGAATGTACCACACTGAAAGAAGTTAATGTGGAGAAGGGTGGGAGGGGGGGAATGGGGTATATGGGAATCCTTTATTTTTTTGTGTGTAACATTTTGTGTAATCTAAGTATCTTAAAAATAAAAAAAAAGAGTTTGGGCTCTGATGTCAGTAAAGACCTGGGTTTTATTGTCAGTTCTGCCACTAATTATACTGGACAAGTTGCTTTAACCTTTTTAAGCCTCCCAGGTGAATTGGAGTTAATGATAATGTAACTGGATTTTTTCTAGGTCCTTGACTATTATGCAGAAATGGATTTCAAGAGCACATTGGGTTAGTTAGGCCCATAATTTATTAAGGTAGGGAGGGGAAAGAAAAGGGAGAAAATAACAGATCATGGGTTCCAGATAGAGAGGAAGGGGCTGAAAAGTGATAAAGCAGGATGATTTACAGACTACAGTTTCCCATTATAGATTATAAATGCCCAGGTTTTACTTGCATGGCCACCATGGCAGGGAAAAAACGATGCATAGGGCAGGAACAGCCACATGGACCAGCACCAGGACAGGAACGGGGACAGGGTGAAGGCAAGAAAGAGCAAGAGGCTTTGCGCTTACTTTTTAAACCATTAATTATTCCAGCCCTTTGCACGGGAGAAATTCCAGCTGTTTGCTGTTTTGATTGATTACCCCACCCATCAATCCCCCAGGAAGGCCCAATAATAAGGACCCTGGAGAATATCAGGGGCTTTTCCTGACTTCTGGAAGAAATCTTGTTCTGAACAGCAGAATTTTGTGAGGGTCTTCTGGCAGCTGTCTTGGGGCGGGTACTGAATGACACTTGGACTTCTTGCCAGGTTCCAGATCTGTCTGATTCCCTATCTACCCTGTTTCAATAGGGCTACTAGGCAGATTGAATGAGATGATGAAGGGGAGGTTGTTAGCACAGTTCTTGGCAAGGAGTTGGCTTTTTATAAGAGGTGTCTGGAATTACTGTTATTTAGAATGGAAGGGAATAGAGGTCTAGGAAATTCAAGGACTTCAACATTGCCAGCAGAAATCACCATCAACTTACCCATGGAGTCACAGGGCTGATTAATGGTGGAGTCTCTGAAACTCCAGTTTTCAGACCCTCAATCTAAGTGTTTTTTTTACTCTGTCTTAACTCTCTAATGATCATCTCTATTATTAAACAATACTTTCATTTTCAAGATATAAAGAATTTAAGTAATTTGACCCAGTCAATTACTGGGCCACGATTGGAACTTAAATTCCCCTTCTTTTGGTGTTATTTATAGGTTTGTATTAGCAAAGTGTACATAGCTAATAATTAACTTAGGAAGTGTGCTCTTAACCCAGAAAATTTATTGAAATTCAACAAATTGTGCCAAAGTTTTAAAAACTAAGATATTTTTTATTATTATTACTTTGTGTGTTTTTTTTGCTTCTGAGAGCTTCAGGCACAGGTAAAACATTTTATACCAGATATGGCAAAAGATCATCCTAGGGAAGCGGCTGTGGCTCAATCAGTTGGGCTCCCATCTACCATATGGGAGGCCCTGGGTTCGCATATCTGATTCTCCTTGTGAAGGCAGGCTTGCCTGCACACTGTGGAGAGCTGCTGACCTGCAAGCACCACAGAGAGCCAACTCAGCAAGGTGATGCAACACAAAGGGAGACAAGTAAAAAAAAACAGAAGAACATGCAGCGAATGGACACAGAGAGCAGACAGCAAGCAAGCTGCAAGGGAGGGGAATAATAATAATAAAAAAAGTCATCCTGAAGAGCTTTTGGTCTAACTAGGGAGATAACTTGGTGGCAGCTATACATAAAATGGGTTCTTGTGAGGTCTCCAGTTATGTTACGAACCTAGAGAGATTCAGACATGATCCCAATATAGTTCAGGCATATTGTTTGAACAGAGTATTTCTTTATAAGACCGAAAATTCCTTTTGTCTCTAGTCTAATTATGTGTTGGCATCCATCTGTACACTGTTCAATTTTAGAAGGTTCTTTACTTAGATTTTAACATATTCGTTTGACTGTGAGTGGTTGTAAGTAATGTTCTCATCATCATTACAATGAGAAGGAATTTTTTACTGGAAAATAAAGATAAGAGTCTGTTGGAAATGTATTATGCTGAAATACTTAGTTAAAACTATTGTGAATTCAAGTTCACCTGGCCATTAGGGAGTAATAACTTTTGAATATGCTTAACCATACTTTCTGAGTGTTTTAGTTTATTGTATTTACTAAATTTAGTTTCTCAAAAGCAGGACGAATACAGTTATCTCTCTGTTTCATTGCTTACTGACAGTTGATCAGCAAAAGCAAGGCATGATATGTGCCCTAAGAAAGCTAACCACATTTCTTCAGACATCAAACTGCGATTAATATCCATTTATTGTATGACTAAGATATAACTTATTCTTGGATAATACTAAAGGATTTGTTGTTTTATTCCATGACATGATGATTTTATTAAAGTGATCACAGAACAATTGATATATAAAGTCACTGATGATAGATAAAGATGATGCATTATATATATCAAATTAGATAATGAAACATGCAGTTAGAAAATGTGTCAGCTTAGGTTTTTTGGGTAAAGCCAGGAATACTATCAGTACTGCTAAGATTTTTAGATTATTCTGTATGAATGAATCATTAGTAAAAACAGGTAGTTAACAATATATTATAAAATTGACTTTGGACTTTAGGAAAAAAAATTTAGATTATTGAGAAAGAACCAAGGTAACACATGAGCAGATTATAACCAGCAAGACTAAATTTAGCGTTATTTGAATTTTGGAAAATTTAGGAAGGTACGTAAACTTACAGAACTATTAGCAATACTTGGTCATATTTATGTTAAATCCTTTAAGCATAAAAGAACTAGCAATAAAGCCTTATAAACAGAGTTAAAGACCCCCTATTTCCTTATCCCGAGGGTCATTTTGTACCTCTACACCCTACCCCATTCTCACTCCAGTCCTTCCACTGGAGGCAACTGCTATCATGATGGTTTTAAAATTTTTTTCTGTAAATAAGTATCCATTAACAATGCATAGTATGCTTTGTGTCATTTTTAACTTTACGTTTATGGTATCATACTGTACATATCATTATGCAATTTGATTTTTTTCACTCATCATGTTTTTGAGATGAAAAATATCAAACTATATACTATATACTATATTTTATCTTTTTGTTTATTGAAGTACACACAGGTTGCTTGCTAGCATCAATTTTCTAGTAAGAAGCTCACCTAGAGAATGTAAATGCGTTTCTTAGGGAGAGACTGAAAAAGTAAATACCATGGTATTTTTAAACTAAGAATTTGATTCTATAATTACACAGAATGTATTTCTAGATGAATATTTCTATAACTATGTGCATGAATATTTGTTAATATCATAATTATCTAAAAATAGAAATATATTAGTCATAGTCCCCTCCCCTTTTTCTTTTTTATCATTGTTAGATTCCTCAAGTTGAAATGCATTTTTTTGTGGAACTTTATGAAGTAACCACTGGAGCAGCAATAAACAACAGTGCCAGATTTGCCAAGATTAAAGTCTTGCAGAGTGATGAATCTCAAAGCCTCATATATTTTTCTGTGGGTTCTCGACTAGCAGTGGCTCATAAGAAGACGACTTTCATCAGTTTGCAGGTGGCTAGAGATTCTGGGACAGCACTTATGATGTCTGTAAACTTCGGTACCCGGGTAAGCATGGGATATTTATTAATACATGAAACAAAGAATAATTGATATGTTGTTTTCTGATGATATATTTTTAATATTAATCTTTATTCTCTAAGCAGCTCAATTTTTCATCTATCAAGAACACTTGTCCATGTTTCAAAATGTTAGTTTTTCTTTTTTTTTCTTTGACAAAGTTGATTATACAAAATGTCTTACATAAATCTTTTCTAGAAAATATCTAAAGAGTTAAAATTTTCAGCTGAAACTGTAAGAGCAGAAGTAAAAGTAAGCATCTTGTTAGGGTTTGTATCTAAACTAGTTGGAAATTTACTTCTTTAAGTACTTCAAACATTAACTCATCTGTGTGTTCCTTCAAAGCCATAAGTTGATGAGGTCTCACTGTCTCTTTTATCACAGTCCATCCTATCAGGTGACATCATCTGAAAGAGAAGAGAAATTAGTTTTAAAAAATGTGCTTCGTTATTCCTTTTCTCCCATGAAATATATATCATCCCAGGGACCCAGTAAAGCAAGTCTGTATAACACTAAGTGATCATATTCTGGGCTTGGTCCAAGCAACATCCATATACCTTTCCATTGACATTTTTCAAACTTTGTTTTAAGCTAACCCCTAACATATTAAGGGGAAAAAAGTATCTGCTCTCCTTGAAGCACAATTGAAGTAATTGGAGCTTGCTCACCTTAGCTTCCTCTCTTTATTACCTTGAATCACATAACTCCAGGAAACTTACAATTTCAAGATTCCAACTTATAATTTCAAGATTAGGCCTCAAGGCTATAAAGTTTTGTTGCAAAGTCCTGTTTATATGCTTGGTTGTGTCCAATAAGTGTCCAGTAAGTAGGACATTCTGTGCAAATATAACATGTATGTGGCCAATATATTATAGCAACCACATGAGCCAGGGATGAGAGATTGGGTCTAGAGCTGTGGATAGTACTCTGTCTTGGGAGCTTGCCAAGCAGAAAAGCTTGCCTTTATGACAGAATCCATAGCTCAGCAAACATATGAAATATGTCTCTATTATATAAAACCCTAAAAATAAACTCTGTTTTAAATGGCCTTGGAATGTCATGAATGCAAAGAGAAATATTTTGATTCATAGTGGGGAGATGTGACAGTTTGAGACTATTTTTGTGAACTCAAAAAGGGAAATATTATGTTTGTTTGCTAATCACATTCTTGTGAGTGTGATACCCTTTGATTATATTGGATTCATCTGAGGGGTTTTTGATTAAATTACCTGTTAATATTAGGGCTTTGATTTGACCACATCAGTCAAGTTGAGTCCCTGCCTCCTTGGGGGCCAATATAAATGGTCATTCTCTCAAGAAGACACACGGGAAGAAAGAGAGCTCTCTCAGGTTTGATCCTGGGCCCTGGGGAGAGATGAACCATTCACCTGATAGTTTGTGGCTGACCTTATGAAGAGACCAGAGAAGCTGAGCAGCTGAGAAGGCCCAGAAAGAAATGAACTGTATGCCAGAGAGTGATATAGGAAGCCCAGAGAGACAAGCCCTATTCCAGTCTACAACCGAGATAGAGAAGAAGCTGGGCCCATGGAGCCTTAAGAGAAAGAAGGAGCACAGGAAGGAGAGACCGGGCAGATATCAGCGACCATCTTGCTTCAACAAGATGTCAACTGACTTTGGTGAGAAAGCAACCTTGAGTTAGACTTTCCAGGGCCTTGTTACTGTAAGTTTGTACCCCAAACAAATACCCTTCATAAAAGCCAACTGATTTCTGGTACTTTACTTCGGCACCCCTTTGGCCGACTAATACAGGAGATTTTCATTTTTTTTTTATTCTGAGTGCTTAAGATAAGAAAAATTATTAAAACATTGTGCTCAATTATTCCCCTTCTCCTAGGAAATCGGTATCATCATATGTTTACTACTTTGTAGAGTGAAAGAAAAGGAACTGGACATGAAGAACCAGATGATAAAGAGATTTGATGCACAAACTGTTTCATACCCTTAGATGAAAAGGGAACTGAAAATGTCAAAATAAGAATCTGAATGTCAACATCTCTATCACATTCATTTATATACTTTCTAGAGTCTTCATAAATGATTCCTTGCAAAACACGTGCTGTCACTATCATGTAACTCATAAAAGACTATATGGAACAATATATTTTCATGGATTTCCAATTTGCCATTCTACCTTAGAATTATAGACTTAGCAAAAAGTATTCATGGAATGGCTTAAATACCAATAACATTTTAACAAAAGGAATGGAAGTGAAGAATGGAATCTGAAAATATACTAGACATAGATCATTTATAATTCTGGGAAGAGGAAGTAGACTTACCATTTCATTAATGGTATAAGACTGTATACTCTGCCCTATGATGTGGAAGGCAAAATTGTCTGCTCTTGCCATAATCAACCTAGTACTTGAGTTTCTAGCCAGTGAAAGAAGGCAGAAAAGGAAATAGCAAGCATACAAAGTAGAAAGGGGAAAAATAAAACTATCCCTAATTGATGATGATTGTCTACCTAAAGAATCCCAAGAAATACATAAAATCTCTTAGAACTAACAAAGTGAGTTCAGTAAGGTCACAGAAGATTAGATAATACAACCATCAATTTTATTTTTGTATACTAGTAATGAACATGTGGACACCTAAATTAAAAATACAAAACTGTTTATACTTTCTAAAAGATGAAATAATGAAGCATATCTCTAACAAAACTTATACAGGATTTGTATGCTGAAAACTATAAAAACATTGATGAGAGAAATCAAAGAAGAGCTAAATCAATGGAGAGACATACCATACTGTGTTCATGGATTGGAAGACTCAGCAGAGTAATAATGCCGGTTCTTCCTATGATAGGCAGAACGATGGTACCCCAAAATTGTTCATGTCCTAATCCTTGAAACTTGTGAATATGGAAAAAGGGACTTGCAGATGTGATTAAGTTTTCCGAAGTAGTTGTATCAATCTAACTTCCTTTAATCAGTGGAAATTGTCCTGTATTATCCATATGGACCCAATGTAATCAAACGTGTGGGAGGCAGGAGGCAGGACGGTGAGTCAGGCATATGGCTATGAAAGCAGAGGTCAGAGAGATGTGACTTTTGGCTTTGAAGATGGTGGGCAGGGCCATGAGTAAAGGAATATAGGTATCTTCTAGAAGCTGGAGAAGGTAAGGAAAGGCATATTCACCCCTCAAGCTGCCAGAAGGATTAATATCCTGCTAATACCTTAATTTTACCCTTGTGAAACCTATTTTGGACTTCTGACCTGCAAAACTGTAAATAATAAATTTCTATTTTTTTCTCAACCAAGTTTGTGTTAATTTGTTACAGCATCAATAGGAAACTTAATATCTCCTCAAGGTAATATATAGTTTTAGCACACTTCCTATTAAAAATTCAGTAACATTTTCTGTAGATATATACAAGATTGTTCTAAAATTTATCTATAAAAGCAAAAGAACTTGTTTCAAGAATAGTTATTAAAATGAAGAATAAATGGAATCAGTCTGCCCAATATCAAGAGTTATATAGCTACAGTAAGCAAGACTGTGTGGGTTTGGTGGAGGGATTAAAAACATAGATCAATGAAACAGAATAGAGATCCCCAAAACGATCCACACAAGAAGCCCCAACTCATTTTTGACAAAGGCAAAAAGCATTTCAATGGATGAAGAATAGCCTTTTTAACATATGGTGCTAGAGCAATTGGATATCCACAGGTGAAAAAGAAAAAAAAAAAGGCGCTTAATCTAAGTCCCATACTTTAAAACTAAGTCTCACTACTTATACAAAAATTAACTCAAAGTGGGTCACATATCTAAAAGGAAAATATAAACATATAAAATTAGTGGAATTAACATAATAGAAAATCTTCAGGATCTAGGGCTGGGCAGAGAGTCCTTAGACTCACAATAAAAGTACAATCCATGAAAGGATAAATTGACAATTTGGACTTCATCAGGATTAAAGACTTTTCCTCTGGGAAGAACCTTTATAATGTGATGAAAAGATAGGACATCAACTGGGAGAAAACATTTGAGAACCACATATCTGTGGGAGGACTAATATCTAAAATATATAAAGAATTCTCAAAACTCAACCATAAAAATATTCTAGTAGAAAATGGACAAAAGACATGAAGAGGACATACAGATGGCTAATATAAACATAGAAGATTTTCAACATGGTTATTCATTAGGAAAATAGAAATTGAAACCACAATGAGTTACACTATACATCCATCAAAATAACTGAAATAAAAAAAGTGACAATCCCAAATGCTGGTGAGGATTTTGGGAGACTGTATACTTACACAGTGCTGAAAGACTGTATATCATACAGTCCCTCTGGAAAACATTTGGATAGCTTAAAAATAAACATGCACCTGTCACGTGACCCAGCAATTGTACTCCTGGGCATTTATTCCAGAGAAGTGAAAGTTTATCGCCACACAAAAACCTGCATACCAATGTTTATAGAATCTTCGTAATAGCTCCAAACTGGAAACAACCCAGATGACCTTCAGTGGGTGAATGGTTAAATAAACTGTGCTATATCCATGCCATGGAATATTATTCAGTAATAAAGGGAACTAAGTATTGATACAGAAACCTAGAGTAACCTCAAGGGAATTATGTTGTGTGAAAATAGCCAATCCCAAAAGGTTATATACTGTTTCATTTCATTCACATTACGTTCTTTTCTTTGCTTTTTAAATTGATTTCTTTTTTTATTAGATGAGTTATAGATGTACAAAAAATCATGCAGAAAATAGAATTCCTATGTACCCCTCCTGTTATTAACACCTTATATAGCATTCTGGAAATTACAAAATTATAGAAATGGAGAAGAGATTAGTGATTCCTAGGGAATAAAAAGGTAATGGGCATGGGAAGGGGATGTGGGGTGCTATAAAAGGACAAGGAGTGCGGTTCCATGCAGGGGTGTCCCCCACATAGGGGAGCCCCATGCGCAAGGAGTACGCCCCGTAAGGAGAACTGCCCCACATGAAAAAAGTGCAGCCTGCCCAGGAGTGGTGCCACACACACGGAGAGGTGACGCAGCAAGATGATGCAACAAAAAGAAACACAGATTCCCAGTGCCACTGACAAGAATACAAGAGGACACAGAAGAACACACAGCAAATAGACACAGAGAACAGACAATGGGGGCAGGGAGGAGAAGGGGAGAGAAATTTTAAAAAATAAATAAATTTAAAACTTTTTTTAAAAAAGGGACATTAGGGATCCCTGTGGTGGTGAAAATATTCTCTATCTTGACTGTATCAATGCCAGTATCCTTGTTGGGATATTATACTATTATTTTCTAGGATATTACCATTGAGGTATATTGGTAGAGAATATACAAGATCCCTTTTATTATTTCTTACAATTGCATGAGAATCTACAATTGTCTCAAAATAAAATATTTAACTAAAAAAATTAGAAATAAAAATTTTTGCCCCTTTAGGCAGTTTTATTTTTCTCTGTTGCTTCATTTCTTTGCATTTTTGTCTCTCCAAATGTTAAACATCTTAGTAGAAGATAAAGACACATTATTCTCTTTTCCAGTAGATAGCAAAGATGATAAATTAATTATAGACGAAATTGCCATTCTGTTATTACAATATTGATTTTTATTTTACTTTAAATAACTTTTAATAAGGCAGTTCAATCAGTAATTATAGCATACATAACTTTCGGTATGCTGGCAGTCCCATGTTCATAAATGAGTACTGTAGTCTTAAATAAATTCCTTTATATCAAAGTACATTGACATAAACTTAAGAAGGAATTTCTGATCCTTAATACTTGAGATAAAAAAATCACCTATTCCAGTTATCTTTGAATTAAACAGACCTGTAGTTAAACAAAATTTAAAAGATTCCAAATGCCTACATTTGCGTGTGTGTGTAGTAGTAGCTCAAGAACCACTTCAAGAAGGATATACTTTTCCTTCTTATTCTTATATTACCTATTCTATTTAAAGACTATTAAAGACTATTTTTGTATGGATTTTTGTTGTCACCTTTAAATTACATATTTTTCTTATTTGCATTTATTATATGTATTTCATTAAACACAAGGACGTTTGGCTGTTCCATTTTCTCTTGTTCTCTCCCTTTCTTCCTTTTGATTCCTTTTATGGCCTTATTTTTCTCCTTTTTAAAAAATTCTTTACTTTTTTTCCTTTTATAAACTGAACCAATTTAAAATATTTGAATTGTGAAATAAATCATACTAGAAAATGGTGGTGAAAATGTATTACACATAAGGAGTTTAAAGAGTAGCAGTAAAATCACCTCCCCTAGCTTAAGAAATTCAACTTTACCGGGATCTGAAACTAGCCACCATCTCTGATGTCATCTCACTTTTTCCTTGATTCTCCCCATCTTTCAGGTAACCTCTATCCTGGATTTCATGTTTAATTATTCCCATTATTTAATTTACAGTTTAAACACATATTCATGTATTTCTAAAGAATATGTTGTTTAGGTTGACCTATTTTTGCAATTTATGCAAGTGAGATTACTCCAGTTGTATTATTCTGTGGCAAACTTTTTTGCTCAGTAGTATGTTTTTGAGAAACACCATGCTAATGTGTGTAGTTGTAGTTGTTTCACTTTGACTGCTATATGTTAATCCAGTGGATACTTTATCTATTTTAAAGTCAATAGACTTTCTATTTTTTTTATTTTTAAAATTTATTTCTCTCCCCTTCCTCCGTTTTCTGCTGTGCCCATTCACTGTATGTTCTTCTGCATCTGCTTGCATTATCTGGTGGCACTGGGAAACTGCATCTCTTTTTTGTTGCATCATCTTGTTGTGTCAGCTCTCTGTGTGTGTAGTGCCACTCCTGGGCAGGCTGCGCTTTTTTCACATGGAGCGGCCCTCCTTGTGCGTGGGAACACTCCTTGTGCGTGGGGCATGCCTATGGAGGGCCACCCCAGTGTGGCACGGCACTCCTTGTGTGTGGCAGCACTGCGTGTGGGCCAGCTCACCACATGGGTCAGGAGGCCCTGGGGATCAAACCCTGGACCCTCCATATGGTAGACAGACACTCTATCAGTTGAGCCACATCCACTTCCCAAAGTCAATAGACTTTTGAGTTGTTTCTATCGTAGTTGTTAAAAAAAATGTTGTTATTCATACTCTTATATGCATGTCTCTCAGTGCCCAGGTGGAAGATTTTCTCTAGGGAATAGAAATATAGCTATGGAAGAAGAAATTATTGTGTTTGTTGAATATGTGCATACCCAACTTTGCTAGATACTGGCAAACTTTTTTCCAAAGTAGTCATACCAATCTAATTTCCTCTAATCAGTGGATGAGAATATCTATTATCTTAACAAACTTTTTTTGTTTTACTTTTTAAAACATGTTAATTTGGTTGGTGTGAAATGGTAACTGATAGTGGTTGTCATTTGCGTATCTTAGTTTACTTATAAGTGAACATCTTTTATATGCTCTCGGTGATTTCTTATGGGAAGATTTTTAACTACTGATTCAATTTCTTTCATAGTTTTATGATTATTCAGATTTTCTATGCGTGAATTTTTGTTCATTGTATTTTTCTAGGATTTTTTCGTATCATCTAAGCTTTAAAATTAACTGCCATAAATTCTTATAATTTGTTTAATCTCTATAGCATCTGAAATTATGTTCCATTTTCATTTCTAATGTTATTTGTATGTTTTCTCTCACTTCAACTTCTTTCTCTCATTAACTTTGTAAATATTTCTGTATTTTATTAATCTTTGTAAAGAGCAGCTCTTCTTTTCTATCATCTCAGTTTACTGCCTATCATATTAACTTTGAGCTTTTTTCCTAATGTGAGGGTTGATGTCTATAAATACCCCTGTTAGCTTCAGTGGTATTGTATATGTTTTAATACATTATAATTAAATTAAAATATTTTATAATAGCCATTGTAATTTTTTTTCTCTGAATCAAAAATTTTTAGAAACATGTTCTCATTTCTTACATATATTGAGGATTTAGTTATTCGTTTCTATTGATTTCTATCTTAATTGAATTGTGGTAGGATAATTTAGCTTTGTAATTTAATTGTATCACATTTTTTTTTTTGAGGTTATCTTTTATAACCTAGTACATGGTCAGTTTTTGTGAACATTTCATGTGATTTCCCTTATCCCTCAAAAGAATGCATATTTCATGACTGTTAGGTACAATATTTTGAATATTCTTTGTGAACATTACTTCCCATATGGGGTAAAGATGTGCCAAGATGGAGTCAGCTGTCAGGGCCATTTACTCCACTGCACCATGCAAATAAAATCATTTTTGGGGATCCGACATGGCTCAAGTGGTTGAGTGCCTGCTTCCCACATGGGAGGTCCCAGTTTTGGTTCCTGATGCAGTATAAAAACAAAACAAAACAAACAACAAGCAAACAAATGAAAAAAACAACTCGGGAGCTGATGTGGCTCAGTGGTTAAGTGCCAGCTTCCCACATATGAGGTCCTGGGTTAAATCTCTGACTCTGATACCAAAAAAAAAAGTAAATCATTTCTATTAATTCCATGTCATGAAAAAGACTGATAAACACTGTATCTTGCTAAACTCATTAATTGTGATGTTAATTCATCTAAAGCTTTAGAGATGTGGAGGTAGGTGGGTCAGCTTGTTCTATTAAATACTGAAAAGAAAGTCAGTATGATAGTATCATCAATTTAATTTTCTATAGTTTATTAAATTTCAGCTCTACATATTTTGTTATAGGAGGATACATGTTTAGAAATTGTTATGTTTTGAAAAAATTGAATTTTTTCATTTGGTAATGATCTTTTTATGTCATAAAAGTTTTAGTTAAACTGAAAGTGTATTTTGATACTTCAGGTATGTCAACTTCTCTTTGGTTAGTATTTCCCTCATGCATCTTTTTTCATCATTTGATTTTCAACTTTTCTATATTCTTATGTATATATATGATACATGATGCAATGTATAGCTACAGATGTATAACTGGTTTATGTTTTTTTTTATTCAGTCTGGTTCATTTTTAAATTGTTATATCTGTTCCATTTCTATTAATTGAAATTATTGACATATTTGGATTTATTTCTCACATCTTTTTCAGATTTATGTTTTTTTTTTAATTTCTTGTTTTTCCTTCTTTTTTTTCTTGCATTCTTTTGAATTGTGAATAGGGATTTTTGTTTGTATGCTTTCTTCTTAACTTGCTTTCTTTTCTTTGAGGACAAGTGTTTTTGTTTAATAGTTTCACGCTCTTTCTCCAGCACCTAGAGTAATGCCTGGCTCATAATCGACACTCTGTTTAATGAATAAATACATTGAGTAGTTTTTTTTCTCATCCATGTTCCTTTTTATTAATTTACAAGTAATATGCTCTAACTGGTTTTTAAAATATAATAAACTTTATTTTGAAAGAGGTTTTAGATTACAGAAAAAGTTATATCAAAAGTATGAGAGATACCCATATACCTCCCTCTCCCACATCTTTCCCTATTTATAACACCTTACAATTGTGTGGTACCTTTGTTACAATTGATGAATAAATATTAGACATTGCAGCTAACCAAGGTCTACAGTTTACACTGTGGTTTGTCCTTTATTTATTCCAATGACCTAAAAATGCCACATGTTCTACCTATTATTTTCTCCCCCTTCCTGCAGAACCTCTGGTAGCCACTATCTTTATATCAATGTTACCTGTTTTTTCCTTTAGAGTAGTATTAATAAGTTTACTTTGTCCATGGTTACATTCCCTCCTTATGTTTGTTCATTCTTCAACCTCGAGGATTTGGGGATGGTGATGCCTGCTCTGCCTCAGATTGAGAGGGGCTTAGATCCCATGGGCAGGTGGAAGGAACTGTTTTCCTTGCAATTGTAGGTACTCTCTCTTTTTTGGGATGCATTTTGACATGCACTTTAAAGTTATATAGTCTATGCCAAACAATTTATTTACCTTCCTGGATAACTTATGTACCTTAAAAATGGTTTAACTGTGATCATTACCTTCCTTTCCAGGCTTTTGTCTGTTTTCTAATCCCCACACTGGGGGATTAGAAGCACTGGGAACTGAACTGGGACCTCCCATGTGGCAGGCGGGATCCCAAATGCTTGAGCTATATCCACTTATCCACTTCCCATCAATTGGCTTTTATTTTTCAGAATTCCTTTTTATTCAGCCTTTGCTTCTTAATGGTTGATTCACTAGATATAAAGTTTAGGTTGACAGTTATTTTCTCTCATTGCACTGATGTCATCTTTTCACGTCTTTGGGCATTCATTGTAGGCTATGAGTAATAAAATGTTAATCATTATTTCAGTGTAGGCCATTGATTTTTTCTCTCTTGCTCCTTTCAAAATCTTCTTTTTTAAAAAATATGTTCTGTATTATCTAGGCCTATTTCTCTTTTAATTTATTTTGTGAGGGATTTTGGGGTTCCTCCTTTTTCTGAGATTACTGTCTTTCAGTGAATCTTGAAAATTCTTAGCCAAAGTCTTTTCAAAGATTGCTTCTTCTCCACTATATCTCATTTCCTTCAAGAATGGTTATATAGGTATATGTTGAAACTTCTCAATTCATCCATCATATCTCTTGATTTCTTTTACATTTAATTTTTTAATTCTCATGCTCAATAATTTAGTCAGTACTGTTTTTCCAAGACACTAATTTCCCGTCCGTTATCTTTAATTCAACCTCTAATCGATCTATTTAATTTTTAAATTCAGATATTTTAATATGTTAATTTCTGGGAATGTTGTTTTCAAAGTGAGTTGTTCACCTATTTTTCATTACTTGTGTTTTCTAGTTTCTTCTTTTTTACTTTAATGATTTTAAACATCGTTATTTTATATAAGTGTATTGTTTACAGACCTGATTCTGCTTTCTTTTCTTTCTGTCACTGATAGTTCCTTGTTAGGTTGTCAATTTTTATTATAGGAACTGCTTATTTTCTTTGGGGACTTTACCTGTGGAAATTTTTTGAGGCTGAATTAAGTTGTGCTTTTCCAAAGCTTTTACTTGCACCAGGTGACATGGGACTACCTAAAATTAAATTCTCTGCTTAAAACTTTTCTGACTGTGTCAGGTGGTATGAGTTTGGAATGTACACCTGTGTGAAGGCCAGTCTGCCTTTACAAATTCTTGAGGGAAATTATTTTTTCTCTTTTACTCTGAACTGATTTTGAAACAGGAATGTTTTCTCATTGTTTTCTTCGCTGTGGTAGGCCAAATAGCATTTGTTCCTTTACCAAGATTGTAACCCTTCACTCAGGGCTCTCTAATTAGACTTGGGCAGGATCTAGGTTTTAGCTCCTGCACGGCATGCCTCTTGTCATTAAAGCAGAAGATCCAGATCACTAGGGTTCAGTGGAAATGCTTAGGGTGAAAACTTTGATGCTCACTTACTACTGAAGTCTCTATTCTTATATTGGCTCCCACATGTTCCTCTCTTTCTTTGCAACTGAGCAATGTGTTTTTTTGATATTTTAGTCTTATTGATTAGAGGGTTATTCAGGCTATCTACTCTGCCCAAGAGTTGGTAATATAACTCCATTCTGTTTAAATCCTCTCAGTAAGACTTTTCGCTCCACCATTGCACTGAAAATACTCTTAAAAGCTCGAACCTTCACTGATGTTTTAGTTTTTGACACAAGTAATCTTTTCCTCTTTCCTGACCATACTCTTCTCCCCTAGGATTCTGGGATACTACATTTTCTTGCTTTTCCTCTTACCTCACTAACAGCTCCTTTCTGTCACCTATATCATCTCCTTTTTTTCAAAGATTTATTTTTTATTTATTTCTCTCCCCTTCCCCTCCACCCCCCATTGTCTGCTCTCTGTGTCCATTCACTGTGTGTTCTTCTGTGTCCGTTTGCATTCTTGTCAGCGGCACCGGGAATCTGTGTCTCTTTTTGTTGTGTCATCTTGCTGTGGCATCTCTGTGTGTGTGCCGCGACACTCTTGGGCAGGCTGCGCTTTTTTTGTGCAGGGTGGCTCTCCTTGCAGGGTGCATACCTTGTGTGTGGGGCTCCCCTACATGGGGAACACCCCTGCGTGGCACGGCACTCCTTGCACGCACCAGCACTGCATGTGGGCCAGCTCACCACATGGGTCAGGAGGCTCTGGGTTTGAACCTTGGACTTCCCATATGGTAGGTGGATGCTCTATCAGTTGAGCCAAATCCATTTCCCTGTCTCATCTCTTTTTGACCAATAAATGTTAGAGTTCACCAAGACTCATGCCCAGGCCAGATTATCCAGACCTGTTTGTTTAAATATCTTCTGTGACCGATTACTCCCAAATTTTCATCTCTCGCCTCATCATCTCCCCTCACGCAGACTTACGTGTTTGATTGCTCCTACTTGACATCTTTATTTGAATGTCTATAGGGCACCTCAGACTTAATATATATATAACAAATAACTGTTGATTTCTCCTCTTAATAATATTTCCCCCAGTTGTTCAAACAAACCAAACATTCTTCTCTTCCTCCCCACCCAACATCAAGTTCATCACAAAGTCCTACTGACTCTACTGAATGGAATGGACTTTTCCCACTCATAGGACTGTATTCCAAGCTATTATTTTTTGCATGTGATAATGCAAAGCCACCTATCTCTTCTCCCTTCCTCCACGCTCATCTCCTGCTACAGCCCAACCATATACAATAGCCAAGAGTCATGAAAGTGTAAAAGAAAAGTGCCATTAACCTGCTTAAATTCTGCACTGCTTTTCTGCCACACTTAGTATAATGGACCTGTATAATTTGCCCTCTTTCCACCTCTCTAACCTTAGGTTCTACCACTCTCTTCCTTTTTCCAGTCACACTGGCCTTCTGGTTTTTCCTCTAATATTCCAAGGTGGTTCCCATCTCACAGGCTTTAGGATGGCTATTTCTTCAGCCTAGACTATTTCCCCCCAGATCCACACATAGTCTGTTCCCTTACTTCACTGAGGTCTCTGCTAATATATCCCCATCCCAGTGTCCCCAGGATAGAGAGATAAAATATGGATTAGAATGGATTTACTGGTATTCTACTGTAGAACTATTGTGACTAGTAATGGAAGAAACTGTAGCATTGATGTGGAGAAATTGGCGACGGTAGTTGCTGAGGGCAGGGAGAGGGAAGAAGAGATGTGATGAGGAGGCATTTTTGGGACTTGGAGTTGTCCTAAATGATATTGCAGGGACAGATGCTGGACATTATACATCTTGCCATAACCCACTGAATGTACTGGGGGAGAGTGTAAACTACAATGTGAACTATAATCCATGTGGAGCAGCAGTGCTTCAAGATGTATTCACCAGATGGAGTGGATGTGCTGCAATGATGAAGACTGTTGATGTGGGATGAGTGTGGGGAGTGGGGGGTGGGGTATGTGGGAACCTCATATTTTTTAATGTAACATTTTTTGTGTTCTATGTATCTACAAAAAAATTAAAAAATACCTTCCTCACCACCCTTGTCTAAAATAGTTCCCTTACCATCACCCTGCATTCCCTTACGCAGTTTAATTTTTCTTCATAGAACTATCATCTTCATGTAAAAATTACCTGAAGTCCTTATACTGTCTAAATCTACCACTGGAATAGTAGGGTCCATAAGTGTAGGTGTTCTGCTGTTCACCCCACTCTGCCACCTGGTTCGAACTAAGAGTTCAATATTTGTTGGCACTATAGTAAATAAATGCACATTCCTTTGAGTCTTCCTTGTCTATGAGCTCATACTTCAGTTTCCAAAATTACTTTTTTAATAACCATAATTTGAAGAAACTCAGAGGTATGTATTTCTAGGACCTTATTTTCTGTATCTAGGTATAAATAAAAAGAGGCCAATTTCTTTTGCTTCCTCCTCCTTCCTCTTTGTCTCTTCCCAATGCCCTCTCAATGCCACCCCCCAAAAATTCTACATGAGAATGAAAATTGAAATATTTCCTCTTTTTCTCAATACTTGTATTTTGTGATATGTGTTATTTAAAGCACACTTTTTATTGTATTCACAAATGGAGAAATTCTCTAAGAAGGCATAATGACATTTCTCATTTTTTCTTGGTATGTTCTCTGACCTTGGACTTTCATTTCTTTGTTCTCTCCCAAAGGTAGTTAGTTACCTTTCCTAACCTCATCACTGTATGATGTGTGTTTAGCCCAGGAGATTAGAAAACTAAAACCCCACCTTTTTTTAATTAAAAAAATTTTCCTCCTGCCCCCACCCCCACCCCCACCCCTGCCCTGATGTTTTTGCTGTCTGTGCCCCTTTGCTGTGTGATCTTCTGTATCTATTTCTTTTTGTCTTCTCTTGTCTTTCTAGGATTCAGAGGGATTTGATCCTGGGGACCTCTAATGTGGAGAGAGGTTCCCTATTAATTGAGCCACCTCAGTTCCTAGTCTCTGCTGTACTTCACCTTGACCTTCCCCTTTGTCTCTCTTTTGTCATATCATCATCTTGCTTCATGACTCACTTGTGCAGGCTCTAGCTCACTGCATGGGCACTCAGCTTGTTGTGCAGGCACTTGGCTTGCCATGTGGGCACTGGCTTGTCGTGAGGACATTGGTTCACCACACGGGCACTCACATGGGCACTTGGCTCATCACACGGGCAGTCAACTCACCACATGAACACTCATGTGGGCACTTGGCTCACCACGTGGGCACTGGCTCACCACGCGGGCACCCACATGGGCACTCGGCTCACCATGCAAGCACTCATGCATGCGCTTGACTCACCCTGTGGGCACTTGTGTGGGCACTTGGCTTGCTGTGTGGGCACTGGGCTCACCAGTCCCCAGGAATTGAACCTGAGTCCTCCCATATGGTAGGCAAAGGCCTTATCACTTGAGCCACATTTGCTTTCTAAATCCCATGTTTTAATACTGGTATTCTTATTATCCATCATTTGTTTAAGGGAAATGGAATTTGTTCAAGAAATTACATCTTGTTTAGGACAAGATCAAAAGTGTACTTTCCCTTAATTGATATTTTTTAATTTGTAGGAGTTGAGGAGTGGTGAAACAATTGGCCGTACACTCATCTCTCCAGCTATTTCTGGAAAGGATTTTGCAAGAACTGAAGGCACATTGGTCTTTGAACCTGGCCAGAGAAACGCCATATTGGATATCATCCTGACCCCAGAGGCAGGGTCTTTAAATCCATTTCCTAAACGATTCCAGATTGTGCTTTTCGACCCTAAAGGTGGTGCTGAAATTGATAAAGTGTATGGCACTGCCAATGTCACGCTCGTCTCCGACTCAGATTCGCAGGCCGTTTGGGGGCTCGCGGATCAGCTGCACCAGCCCCTGGATGAGGACATTCTCAGCAGGGTGCTCCACAGCATTAACCTGAAAGTGGCCACAGAGAACACAGATGAGCAGCTCAGTGCTGTGCTGCACTTAATAGACAAGGTAAGTGTTCCTTCCAGGTGTAAGCAGTGAACTTCGCAAAGTTTCATAAATTAAAATGAAACATAAAAACCCACTATAGTTATACTCTCAGTTAGAATGGAATTATGATAGAATTAAATTTCTGAAGGTAAGAATGGGGTTCATAGTATCTGACAGTGTACTTTTGCTCAGATGTGACTGATGCCTGCTTGGAAACCTGTCTTTAACTTAGAGAACAGTGAGTAACTGTGTCCTGCTGTGCTCAGTACAGGAAGGACAGTCCTGCATCTGAAAAGAAGCACCAGATGGCAGAAACCACAAGCTTCCTTTGGTTCTGCAAAAACTGGCTGATTAACTTTGGGGATTGTACCTCAGTTTTTGAATCTATAAAAAAGAGGACTTGTACTAGATTGTCTACCTATTCCTTCTAGCTGAAATGCCACGGAATAGAAGCTCTTGCTCTCTGCTTGTTCACTGTTCCTCCTGTGCAGTGAATATTTTCAAAGAAAAGGAGAATTTTCACAAAAAAGAAGACCACCTAATTTCAGGCCTTCATTTTGGTATAGACTTAGGCCCTCTGCAAATGATGGAATTAAATAACATGTAAAATGCTAAGAATGATAAGAGAAAGAAGATATCTAAAAGAATAATCACTAGAGGAAAAGGTTTCTGTGGGGATTTCAGTTGGGCTTTCTCATCAACACATTTCTTTACAACCTATTTACATACAAGTATAAAAAGTTCTCAGTACATATATATAAATTTAGAAATTACGCATACTATAGATAGTGACCTTTAAATTCTTAAACTGTTCACTGAGTTTTCAGATTTTCATTCCTATTTTACTTCCTATGGCAGGCATGTCTTAAAAATACAATGCCTGAAGGAAGAAAATAAAATTTCACAGTATAGAGCCAAGGAGAGGAGGCCTTGCCAAATAGCTTGTGAAACTTGTAAAGAGAAATGACTGCTATTTTGTGCATAGGAAGTTCTAAAGATAAGAACTCGCCCCCAGAAAATATTGTTACTTAAATTTTCTAAGGATAAAAGGGTATAGGACAATGGTAATTAGATATGGGACCTAGACTGTATGGTAACTACATTTTACAGTAGAAAAGAAAACCTTGCTTGGTAAGATTTAGAGAAGATAAAAGGAAAGTCTGCCACTATTTTTTCCTCAGGTATTTAAGAGGGCTGCCTATGATTGTTTGAGAATTAACACTTATTTAAGTAGAGTTGTCAAGTAGTAATATTAATGGTATTCATTGGTTCTATTATGAATAATGAAACTGAATTATGAAAGCACATCCTGTGGAAGAGTGTAGTTAACTTCTTTTAGAGTAGCTATTGGCAAACTGTGCAATTTTTCTGATATATTAAAATTGTTTATCTGAAACAACCTGGAGTTTATTAGGGGAAGGAAATAATTTTAAATGTTATAAAGTATTACAAAATCAAATAGAAAACATTTGAGTTCTTAAAAGAAAATGATTATTACGATATTCCAACTGGAAGCCTTTTTTTTTTTTGAGAAGTTGTGAGTTTGCAAAACAACTATTGTCTTCTAAAATACCGTATTTTGTATTTACATTATCTTAGTTTGTCAGAGCTGCTATCACCAATATCACAAACTGGTTTGGCTTAAACAACGAGCATTTATGGTCTCATGGTTTTGAGGCCAGAAGAAGTCTAAAATCAAGGTATTGACAGGATGATGTTTTCTCCCTAAAAACTAGCCTTTGAGGCAAATTTTGGGATTCCTTGCCTTGCCTGCTTTCCTCTTGTCACCTGGCATTTCTCTCTCCTCATGTCTGCTCTTCTGGTTTCCACTGACTTCTGGCCTCTCCCTGTGATTTTCTCCACCTTCTGACTTCCAATCTCTTCTCTCTATAAAGCCTACATTAACCTGGATTAAGACCCACCCTCATTAAGTTGGGCCACACCTTAACGAAAAATAACATCTTCAAGAGGTCCTAATTACAATGGTTTCACACCCTCAGGAATGTAGACATTAGTTTAAGAACAGTCTATGTTGGGATACATGATTTTACGCTATGTTGGGGTACATACATCAGCATTGAAATTTGATGATTTGGGTAACTGACTTTTATTATTTCATAATTATATTTCAGATTTTAGATATATTTCTAATGAGAACAAGAAAATAATGAAATGGAGATAACTGAATACAGATAGGGTTGCCAGACTTAGCAATATATTAAAAAGATATACAGATGCCCAGTTGTTTGAATTTCAAATATGCACTGAATAATTTTTTCAGTATACATATATCCTTAATATTGTAAATAAAATTTTTTTATTTGTATGCATTATGTGGGGCACACTTACACACAAAAAATTATTCTTGTTCATCTGTAATTCAGATTTAATTGGGTGACCTGTACTTTTTTTGGCAACCTTACATATTTGTATATGTAATTAATATACTCAGTAAGAGATCTTCAAATTCAGGAGTGCATAACCTCTAAATACTGAATAGAAATTAATTCTATAAAGTCATATATTTCAAGTAAAATTTTTATTTTCCACCAAAGCATCTAAGATCTTGCAATAGAATCTGCTCTATAAAAAATATTTCTTTATAGTAAGGTTCCATTAAATCTTGGATATTATTATTTCACACTCTTAAAGTGACTATTTAAAATATTGTGTTAAAAGGAGTAATTGTTTTTAGTAACTAACTGTATTAAGGTTTTTGGATAATATCCATTTGTGGGTTTAGGCAACGTTTTACTATGACATAATATTTTTATCCCCTGATTTGCCCAGGCATGGTGCAATGAAAATTATTTTAAAAGCTGTTGGTTACCTTAATAATAAATAATAATTGGTCTTTAACAACCCTGATGGATTTGATATGCTAACTTTTAATTTTGTCGGGTTTGGTTTCAGAATTATTTAAGCTTGGTAAAATGCAAATCAGAAAGCATTACCTCCAATTCTGTGCTCTGGAATATTTGAAAAGGCTCAAGTATTATTTGTTTTGTGAAAGTTTGATAGACTTCTCCTCTAAAAGGTCTCCTTTTTTCCTTTCCTCTATCATGACAACATTTTCATTTTCCCCGTGGTCGATATAGGTATTCTCTTTATTTGTAAGCCAGTTTTTATAATTTTCCGGATTCTTTGTTGTTTATGTAAATTGGCCTTTTAGAACCAGACTATTTCTTTTTTTATGTATTTTTTATATATTATGAATCTTATATTTTAAGAATTGACTTCTGTTATAATCACATCAAGAATAATTTAGACAACTCTGTATTTTACTGGTTGCTTTTATATTTCATGCTTGCAGTAAATTTGACTGATTTGTCCTCCAGTTGGGTTAACCTGTGTTGTTAGGGTGTTGAGGTGCAGGGTGTTGAGACAGTGCAAGCTGTCCTGAGCAACTCTGCACCCTCAGACAACTCAGTCCTCCTCTGTCTGCCTCAGTGTCCCTATCTGGAAACAAAACAAAGATAGCAATAGTACCTTCCTCACAAGGTTGTTGTGAGGATTAGGAAACATAATATGATGTGCTGAGAACAGTACCCAAACCAAGTACTATGTAAATGGTTTTTTGTGTATGTGTGTGTAGGTGCTTAACTAATGGAAACTTCCAACTGCTCTTGAATAGATAGGAATGAAAAGTTGGGTAGCTCTAGAATTGTTGTCTCACAACCTTTAATTCTAAAAACTCTGTTCATATTGCTAGGCTCCTTCTGGCATTTCATTTGCAGAGAAATCTGATGTCAAACAGAATCTTTGTTTCTCTGTTAGTAATTTCTTTCCTGTCTGGTTTATGGTAGGAATATATTTGTTTCTGACTCTTGAAATAATGTTAAAAAAATCAGCAAGATACATCTGATGGTATTGCATTTCCTAATTTTTTCAAGTATAAAGCAGTCTCTGCATTTGTAGACATGAGTATTTCATTAACATACCAAGGCGCTATGTTATTTTTTTCTTCTACCTGATCTTTTATATGTGTATTAGATTTTATGGTTTTGTTCTACTTATTTGTTATCTTTTCTCTGAGTTCTGGAAGATTTTCTTGAGCTTATTTTCCATTTAACACATTCAGTTTGTTTAAGTATCATTGCTTTGTTGTAATTTTTTTTTACTGCCAAGTATCATATTTTTCCTGTGGATTATTTTTCATTCCTCCTTACTGTCTTAGAGAAGGCTACTCTTATAAATTCACATATTGAGCTTTGATATGAGTTTGGTACTGTGCTAGATTACGGAGCCACAAAAAATATAGCCACATGGACCACATCCTTGAAGAGCTCATCTAGTAGGAGAAACAGACAAATCATTTCAAGGTTGTCCTAAGTTCATTAATAAAACTACATGCAAGTAGCAAAGAGAGTGATCATGTATGTTGGTGGGTGGGATACAGAAAATGATAATGAATTTTGATATTATAGAATTAATAGGAACTACAATATAAGAATTGTATCAAATAACATTTCACCTTCAAGCTTAGCCAACAGAAAAGATTTGGCCTACATCTTCCTGGCAAGGAAAAAAATATTTCGTGAAGACTGATTTCCCTACTACCCTTGTCTCCCCAAGAATCTATTTCCTCTAATGTAAGAGGAGCCATATCTACTGATGAGGACAAGAGTGCCAGGAATTCCAACCACACTTGGTTGGAAGGCATTTTCTCTTTCGATGTTTTAGGAATTTCATGATATATGGTGGCTTCTGATCACTGAAAAAGAGAGTCAAGAATAATCTTGTGTCTGTTATTGACAAATATTCTTTTCTTTGTTGTTGGCTAAAAGAAAAAGAATTTTGGGGTGGATGTAAAATGAGATTAATTTTGATTTTTTATATGAATAATTGTGGTTAAAATTAAGTGTTCCATGTATCCAACTTGGGCTTTATCTAATGAGTAAATAGAAGATCTCTCTGTGATTATGCCTTTCTTTTGTAAATGATTATTTATGTCTTTTTAGTACAAATGGATATATTTAATATGATTTTGATACCAGTATTCTCTTAAATTCTTTATCGGTTCATTTTTAATTTGTTAATTTTAATAACTGCTAGTAAAGAATACATGTTAAATAGATAAGGCATATAATTTAAGAGGTTTGTTTTAGAGGATGATATATGTTTATACTTGGATTTTTTTCCAGATAACCAGTGAAGGAAAAAATCAAGCATTCAGTATTGACAGCCGAAATCTTTTCTATGAAATTCTCTGTGCTCTTATTAACCCAAAGCGAAAAGATACAAGGGGATTCAGTCATTTTTCTGGTGTGACTGAGAATTTTGCTTATTCTCTGCTGACTGGAGTTACATGTGGGTCTCCTGGTGAAAAGTAAGTATCTTTTAATAGAACAGCAGTGTGTTTGCAGAGCAATATGAAATGCAGAAAACATTGAGATGATGTAATTAAGAATTATACAATCAATGCATTGTACCTATTGGACAATATGAGGTTAATTATTTGAAGAAAGCATACCAGCTACATCAAGAAAAATAAATTTATACTGTCAACAATAAATTCCTCTGATTTTGCTATCTTTTAAACTTTTTTCTGATTTAATATAAAAATATCTGATACTAAAATATGGTTGTAAATTGAAAATTTGCCCCAGTTCTCACAGAGTAATGAATGTTATTTAAAAAGCAGTGACTATTACTTAGTAGAAACTGTCAGAGTAAGAATATCTATCTAAATCTCCATAAAGTTTATTATTTATTCCTTTAATGGGGGCTGCCTTAAGTATGTGTTAAAGTGACACTGAAATTCAGAGACATTTTGGAAAATACATTTTAAAAATCTGGTATAATAATTTAAATCATCTCTTTATTTAGGGGGCCCTTTATGGACTCTAACAGATTAATTAAAAATAAGTTGGATTGATAATACTTTGAACATTAGTGTTTAGGTCATAAAACACATGAAGTTTAAAGAGATAATTCAGATATAAAACAGTTACAAGAGAGAACAAGGAATCAAAAAATGTATATATATAATGTTGAGTGACAATTAACTATCACTGCAATAGTTCTGATGTATTAAATCAAAGCATATGAAATCACTTCTTTTTGTAGTTCAAAAAATGTGCAATATTGGCAATTTCATATGGTTCATTCTTGCCAGAATTTTGTATATATTATTGTATCCTTATAATGACCTGCCAAAGATCATATGATTAGTCCATGTGAGATTTAGATTCAGTCCCAGGTCTTCTTGACTCCACAGCCTCTACTGCTCACCATGCCAAATGGTCAGAAGAGATTGTAACCACTTTAATTGTAACAAAATCTCCACCCCCAATCCCATGTGCCAAAGGGCCTCATCCTTGGTCAGTGCCGAGGTTAAGCTGCAGAATCACCATCCCCTTACACTGTATTCTTTTAACCTTGATGAATGCATCCTGGAGATTGACTTTTCCTCAAGAAGGAACATCAACAAAGGGTCTAGAACAGTGTCTGGTACATAATAGATACTCAGTGGTTATGGTGTGAATAAATGAATCAACTTAAGGAACAAAGCCATATGTTCTCTGCCGTGAACTTCCTCTCCATAGCCTTACCTTTCCCTTGCTTTGGTGTATTTGAGGATATCATCTGTTTCTTAACGATTGGATGGTCAAGTGAAGGAGAAGAAAGAAAGGGAGCAGGAGTTTAGGCCTAAAGGGTCCATATTCTATAATTTAGAGATTGGACTTTAATACCTCAGAGGCTTTAGCCAGCAGGACTATCAGGAAAGGCTTTTAAACCAGGTAGGGAATATGTATGTTTGTACATGTATGAAAAAATTAGACTTAGGATCTTAGAGACATCCTGTAGGAGGCTGTGTTAAAAGTTAGAGTATAGGGTGAAATAAGAGATAGGAAGACTACATAGGGGATAAGTATTTAGGCAAGAGAAGATGAGGGCTGAACCTAAAGCAGGAACAGTGGAGCATTGGGATGGTGGGACTTTGAAAATAGTTAGGTGGTAAAATTAACATCTTAGTGACAAATTTCACATAGGAAGTAAGAGAGAGATCAAGAGTATTATTCAGAAAACTGAATAAGTTGCTCATTCTGATATACACTATTTATATATTAACTTAGGCAGTATTAAGGGTTCTCTGCTGAGAGTGAAAGCTTTGAGAGTTGAGCAGAGATTGAGGAGAATGATGGCATCTGGAACAAGCCCTTTGAAGCCGTGCAATAACAATGTCAAGTGACATGGAGGGTTGGTAGTGGTGTTAATCTACATGTTAAGTGCTTTTTTTCCCCCTTGGCTCACCCTCAGTGTAAGGATGATTGTGGACTTACTCAAGATGAGTTCATTGGAAGAGTTTGGATATAAGAGGTTAAGGCACCAGGGAGAACATGAATATCAGCAAGTAAGAGGGCCAGGAGGTGGCACACTTGTGTCAAGGTTGGGTCGGATCACTGTTCATGTGGTGTTGGTCTCAGTTTACTAAGGCAGTGGAGTTCATGATGGTGCTGACATGGTCTTATGCTAGGAGATCTTTAAAACAATTGTTAAATGAATAAAGATCATGGTTCAGGGCTGTTTTTCTGATCAGTCCCATGTTTAGATTAGCAGTGCTTGGTGGGGTACAAAGGGATGACACCTCTCTTCAGCCTTTTCTAACCAATGCTGACCTGGCCAACCTAGAAAAGTATATTCTATGGCCACAATTTGTATCTGATATCCTTGAAACAGCTTTCAAAAATTCATGTTCTAGGCTACAGTGAGGATCAGGCAAGAGGATTCAGAAACTTTCATGTAAAAATCGTGACAATTAACAATGAAAGAACTGAAAGCTCATCTCATCTAATGCTTCTTGGTTAATAGAGTCATTATTATATGTAGAAAAAGGAGCCCTAATATAAGGTGTTTTAACAAATACGGTGGGCACATCACACGTATGCATATCCATGCCATTTGAGCAGTTTTCGCTTTTCTGTTTTAGAAGCAAAACCATCTTTGACAGTTGTCCATATTTGTCAATACTGGCTCTTCACTGGAATCCTCAGCAAATCAATTTGCACAAGTTTGAAGGAAAGGAAGGTGATTATATTCAAATACCTGAGAGGTTACTGGATGTCCCTGATTCAGAAACAGTAGCTGGGAAAAGTACATGTAAATTTGTCCAGTTTACAGAATATAGCAGCCAGCAGTGGTTTATAACTGAAAACAGTCTTCTTGCCCTGAAGAATAAGGTAATCTATCATTTAAAGAAATACATAGTTAGAACCTGACATTTTTTTCTTTTTCTCTCCCCTTCCCCTCCCCCGCCACCCCCCCATTGTGTCTGCTTTCTGTGTCCATTCACTGTGTATTCTTCTGTGTCCGCTTATATTCTTGTCAGCAGCACTGGGAATCTGTGTCTCTTTTTTTGTTGCGTCACCTTGCTGCATCAGGTCTCCATGTGTGCAGTGCCACTCCTGGGCAGGCTACACTTTTTTTGCGCTGGGCAGCTTTCCTTATGGGGCACACTCCTTGTGCGTGGGGCTCCCCTATGCGAGGGATACCCCTGTGTGTCAAGGCACTCGTTGCACGCATCAGCACTGCGTGTGGGGCAGCTCATCACATGGGTCAGGAGGGGGTGGGTTTGAACCCTGAACCTCCCATGTGGTAGGCAGATGCTCTATCCGTTGAGCCAAATCCGCTTCCCTGGAACCTGACTTTTAAACTCATCAGATATGCACTTCAAAATGAACTGATTTCTGGTAAGTGCTACATATGGTGAACTAATCTTGAAACATGTCCATCTTTCTGAACTACTTGTAGAATGTTTAGTTTAAAAAAATTGTTGGAAGTCTTTTCTTCATGTTTTACTGCGTCAAACATATGTAAGAGTGGGGAAAGTAAAAATTAATGTATTTAAAAATAATGTATTATGTATCTCATGATGAAGTCAGTCACTGATAGTCAAAATGAAGGTTGTCAGCTGAAGACTGCTGTGTAATTAATGTGAAGGTAAAAAGTCTGCCATGGAAAACCAGTCAGACTCCTGCATTCATAAATAAGCTGACTAATAATAGGGGCGGTAAATAAGTGACTGCGGTGGCTAAGAAAACGAAGTCAGGTTGAGAGTGGCAGATACAGTCATAACACTAATTATGAATTATCTTCAAATTTTCTTTTCTTTGTGACATTATAGGTTTTATCTTTGAGTGTGGAAGGTCAGAGTTCACAACCCCTGGCTGACAACAATGAAGTTCGCTATAGGATTTATGCGGCACAGCCTAGGATTGTTCCCCGGACGTCTCTGTGTCTCCTTTGGAATCAAGCTGCTGCTAAGTACTTAACAGTAGTTTTTAAAATCCTAATCTAGTTCTTCCCCTTTCCAGTACCACTGAGCCCAAGTTCTATTACTCAGCATAGATGATGGCCTCTAGTAAGACTTTTAGACTGGAAAAATTGTCTACCATAAATAATAGGGAGCAGCATGGAAAATAGTCTAGCATTGTTCAGGTGGCACATGAAGTCACTTGATTTAAATGTGTGTAACACATTGTTTACTTCTCTATGAGTATTATATTCATGGGAGGTAGCATGAATTCTGTCAAATTCACATAACTCTTCTGAAGTTTTCAGCTAATTTTTAGGACAAGTAAGAAAATTCCTTTTTATCCCTTCCAGCTGAGCTTGTGGTTCTGGAGCTGATACTCTGTGTTTAGAAGGACATGAGCAGGGATTTGTAACTCTTAAGTCTATTTATGGCTTGAAGTACATTTTGGGATTAAAGCCATACACAGGAATTGGAAGAAGAGTGTGATTCTTTCTTTGAATCTCCTTGACCCTAAGTTCCTGACCAGTTATCACTCAAGTCAGTTAATACTGCAGGATTAGGTAGTACTGGCCAAGGCGGTCTAGGTTCTGGATTCAGGCTCTAGAATTGCTGAGTTTCAGCCACACAAACTGAAATTCTAAATTGGTTTAACAGGTTAGCTGGGTAAACAGCTGCCCTCCAAAATACCCAAATGCTGGTAAGTTTCCCTTTTTGTGAAAAAATAAAATTTAGTGGAAATTCCTAATGCCTTATGACCAACCTTAAACCCAATACACAAATACTCTGTAATCCTCAATATGTCATTAATAATGAATGTTTCAAGCTTGAATTTGATATTTGGATTAACAGGTTTTATGTTCTTAGGAAAGTAAGGGAATCATAAGGCACTGAAGAGAATATCATCAACCAATAGTCATTGAACAATGCTCAGGAGTCTTGACATGTGAGACTGTATTTGCTATAATTATGACAAATCTTTTGTACCATATTAGCTAGATCTTATAGAAGGGAACACATGAAAGGACCCTAGTATGTACCTTAAATGGCTCCAAAGTACAACAAAGGCTAAGAAAGTGATTCAGAGGATGACAAATCATGAAAAATGAGGAAGGGTGAACATTACACGTATAAAGGCTACATAGATCCTTAGGGATTTTTTAATGGTAGAGAAGAGTGCTTCTGTTGAAGACCTTAGGCTGTGTTTGCTTTAGATTGGAAAGTGGTGGTTTTTCTGTGTTGAGCGGACCAGCTTCTTCATTTCCTGGGATGCTCTAGCAGGTTTGTTTGATATTTAGGCTGCTTCTTAAGGTGTCTTGTAGGATCTGTTGTGTCATGTCCTGGACAAGATATTCCCTACGGAGTTCTCGAAAATGTGACCTGTGTAAGGCTTGAGTAAAGAACACTTAAGTTCAGCAAGTTATTTTTTCTTTTAAAAGCTGTCTCAGTATCCTAGGTATCGAAAAAAAGAGGAATAGTGACTATTGTGTTTTTGCCCTAGCTGGTTGTTTGACAGTCAGTTCTGCAAAGTGGTTGAGGACACTTCAGACTATGTGGAATGTGCCTGTTCTCACATGTCCGTATACGCTATCTACGCCCAGACTGACAACTTGTCTTCATACAATGAAGCCTTTTTCTCTTCTGGATTTATATGTATATCAGGTCAGTTGCAGTATTTTTGAGTCAATAATTTTAAATTTATGAGAATGAAAATCTGTTTTGCCACAGTCCTTTTATATATGTAAGATGCAACCTTTTACTGTGATTCATTACCACAAGAAGAAAATGCATTTTTCCACCACCTTATTCATTAATTCATGCAACAGATATTATGAATGGTCAACTTTATACAATTTTGAGAATACAGTGAAGAACAAGACATACTTCCAGCTCATAAGGAGGATTAAATATGACAGGAGATGTAAGCAGGGTAATAGGGAAGGATGCATTCTAACTGTGGTTTGGAGGGCAAGTTCTGGAGTTAGACTGTCAGGATTATGTGATATAATAGATGAAAAGCATTCTGTATTTTTATAAAAATAAAACCTTCCCCATGAATTGATTTGTATTCTTTAACTTAGGAACTCTAAATATACCATCTACCACATTAACAATTTCTTTCACCTTTCACATCTGGGCTCCTTTTCTTGGCACTTAAGTTGCATCAATGGCTGTGTAACTCTTTAACCTAAACTTAGCTATATAATTATTTTTATTTGCTGGATTAATTTTATGTTTGTGAGTCTGAGAATTCCTTATGCTGTATTTCTACCTTCCACTCTCACCATCCTGTGCCCTGATTTGTCTTTTTGTAGTTCTATCACTGCTTCTATTAACACTGTGCTATAGAGAGAACTAGATATAAGGTAATGGCTGAAAATAAGAACTCTGGAGCCAGACTACTTGGGTTCAAATACTGGTCCTGCCATTAGCTAATTGTGGGACATGGAGCAATACTTAGTTCTCTGAAGCTCTGTTTCCTTATATGAAAATATTAATAATTATGTCTGCCTAATAGATGATGAATATATTAATTTCTGATATTCTGTGTTAATGGAAGTTTTGTCTTCATGTGTGATTATCATTGAATGTACACCTTTTTTATATTTGGTGTGCAAACAGAGCCTCTGATAGTCTTTATCTATTAGAAGGTAATTATTGCTCTTCTTTCTGGTTGTTAAAATCTTTCTAGTATAGTTTCACTCTATAAAGTTATACATTTTCCTTAATGTGTCTTAATTTAGAACCTATATTTAGATTCAATAGCAAAAGTTAATAAGTTCTTATTCTTAATAATATCTTTCATAAGTGATGGCACTTCTTATGTAATAGATCTTCCTAGATCCTTATAATTCCAAAATCATATGGGTACATCTTATTGTACTTAAATGCTAATATATTTTAAAAACACAAAAATTTCATGGAATGATGAAATAAAGCCAAAAGATACATGGTGGAAACAAATTCTAGATATCATTTTCCATGTATTTCATAAATCCAAGCGCTGGTTAGTATGACATACAAAAATCTTTATGCTTATTCCAAATACTGAACGTCAGTACAAAGAGTTTTAAAAACTAAAGGAAGAATATTATCCTGACTTTATAGAAAACTAGTAGGACTACATGGTGTTACCAAGAAGAATCATGACTGAATATATATTTTCTGCAACTCCCTCTAGAAAAAGCTACAAATATTTATGCATATGAGATTCAGTACCTAAATCAGTACCCAGATAAAATCACTATCTTTTATTACTCGTGCTTTGGGCCATTTGGAAATGACTTTTCCTCTCTATCCTGAACATATTATTACTTATTTGAATGTTCTATAGATCAGGAGAAAGGTAGGCTTGTTTTTGTGCCTCCGTTTCATTTTTAAGGGAAGATGAATACTTGTTGCTCTGATGGGATCCCAGGAACCAGAAAATAGAATTTTGCTTATGTTACATATATTTTCTATAATTATGTAAAGCCACGCTAAGTATCCCTCTGAATTGGTAGCAGTCTGACTAACTCCTTTCATGAGATGTGGTAACATAGAATTAGATAGGAATTTAAACTTAAGAAAAAAAATTCAGAATGGAAAACAAATGTATCTGTAGAAATTCTAGTTTGCAGTTCTGGTTACTATAGTATAATAGAAAAACTAAAATAATTAAAATGTGAGAAATAGGCACAAGTCCAAAAAGTTTATTTATATCCTCAGCTTAGAAAGATGAAATCTACCCGTGAAAATTTTATACCAGTTTATCAAATACCAGAAAATTTAACTAAGGTCTTTCCTTGTGGTTAAAAAGATGGAACAAGAGGACAAGTAAAGTATTACTATATGCTTTAGGTTTTAACATTATGGAATTCACCTCAAAGATGCCTTGAGGGAAGTAGAACTTAAAATAACTTTAGGGGGACAGAATTATGGGAAGATGGCATTGGAGTAGACAGGCAGGGTTCAAGTTCCTCACAAAAACAATGGAGAAAGGCCAAAAGCTGTCTAAGAGAGCTACTTAGGAGAGCAGCAGACAGAGACAGTGCTGTACAACCCCCAGAAGGGCAAGGGACAGAGAGACAAAGAACCTGAAACAACAAACATGAATTATTCAATCCCCTCAGTGGCTAGGGAGTGCCCCTTTCCCACCCTCAAAACATTAAGCCTAGATAAAACCTGGACTCACACAGCCAACTGAGAGGGGAACTGATGTCTTCCTCCCTGTCAGCTGTTACCAGGGAAGACAGAGGGTGCATCAGAGAGCAGAAAGTGGATTCTTTTCAGTGAATTGGGTCAGCAGAGCCCACTTGAATCTCACCTCTGGCCAGACAAGAAATACAGAAAAGTGGAGGTTGAAAGAAATACCTTCTTTGAAAGGTTTGCCAATGAATACCATCTACTGTTGGCCAAGAAATTGCAAGGAGAAAAACTACTTTTAGGTCTCTCTTTAGTCCCACATCCTGGGAGAAAATCTGTGCTGCATTATTGAGTTCCTGGCCCAATTTTTATAACATAAGGCAATTTTATAGACTCAGAATAAATTGAACCAAATATCAAAGAAGAGCTATGGGAAAAAAACCACAACACAATAGGCAGGAGAGAGAAATTGATCCTCAGAGGAAGTTCACCAGCATACTCAGATACCTAGATATTAGCAAAAAATTACAAGCCTTACTAAGAAACAGGAAGAGATGGCCCAGGCTGAGAAACAAACCAGTATCCTGATGGGATTTGAGACAACTAATCAATTATAATCACACAGATCTCCTAAATAAATTCAAAGAATTGAAGGAAAATATAACTAAAGAGATGAGGCATAAAAAGCTGAAAATCTGCAAAGTAAAGTAATACAACTTATGGGAATGAAAGTCATGATAGATGAGATTAAAAATACATTAAAGGCACTTATCAGCAGATTTGAATTGCTCTGAGACAAAATTAGTGATTTTGAGGACAGAACATTCAAACTGCAAAAGATAGAACAGAAAGAGAAAAGAATGGAAAAAAATGGAACATGGTCTTAGGGAATTGAATGGCAACATGAAATGCACAAACATTTGTGTTCAGTGTCCCAGAAGTAGAAGGGAATTTAAAAAGGGCAGAAAGAATGCTTGAGGAAATGATGACCGAAAACTTCCTAATGCTCATGAAAGATGTAAATATCACTATCCAAGAAGGACAACATACCCCAAACAGAATAAATCCTAGTAGACCTACTCTGAGACATCTGCTATTGAGAAAGAAAAATATCAGAGATAAAGAGAGGATTCTGAAAGCAGCAAGATAAAAGCAAGCATCACAAACAAGGGAAACTCAGTATGATTAAGTGCGGACCTCACTTCAGAAACCATGGAGGTGAGAAGAAACCAGTATGATGTATTTAAGATACTGAAAGAGAAAAAGTACTAGCTAAGAATTCTGTATCTGGCAAAACTGTCCTTCAAAAATGAAAGTGAGTTCAGAGTCTTTACAGACAAGCAAAAACTTGTCTGTATGGTACCAGAAGACCAGAATTATAAGAAATACTAAAGGGAATGCTGCAGCCTGAAAGGAAAAAACAAGAATGAGAGACTTGGAGAAGCGTGTAGAAAAGAAGATTATAAGGAAGGTAAATTAAAGGTCAACAAGACAGACAATAGTAAGCTATGACAACAGAAAACCAAACGATGTGATGAATTAAGTAAATCTTTTATAGTAATAACCTTTCAATCAAAAGACATAGACTGATAGAATGGATAAAAAAATATGAGCCATCCAATATGCTGTCTGAAGAGACTCACCTCAGATGTAAGGACACAACCAGGTTAAAAGTAAAAGGTTGGAAAAATATATTCCATGCAAATAGTAATCAGAAAAGAGCTGACGTAGTGCTACTAATATTGGACAAAATAGATTTTAAGTGCAAAACTGTTATAAGGAATGAAGAAGGACGTCATTTATTAATAAAAGGGGCAATTCACCAAGAAGAAATAACTGTAATAAATATTTGTGCACCTAACCTGGGTGCCTCAAGTGACATGAGGCATGCACTGGCAAAATTGAAGGGAGAAATAGATGTCTCTACAATAATAGTTGGAGACTTCAATACACCACTCTCAGTATTGGATAGAATATCTGGACAGAGGATAAATAAGCAGGAACTTGAATAATATGAGAAGTGCAATGGACCTAACAGACATTTATAGAGTATTACACTCCAAAACAGCAGCTTATTCATTCTTCTCAAGTGCTCATGGATCCTTCTTTAGGATAAACCATATGTAGGGTCACAGGACAAGTCTCAATAAATTTAAAAAGGTTGAAATTATTAAAAAAAAACTTTCTTCAATCATAATGGAATGAAGTTGAATATCAATAATGGACAGAAAAAGGGAAAATTCACAAATATATGGACAGTAAATAACATTCTTAAATGATCAGTAGGTCAAAGGAGAAATTGCAAGAGAATTCAGTAAATATTTTAAGACAAATGAAATGAGAACACAACATATCAAAACCTGTTAGACACCATAATGGTATTGCTGAGACGGAAATTTATAGCTGTCAATGCTTACATTAAAAAAGAAGAAAAAACTAAAATTGAAGATCTAACTGCACATATGGAGTTACTAGAGAAAGAACAGCAAATTAGACCCAAACCAAGTCAAAGGAAAGAAATAGACAAGATCAGAGCAGAAATAAATGAAATTGAGAACCAAAAAACAGTAGAGAGCTTTAACAATACCAAAAGTTAATTCTTTGAGAAGATTAACAAAATCCACAAACCCTTTGCTAGACTGACAAGTAAAAAGGAGCATAGACACAAATGAGTAAAATTAGAAATGAGAGGGGACATTATCACTGACCTGTAGACATAAGAGAGATCATAAGAGGATCCTATGAACAACTGTATACTAAAAAACTAGACAACGTAGACAAGGTGGACAAATTCCTAGAAACACACAAACAACCTACTCTGACCCTAAAGAAATAGAAAACTTCAACAAACCAGTCACAAGTATAGAGATTGAAACAGTCATCAAAAACCTCCCAAAGAGGTGTCAGTGAAGGGGGATGCATAGGAGGAGGTTCACCTGGGCATTCAGGGTATATGAATGTGTTCAGGTGTTCATGGTGCATTGCCACAGTGGGTAGAGAGTCACTCAACAGTTGAAAAAATATTGAATTCCCATCCTGGGGAGCTTTGCCACATTCTCTAATGGAACAGCAACAGTCACCCAAGTACAGGGGCAATGACTATTGTCCATTGATGGGCCCTTGATATTCATGATTATGCTTATGAGGCTTTACTCTTGAAATTGCAATTTAGCCTGATGCTGTAGAGTGCCTAAGAGTTGCCTCATGAGAGCCTCCATGTTGCTCAAATGTGGCCTCTCTCTGAGCCAAACTCAGTATATAAATGCATTACCTTTCCCCTAGCGTGGGACATGACTACTGAGGATGAGCCTCCCTGGCATGAAGGAATTACTACCAAAAACCAACCAGCAATGCAACCATAAAAGGACCTTGAATAAAAGGGGGAAAGGGTAAAGACAAATGAGTTTATAGAGCTGGAAGACTTCAAAATTAGTTGGGAGGTCATCAGAGAGGTAACACTTATGCATGTCTCAGCAAGATCTCATAGACAGCCAAAGTAGGTACTACCCCAAATAGTGGAACTCTTGAGGGCTCTGGAGATTCCCAGGTCCTACAGTCATGGCAGATAGCTCCGGTGGTTGGTGCCTCGCCAGTGGGCACAACTTTGGAATTTATGTTCCCTGGTGTGATAGAGTTGGAATCAGATATGACTTTTCTATACATGTCACTTCTGTCCCCTTTATTTGAACTTCTAGTTTGGTGGTGGAGTACATAGGCATAGTACTATCTGGGTAGTCCAAGTGCCAGCTGGGCCCTGATCCTCAGCAGAGTTACAGCACCTACTTTCCAGTTCATTGGACTCACCCAGGAAAGTAACAAGGAGGTAAGGATGTTCAACCACCACACCAAGAACTGAGAGCGTCTGCAAATGCAAGCAGGAGACTCCCATCCATCAGCTGTATGGGACTGAATTCCTCCCACAATTGGAGGAGGACTGTGCATCACCATCCCTGAATCCTCAGGATTGGGGAATAAAATATGGACTAGAGTGGACTTACTGGTATTCTACTGTAGACTTACTGTAATTCTAGTAATGGAGGAAATTATGTCACTAATTTAGAGATAGGGACTACTGGAGGTGCTGAAGTCAGGGAGAGAGACAAAGACGTGTAATACAGGGGCAATTTCAGGACTCAGAACTGTCCTGAGTGACATTGCAATTGCAGATACTGGTCATTATATATATTGCCATAACCAACTGAATTGAGTGGGAGAGAGTGTAAACTACAGTGTAAACTATAATCCATGATTGATGGCAATGTTCCAAAATGTGTTCATCAATTGCAATGAATGTACCACACTAATGAAAGAAACTGTTGATGTGGGGAAGGATGGAAGGTGTGGGGAGTGGGGCGTATGGGAATTGCTTATATTTTTTTATGTAACATTTTATGTAATCTAAGTATCTTTTAAAAATAAATAAAAAATATATTAAAACAACAACAACAACATAAATCTCCCAAAGATGAAAAGCCTAGGACCAGATGGTTTCATAGGTGAATTCTACCAACCAGTCAAAGATGATCTAACACCAATCTTGCTCAGGCTTTTCCAAAATACTGAACAGGAAAGAATACTACCAAACTCATTCTATGATGCTAACATCACCCTAATACCAAAACCAGAGAAAGACACTATTTAAAAAAATTACAGTCCAATATTTCTAATGGATACAGATATAGCAATCATCATCAAAATACTTGCAAACTCACTCCCAAAACACATTAAAATAATTATATACCAGGATCAAGAGGGTTCTATTCCAGGTATGCAAGGGTTGCTCAATATAAGAAAATCAATTAGTGTAGTAAACCACATTAATAAATTGAAGAAGAAAAATCACATGATCCTCTTGATTCATGCAGAAAAGACATTTGACAAAATCCAGCATCCTTTCTTGATAAAAACATCACAAAAGAGGAATAGTGGTATGGTAAAGTGCATATATGAAAAACCCCCAGCTAGCATTGTATTCAATGGTGAACGACTGAAAGCTTTCCCCTGAGATCAGGAGCAAGACAAGGATGCCTAGTGTCACCACAGTTTTTCAATATTGTTCTAGAAGTTCTAAGTAAAGCAAATAGGCTAGATAAAGAAATAAGAGGAACTCACATAGGACAGGAAGATGTAAAACTTCCACTATTCCTTGATAATATGATCCTATATTTAGAAAATCAAGAAAATTTCACCGAAAAGGTACTATACCTAATAGACTAGTTCAGCAAAGAGCAGCATACAAGATTAATATGGAAAACTCAAAGCATTTCTATAAACTACTGAAGAGCAAGCTGAGGAGGAAATTAGAAGAAAATTCTGTTTATAACAGCAATTATAAGAATCAAATATTTAGGAATAAACTTAACCCAGGGCACCTTTAACACTTTATTCAAACTAAAGCTTTCCCTTTTAAATGAATAATGGCTTTAGTTACTCTAAATAGATTACTAAGTGTAATGTGTCATCACAATGTTAATTTTATGGTAAATAACAGAAAATAATCATCTAAAAATGGCTACATAATATGGCCTACAGGACAAACTAATCAGCACAGTCCAAAGTCCTTTGAAGCATATCAACTCTTTTGTTCAAGGTTTATTAAACTGCAAAAATATTCTAGTTATGCTTTTTTTAAATCTTATTTTTTATTGTCTTTTTTTTTTAAAGATACATAGATCACTCAAAATGTTTCATTAAAAAATATAAAAGGTTCCCATATACCCCACTCCCTGCCCCCCGTCAACAACCTCTTTCATCAGTGTGGCACATTCATTGCATTTGATGAATACATTTCAGAGCTCTGCTATATATCACATAGATTATAGTTTACATTGTAGTTTACACTCTCCCCCAGCCCATTCAGTGGGTTATGGCAGGATATATAATGTCCTGCATCTGTCCCTGCAATATCATTCATGTCAACTCCAATTCCCAAAAATGCCCCCATATCACATCTCTTCTTCCCTCCCTCTGCCCTTAGCAACTACTGTGGCCACTCTCTCCACATGAATGATACAACTTCTTCCATTGCTAGAGTCACAATAGTTCTATAGTAGAATACCAATAAGTCCATTTCCAATCCATATTTTATTCCTCTGTTCTGCGGACCCTGGGATGGCGATGTCCACTCCACCTCTAAATCAAGAGGGGGCTTAGATCCCACATGGCTGATGGATGTGATTCTCCTGCTTGCAGTTGTAGCATCTTTGGGTTCTCCTGCTTGCAGTTGTAGCATCTTTGTAGCACCCTGGTATGGTGGTTGACCATCCTCATCTCCCTGTTAGCTGACCTGGGTAAGTCTAATGAACCAGAGAGTAGGTGTTGTAATTCTGCTGAGGCTCAGGGTCCAGCTAGCACATGGACAGTCCAGAGAGTCAAGTCTCCTGAGCATATACCAACTCCAGCGCCAACCACAAGTTCAGTAAAAGTGACAGAAGAGGCATGTGTAGAGAGGTCACATCTGAGTTCAACTCCATCACAAATTCCAAAATAGCGCCCACTGGCAACCACTGAACTCCAGAGCCATCTGCCATGACCATAGAATATGTGTGTCTCTGTAGCCCTCAGGAGCACCACAAACTGAGAGTCCAGAAGAAAATAACTTTTCCATATGTTTCCCATTCATTTCAAATCACTTTTAAAATTAAGATATTTTCTAAACATTTGTGCAAAGTTCTCCCAAAAATATCAAGTTTATGTTGTCTGTCATTGTCCTAAAGAAGCCATTATGATTACGGGGGAGTTCTACCAAAGCAACTATTTTTCTCACTGTAAAATGGAAAGTTATTTACAAGAATAGGAAAAAAATTATATAAGAACTTTAAAAAAGAAACAGTTTGAAGGAATAATTGCAGATGATAAGAAGCAAGAGAGGTTAGTTTTAATTCAGACATGAAGAAAAGAGTTGGATTTCTGTAGTTATATATACATAGGTATATTATTTAGGATGAGTTTGGCTGCAAGTAATAGAAATCTCAAAATGTCTTAAAAAGGAGATTTAGTTCAAAGAACGGTTGATTCATCACTTCATTGGTGTCATTAGGAGGCCAAATTCTTTTTGTTCTTTTTGTTTTTTGTTTTGCCATCCTCAAAGATTTTTCTCCCCCCTTAGCCTTATATTTACATGGTCTTGAGATGGTTTTAGCAGCTCTAAGCATCACACTTACAACAATGTCCAGGCTTGCCAAGGAAAAGGTTTTACCTGAATTCTGTTTTAAAGCAATGAAAACTTTCCTGAAAGCCACCCAGAATGTTTCCCCTTACATCTCTTTGACCAAAATCATGTGCTATAACTGAACATAAACCAGTCACTCTCTGGTAAGTGATAAAGATAGAAGTACAGAGAGCTAAGCAATGAGAGAGCAGCAAGGATCTTTCTGAATATTGAGTCTCCAGTGCCTAATATAGACCCTGCTCATAGTTTTTTAATGACAATATGTTGAATTAATAAATAAATGAATAATAGTGTTGGTCTGACACCCTTTGATAGTGAAATGAACCTCTGTCTATGTAATAAAGTTCATATTCAAGTGCTAAACCATCTTATTTTAACCATTGCTAACAAAAAATTCTTCTGAAATGTAACATATTACTTCCTGTTTTTGCTCACAATGTTAACCAGGCAATATCCAGTAGAGCTTCCTGTGATGAGGGAAATGTTCTGCACCACCCAATGTGGTAGCCATTGGTAATATGTAACTATTGAGCTCTTAAAATATGACTGGTAACAGCTGAGGAACAGAATTTATCATTTATTTTATTTTAACAGATTTAAATTTAAATTTAAATAGCCAGACGTGGTTACGGGCTGTTGTATTAGATGGTGCAGATATAAAACCCTGGCTATCTGGAGGCTGGTCTCTTGGCAGTGCATCCTTTTGGAATAAATCCTTACTGCTGATACATAGAACTTGTATATTGTTCTATGATGTACAAGTTCTATGTATCTAGAGATGAGAAATAAAAAGTAGAAAAAGTGACAGTTATAACTAGTAATAGGTGGTGAAATAGAAAAAAAAAACAACTAAACTAAAAAGCTAATAACTGATTCAATAATGAGTTAAGGGTAATTTGGTTTTGTTTGAATTTATCTGCCAAGAAGGCAGATGTAAAGATATTTTCATGGGAAAATGTTTTTGGAAGGGTAAACTTCTGTTATTTGGAAAGTATGCCATTCTTAAGTGGTGCCAAACAATAGAGGTATTTACTAAATATGCATACTGATATGCAAAATTGCTTATGTTTTTACATATATACAAATATTCAAATATTGAATGATAGTTAAGATCTTTAGTCAGGTTGGAAATAGCAAAAGAATCTAGCAGTTCTTCAGAATTTTAAAAATCTAATCAATGATTATCATTTTATTAAGGGTAATTTATCTTCCTTCTTAGTTTTCAATCTTGTGGAAAAGTAATTAATGCCAATTAGTTGTTGTTTTCCAACTGAGTGTGTAATCTACGCAGTGCTAGAAAAAAAGGTAAAAGAAAATTCTCGATTAGCTGCTTATTTTGTCTATATAATTGTCAAGGAATCAATTAAAAAATTTAGAGTACAACATTAGGTAATAACTGTTATACTTTATTAAAAGGTTTTAAATTTTATAATAAATTTTATGGTTATAATATTTTGTTTGTGATTTTCAAATTTTCATTATATTAAACTTATTCTATCAATTTGTTAGAAGTTTGACTTTTAAATTTAAATCATGTATGCTAAATATAGGTATTCAATTTCAGATAATAAAATAAATAATTAGCATATAGTATTTTAGAAGCCTGGTAACCATAGTAAATTAAAATTAAAATTTCTTTAAATCTTAAGTATTCAATATGTGGCCCAAGGCAAGACAAGCATCCCTTGGCCAGAGCACATCCTGTTTGAGATTTTAACAGTATTTTTCTCCTCTCAATATAAACTACATCTAGATAACCACATGTTAGCTGTAGGCTAATAGGTGGTTATCCTGCCACTAGCTTTGAAACCTGCACTGCCACCAGGTGTCATGATAGCATTTTAATTTAAGCTTGATAAAATTAATTAAATATTTTTGAGTTTGTCACGTTTATATCATGAATTAAGTTTATATCATGAAACAGAGGTATAATGGGGATTATCAAATTAAGGGAAAGGCTTATGAATAAGCTCTTCTTGTGAACTAGATTAACAGTCAAGCAATGTATATTTCTCTCTTGCCCAAAAGTAATCTCTTCGCATCACGTTATCATCTACCGTAACACACTTAAAATGAAAAGTTAGTACATTATATTCACACAGACACACAGCACACCCACTCACACACCCACTTAAACCTTCAGTAAAAGCTGGTTTTGACCATTCCAGAGAACTCAAAGCATACATTAATGAGTGCTGAGCATCAGCACCAGTAATTTATAGACTAAGTAAATGTGCAAAATCAGGCAAGACTCTGCAGTTTCTGAAGATACACTATGTACCATGTGGGTGGATTTTGGAGGCAGCCCCAGGACCTGCATACCTGCCCAGAACACCTCATGGCAGCATTCCTAAAAATGGATTGCCCCAGATTTCTTGGCCAAAATTTTAGCCTGAAAGCCTTGACTAATGCAAAGCCTCTCTTCCTATGTGGAGTTTTATCTACCTTGTTAAAATCTGAAAGTATGATTGAAATCTTTTTCCAAAAAGTATCATGAGAACTTTCTGTATATAAAATGAGCCATAAGACCAATTGTGCTGGGCATTTTACAGAAGCCCAATCCACTTATGCCAACACGTGATCTATAACAGTTTCATAACATCACAGAAGATAATAGAAGAAAACAAATGGTTAAATACATGTGTCTCCTGTGTGTCAAGGAGACATTCATAAAATAATTGAGGTACTGCACGCAAAGTACAATGCAAAGTAATGTGCACATATCAATTGATGTTATGTTTTGATAATTCTTAGATAAAATAACTTTCGAGAGTAGGAGGAAAATAAAGGCTTAAGTGAAAAAAGCAAATGGCTTTTCAATGATTATTTTTCTCTTTCTGTAGGCAACCCATTTAAATTTTTAAAAGCATGAAATATTTTAAAAATATGTATATACTCAAATTTTCAAACCTAGCATTAAAAGAAATTGGTATGAATTGTGTAAGATCAAAGCTTGTGGATTAATATTGAGGCTCCAGTCATCCTCTGGAAGTAGTGTACATAGGTGACATTAGTAGTTTTAAAGATAAGACGATTGCATTTCTTGGTACCACTCAGAAATGTAGACTTTTAGGTTAAAAGTTATTGCAGGGTAAAAGAATACATTTGTTCCTGGTTTTGGCACCTGGTTGCATAGCTTGCCTTTAAAATTCATAATTACCACTGTTGTAATTGCATAACTATTCCTAGGAGATAAAAAGGGGTAATTACCGAACTTGAAGTTTGGTAGCTCCATTCACGATTTTATGCTTGAAAACACTACTCACCTCCCTGAATATCTCTATCTAGCCAAGCCACCTGTTCTTAGAAAATCAGACTGAATTTTGTTCTTCTCTTAAACAGTAAAACTTGACCAATTTAAACATAGAAAACCAAATGCTTAATGAAAATCATTTATCTGTTCCATTTGTGATTTAGTTTTAGCAGGGAAGTGAACATGTAGATATTTTAAAATGTAAAGTTATCCTTTGGACTTAAATGATATGTGCGAAGATTTTTATGTTATGCAAAATGGGAGTAAATTAAAATTGTAACGGAAGCTTTCTCATAGGCAGCCTATAGGCCTGTATACTTAGTTGTCCCAGAGATGTTTGGTGTGATACTGTTTGTCTGTTCATGGATCATAAACTCACACATGGATTTTTTTGTTGTTACAGGTCTTTGCCTGGCTGTTCTTTCCCATATCTTCTGTGCCAGGTACTCCATGTTTGCAGCTAAGCTTCTGACTCACATGATGGCAGCTGGTTTAGGTACACAGGTAGGAGAACTCTGGTATTTCCACTCATCATGAGATGTTCAGATTTCTTTTTTTATGACCTTTGAACTGAATGTATGAGTAAAGTTTAGTCTCAACTTAGTTAAAATCAGCTTGTTTGGGATGTAGTAGAGGAGGATTGAGAAAGGAGAGCAGTACAAGGGAATGAGAATATCCAGCCTAAATGTGTATTTCATGAGCTTCCTTTGACAAAGAAGTGCCTCAGTACCAAATCTTACAAGAAAATAGCTTTCTCTTTATCATAAACCACATGTTGTCAACTCATATATATTTAATATATTGCTAATGTGTACACACTAAAATTAAAATATTTTATTTAATCTCTTTTATGTTATGTTTATATTTATGTTATAAACTCTTGATAGATATGGAGGACCACTAAAATAATAGGTACTTTAAAATATGTAGAGAATACATTTTTTGCTTTATTTAATACAGTTTGGTAAAACGGTAATAATATAGTTTGGTAGAACATTATCTTGAAAAATTGTTCAGGTGTCTATGGTAGAAGAAATAGTGTGGAAAAGATCCTGTCATTCATTAACACACAGTTTGAAGCATCCAGTTTAGAGCACAATTTAAGGCACAAAAGATAAAACTGAATGTCTTCTTGGTTCATGAGGAGGGCTCACAGTCTAGAACAATTGATATACGTATAAATAACAATCAAGCAGTGTGATAAGTGTAAACATAGACTATAAAATCTCTGAATATAGATGAGGAAACAGTTTTTCTCTGAAGATCAGGGAAGCCTTCATAGAGGAAGTCTGTTTGAGATGGGACTTCGATGAGTAGGCATTTACCCAGTTGGTTGGTGAGAGGAAAGAAGGGCACTGCAGGAAGAGACGTTTGCATGGGAAAAGAGGAAAAGGCTTAATCATTTCCACTTCAAGGCTGTGATTACAGATGTAGGCAGCAAGAACACACTATATTGACAGAACTTTGTAGTATTTTCTAATAAAATAAAAATTCCCCTTTTCTGGATATGTGGGGAGAGCAGAAAATGTCCTAGTTCCTGGTTGATTGCTGGTCATGTCGTTATATTCAATTGGTGTGAGTTCATTGCATTGTGCACGTTCTTTTAGAATGCCTAAACGCATTTTATTGAATACAGCACTTCTAAAAGTAAGTCAGTGAAGAAGCTGAAATAGAAAATAAAAAATAGAAAATTAGCTGGGACTTTGGGGTTCTGCTGCCTTTTTTTTCTTTTTGTCCCAGGAGTTGAAAATGACGTGTGTAAATTTCATAACCATTATTTTGCAGGGAATTAAGCACTGGATTCCAAGCAGAGGGTCCCAGGTTGCATTTTTCAAGTATCTTTGTACTAAGAGAGGTAATAGCTGGTACCAAAAAGGTGCTTCCATTGAATTTGACAAGATTATTTATATTGCCTTGGTAACTTGTCTTAGCTATCTGTTCTTGCCTTTGCTTCTTGTAGGCATGATCTTAGAAAACCTGCCTTCCATAATTAGCATTTTCTTGGCTCTATTCACCACCCACTCTGGTGATTTTTTGGCAGCAGAATTTGTACAAGACTTAATTATAGCATTGTAGAATTACAGACAACTCTTCAGTGTCCTAGCAGACAAATTCCTCATGTCTAGGGATGTGTTAAGAAAGAGCCAGGATTAATATGTTGGGGCCTTGCCTTCTGATTCACATTGTGATTAACATTAATTTGGGGTAAAATGGTTGGTCAAATTCCATGTTCTCTGGTATATTTTTAGCATACAATGTGGTATGAAAAATCGTGTAGTTAATGACTTGTGATATGAAATAACTAAAATAAAATTTCCAGACCTTATTTTTGGCATATTTTTGATAGAAAGTACTGTTTCTCAAAATGGTTTACCTATATACTATGATTAAAAAATGTACTAATAAGTTAAAAGGAATAATTTCCTCCCTAAAACCTTTTAGCAAAGGCTTGATTTTTAAAAATTGTCCTTCCAAACAAAAGAAATGAAGTCGAATGCAGGAATTTGGGCCTACCTTCTCCGAATTTTAAATCATATATATAATTCCAGAGTCTTGCCAATAGGGATTATTATAGGTCCAGCTTTGGGTCTCTTATTTGGGGTCCTCTATCAGTTTTAGGTTGACTTTAGATTTCCTCTAGGGAAGTATTCAAAAATTCAGTCTTGGCCTGTGATTCTTTGGCTGCATGAAACTTCTTTCCGTAACTGTCTAGAGTGTCTGAGTTGTGAATACTTGGGGGTCTTCACAGAAAAGACATAACCCAAAGCTTTAGACCCAAGCTTTAGTCTTCTTCCATGACCTTTCTGTTTCAAATCCTTATTGCTGACGTAGGTCCAAGTTGAATGGCTTTTGTGAAGGGAAGAATGGAAATGTGATATGTCTTGACTTCCTTTCCAAGCAGTGTGGTATAATAGAGGCCAAGAGTCAGCAGTTAGGCAAAATAGCTCAAATTTGGCTCTGCTTCTCTACCTTCAGAGTTTATTACCCATAAATGGAGAGAATAGTCAAGAATCTACAGAGAGTTTCTGCTTTAAAAATCAAACAGTCTGCTTTAATCTGGAACGTAGCAAGCATCTTTGGGAAACATTGATCAGCAGGTGGCAGTAGAAGATTTTTTTTGCAAAACTGGTAGTCTCTGGCAAAGATGGAGTTGAGCAGAAAATTTGAAAGATGCTTTCACAGCACTTCTTTGCCTGGGCTAGAGAGTGTTAATTTGCAATACAGCATATGCACATTTGTGGTTTCCTACCTTTGCCTTTTTATCTCTTCCATTTAAAATTAAAGTAGACTTAACAGTGAGGTGCCATAAGAAATCTTGTACATCACTGTGTTTGGATGTTTCTATCACTCATCATTTATATTTCAATTGAGAGGCTTAAAAATTATTTTTCATCGTTATATTTTTGCCATGATAAACTTCGAGTGTTATTGATATAGAATAATGTTTTCACTGAAATGTCACAGGAATTCTCAAACAAGATCTGTATTTTAGTATGGCTTATCCCAAAACTGTAATTTTCTTCAATGCCAAGTCAGATTGTTTCACTTATCTTTAAGAAAATGATTAAATGGCAAAAAATTGTGTGACTATTATTTCAAGTATAAAGTGAAAAACAGCAAACAAATTTTCATGGCATTGGGCGATACTTCTCGGAAAAACATCTAATTATATCTTTGGGATTTTTATCTTGGAATCACATTGCCAACCTGTGTGTGCCCTGATAAGACTGGTAAACAACTAGGACAAAGGACAAGTTTGCAGTTCAGGGTTCTCAGTTCTGGGGGTTCTATCAGGAAAAGAAATTCCTCAAGTCTAAAAAAAGAACAGAAGTTTCCTCATAGAAAACATGATGATAAGCTCAAACTACACTTAATCTGATTAATAATACTTAGCAAGGGGAAAATAATTGTTTCTTTTCCCCCTGTTTTTTTTGTTTTTTTATGTGTTTCAAACTTGTTTTCTAAAATGGAAGGGCAATTTTGTCTAGAAAGTATGTATTTAAAAATGATGAAATTTACCAACAAACCCTGTATTGCCTGAATTCAGATGACATTGTAAAAATTTGAAAAACTAAATTTAAGTTTGGTAGCCACCGGATATGCAGGAGCTTCAGTTACCTAAGCCTTTTCCTCAAGACAGGAAAAGGAAATGGTCTTAAAATTTAGAGGATTATTTTCTGGAACTTAGCACAGTTTGGGGTTTTGGAGTCTTTTGCTTAGTTTCCTGAGCAAATAGGATAAATCATTTTGCATTGGCTTGTTCCCCACATGGGAGCCTGCTCAAACACCTGTGCCAAAAGACTCTGCTTTAGCGTGGATTTATGTAATTCTTGTTCTGAGCATCTAGTATCTTTGTGAATCTTTGAGAATCATTGACTGCTCATGACCAAGGCCAAAAGCCATATGTGAGCTCCCAAATGCTGGCTCCTTCTTTTACTACAGGGCCTTGTTTCTTTCTCAGCAACTTGCACTGTTTGTTGATGGTACTGACTCAAGAACTCATTGTGCATTTAGGACCTGAAATCTCATTATTAATCTCATAATTATTAATTGAACGGATTAACAAAGAGATTGTAAAACGTTCATTAACCAGAGTGGAATTTCCATTAGTTTGGTTTATCGCTTATTAACCAGAATATCCTTTGTTATTTCCACTTTTGTTACTGAGTATAAGGTTCAAAACTGAATCTTGCTTGGAAGATTGAGAACCTGAGAAGCACAAAGGGTCGTCATTCATTAGAACATTTATGATTATATGTTAGTGCAGAAGTAAAAAATAGTGTAGATTAAAAAATATTTCTTAAACTTTGATATTGGTATCTCATTAAAATTCAGATACCGAATTCTGGGATGGGTCTTCAGTTCCTGCTTTTTAAGACATTAGGTTAGCTATATTATGATACTAGTACGTCTCTGGCAGTGGTTGTGACTGCTGCTTCTGCTGCATTATTATTTTGATCAACCTATTTTCTTTTCTGTGAAAAATTGTGGACATATCCCATTAACTATATTTCTACTTTCATTTGAAGTGTCAGTGCCTTTCAAACTGCTTACAATCATTTATCTTTTCAGCCTTAAGGAAAGGCTTGTGTGGCTGCTTCTCCCCCCAGGGGTTACCTAGAAAGGGAGACAAAAAGAATTAATATTTACAATTCTGAGTCCAGATCATGCCTTTACTTAAGTCCTTCTCATAGCACTTCACATTTTGCAGAAGCTCTCAGTGTTATTTCTGGACTTAAAATAAACCACTACGAAGATATTATAACCAGTTTTCCCCCCAAGTTATTTTTTTTTCCTAAAAAGAACTTACGAGGGCTCCTGCTTCAGTGGTTTTGAACATATAAGGCTTTTATTTTTTGTATAAAAATTTTTCTGAGTTATTTATCTGCATCTTTTCTTCATGTAAAGATTAATTTTGTGAAAGTAAATACAGAGCAGTTTTGCACACCAATATAAATACATATTTAAGTTGAATTTATTAAATTATTTGACTCTTAATTTAAGTATGCTCACCAACATGGCCAAAAATATTATTGTATTCATGACTGCAAATGCCCATTCAGCCATCCAGTGATGAAAGTAAAACAAAGAAAAAATTGAATAAACCCTTCTTATCCAACAGTCAGGACCTGCATTCAGCCATCAATCTACCCACCTCTGCTGAATCGACCATATGCACAATATTGAGACTGTGCAGTGCGAAACACCAACCAAGACATGCACACATGACGCATGAAGATAACAGTCTAAAACAGCGACATCATGGTCACTATATGAAGATCTCTTCTATTCATACTGAGGGCCTCAGACAGAAAGGACTCCACGGAGGAAGTGGAGTGTGACTCGGTGAAGGATGTATAAGATATGAAGAATTAAAATGTGACACTTCCTAGGTAGGGTGAAGAACCAGAAGAAGGCACAGAGGTGAGAGTGAACTTGACCAAGTTCAGGTGGGTAAGGCCTGGAGATATGCGTAGAGACATAGATGAGACTTCAGCTGAGGCCATCGTCTAATGTCTGAGAACTGTGGGGAGTCACTGAGTCACCAATGGAATTAGGCCACAGTCACAGGATGAAAGTATTTTGAGGATTAATCTGGCCATGAGGGGTTAAATGAGAAATGGATTAAAGCAGAAGAGAGGGTAGAATTAGGGAGATCTGTTTAGAGACACAGGGTGGACAGCTTTTACCATCATTTGGTTATTATGAGTTGTGAACTTGGGCAATGATAGTGGCAATGAGAATCCGAAAGGAAGGAATAAGGACAAGAACAACACCCTGCTTTGCTTTATGAAAGTTTTGCAGTTTCATGCCTCCTCTCCTTAAATCAATAAAAAGATGATATAGCAAATTTTATTTTACTATTAATATGTTACTTCCTAAATGTTAGACATGGTCCAAGTTACTTTATAAATAGTAACTCATTTAAGCCTCCCAAGAGACTTATGATGTACAGGTACCTGTATTATTCCTATGACACAGAAGAGGAAATCAAGGAACAGAGTTTAAGAAACTTGCTCTAGGTCACATAGTGGTAAGTGAGAGAACTGGCATTTGAACTCAGGCAGCCAGGTTTCTGTCTTTACCATTAACCCTTATGCTATGCTGTCTCACAAATGAAGAATTAATGACATTTACTATATCGATCCCTAAATGAGGTGTAAAAGGATTTAAGGTGACTATGAACCTGGTGGTTTCACCTGACTAGGAAAAGCTGGAGGATATAATGTATGGTGAGAGCTAAGGGCTTTGGACATCAGGGATTTAAAGTTTTAAGAGAGCACTTATGCTACAGATTTAGATGTTATCTACGTAAAAGTGGAGGTCTTGCCTCTAGGTTTTGAGACTGGTTGTATAGAGAAACTATGACTATATGATAGAATGTACATAGCTAATGCCTTAAGGGCTTGTGAAAGGCCAGGCACACTGGGCTGATTTACATATATTGCCTAATTTACTCCTTATAAAAACCAGATGAGATGGGTACTGTTATCATTCCCATTTTATGGATGGAAAAAATGTGACTCAGAGAGGTTCAGTTACCTGCCCTAATCCTTTTATGTAGAAAGTGAGGCAAGTCTCTCTGGCTCTAAAACTCATGTATTTAGGCACTGTGCACTATGGAATGAGGAGGATCATTGGAAGCAAAGAATGAAATCATAATGAAAGTTTTTGAAGACAAGGAAGGAAAAAAAAAAGGTTTCCAAGGGAAGGATTGGACTTCCGCAGGAGAGAAGTTCTCAAATTCGGCAAGAACAAAGTCCCTGGAAACCTTGGAGAGTGATGATGAAAATTAGACATAAAAGGTTATGGAGTGAATGGGTGGGGAGGAAATGGAAGAGGCTGTTTCAGACCACATCTGAGAAAAGTTTGGCAGTGAATAAAAGGGGCAATTGGGGGACAGGAAGAGAGAACACTCTGGCTGCTTTGATCATTGCAGGTTTGCTGGGGGAAGCTGGACTCTGGGCTCAGACGGAAGGGGCGGGTCTCCTTCCTCCCCACCCCTACCCCTCCATCAGTAGGATTTTCCCCCCTTCTTCCTACAGAAGTCAAATGAAAGTAAATCTTCTCTTTGGTCCATGTTTCTATTTATAATTTTTGATTGCTTTGAATTTTTTTTTTTATGCCTAAGGCAAGTCATGCGCTGGTGTGCCTAACCTAATTGTGTTATAGCTAGGAAAAGATTAGAGTTCTAGCTTAAGTTTTTATCCCCCCTTTTCTTGAAAGCAAATTTCTGGGATGATCTTGCACCTTTGGTATTATTACTGAACTTCTTATGAATTTGCAGTCAATCATGAGACAAATTTTTGTAACTAGTGATGCTTAAATAATTTGATAATCCCTTCTGCCACCAAAAATATTATGATTATGCTCTTGTGCTTTGAGGAATTAAGAATATTTTGGTATTCAAAATAGAGTGAAACTTAAATATTAATTTAAGTGTTGGATTCTAAAAAAATAATGTATTTTTGCTTTCTTATTTGAGTATACCTTTTCCTTTATATGTCAAATTTGTCTTTCTTAAAATCTTCCAGTAATAAAATCCAACTCCTTTTTGTCAGCAAGCTTTCACAATCATAGACTGTTCTCACTAAACTGAGAATAAGTGGACGCTTAAGATATAAAAATAGCATCATGGTCACACTACTGGGAAATCCAAACTTTCCCAAGTGCTGAATTAGCAAAGCAACAGAAAAAGTGAGTAATATTCTGAATAAGGCTGCAGTGACATTATCTTGTTTGCAACATGGCTTTTGTTACTAGGAAAATTTGTGAGGCAAATCCAGGCCTTACCAGAAAATACCAGTTTGGAGACTTTTATTTCAGCCACAGGAAAGTGAACTATCCTTGACTTTTAAAAGGCTTCCTTTGATGTGTCTCATTAGGGAAAATCAGCATATGAGAAGAATTGTTTTTACAAATATTTAGTGAATAGCTGTGCAGAACTTTGTCATAAATATAGAGCGTAGGGGAAGCCCCACCGTTTTGGAATTAGAAGGACAAATGGGGTAACATCCCTGAATTGTAGTTTTCTCATTGGAAAAATAGTAAGACTACCTGCTTTGCAGAGTTTTAGAGTAATAGGTCATGTTCAAAAAGCAGGAAACACAGCCTGGCATAGAGTAGGTGCTTCATAAGTGCTGGGGTAGGGGAGGGAGAACAAGTGTGGCGGGGGAGGGGGAAGACCAGAGTGATGACTGCTGCCACGCAATATGGTAGCCCTTTGGATTTTGCTCTGCGTTGAACATTTCTGAATGCCTGCTGGAGAACCCGAGCCTCATTTTCTGTTCTGGAGTATTTCTTAAATCAGCTACAAGTGAGAATGCAAGTTTTCAGCCTCACCCTTTCCAAATAGGCAGCTTTATCCAGCTTGCTACCACACCTCTCACCTTACTGCCCCATGAGGACTTTTCTGTTGGTCTACATTATCTGTAAACACTCGTTAATTTTACTTTGCTTATACTTTTCAAATGAGGTATTTGCTAAGCGTTTATGTCCTTATTGTTTGTGTTGGATTGTTAGCACCTCAAGAACTGGATATATATAATATATATATCTATTTTAAAAAAATACATGAGTGCATGCATGTGTGTGTATATATATAGTGTAAGCTTGTGCATATTTGTACACATACATTTGAAATTTCAAATAGGCATATATTTTAAAATACAGAGATATTTATTTAGTGGAACACTCAGTGCTGACAAAATTATGATAAGCACTTGATATGCATTATTCCATGTAATCCACACAACACTATGTGGTAGTCAGTATTATTATTATTATTATTATACCTGAGAAATCTGAGACAGTGGGTTCTGTCACTTTCCCCAGCTCCCTCATGTGTAAGTCTGTCAGCTCCAGAGGCAGTGCCCACAGAACTCAAAACCCTCAGTGGTGAATGTGTGGTTCTACATTTCTCCCTGCCTTCCATGGAGCATAAGAGCACAGTCTTCTTTCAGACATTTTTAACATTTACTCTGCTACTATACTAATCATTTTGGTAGGCTCTCTTCAATCTCCTTTTTAGCTTTTTCTGACATCTTGCTTCCCTTTGTGAACCTTTTCAATGAGTAGCCCTTGAAAAAATTGATTTTTAAATTTGTATATATTTAAGTCCCAGAAAGTTGCATCCCTGAGATTTAGCTGCTTTCTCCATGAATTATAGGCAGTTGTTTATCTGCCTAGCCAACCTTTAAGTGTCTGACGGAAGAGACCATGTTTTAAAAATATCTTGGACATGCCAAAAGATAAGAGACTGCAATTACAGCAGTCATAAAAATAAAGCATTTTTTCCTATAGGCTTGTTGGCTGTGAACAGTCTAGATGTGCCTTCCTGGCAGGGTCCATTAGGATACTTCCAGAAACATATACTCTGTGTGCTGTCAGGGATGGCGAGGGACTTGGTTTCACACACACTGTTTTGGTTATTATTGTTATTGCCAAGGTGAAATATTTCCATATCACTTATCAACAATTAAGTACATGTTGTGGCCAAATTTCATCTGCAGAATAGGGCATGTGCAAGTGACTGTGGGGTTTGGCATTGGCTCTATGAGAAATTCCACAGCAAACCCAGATTTTACCTCTGAGTGAAATTTATGCCATTCCCCTTTCTAGAATACAGAAATCAAAGTTAAATGAAAGTTAACCTCTGAGTATAAATTTCCTATTTTTGCATATTTTCAAAACTCTTTTATAAGATTTTCTTTTCTTTTCTTTTCTTTTCTTTTTAATATATGCATAGAGTTAACCATATTTGGGAATTTAGAGAGTATCCCAAGTGTGTTCCTTTCTCTCAATCTTCACCACTGTCATGCTTGTGCAAGCCACTTCTCTTCTGTAGTAGCCTCTAAAATTTTCTCCAAGATTTTACTCTGGTCTCTTTCTGTATTCCTTGTTTCTTCAGCGGCCTTAGCGGTCCTTTTAAAGACTGAATTAAGTCAGGCCATCCTCTGCCTAAAACCCTTCAGTAACTTCCTATTGCACATAAAGGAGGAAATCCCCATCTCGTCGTCCAACCCCATTGATGATCAGTCCCTGCAAACTTTCTGATCTCATCTCCTAGCATCTCCCCTCCTTCAGTCAGAACCAGCCACAGTAAACCCTTTTCAGTTCCTTAAGCATGCTCAGTTCTTTCTTGTCCTGGGTCCTGTTGTAGTTAAGTTCTAGCTGGAATGCTCCTCCCACAGTGTTTTGCTCATTCTTGTAGCCATTTGTTCATCTGTCGTTTCCATTCAGTTTATTTGTTACCACCTCAGCTCAGCCTCCACAAGTAGACCCCTTACCCTACAGTATCACATCACTGTTATATTTACTTCATATCGTAGATCAGTATCTGAATTATATTGTTTATTATATTCTCGAACCCCCTCCCCACCTCCCTATTTCTCTTAGGATATAAGTTCATCAGATCAGGAATTACCTATCTTGGTCATTCCTGTGTTTCTAGAACCCATAAAAAGCTTTTTGGTGCACATTAGATTTTCCATAAAACCTGGTTAAATGAATGAGAGAAAGAGTGAGGATAAAGGAAATTGTAGGCTCACTTCTAAATAATTTTTTGGCAGTCTAAAACTTACCTAATACTACTTTCTTGGGAAATAATCACTTCCTATAGTCTCAATTCCTTGAAAAATGTGAGATTAAGCTAAAAGGAGTATTCATTGTCTTAGAGAAATGTAGTATTGAATTGGTTTATGTCTTATAAACAAATTGCTTTGTAAACCTTATTTATAATTATATAGGCCAAATTAAAAAATTGTTTTTTTAAGAAAAAAATGAAATTATAAAGGAAAATTAAGATTCCAAACTAATCACCAAAGCCCATTTATCCCTTAATACGACTGGGACAATTAAGGATCCTAATTATATTTCGTAATTTTTTCTTAATTTTAAATCACATTGTGATTTCTGATTGAAAACTTCAGGAAAACCCTTGCTGCTCCCACAGCCTATGTTATAATGCTTTTCCTCCTTCAAAAGTTTGTAGAAGTGGATGACCCAGGGCTACAGGATGGTGGAAGTATATGGATGAGTGGTGAGAAAGAGGGGAAAAGGCAGACTTCTGGAACCCAGCTTTGGATAGTTGGATTCAGGTAGATGCTTCTGCAGGTGAGTTCACTAGCAAATGTTAACGTTCCTGAAGCTTGTAAACATAAGGTGGGGATAGGGATTTGGCTTTTAAAGCAGATTTAGTAACTTCTTATTGAGAAGTAGAATTAGAGGTGAAAAAGGAAACAACCACTGAAGGATACAGAACACGTTTTCCTAAGCATGATCTTTCTATATTCCATGGGCTTATTGTGGGAAGAAAATTTTGTGGTAACATTGAATATAGTCACTCTAGGCAGATAATCATTATAATAACTAACTCTAATAAATAGTTAACTGTTAAGTTTCTATAGTGCCAAATATGGGTCATTAAAATAAGGATATGTCATAACGTTGTTATGTTGGTAGAATGTGGTAATTGGGGCTGAGATGTAAAACCACAACATACTGGAGACATAATGAGCAATCTTATCACATTGAGGTCATGTTTATAATTATGAAGAAACACTCTTATTTTCTGAGTTTATTATATCTAATTCCACACCCCAAAAACCTTTTTAACCTATGAGTAGCTGAAATCATTCATTAGAATGCCTGGTAATGGTGTTTTGAAAACAAGAGAGTTAATGAGATTTAACAATCACAAAACCCCATTCCCTCACCCGACAAAAAAATTAAAAAATAAAAATCTTTGCACTTAAGGAATGCTGTTTTGCAGCTTAGAAATCTTTAGATATAAATGAAAATGTTGGTAAATTTTCTTTACTACTTTGAATCTGTGTAGAGAAGTATTCAATAAATATGTTTTTTAGAAGGGCAATATAAGCATTTACAAATACTTAGATTTAGTTGTATAGGCATTACTTATACGTTTCTTCACCCCATGGAGGTACAAAGGCTGGAGAAGTCTAAGAGAGTAACCCCAGGAAGTCCAGAGTAGCTAACTTTCTGGGATTTTAACTTAGCTCACAGTTGTCATTACTGTAAACTCATTAGGTACTCATGAGACCCCATAAAAAATAGCTTTATATCGTACAAACAACCTAACTTGAGCTGCTTTAAACACTAAGGATTAGCAGTTGTTCTTTTGACAATGTTTGTCAGGGTTATTATTGAAGACTCTAGTGTTAGTATGGAAACCAGATGAGGACAAACAAGCCCGAATACCATCTTGTTTGATTCTTTTATTCAAGGTAGCAGAAAGCTGTTTCTATTTAATCTCTAGGTAACATGAAAAAGAGGATCTTTTCTGAAATTTTTGTGGAGGCATGATTTAAATTTATCTCATATACAATAATCATTAAATGTTCCCAATTCAGAAAATACTTAGTGACATATGTAATATATCAGGCTCTTTGCTAGGAACTGCAGACATAAAGATAAATAAGACATAGTTTGGACCCTCAATCAATTTATAGTTTACTAGAATGAGGATAAACCTGTAAATGAATACAGTAGAGTATTATGAGCATATGATAGAACATACAGTGGGAACATAAAAAAGGGAGTTAATTCTCTCCAAGGGTGAGGGATGAGGTCAGCAAAATGTATATATAAAGATGAGAATGCTTAAGCTGTCTTGAAAGATGAGAAGTCTTCACCAGGTAAATCTACATATAATTAAAATTAGTAGAGAAAGGGAAATGGACTGTGTCTGGCAGGATTAGTGATGCAGAAAGCATGCTCTTTGTTGGCTTCAGGGTGGTTCAACTGCTTAAAGGTTAGTGATGAGTAGTAGAGAGCTGCCACCTACCTAGACTTAGAACAAAAGGGAGAACAGTCTGCAGACCTGAGGTCAACAGATGTTTGGGGAATAACTGCACACAATAATTTCTTATGGTTTTCTCTAAGATAAGAATTTTACCCCATAAATGCATTTTCGTGTCTCATAAATTATTTTCTTAGAAATGTGTTAACTGGCCTAATCTGAGAAGGTCAAAGCATTCAGTTATATATTACTGCTCATAGAAAACTCAGAAGACTTCTTTGTGTAAGGTGTCAGTGGGGTTTCAGTTTCTTTTTGTTTTGTTTTGTTTTTTGTTTTTCGTTGTATATTGATGCCTCTTAGAAATTGGAACATTATTATGCATTAAGATAAAAACGCTATTTGAAAGAATAATTCCTCACAACATTGGCAATGAATCCCCTGTTATTAGTTCAGGTGAAAAAATAGGAAAAATATAATTGGGTATAAAGTATATTTTTCAATATTATTTCAAATACAGTCTAGTGCAATTATATGTAAAAGACCTATAAAAGGTATAAATTAATATAATTTTTTATATTGCAATGTTTGTATTTCTATAAAAATATCAATTCAGTACTTCTTTTTATATGCCCTTTATATAAACTCTAGGGGGAAATTCAGGAAAAAATATACTATGAAATTGTGATAATCCCAACTGTATAACCATAGGAAATACATCCTGTTTATATTTTCCATGCTATTTTTGTGAATTTACTGTCGAATTCATATTCTTGAGGTAAACATAAAATTTAGAGCATAAAGAAATACATTGAAAAAACTTTAGGAAAATATGTCGTTGTTTAGAATTCAGCATGTGCAACTCTTTTCTAAGTTATTAATAGGCTTGAGTACAACAATAATAAGCAATTTCTCTTAAATAGAAGCGAGTCTGAGAGAATAGACTTCCGTCAGAACTGGCTGCTGTTAGGGAGAAGGGAAGCTGAATTCAAACAGTTTTGTGAGAAACTGGAAAAGCGGAAGCAATTCAGCGCCACAATCAGACACTGATGCTTGATTTACTCTCTTTGGCATTTACAAGTGGCTGCCAAGTTGCGTATAAAGCACACTGCCTAATCCTTAGAGGCCCCTCTTCTAGCTGTAGTCTGCGTCAGTGGTGGCCATGAAAGAGGAAGCAACTTGAAGAAAAGATTGTTTACCACGTAAGTTTAAGATGGAATTAGAGGACTAAAGTAAGCAGTTTAAAGCAGCAGTGGAATGCTGTTTTGTGTAAGTTTTAAAAGTACAGTGCTTCCTGAAAGAGTTACTTAGGGTCTTATTCTGAAGGTCACCTTCAAACCACTTCTTATGCGGGTGATTATGAAAAGTCATTTTTAAATTTTATACTCATTTATAAATTTAATGAGAGATTAAAAAGCTAAACAACTTATTAACAAACCCCAATGTTTTCATGATCTGTGCTCAAGAAGATTATAATCTAAGGAATGCTGGAGAGATTTATGAAGATATGAAACAAGAGAGTGTGAAATCAGCTATTTAAGTGTTGTGTAGTTGTCACACATTCTCTGTTGCAGTTTACATTTTTCCCTCCACTTCAGATTATAATGTCATTGAGGGCAAGGACTCTGACTGTATTTGTGTATTAAATTTCCTTTTATTGATACACTGGAACTCATGGTAGGAGAAACCATTGACCAACTGCATGTAATTCTTCACCCTACGTTAAGCCTACTTCAGCTTTAAGGTTGAGAAAGGCATCAGGAAGGCGTTATAGAAACACAGACTCAGACATGTTTGAAACAAGACTTTTGTTTCTGTTCTCCCAGTCTGCATGAAGAGGAAAGGGAGGGGAGCATACACCAGCCAAGCATGGTGACGACTTCACCTCTCTTCCATGGGTTCTGTCTCTACACAGGAGTGGAACCCAACATGCCCCCTTCTATCAGATCTCCAGAAATTCTTTTGAGAGCCACAAGCGAGAAAGGCCCTGGTACTCACAAGTAATCCCACTTGTCATAGACATTTGAAAAGTGGTCCATGAACACATTTTGAAAGCAAGAGAAGGTTGAGCAAATAAGTTATAACTCTGAAAGGAGGTTTGAATAGAACAAGCAATATTTATTTAGAAAAACAAAAAAGTATCATTTAGGTAGTCATTTTCAGGATTTTTTATATTTTTTTCATTTTATGTTATGATTCTTAGAGAAGTAATGATATTGATAATAATACTAATAATAGTGTTCTTTTTGAGCTCCTCTTATATTCCAGATACTTTATACATGTTACTTTATTTCATAGTGCTATAGGCAGGCATTATCTTCATTTCATAGCTGAGGAAAATGATTCTCATAGAATATAATCAGATTTGTCCAAGGCACCATAACTACTAAGCAGAATGACTAAGATTTGGACCCATGTACGTCTGATTCTTTTTTTTTTAATCACTAAACTACACACATACCTATCTGTATAAATGTGTATCATATGCACATGGATATGTCAATATATAGCAACTCCCTTTCCCCTTTCCTGGAAATTACTGAAGGCCTTAGTCAAATGGATGAAATTTGAACAATCAGAGTTGAAGTGTGCTTGTCAGTGGAAAGTATGCATTAAGTGAGCCAAGAAAATGGCATCAGTGGCTTTTGGGTTTAGGAAAGTGGAGAACTTATTTTAGGAACCCTAGAGTCAGATATTGTGACTGACATGCATTGTCTTTAAATTAGGGTGTTGGGGCAAAAGCTTGGAAAGGCTGGTTTAGAATAGCTTATGGGGGATCTTGAAAGCTTAAGTTAGAATTTGAGGCTTTCTTTTTCAGGCATTACAAGATTTCTGTTAGAAAAGTTACATGATCAGAAGGGGGCACAAGTAAGATCCATCCTGCCGCTACCTCTTAGCTCATCTTCTGTGAGCATTTTACAATTACTAACGTAAAAAACAGATTGCTATAACAACACAGCCACCATGCCATTATGTTAGGGTTCTAGAGAAAATGTCAGAATACCGTAGTAATTTCATATTTCCTGTTTCTTAGTAGTCTCTTACCCTTATAAGTAAGATTGCATTTAATATTGGACAGATTTTAGAAACGGTATTTTCTCATCCATCCATTCCTAATCAATAACTTCTCTACAGACTCCACAATTTTCTGTGGCATGCTTAGTGTGTGGCATCTATTGCTTTAGCTCTTTGGAGAAACTCTCTCTGGGTAATATTTTGGGCTGCTTATTATCAAAATTAGACCATATGGGTAAATAACAATGAGAAGGGCTTTGTTATACATCTCATCCTTAGTTGATAATTGATGGAATATTTTGTATTTCTTGAATTCTAACTCAGCACCTTGCCAAGAAACCACTGGATAGCCCTGTGCAATTGCAATTTGGTATTTCTATCATTTTTGAAAAGAAATTAAATGATGTGTTCCAGGAAGGGTTCACATTTGCTCATTATTTCTGGCTTAATCAAATTGGGGGGAAGGAAAAAGAAAAAATAGCTAAACCAGAGCACCTGTAAACAGTGTTGCCGGAAATTATGACCCTGTTACTGTGACATTTTTTGTGGTAAAAGGGTCTAATTATTGGGCTGTTAATAATACTAGTTAAGCACTCATTAAATGTGCTACCATTTAATAGGCTTGGCTAATCACAAACCTTTTTGACAGTCTTAGAAAGTTGTTTTTTAAAAAATCTTGTATTTTTCCATAAAATTCATCCCATTGGATAACTCAAGAAGATGGACTTTGGCTAGCAGATCACAACAAAGAGTGAAAATTGGGTACTGAGGGATGCTCAGAATTTGTAATATTTCCCTGGTATTCCTACAGCATTCATGCAAATTGTGGAAAATATGCAAAAAACCCCAGAAATAATGAAAATAATATGAGATTGAAAGGAAGACGCACCAAGTTTAATATGTGGGACATTTTTGTCTTTAACTTTTGAAAATAAACCAACTTTTATTAAAGACTAAGCCAATGGAAGAACTTCTAAAATTCATATCGGGAGAAAATTTCAGATTTCCTCATAGATACAAAGATATTAGCGTCTCTATTAATATGTTCACCTGCAAACAGAAGACTATTTGGATATTTTAAAATTAAATTTGATAAATTTTTAAATATAATTATTTCAAAAGAAGGGTTTTTAGTTTTTCAGAGCTTCTTTGTGTGTTTATTCATTTTGGAGGAGAGGAAAGGAAATAACATTTGAGCATTCTATTGAGAACGAGGTATTTACCTTTTTAATACTCATTTTACAGATGTGCAGATAAGCAACCTTGGCAATCTCCTATCTTCCTATCTTAACTGAAGGAGCTGTAAATTTAAGATTATATACATCTGTCTCATTCCAAGGCTTATTTTTCCCCATTATACACCTGCTTACATATATATATATAATTAAAGACTCTTAAAAACTTTACTCTGTGATATGTCCCATTTTAAAAGGTAAAAACAAAACAAAAAACCTAAAAAACAAAAACCCCACAACACCAACAACTGTTTTTCTGCATGGAAAGACTCTACCTGTGCCCAGACTTTAGGCACTACTTACTTAGTGCTTAGATGTGAGAGTGCTCAACACGTTTCCATCTTCACATCTATAAAACAAATGCCTTTTCTTTTTCTAAGGGAACTTGGGTATTTAGAGTAAGTTGATGGAAGATGAGAGACCATTTCCAAAAGTACACAGATGTTTTTTAGAAGTGATTAATTAATATATAACATTAATAAATATATAACTAATAAACTATTTTAGCATGAATTTAATCGTGATTTCAAAATTCCAAAAATTATATCAATGTTCTTAAAATAGTGTTGAATTAAAAACCCTCACTTAGAAAATGTCTATAACCATATTATATATTATTAATGACCAGATATTTTAAATTTATGATAGATTTTTAAATAGTAACATTTGCATCAAAATAACAGTAAAATAAGAAAAAAAATTCAGTCTCTACCTTGAATGTTTAGGCTTTGATGGTAACCTTAGTGGGTATAACCATAAAATTGCTGTTAGCCTCAATTATCACAGATTTGATTTATTTTGTCCAAAGATGTGACTGTGAAGAATCTTCATTCTTTTTTAAAAAAATGTTAGAAGAACCTTAACCGATCTTTAGTGACAGAGATATTATATTAAAAATTATATGTTTATTATTGGAAATCAGAAGAGGAGGCCATATCTTGATTCAGTTTTTTAGCTTGGCTACCCAGTGTTTCACTCCATTGAAGAGGATTCTCTGCTGGAGAGGCAACAAATGTGTGTTGATTCTTAAATAAGTATTTTTCTATCTTCTTTTTTCCCCTCTTCTTCCTATTTTTCACTAAGTATACAATTTAAAGTTGAAGGTATGCAGAAAATGCTGTTCTTCAGATCCCTAGTCCATTGTTAGAATGTTTTCGTTTTAAAAAATGGTCCCCTTTATGTATTGATCATTCCTGTAATGTATATATCCCTTTCACAACTTCTGGATATAACTGGAGCAATACTGATACAGTGCTAGTTTTTTTTCCCCTGCTCAAATATATTTGCATCTATTTGCCTCCTCCTGTGACTCCTCTGCTTTTACTTCTTCAGCATTTCACCTTCTAGCACTTTTATTTCCTAGTTCCCTACCCAATGCCATTATTATTTTTTTAAGCTTATTTTTAAAAAGATATTTAGTTTACATAAATATTACATTAAAAATGTAGGGGATTCCCATATGCCCCACTCCCTACTCCTCCTACCCTTTCCCACATTAACAACATCCTTCATTAGTGTGGTACATTTGTTACACTTGATGAACACATATTGGGGCATTGCCACTAAGTGTGGACTATAGTTTACATTATAGTTTAAAATCTTTCCCACACATTTTTGTAAGCTATGACAAGATATATAATGGCCTGTATCCATCACTGTGACATCATTCAGGTCAATTCCAATGTCCCGATAATGCCACCATATTACAACTATTTTTATTTAAAGATACTTAGGTTACGTAAATGTTACATAAAAAATATAGGGGATTCCCATATGCCCTGTTCCCCACACCTCCCACATTTTCCCACATTAACAACATCATTCATTAGTGTGGTACATTCATTGCAATTGATGAACACATTTTGGAGCATTGCCACTAAGCATTGGTTAAAGTTTACATTTCTGTAGGTTATGGCAAGATATATAATGGCTTGTATGTGTCATTGCAATGTCATTCAGGACAATTCCCATGTTCCAAAAATGCTCCCTCATTATACCTGTTTTTCCCTCTCCCTGCCCTCGGTGCCTCTAGTGGCCACTGCCTCCACAACAACGAGCTAATTTCTTCTATTGCTAGAATCACAGTAATTCAATAGTAGAATATCTATAATAGTAGAATATCTGTCCACTTTAGTCCATAGTTCATTCCCCAATCCTGAGGATTCTGGTGATGCCTACTCCACCTCTTTGTTGAGAGGGGGCCATGATCCCATAGGGCCAATGGATGGGACTTTCTTGCTCGCAGCTGTAGAGTCTCTCGATTCCTTAATATGGTAGTTGTCCAATATCACCTCCTTGTTTGTTGTCCTGGGGGAAACCAATGAACTGGAAAGTAGGTGCTGCAACTCTGTTGAGAATTGAGTACCAGCTGGCACATGGCCAGCCTAAAGATTTAAGTCTCTTGGACGTATACCTACCAACTCTAGTACTAATTGTAGTTCAAAGAGAAGAACAGAAGAGCCATGTGTAGGGAAACCACAACTGAGTCCAACTCTGTCACCCTGGGGAGCATAAATTCCAAAGGAGGGCTCACTGGTAAGACAACAAACTCCTGAGCTATCTGCCCTGACTGTAGTGTCTGGATATCTCCAGAGACCTCAGGAGCCCCACTATTTCGGGTAGTATCTACTTTGGTAGTCAATGAGATTCTGCTGAGATGTGCATAAGCATAACCTCTAGAATGACCTCCCAACTCACTTTGAAGTCTCTTAACCATATTAACTCATTTGTCTTTACCTTTTACCCCTTTTGGTCAAGGTCTTTTTCCAGTTGTATTGCTGGATGGTGCTTGGTGGTAATCCCTCTCTGTAGCAGAGAAGCTTATCCCTGGGAGTCATGTCCCACTCTGGGTGGGGGGGAAGGTAATATTTATATGCTGTGATCAGCATAGAGAGAGGCCACATTTGAGCAACAAGGAGATTCCCAGGAGGCAACTTTTAGGCACTCTATAATACTAGGCTAAATTTCCATTTCGAGTGTAAAGGTTCATAAGCACAGTCATTGATATCAAGGGCCCATCAATGGACCATCCTCCTTCACTAGTCATTGCCCCTGTTTTCAGGGGATTCTTGGTGTTCCATTAGAGATTGCCTAATGCCGTTATTTTTATCCTGCTTTTGGTAGCTGTGAGATATGTCCATATGCACTCAATGCTTCCACTCATGGAACTGTGGCATGAGGAGGTAAGCTGTAATTGCATTCATAAGTGGAAATAGTTATACTGCTTGTATAGGTGTAGATGGGGGAGGGGAAAGGGTGCAAAGAGCAAAAAGGTTGCCCTTTTCTTCCTGGTATGTAGCCCTTATTTCATCTATAATCCTTAGCATTTCTTATTCTACTCTGCAGCCTTCCTTTTCTCCATTTTCGTCCCCTATCAACCTAGAAATCACACTTAAAATAAAAGCACTTTCATGTACTTTAAACTCACTGGCGTTAACCAAATGATTTTTAAAAGGGTTTTACAATCGTAGACTAGGGTTTCTCAACCTTGGAACCATGACCATTTGGGGCCCAAACATTCTTCATTGTGAGGAACTGTCCTGTGCATTGCAGGATGTTTAGCAGCATCCCTGGCCTCTGTCCACTCGATGCAGTAGCATCTTCCCTCCCAGTTGTGACAATTAAAAATGTTTCCAGGTATTTACAAATGTCCCCTGGAGCCCAAAATTGCTCCATTTAAGAACAATTACTTTAGACAACCTTTCTATTTTTTCATCAGTTTTTTCCTACACACTTCATGAAATGTATCTTTTAAAAAAATTATAAAATAAACTTATTGGACTTGAGGATGATGGTTTCAATACATCTGGGTCATAGAATTAGTTATGAGTTCTTTTGTCTCATATCATGGTCCCTTCAAGGGCTACTAATACATTGGTACAGTGCAGTTTTTGTATGCAATAATGAAAAGATAATGTCAGTGATACACATACCAGGGCCAGTGACAGTTGACTGTCTTTGGTTTATCACTCTAATTTAATAAAATCTTGGTGACAAGTCTGTCTTCTTCTTTATGTACACCTGGGTTCCGAAGGAGCTAACAGGGTGACAGCTACTTAAAAGGAAGCAGGTATTCCCTCTAATAGGAGTGTCTCCTGGCTCCATCCAACCAGGCTTCAAGGAACCTGACCAAGTGGGAGAGTCGAGCTGGCAGAGCTCCCTGAGGGTACTTTCCAGGAATTCCCAGGGAAATCTCACCAGCTTCGAATGGGGTACCGAATAGGATGACCCCCCACCCTGGCCTACTGGTCTGCTAAGACCCTCAGGTTCTTTTCAAATATAACCCTATATAAATGTTATTCCCAAATATTAGGAGTCACTTATACACAATTAAAAACAATTTTTTTCCTCAGAAAAAACTACCAATTTCAACTTTTTGTTAAAACTAGATTCCACATTGTCATATATTGTTTTCCAAATCCCAAAGCACAGATGTGGGGACATAGACACTGATGTCCTGTAGGTTGAGTTTGCGCCACAGTCATGGTAAGTATGGTCTCACAGATTTCCAATGAATTGAATTTGAATGCTTGCCATAGACCTCTGGATCTCAGGTTATTTTATAGCAGATTACTTTACACATTTATGTTATTTGTCTTATACCTGCTGGTCTTTGATTTGCACTCCTAAATTTAAGGACTGCTTTAAGCTTTATTATGTGGTAAAAATAATCTTTGGCTCTGTGTAGATTTTTCACAAGGCAGACTCATAGATGCATTTGTTGTTCAGGACTTCCTTCAGATACCACATAACATGAAATCAGCTTCATGAAGCAGTTAATAATCTCTTGGCAGTCTTTTTAAATGGATTCCTTGCTCCCAGGTGGTTAAATTTCTTAAACTGTCTACCAGAAATTTCCAGGTGAATTAGATGGCAATCTGCAGGGTGTTAACTGAGGATTATTAAAATTATATTCTCCATACTTAATTTATTTTCTCTGTGATTATATACATATTTTCCAACATTAGCTTAACTCCTTTAAATTAAAATTTGTCTCTAGGGAAGCTCCTGCTAAAATGAAAATTTGTGAGTGATGGTATACCCATCGGCATATAATAATTTTATGGATCAACTGGTTAGATTACATAAGTGTAGGTGAAATGTAACAGGCGTTGGGAGGTGATCAAATGGAGACAGGCTTGGTTTGTTTGACACAAGGCAAGGACTGAATGGTATCAGTACAAAGCAGTTAGAATAGTCTGGAAATGGAGTGCTAGGAAAGGAGTTGCTAACAAAACATACAGTGAGAGAAAGTGATAGAAATGAATCATCCTCATGATTTGTATAACTATTTTTCTTAGCCTATTGTTTAAAGGGTTTAAGGAAATACTAGGATCTTGATGCTAGCTGTATGTGACAGGAAAGAGAAAAGGTAGTGGTGTCACTCATTTCCTGTCGTCAGTAATATGGAGTATGTTGGTCAAGATTTCATTCACTTTAACCTGGTTAGTTCTAATCCCATGATGCCTGCTCCTGATTTGGGTGTAGTGGTTATGAGTAGCCCTTGCAGCTATTGTTCACCATTTTTTCTTACAGTGACAACAAATTCATTTGAAAAGATTGATTCCTTCATACAAACTATTGTTTTGGAAGCCTGTTCTTGGCATTATTTTATAGGAACTTGCTCAAAGGAGCTCTTTGACAGGTTCTTGCTAGGAATAGCTAATAGTCAGCTACCTTTTTATTTTCCCTTGATGCATAGCCCACCCTCTCCTGCTCTGTCTCTGGCTCCAGCCTCTCAAACTACTCCTTTCCTGACCAGCTACCAGCTGCTAGAGTTTCTTGACTCATTACTGGTCTCACTTATTTTCTGTGTCTATAGCAGTACTTAACACAATGGTACTGGGATGAGTCTCACCTGGGGAGCTTAATAAAAATACAGATTCAGAGGCCCCACAACAAACCTACTGAATCAGAATCTCCTCAGGCAGTTTTTCTGCATACTAAAATTATAGAAATATTGCTTCACACTCTCTCCATTAGTGATCTCATCATTAGCCATAGCTCTAAGTACCATGTGTATGCTCATGACCCATAAATGTGTCTTTGAAGCTCTGGTCTTGTATACTTTGTTGCCCCTTGACCTCTCTTCATAGATGTATCAGAGAAATCTCTAACAACATGTACAAACAGAATTTTTAATGTCCACTCCAAGCCCGTTTCTCTCATAGTCTTCCATATCTCAATTATTAGGGCTATCATTCATGGAATTTCAGAAGCATTCTTCATCCTTCCCTCTGCCTCAGACACTTTGTCCAGTTTATCAGCAAGTTTTGGTGATACTTGCTCAAAATTATACCATGACTACAAATGATCCCATCGGCCTATTTCCAAATTCACCCATTTTCTTTTGTCCAACCTATCATAGTGTCTTATATGACTTCTGAAATAGGCTTCCAGCTCCCTTCCAATTTGTTCTCTATTTAGGAGCCAGTAATGACTTTTTAAAATGCCATGCACATCCTCTATTAAACCCTTTAATGACTTCCTCTCAAACCAATGCTTGCTATTCACATCTTCTCAAACTTCTTTTTTAAATTAATTAATTAATTAATTAATTAATTAATTTATTTCTCTCCCCTTCCCCTCCACCCCGGTCTGTTCTCTGTGTCTATTTGCTGCTTCTTCTTTGTCCTCTTCTGTTGTTGTCTGTGCTTCTTTTTGTTGCATCATCTTGCTGTGTCAGCTCTCCATGTGTGCGGCACCATTCCTGGGCAGGCTGCACTTTCTTTCGTGCTGGCCGGCTCTCCTTACGGGGCGCACTCCTTGTGCATGGGGTTCCCTTACGCTGGGTACACCCCTGCGTGGTAGGGCACTCCTTGTGCACATCAGTACTGCACATGGGCCAGCTCCACACGGGTCAAGGAGGCCTGGGGTTTGAACCGTGGACCTCCCATGTGGTAGACGGACGCCCTAACCACTGGGCCAAGTCCGCCGCCCTTCTCAAACTTCTTAACCTGGCCAGCTCCAGCCACCTCTCCAGTCTACTCTCCCTGGCCCCTGCACTCTCCCTGCTGCCTGTGCTCCAGCCACACTGGCCTTCCCTTGGTTCCCTGACCCTTTCCTACCCTGGAACCTTTGTGGGTGCAATGGCCTCTCCCTGGAATGCTCTTCTCCCTAATCCTTGGCTCTTTGCATTGCAGATTCCACCTCTCACTTCAGGGATTAGGTTAAAAGTCACCTTCACAGAGAGCCTTCCTCCTCACTCTATTTCACTCTTTTTAACACTATCTCCTCCCCAGCATACAATATTCCCTCAGTTCGTTTTTCCCTTTCTCTATAGTACTTGACATTTTGTGGTTATTTACTTGTATATTTCTGTTTCTTTCATGAGAGTATACACTCCCTAAGGACAGAAACTTAAGGAGTTAGGTTGTTTTAATCACTATATAAGCATATAATACATATTTATTAAGAGAATTCATTAAAATTTGAGTTTTGTTTGTTTTATTCATCAATGTAGAGCCAAGAAGTAGTAAATGGGAAATAGAATTTGGGTAAGATTTAAAAAATAACTTTGATTTTGAAAGTGGAATCCCAGAAATTCAAACCTAAAGAGGAGCTGTAGTTATTCAACTCCACTTTATCCCCTCCTCCATCTCTCATGCATTTATATTGTTTATACATTAATTTTAAACATCATTAACTAGCCTACCCTTACTTCCTTTACTTGTATAATTCACAGTGGATTTTTGTACCACATTCCAGACACAGAAACTAATTTTTTTACTTACGTTGGAAAAGTGCATAGGTTGACCTTAGACACAGGTGTGAAAGAGCCAGTTCCCTACATGCTGGCATACTCAGTGATTTGAGGAAGGTTGTATAAGCAAATAAAACCAGAAAGTATTCTTTGACTCTTGTGTTTTGCACCTAAAATCCCATCATTTTGAGTGTAGGTATTGTCCTCACCCTGGAAGTCTTTTAAAGTCATATATGCGTGGAGGGTCATTGCATTATCAAACTTCAAAATACATGAGATCTGTTGGATCACTTTTTTTTTTTTTCACTAGCAGGACTGGATAGCATTAAAATCTACTTCTTTTTCATCTGAAGGAAAAGTGAACTCCAAGAGAAAGCTTACCCCCAAATACCCTTATGATAGCATTATTTCATTGTTAAACAGAAGTACTGGTGCAGGTTTCTGCCTCATTACTGCACTGTGAGCTCATAAATGCAGAAAAGGAAATTTTCTCACATTTGTATCATCAGGACGTAACATCATAAGTATGCACAAAAGTTTTTGAAAGAATGAGTGAATCAGTGAATCCAATATTCAACAAACTCTTGTGGCTGGTTAAGGTGTTTAAAAACAAACAAAACTTATCCTTGGCAAAAACATGCATAAATATATCTAGGGAGTTTTATAGAAGAAATAACTCTACTTGATCTTTTTTTCAATGAAAATGAATAAGTATTTGATGTTGGATATTATGTGTCATGTGGTGTTTTTTTAATCATTGTAGTATTGATTTGATTAATCAGCTTTTACATTAGTTGCCTGTTTTCTTCTTTCTTATCCAGCCATTTTCACCTTGTATGTGTGACTTACTTTTGTTAAGTGGTACAAATATTGGGTAATACTTACTGATGTTGGCACCCTTTCACAACGCTTCCGTGGCCTTTCTCCTCATTACCTTATCTGACACTCTTTACTCTGTATTTTCACTAATGCTGCAAAACTTATTCGAGTGAAATATAGAAGCCATAGTTTTTAATCTTCCATCTGATATTATTCTCACAGTAGAAACTGGGGCTGCATCTGGGATGGCATTAGCAAGTTGAATGTTGAATATCACATCTTGGACTCTGGCCTCATATGAGTCATTTGTCTTTTGAACAAGGTGTGTCCAATGTGGGAAAGAAATCACAGCCCAGGTCTATGCTGGAGTGCCAAAAAGTCTTTCAAAAGGAGTCGCCACACCCAAACCTAAAGCATTTCAACAGCTAAGATGAAGATTAATTAACATTAAATAACACGTATTTGTCCTTGAAGTTTCCATGAAAAATTACATTTAAACAATGTGTGCTGGTACTCAGTTTAAATTCTTGAGCTTTAAAGATTTGTCCTTATTAGTTTTGTCTCTTCTCAAGTTATACATTTTTCTATTGTTAATTGTTTTCTCATAAAGAGTCACTCCATTTTGTGGAGGCTGGTGGCCTAGATGAATTGACATTGCTTGGCAGGATACCCATGTTCATTACACAGAGAATGCTCATTTGGGGAACGAGGAAGCGACCAACACTAACCGTGTACAGAGACCATTGTTTTCAGTACTGAAATCTAGAATATCCTCCTAAATATATATTCTTAAGGAGAATACTTTTTTGTTTTTCATTTATTTAGTAGAAGAGAAATTTCTTGGTCAACCTGTCTTCTAAGTCTATAAAATATAAAAACTATTCAATTTTCTATTTCAATATTTGTTCACCTTTCTGGTTGTGTAAAAATAGCCAGATATTTTTTTTTTTATTACTGCATAGGTTTCTATGTTTTGTATGAGGATGGTTGTTATAAGTAAAGAGGTAAGTCCTATCCTAAGTGTGTGCCCACATATTTGATGGGAAGCTTCAGTAGAGGAATGATGCAGACCATTTTCATTTCTTAAACACAAGTAGATTTATGCCCTCCTTTGAGAAACGGCATGCATGCTCCAAGCAGCCACAAAATCCTTTATTGTTCCAGCTGCTGCCTCCTTGAACCAGTTTTAGGTGTTCAAGTTGACATCTAAATCATAATTGCCACATTTGATACCCTATTGTAGGTGTTATTAGTCCTTAACCAAGGGGAAAGAAAAGGGTCCCTTTCTTTGCTCTTGCTTCTAAGTTTTTATTTATATAGCCTAAGATTATTTTAACTATTGGAATAAATGATAAAGATGATTTTAGTTATCACAGTACAACTTGCCTTTTTACTCCATGTTGTTTTTTTAATGATTACAAGCTGCTGTGTGCAGACTCTTTTACACATTTTAAAGAATATGCTATGCTGCACTGTATGAATATATTACTGAACATTTGTTCCTTCTCTTAATGACCTCTTGGATGACTTCCACTCCTTTGCTCTTATACGCAATGCTTGAATGAACTTTACTGCATGCTTGGTTAACAACACAGACTCCTGACTGCTTGTGTTGGTTGGTCCCTCACTACTAGTTATGCAACTTTGGTAAGTCATAAATCTCTGTGCCTCAGTTCGTTCATCTATAAAATGGGCATGTTTCCTATGAAGTAGATATTTATGGAGAAATTGAGTAAAAATGTATAAAGGCCTTAAAATAACACCTGGCACCTGACAGGAGGCACTGTACATGTGTTAACTGTACATTTATTAATAATATTATTTTACATATGTGACATTTTCTCTTTGGTAAATACCTAGAGGGGGGATTTCTAGGGCCATAATATAAAGCTGTCTTCAACTTTATAAAAAAAATTGCTAAATTGTGTTCTAAAGACAGTTTACCAAATTACACTCCTACCAACATGTCTTCTCCTGTTTACCCTCATCTTCATCAATACTTTGTGTTAACTATCTTTTAATTTTTTTCATTCTAACGGATAAAAGTTTATCTCTCTGTTATTTTATTTGCACTCCTTGATAGGGAGTGGCTTTGGAAAAAAAGTTGTAATTGGCCTTTTTGGGAATTGCTTTATTCAAAACAAATATGTAATAGTGGGTATAATTCCATGAAAACAAAATAAAGAGAAACTCACCAACTTTAGGACACTGTTTATCTCCAGGAACGAAAGGCAGAAATAGAATGGGAGAATAGGGCTTAGGTCTATCAGCAACATTTTAGTTCTTCAAATAAAAAAGATTTGAAGAAAATTTGGACAATGTTCATTTGTTAAATCTGAGTGATTAATAGCTAGCCATATCTTATATTATTATTTTCCTTTGATAATATTTTTAATATTTCACAGTTTTACAAAAAGAAATCAGTTTTGGTTTTATCACCAAGCCAAGTAATTAATAAGTGGGATTCAGGCATTTTTTTTTGATTAGGCATCCTGTTGTACCTTTCTCACTTTGACCATTTTGGTTTTCCCTCTGCTTGCCAAAATGTATTTGGAAGGGGCATGGACAGGGCATATCTACATAGAAAGGGACTAAGCACTTAACTCTAACCTCTTCACAAATAAACTTCTATGAAGGAGGTAGTCCTTATGCTACAGTATAAATAAACTTCCTCTAGTGCCATCTTGGCAATTCCACTATTTAGAGAAAGGGATAATATTTAGAATATAAAATAAAAATTCTTATGTCTACTACATCCATCTTTACTATAATATGAGAAATATGGAAGTAGAGAGGAGGTTTGGATTTAAAGTTAATATAGTTGATATATGACGGAAGGGCCTGGTGGAACAACTACACATTTTGATTGGATGGCTCAGAATAAGGAACTAAGTAAAAAACCAGTTGTGAGTTCTTATTCTCCACATGAAATCTTGCTGTTCACTGAAATGTGTATGCTGATTGTGCCTTTGGAACAGAAGAATCTGAACATGACATCTAACTGCTTTCACCACATGGCTGTGTAAATGGGGGCTGCCATCTCCTGTTTATTTTTTTAAAATATTTTTTATTAATTTAAAAATTTTTTTATCCCCCCACCCCTGCAGCTTGCTCTCTGCTCTCTGTGTCTATTTGCTGTGTGTTCTTCTGTGTCTGCATTTATTTTTTTATTTATTTCCAGCCTCCCCGCGCCCCCCTTGAGTCTTGCTTGCTGTCTGCTCTCTGTGTCTATTCGCTGCACGCTCTTCTGCGGTTTTTTGCTTGTCTCCCTTTTTGTTTGTCACCTTGCTGAGTCGGCTCTCCATGGCATTTGCGGGCCTGGCAGCACTCCACACGTGCAGGTGAGCCTGCCTTCACAAGGAGGCCCTGGGATGCGAACCCAGGGCCTCCCAGATGGTAGACGGGAGCTCAACTGATTGAGCTATAGCCGCTTCTCCCATCTCCTGGTTTTTAAAAACAATGAAAACATCTCAGGCTTCTAACTGTAAACTTGCTTTGTTATAAATATTGACAAGTTCTAGAGGCCCCATAGAGTTATTCTTGTAAAAATAGAATAAAAAATAATCAATAGAATAAAAATATTGTTTGTACATGTATACTTTTCCAATGCAGTTATAATATAAAATATGAGATGTGATTCATACAAAGTAATGTAATAAAAATTTTAAAGATTCTATATTGAGCCTACAATTTTAAAAATGATGTGAAATCAAAACAATAACTATTCTTGAGTTAATAAAATTACTAGAATCAAAAGTGGTTATGACTGCATCTAGGGAGTGGATATGGCTCAAGTGGTTGAGTGCCTGCTTCCCATGTACTAGGTGCTGGGTTCAGTTCCTGGTACCTCCTAAAAATAAATATGCATCCAGTAGTTCATTGACTGGAATGAGTTCTGAGGGTGGAGCTTCTGCTACTAACAAGAACCAAGTTCTGTCCTACAGCCTTTTTTATGAAGAACATACAAAAATAAAATAAAATAAAATGAATAAGAGAACAAATTTTAATTGTCAATAAATTGAGCCTTGTGCAAGGAAAATTAAAACAAACTTTAAAAGCAGGAGACTAGCATATGTGATCCTTAATTAAAATTAGAGTTAAACTTTTAAAATATTTATATTTCTTCTTGTTCATCTAGCAAGAAAATGTGAAGTATGGCTTTGCTTACCTTCACATCACATCATTTTGGAGTAATGAAAATGTTCTAAAATTGACCGAGGTGATGACAGTACAACTCAGTGATGAAAATGGGAGCCTTTGAATGTGCACTTTGAATGGGTTGTACAAAGCATGGGACTGTATAATATAGTGAATCCTGTTGTGGAAGATGGATTATGGTTAATAGAATAAATATGACAACATTCTCTCATGAACTGTAACAAGTATATAATACTAATACATACAGGGTGTTAATAATTAGTTGGGTTGTGGGAAAAATACACAAATTGAAAGATATAAGCTTAGTTAGTAGTAATATTTTGATGGTGCTCTTTCCTAGTTTGTAACAAATATTTCACAACAATGCAAAGTGTTGGTGGTGAGGTGATGTATGGGAGCCCTGTAGGATATGCATGTTGGTTTTGGAAGTTTACAACTTTTACTATACATTTATTGTTTATGTATGTTCATGTATGAATGATACACTTCAATTTTTAAATAAAAAAATGAAATATAAAAAACGAGGAAGAATACTAATTGAGAGACTAAATTGTATCCATGAATAAAATGTATCCATGATTGCTGTGGATATATAAAGCAAATGATGTTTCACATGTCTGAATAATACAACCCTGTATATACCTCACTGGTTGACTTAAACAATGTTACTCTATTTGGGGTAACTTTATGCTTCTGCTTTTCACCATTGGTCTGTGCAGATATTGCAGAGTGTTAGTGCCTGATATATTTTTAGAACCCCTTGGGGATTTTTAAATTATTTTTGAATCCGAAGATTTTATATAAAAACCAGGATTTGTAGCTTAAAAAAAATTAAAGATCCAATAATAATAAGCTTATATTTTCACTTATCAACAGCATCAACCCTTTTTTTCCATTGGTTTTCTTAGCATCTTAAGAGTAGTTAGTAATAGATCAATGTGCAGGGATAGTCATATCCAGTAGTATAAAACAACCAAAGAATATATCTTAAAATAACCTTTTATTTTAAATCACCCTCTTAAAAGTTAACTGATAACTAAGTGATAATAATTTAAAATTAAGAAAATTAGTATGCGCGTGTCATTCTAAGAAAGCAAATTATTTATAATAAAATCTTGATTATAAAAGATAAATAGTAAAACTGAAATATTAGGAACATCAAATTTATAAGAGAAAACATGGAAAATAAGTTTGAGGAGTTATAGGAACAAAAATGGCAAAAATATTTCCTGAGAAGAAGATGATTATGGTGTGAGAATAAAATAGTAAATATGCTACAGAATATTATATTTTAAATGTTTTCCAAATTAGAAGATACCACAGTTACTTATATCATTAAAAGTTTACTTGATGTAGTAGCGAAGTACTTTACTCCTTAATTTCAAAATGATTTCTGCTATAGATATCAATAATAGGTTAAATTTTATTGGCAATATAAAGAAGCAAATTACATAAATCTACCAGCTATAATGGCTTATCTGTCTATCTAATATTTAATTTTAGAAAATAATATATTTGTATTAATTAAAATGGAAAATACATTTTAACCTGACCAAATTACATCAATATAGTTGCAGTAATTATTTATTGATGAATGTATGCAATATTTAATTTGGGCAAATTAGCCATTATTTAAAATTTTGTAAAGCAGTTATGAGAGAGACTAAGAACCTTCCCCATCTCCTTCATCATGTACCCATAAAAACATTCTAATTTCTGCTCACAATTTTGTAGCTATGGTGCTCTATTCTGACAGTTTATACCAGACAGATTATTGGTTTATCAGAACCTCTCTGTTGACTTTTATTAATCCTAATCTATACTGGAGGTTTTTTTTTTAATTAAAGTCTTTAATAATATTTATTTTATATATTGTTTCCTAATTAGATTATAAAATTAGTAATTACACTTGGCTTTTTAAAAAAATGTAATGACTTCATCTGGCTGTTTTTCCTCAGTCTAAAAGTTATGAGTTCAGAGTAGAAAACTGACCTTAAATTTTATCCATTAAAATTTAAAGGATAAAGGTGAAATTTCTAGAAAAGGTAACAAGAACTCTCAATGAATTTTGAGAGAAAGCATCATAGAATTTTACATGGACTTAAAATATCATTAGTTACAGATTTATCTATTCCCTTGCTTTGAAGTGCTGACTTTTTCTTGTTGCTATAAAAAAACTAAGATTACATGTGAATATGAAATCAGCTCTCCTACATATTTCTTAACATATTTTATATGATAATTTTTATTATTTTGATAGGATTTTCTATTCGAGTGGTTTAGCTGGGTGGTTCTGGCTCAGGCCGTCTCATGAAGCTGTAGCCACTGTACTGGTCATCCTGTAGTTATGTGAATGCTAGACTGGGCTTAGAAATTCTTTTTCCAAGATGTTTTACTCATGCAGCCATTGGCTAGAGGTCTCAGTTCCTCACTGGCCCTGTTGTCAGAGGGCGTCAGTTCCTTGCCATATGGACCTTTCCATAGAGCTGCTCAGCATAGTAGCTGCCTTCCCACAAAGAGTGATTCAAGAGAGAAGGAGCATGACCATGATGGAAACGACTTTGTCTGATAACTGAGTCTTGAAAGTGACATACCATCTCTTCTCCCATACTGTGTTGGTCATACCAACCAACCCTGGTTAAACGTGGAAGGAGACTCCAATCAGATGTACCAGAGGCACAGATCTTTGGGGGCCATCTTGAAGGATGGCTACTACAACATGTTCGAGATATTGAAATTAAAGTAAAAAAATTTATTGAATAAGTATTATTTGAAGAGTGCATTTTTAACACTTTTCTGCCAGCAATTGGGAATCACAATGATGTGTTTCTTTGAAAATTGCTCTCTATTTCAAGAAATTTTTGCTAAATCTAGTAAATTTTGTCCCTTTATGCTTTCTTTTTTGCATATATTTAAGTACTTAATGAGACTAAACCTTTACAATGTTATAAAAGAATCTACATAGATGTGATCAATAATAAACATTAAATTAAGGAAGATTAATTAATATAATATTTGTTTTTCCCAAATCCTCCGGTGACAAAAGTTGCTCATTTTGAAGTTTTACTATATTTTTCATTCTTTGCAATGCATTCCCAATATTTTAGTTGTAGACACATTTTAAAAATTACAACTTCATGTTGCTTTGAAAACTGGTGTTGGGGAAATATAAAGAGGAGGATTTGAATGTAAAAATAAATCCCACTTAGTGCTTTTAAGAGATCATCTAAAGCGAAATTATAGCTTATAGTCAACCTCCAACAAAGACACAAAATATTAATAGATGTTCTCAAACATTAACTGTAATAGAGTTTGTGATGCAAAATAAGCCCCCAAATGCAAACAATGAAAACTAAATTGAGCACAGCATCAAAAAACCTGGCAGTAAAATCATTTGCCCTTCTCTATATAGCACATGCTGTTCCCAAGGTAGAAGCAGCAAATTCTAAAGTTGAACTTGTGGCAATGGTTTGTATCGTTGTCAAAGCTTCTCCAAACTTCCAGGTTTACATTCAATTTCATTATTCTTTCCACTTCCTCTTTATTTGCTCTTATGGATCACTTTATGAAACATCAAGAATATTTGCACAGTTTGGTTAATTTTACTTCTACCCCAGAACTGAGCAGCATATGAAATGAGTAGATGAAATAACTTTCCTTTGCGTAGTAAGTTGATGACTTTCCTCCATTGTTTCAATAATAGACCCTGCGTTTGTCTGCTAGCTGACAACAATGAACAGCTTAATGGATTTTGACTTTTCTGTTCCTAAGATAACGCTTTATTTAACAGATATTTCTTGACCCCTTTAAGATCACAGCAGTCACTGAATCTGCAGGGCACATATCTTCCCAGACTGCAGCAGGTTCCCTGAATTTGACTGGCATAGATTCACCCAAGCATGGACACAGCAGATGGCAGACCATAAGGCACCAGTATCTATTCCTAAGAATCAATGTAGAATCTAATTTATTCTTTACCTTGAAATTCTTCAAGTTAAATTTTAGTTAAATGAAGAATGTCAGTATTAAGGAGCTATATCTTATTTCCTAAATCTTATCCTTAGATCAAAAGGCTTTTATTAGGTCAATTTTAATCATTCATTAACTTGTTCAGTATTCATTGGGTTTCTAATATAGGCCAAAATCCATGTTCACAAATGCATTAGGTTACCTTAATAGTGGTAAGTATATGATGAAAAGCAATTGGAAGGTAATTGGAGGGATGGGGGAGGTGGATCAATTGTAACAAATGATACACACCAAAGGAAGGCATTAATCATAGGGTGGTATATGGGAAACCTGCATTTTATGCTGATTTTTCTATAAACCCATAACTTATATAATAAAGCAAAAATTAGCATTTCTTTTTCTCTTTATATCAGTTTAGCAAATATATAGATGATCTGCCTCTTTCTCAGGAGGTTAAATTTCAGGAGAAAGGACTAACTAATGAGAATGTCATTATTTTGGCCACTTAACATTGAAGTGACTTTTAATTTACTGATGTCTGCATTTTGGGAGATGCACTGTAACATGGGGCTTATAGCCAAGATCTTAGAAGACATTTCTAAGCAAGCTGTCAAGAGTAGCATATCAAAAAGAAGTGTAGTATCCACAGCTTTGCTTTAATTGCAGACTGCATTTATTTGTTTAATTCGTACCAATATTTCAACTGGAAGTTGTTTGGTCTGAGATTGGTGCCATTCATCAGAAGGAGATGTGCTCTGTTGTACCAAGGCTCTGGACTGCTGATGGGGGTGCAGATAAGGTCTCTGAGGTGATTGCCTATCGAAATGGGCAAGCTAACTGGATTTTACTGCAGTTTAAAAATGTAAATTGTTGGATCATATAGTTGTTATTTTTTAAACTATTATAAATTAGATTAAATACAGTACATCTGAAGTTCTTTTCTCAAAAATTTTGAAGACCGAGGGAAAAAATGATCTATGTTCTCAGTTGTATTAAGTTAAGCTTGAAATAATCAAGTTTTAAAACAAACATCTGATTTTATAGTTAATTAATTTTTACTGTTTAGGAATTGGGGTTCATTCTTAAGAATCAAGTAGAAAACAATTTGAATTGTTGTAGGTAATATATAGAGTAAGTAGACACCCATTCAAAGAGTTTGCTCCCTGACTAAATTTCCTAATCGATAATTCTAATGGATTACTGTGTTTTGTTTTCATGCTTTAAATATGCATGTACTAGAAACAAAACTAACATAAATAAATTAGATATCTAATGTGATTTAAGCCTCTTCCCAATTGGAAGCATAGGGGGCATCACCATCCCCAAATCCTCAAGATTGAGGAAAGAACAAACATAAGAGGGAATTGCAATTATGGACCAAAGTAGACTTATTATTCTAGTAATGGAAGAACTGGTAACATTGATATAAAGGCAATGGTCACCAGAGGTTCTTGGGGGGTGAGAAGAGGGAAGAATAGGTATAACATGGGGCATTTTTGGAACATTGAAATTGTTCTGTATTATATTGCAGTGATGGATATAGGCCATTTTACATTTTTAAAACCTATAAAATTGTGTGGTGCAAAGTGTAAGCCATAATTTAAACTATAGTCCAGGGTTAGTAGCCATGTTGCAGTATTCCTTCATCAATTGTAACAAATGGACCACACTAATGAAAGATGTTAATGGGGAAAGTATGGGAGGAAGTCAGGTGGGGTTTATGAGAATCCCTCTGTATTTTCAATGTAACATTTATAAAATTTAAAACTTCCTTAAAAATAATTTTTTTAAAATTTAAAGAATATGTCTAATGTGAGTGAAACAATAGACACTGATTTCTCAAGGGAAAAAAATATTAAAAATAATGCTGTCATGCATTCCTTGTTACTGAATCAATACAATGTGCATTAATTACATAAGAATGGGACAGCAGGGCTAGATGAAGTACCACTTCTGTCAGGATCTTGTTAGCAAGATGACCAATACAGGGTGTGGACTGTGAAGTCCAGGACTCACTGACTTATAGTCACTGTGTGTTAAGAATGGGTCATTTGGGAAGCGGACTTGGCCCAGTGGATAGGGCATCTGTCTACCACATGGGAGGTCCGTGGTTCAAACCCCGGGCTTCCTTGATCCATGTGGAGCTGGTCCATGTGCAGTGCTGATGCACGCAAGGAGTGCCCTGCCACGCAGGGGTGTCCCCTGTGTAGGGGAGCCCCACGCTCAAGGAGTGTGCCCTGTAAGGAGAGCCACCCAGCACGAAAGAAAGTGCAGCCTTCCCAGGAATGGCACCACACACACGGAGAGCTGACGCAGCAAGATGATGCAATAAAAACAAAAGAAGAAACACAGATTCCCGTGCTGCTGACAACAGAAGTGGACAAAAAGAATATGCAGCAAATGGACACAGAGAACAAACAACAGGGGTGTGTGTGGTTGGGGGGCGGGGGGTGGGTGGGGAAGGGGAGAGAAATAAATAAAATAAATCTTCAAAAAAAAAGAAAGGGTGATTTATTGCATGTATTTCTTTTTACTTCTGAAATAGCTACTTCTCATTAAGACTTCTGGCTGTTTTGTTGTCTATATATGTACTTTAAAGAGGAAAATGCCACAACTTGGAGAAATAGAATGGAGTGTAAAGTGTCTTTAGTATAAAGTATAGCACATTTAAAAAGTCACTTATTTGCAATTTATATATATTATTTAAACAAAAATTATATTTTAAAATTTAATTTAGTCCAGACATATTTAGGGTTGATATGCGATTCAGGATCTCTTATTTTCTCCTTCTTAATTTCAGGCCTGTTCCATCAAGAACAAAGTGTTTGGAATGCTAAAATGTGCATGTAGATATATATATGTATATAATGCACATGTTTGAGAATTAAATTCATTAACTGAGGAGTCAGTGAAATACAGCAGGTTTAGCACATGTCTAGCAAAACATACTCAATAAATATTAACTTTTATTAATAGCCAAAATTTCCCTTTTTTGTACCGAGAAAAGTAGGTGGACATTCTGCATTTTACTATTTCAGCATCAAATCTGGACTGAATCAACTTGGAATATAATATTAGTTCTCACTCGTGTGTATTTAACAGCAAGGATAAACAAAGGGAGAGGGGGAGTCAGAGAGAACAATAACACATATTCCTTTTATAGCAATATCCCAGAGCATGAGAACTTATATGCCTCTGTATTTACTGGCTTTATTCATCTAAACAACCAGGTCTTCCTGTTTTAAGGGCTGTTGCCCTTTTGCTTGCCTTCGCTTAAAGTAGGGGGAAAGCAAGGCTTTTTCCCTTTTGTCTTTCTTTTAGAAGTATGTGCAGATAGGGACAGCATGCTCATATAGCCTAACACTGTCAGAGGGTGAAACGTGGGTTCAGCAACTCCCCACAACTTACCAAATCCCCTAACAGTAGCGTGTGATAAGGTTAGAGATTGTCACGCACTGTCTGCCCAGACCCGTTGAGCTTAACCTGACTTTTTCCAAGTTTGATTATCCTTGTCTTTATCTGGCTTCCTCCAGACCCAGTAGGGTCTTAAAAGTAAGATAGTTTTTTGGTGAATAAAATCACTTGAAATGCCCATTAAGAAAATCTCTTCTCTGTAAACATGTGCAGAATTACTTTTGCAAATGCTTTAAGTTTCTTACTTACCAAGGTACATTTATATGTATTAATTTCTAAAAACACCATGAAGTGTAAAGTGAATTTCAAGTTAATTTCTTTCTGTCATGTTTGAATGTTGGTGCTAAAGGGCCTTGGTAAGAACATAGAAAATAATGGATAATGCTTTCTGTCCAGAACTAGAACATAAGAGTCTCTGATAACCTCAGTTAATAGACTTGACCCAAGAAGCAGAGGATTCTGGCAGAAGATTCTGACAGAACAAGCACCATTTTCAGTCCTTAGTAGTCATTCCATTGCCTTAAGTAGTTAACGTATTTTAGTTTAGGTCTTATATTTCAAAGTGGTTATAGAGATTTTTTTTAAAACTTTATAAACACTTAATACTGTATACTCACTTTCATAGCAATTGTGTACCATTGGGATTTGGTATATTGAAATTCTTTCTGAATAAAAATTTTCACAGATTAATATAGGTTAATGTTTTCAACATGTTCGATTTTCAAGCATGCTTGAGTGAATTTAAATACTGGTAACTGGTTGAAAATAATTGAACCAGAGAAACTGAGAATAATGTCATTGATTCTTTGAAATCAGTCTAGTTAAAGATTAAAACGAACTCTGCTGCTACCAGCCTTTTTTTATGTAAATATAAAGTCCAAGGGCCACGCATGACATAGAAAAAATTAAATAGCTTTTGCAAAATTTTATTAACTCTTTATTTAAATAGTTTTGTGATAATACACTGTTTACAAAATAAATGAAACAGTTGAAATTCCTGGATGCTTGGTTTTAGCAGAAATAGATGCCAAGCAGATAAAACACAACTTATGTACACCTGTAATGAAGATTCACGGTTCTGCCGCAGGTCAGCCCAGACCTTTGGGACAGTATTTCTGACCCTCTGCCTACTTTGGGAACAGATAACTCTGCATACCTCTCTGGGGTTATGTTCTTTACCCTGTCTGGCCTTTAATAGGTAAACCTCCCCTACCTGGCCAAAAGCAACAAGTTTGGAACAACTTGGCCAACTTTGGAAACCTGTTAGTAGTAGGTGTTTTCCTGGACCACCTTGCGTTGGCAGCTGAATCCTAGTCTTGATCTCAATGACCAACTCATATATGACTTTTGACCTTCCTCTCTCTGCCTTATCCCACCCCTCTTTCCGAGAACCCCGACACTGATCTTTACACTCCAGATGCTTTTTTGCCCCTCCTTTATTTGGATGGACTTCTTGGTTTTCTCTTGGCCTGTCTTCCCAACCTAGTGTTCCTTCCAGGCTCTCACTTTCTGTGTCCTCTACCTCTCCACCCTATCTAGTCTACTTCATCTGAACGCTCTGATAAAAGTGACCTGCTTGCATCAGAACCTGGTGGATCTTGGCCAGCTAATATCTTCCTACCACCTAACGGGCCTCATCAACCTTGTCTCCTGTCCACCTGGGTTAGAACCCCTTGGCTCCCGTTCTTTAGGAGAGAGCATTCTTACTAAAAGATTTGCCCTAACTTATTTCTCTGGTTTCCTTTCTTTTATTCACCTAATCCTTGGACTTTCACCACAAATTTCATGTTACCTGTAATAATTAAAAAAAAACAAAACATTTTGTTTAGCCACTCATCAATTGATGGACACTTGAGTTGTTTCCATATTTTAGCAATTGTGTATAATGCTGTTGTGAACATTGGTGTGCAAATGTTAGTTCGCATGCTTGCTTTCAGTTGTTCTGAATATATTCCTAGTAACAGGATTGCTGGATCATAGGGCAGTTCTCTACTTAGTTACTTGAGGAACCACAAAACTGTCTTCCACAGAGGCTGTGTTATATACATAAGTGGAATATTGTTTAGCTGTAAGAAGAAATGAAATCAGGATGCATGTGACAACGTGGATGAACCTTGAGGATATTATGTTGAGTAATAATATGCTCTCACTAATACGGACTAAAACAATGAGTAAACTCACAGCGGTAAACTCTAGAGCAGGGGTCTTACCCTTTTTTGTTCCATGGATCCCTTTGCCAGTCACGTGAAAACCATGGACCCCTTCTCAGAATGTAGTGGCAGATAGTTTTATGACACTCAACTAGTGCTGGGTCTAACAACAACCATAATTTCGAAGTATGGTTGAGCATAAACAATTTTTCGAGATATGCAACAACTGCAATGTGATATGAAATGAATACTGTAAATTATTGCATACATTCATAAGTGAAGGAATTGCTAGGTGTCAGAGATCAGAGGAAATAAGGATAATAAGTTCATTTTTTTTCACTTCAAGCTCAAGGACCCGCTGTAATCTTTCCACGGACCAGTTAGGGGTTCGTGGACCCCTGGTTAAGAGCCCCTGCTCTAGAGTATAGGTTGCTAGGCAATTGAGTGTGGGTTGAAATGGGAGCTGAGGCTTAATGCATGAAGAATTTTTTATAAGTTATATTGTAAAGATGTGGAAATGAATAGAGTTGATGGTAATACATTATAGTGAGTGTAAATAATATTGCTGATTTATAAATGTGATTGTGGCTGAAATAGATAATCTGTGAATGTAATATTTCAATTGAAAGGAAGTAAAGAATAATGAAGGGACTGTATAATAGTGATTTTGGTGGTGGATGAAGATTGTGGTTAATAGAATAAAAATGTTCATCGTTTACAGGTTCAAGCATATGGTAATACATGGGAAAAATGACAATTACTATAGCTTATGGATTATAGTTAACAGTAATGTTATACTATTTTTACAGCAATGGCAAAGAAGATGTATTAATTCTAAGGGACAACAGTAGGGAGTTATAAGGGGGTATGAGGCTTTTGCTTTTGCAGTAATGAAAACATTCTAAAATTGACTAAGCTGATGACAGCACAACTCTGATGAAAGTGAGAACTGCTGAGTGTATACTTTGAATGGATTGCACAAAGCACAGACTATATAACACAATAAATCTTGTGGTGGAAGATGGACTGTATTTAACAGAACAAATATGAGAACATTCGCTCATGAAATATAGCAAGTATATAATACTAATACAGGGTGTCATTAACTGGGTGAGTAGGGGAAACATACACCAAATGTAAGATATGAACTATACTTAGGACATCGCCATCCCAGGGTCTTCAGGATGGAGGAATAGTAGTAATATTTGACATTGCTCTTTCATAGTATGTAACAAGTATTTCACAATAATGCACGGTGGTGGTGGTGGAGTAATGTATGAGAGCCCTGATTAATGATATTTATGTTTGTTTCATAAGTTCACAACTTATATAGTTATTGTTTATGGATATTCATGTATGAATGATAAACTTCAATTTAAAAGTAAAAAAAATTATAGAAATATATGACATATATATTTAAAAATTAAAACATACAAAAAGTATAGAGAACAAAACAACAATTTCTGTACTGCCATCATCCAGAATAAATCACTTAATTTTTTGCATACTTGTTTTCAGGATGCTTTTTCCCCCTCTTTTCAGCATCATTTTTTTTAATCCCATAGAACTTCATTACTTCTTTACTTGAATCAGTTAATTCTCCCTCAGTTAATCTCCTCCTATCCTCAAAGGTTTTACTTCCTTTTTCTACAGGAGATGTAATAATCTCACGTTTGACAATTGGCTAGGACATTGGGCTTCCTCCAAATCAGGAACTCTATTGCTCCTGATTAGGTTTCTTGCTGGTCACTAGGCCCATGTGGAAATCATGGTCATCAATTGATTTCATAGTGATGGGAATAAAACAAAGGCTTGGCTGGAAATCTGTTTAGTAGGCAATTTGTGAGTATTTCTAAATATGGATCATATCAAGGAAGTTGAATCTGTTGTAGACTTGACCCTCCTAGGTTAGGAAGTTATATTGTTCACAAGTCCGAGGCCAAATTCCGGCCAGTGGAAGTGAGAAGTAAATATAACCAAGTATTCAGCTGGAGCATAGTTGGGAAATTCAGCTGTCTTCCAGTATGGTATAATATCCCCAGTCCCAAATCACTTCCATTGCCTCCATACCTTTACACCCAAAACACCTCCCCTTGGTAATGAGTAAGAACCTTCATGACTTTTACTCAGACTGCTTTTACAATTATCAATCTCTGATTCGTAATTGCTGTGCATTTGAGCAGTTTATTCATATGCAGGTGTTTGGGACTCAATAAATTTTTTGTTAGTTTTTAGGCTCCTTGGCTTGCCTCCAAAATAATATTTAATCCTTACTATGGCTGTTGACATTAAAAACATAATATGGGTTATTTCAATAAGATAAACTATAGAACTCAGCACTTTGGCACTTAATTGGTGTTCAATGGATTTCAATCTCTTACTTATTAAAAATATGTACTATCCCAGCGAAATCAAGTATTAATATTATTCTGCAGTCTGTCCTGGAGACCACACCTTCTCCTAGGATTTCTATGGTGTGGTGATTTGAAGCTATGTTCCCCACAAAAACATCTTCTTAATCCATTCCTGTGGATGTGAACTCATCATAAATAGGATGTTTTGATGAGGTAATGTCTGTTAAGGTATGGCCCAAATGAATGAGGATAAGTCTTAATCTTATTATTGGGGTCCTTTATAAGCAGAATAAATTTCACGAGAGAGGAAGATACAGAGGGAGCAGCCAGAAACTGAAAATCAGTAGAATCCAGAAGTGGCCAGGAGAGGCTGCCATGTGCATTGCCATATGGCAGAGGAGCCAAGGACTAAGGCACACTGATAGTCAGCTCCAGGAGGCTAGTCTTTAGAAAGAAGATTTGGATTTATCCTAACAACTAAACCATGAGCCAGTAAACCTGTTTAGGCCAACCTGTTGCATGGCATTTGCTTTAGCAACAAGGAAATTAAAACACATGGGGAAATACATTGTGTAATATACGTGTTAGAAAAGCATGCAGAGATGTTGGTAGTATGTATCTTTCTTACTCAGGTACCACCTCTGGGCATGGTGGTAAGTGTATATGTGGGAACCATTTGTGCTGATGAGGATGTCCACTGCCTCCGGGATCCTTGACATCCACACCTTGGGATTCAGACTGGGGCCCTTTCTCCTCCACTTACCACATCTATTTTTTTTTTTTTTTTTAAGAATGGGTAGAAGTCTGCCTATTCTTTTTTTTTTTTAAAGATTTATTTATTTATTTAATCCCCCCCCCCTCCCCCGGTTCCCTCCCCCAGTTGTCTGTTCTCTGTGTTTATTTGCTGCGTTTTTGTCCGCTTCTGTTGTAGTCAGCGGCACGGGAAGTGTGGGCGGCGCCATTCCTGGGCAGGCTGCACTTTCTTTCCCGCTGGGTGGCTTTCCTTATGGGTGCACTCCTTGCGCGTGGGGCTCCCCTGTGCGTGGGGCTCCCCTGTGCGGGGGACACCCCTGCGTGGCAGGGCACTCCTTGCGCACATCAGCACTGCTCATGGGCCAGCTCCACACGGGTCAAGGAGGCCCGGGGTTTGAACCGCGGACCTCCCATGTGGTAGACGGACGCCCTAACCACTGGGCCAAGTCCGTTTCCCTTACCACATCTATTTTGAGAAACACTTTGGTACCTGTAACACATCTGCCCCTGTTTCTCTTTTTCCATCATTACTCCCCAATCTTTCCCACACATGCAGTGTAAGTGAATATATGTTATTCTTCAGAAAGAGCATACTCACCCACAGCCATAGGCTATCTCTATGTATCTAACTGTCTATAGAGTAGCAAATGCTTCCTTCTATAATCTTAAAGATGAATCTGGAAAATAAATCGATTGTACTACTTTGTTTATTATGGCAGCAGGTAAATCACTGTGGTGGTTTTTGCAAATTTAAATTCCTTTCATTCAGTTCAATAACAAATTCCCCTAGGTAAAGAAGAAAGGTGATTGAAGTGTCTATATATGGCCAGGTTTAAGTTTTGCATAAAATAGCAGTTAAGTGAGAATTTGCTTAGAACTAGCAGGAATTCCCAAATAGGCCTGGAGTGGAGAAAGCAAGGCAGAGAATGTGAGGAGAAAATTTAGAGAGGGAAGTGGGGCCAAATAATGTAGCTTATTAGAAACAGCTTGGGTTTTATTTTAAGTGTGATCAGATGCCATTATAAAGATTTGGCTGCTGCTGGCTGGAGTATAGACTGTAGTGAGGGGACGCGGGGTAAAATGGAAGTAAAGAGAACACTTGAGAGGCCTTTACAGAAGTCCAGGTAAAAGATGGCAGTAGCTTGATATAGGGAAGTAGTAGTGTGGAACAGTGCTTTCTGATTTGCATTATAGTTTGAAAGTTAGACAATAAAATTTGCTGCTGGAATAGTTGCTGAACGTAAAGGACAGAGAGGAGTCAAGGAAGATCTCTGGTTTGAAGTCATTCAGTCTTACTGGTTTACTTTCCTCAACACACCAATTATCCTTCCTTTAAGAATTAATCAACTTTGAGCCATCCTCCATTATTCAGGTGCTTCTCTTTTTTCTCCTTTCTGCCATCACCACCTTTGGAAGCTTCCAGATTATATCTGTTTTGTGAACTTTCTAACAGATTTTGAAATCTTTGCTCTTTCAGAAAACTCTTCTGATTGATCAAAGACCAAACTATTTCTACATAGTTTATTCTGTTGGGAGGAAGGATTTCCATAGTTATTCTATCCTCAACATTTGTTGCTTCCTTGCTACATTGTAATTACCTTTTCCGAAAATGACTTTCCGTTTCTGTTCATATATTTACTTCCCAAATTTTAATCCATGTTTCAATGTATGTGTAGCCATATAAGTGTATGTCTTTGATTTTCAACACCTGGAGGACAACTCCTGCTTTCTATTGGTGCAATTAGGTTCTAAATAAATATTTTAAAAATGATAATATTTTCTTTCCAATGTAATGGCTGTGTTTCATAATTAATCCAACTCTTTTTCTGCCCATATTTAGGTGAAGATACTGGTGCTTTAGAACACCTAGTTTTCTGTTATTGTGCTATCATTAGATCTTTGCCGTTCTGCAACATGTACCACCTATTTCCCAATTCTGAAAAGTCACCTTTGTGTTAGAAGTAATTTGGAAAGGGATGGAAAATCCCTTATTTTAAGGAAAAATATCATCCTGTTTTAGTATTAGTTCTCCAATTTTCATTTAGTTGACTTTAATAACATGTTTTTGTGAACCATGTTTAACAGGGGAATTAATTTCCTTTTAGTATCACGATGGACTTTTAGAAACCAAGAATGATTTATTTGCTTTGTGTCTAAGATCGAGCAAGTTAGAATGGAAAAATCCTGTTAGATCATAAATGTCTGTTCCCTTCCCCACTGCAGGATTAGGCACTACAGTGTATTTCCTAATCTTTGTTCTTTTTAATAACATTCTTCCTGTATTCATTTGAAAGTCATTACTCCAAAATATTGCCATGAAATTATAATATCATGCATGCAAGATTTCAGTTGGAGATAAATTTCTTATTGTTGTCTTAAAATGTACACCAAAGTTTAACTTTTTTAAAATATTGAGGAATGTTTATCTCTTTCAACTGGGAAATTTATACTTGTGCTGCATAAGTTTATATAATAGTATTTTCTTTTACTTGAGTAAAGGTCACTATTATTTTGGATAGTGATATTTTTGTTTGAAACATACTATGTACTTTTAATCATTTGTCAGATATCATTTATATAGTAATTAGAATATACCTTAAACCAACACATTAGCAGATCATTGTTCATTTTCTTTTTTTTAATTTCCATCTTTTTAATGTGAAAAATGAAGAATTTGTAGATCTCAAAATCTATGGGGATATGAGTAAACTGAATAATAAAAGAAGTAATTTATATTCTCAAATAATTTGGAGATGCACATCAGGATTTATCAAACCTCTCAGCAGATGACTTCTGCATATGATACATAATTCCCAGATGATAATCCAGGTAGGACTTAATTGCTAACTTTTTCAAAGTTGAGATATATCTGAAAAATATAACTAGGAAATAGTCTAAATAATAATTAATTTGTAAATTAGCCATTATGTACATTATTACTAATAAATTAAACAGTGCCACTGTAGGCATTTCTCTTTTCATCCTAATGGTATATGTGTTTTGAATTTTTCTCAAAGTTTGGAAACCAGCTGACTTAAAACCAAAAAGATAACCTTGGAAACAAAAGAATAAGCCTAAATCTTATGCATCACTTTGTTGTATTATTAAAAGTCGCCGATTAAATTATTAAATATTAATTTTTGTTTTTGACTCTGCAAAATGTACTAATTTGCTACTTAAAACTGGTGATGTCTCATCAGTGTCTCCAAGATGAAGTTCAAACTCCTGAACTCAGTGTACACTCTGGCAACAAGTTAGTAATCCCATCTTCTATCCCCTTTCTCATGCCTTCTCCTATCCCTACCCTCATACTCCACTTCTTTCACAGCTTTGCCCCTGTGGGCCCTGTGCCTGCTGCAACTCTTCCCTTTCTTTGCCTGATGAATTACTACTCAGCCTTCATGCCCATCCTTAAAAAGCTGGTCAGTCCTTCTGGGCTTTACTTTGAGATTGTTAAATAATTTCTATTCTTTGAGTTTTTCTGAGGCAGAGATGGTATTTTACTCATGCCTGTATCCCTTTTCTGTCTGCTATTGGTTGGCACATATAAGCGTTTATGGAATTTGTAAGTAAATTAATAAATGAATACTATGGTAAGTCACCCAGGAGATGGATAGTAATCAATGTTTCATGACTAGTGTTCAATATTCCCTTTTCTGATCCTTTATATTTCACACAAGTGACAAAATCTATACCCAGTTTGTTTTGGTACAGAAGCCTTTTCACTCACCATTACTTTGAAATCAATGGTATATATTTATTATAATACTCTAAGGTAAATTACCTTTTCTTATTATTTAAACTTGGAATATTTACCAATAGTAAAGCTTTCACTTCTTTCCAGTTGTACCAGAAGGTCCAGAGTAAATGGTGACGGAAGAGGATGTTATGAACTTTTTTTAAGTGCATTTCCCATTACATTTCATTTTTCAGCCTTTACAAACCTTTACAAAACTAATAACCCACCCTGACCACTAGTCCAGCTTTAAGCAGTTAAAGGGTAATGCCTAGAAATGCTATCATTTTATCGTTAGTCAAACTGTTGTGTCTCCACAACAGTCTGGGGATAAGATTCTCCCAATTTAGGTACATATTTTTAGTATATCAGCCACATAAGAAAAATGCAACATAAAGGCCAAATCTTTTAAGGCAGAGAATGAAGAAAAGCAAAAATTTTCAGTGTTTTCCTGGAGAGGGCAGGAGAAAGCAAATTGCTCAATTGGAGTATTTTTTTTGAAACCACAAAAAGAACTGCCTCAGTGTTCTGTTTATCTACTACTATGTAACAGACTACCCTGAAATCTTAGTGGCTTTAACCAACAATTCGTTATTAACTCTCCTGATTCTGTCAGTTTTCACTAGGAGCTCTCATGTGACCACAGTCACAAATTGACTGGGGCAGCAGTCATCTGAAGCCTGCGGGGCTGGAGGTCCAAGATGGCGTACTCAGATGGCCAAGATGTCTCACTCACATGGCCTGCAGTTGATAAGGGCCACCAGCTGGGAGCTCAGCTGAGGCTGTGAACCAGAGCACCTAAGTGACCTCTCCAAGTGCCTTGGCCTTCTCCCTCAGAGCAGCAGAGTTCTGCGAGTGGGTGTTCCAAAAGACCCAAGGGGAAGCTGCACAGTTTCTTGGGATTGTCCTTGAAGCCCTAGAACATCATTTCGTATTAGTCAAGAATGAGTCATGGGGCAAGTCTAGATTCAAGAAGAGGGTATTTATACTCCTCATAAAGAGTAGCAGTGTGTGCATACAGGGAGGGAAGGACGCAATCTTGAGACTCTTAACACCATTAGCATCTTGGTTTTAGGTAAAGGAAAAGCTAGTAGTTAAGAATAAGAGCTCAGGAGTCAAGCTGCTGCCTGTGTTTCAATGCTGGTTCCACTACTTACCCTCTCTGTGATCTTGAATAAATTTTTCAAGCTCTCTGATCCTCAATTTTCCTATAAGTATACTAGTGAACATAATAACTTTAACTTCATAGAGTTTTTTAGAGGTTTAAATAAGTTAATATATTCAGAGCACTTAACCCTTAGGAAGTACTCAGTAACTTGTAACCATGATGATGAGATGAAGATAATGGTACTCTTGTAAAATTATCTCAATTTGTCAAGCTCTTAAATATTTTCTCTAGTAAGTATTTTTAGCAAAGTGTGACAATAATCTGGTTAATTATGTAAAAATAATAATTCTGAAAAGAACGAAGGGCCCAAGTTTGAGTCATTCATATTGAAAACAATAAAAATTAGAGGAGGTTAATAATATGAGTCACTCCATTACCAATTTTCAAATACAATGTTGCTCAAAGAACATTCTCATTCCTATCTACCAAAAAAATAGGGAAAAACCTTTCCCAAACGTTGAAAATTACTTCAGGACTTCATGTATCTTAAGTTGGGCTAATGTGGGGGTCTCTGAACAATTTGAAATTGTATAATTATAAGCTAAATTTTGTGCACTTGCCCTTCTGTGCATTTGTCTGGTTAAAGGGCCATTATCATAGCATTCAAGGAATTCTCAAAAACGTTTAAGAAGCATCAAATACTAAAAGAAACAAAGTGTAACATAAACCAATTGCTCACTAGATACTCAAAGTATCTTTGGGGAAACATACATAAACAGGAAAAGAAGTGAAATTGTGTTAAAATGCTAAGGGGAGAAAATAATTGTTATAGGAGTTCAGAGAATGTTGAGTTGAAATTAGTAAAGAAGGACTAAGGCAGGTTGTAGGATCTGCATGTGATTTGGAATGATGGCTAGGAGGAGTTATTCCAAAAGAATGGAAGTGTCATAGCAGAGGCACAGGCTATGGAGAGCCTTGCTCTCTTCAGGGTGAGGAATACTTCCCTTGGTCCCACCTTTTCACTCTACCTTTTCTCCAGACCCTCCCATTTGCCTGCTGCTGTGCACACCGGGTCAGGCTAGTCAAGTTCTGGGAAAGTATCCAGTAGGAAACGTGTAAGAAACTTCCTGGTCGTAACAGAAACTTGCCTCACTATTAATTGCTTTGTTGTTTGGACCTCACATCTGTTTCCTTGTCCGTTCACCAACCCCTGTGCTGGTTAAATTGGATCTCCTTTCCTGGCTACTTGACCTTTTGACCATTCCCAAATCCTTGCCTTTATGCCTTGGGGCTGTCCTTTTGTCTCTGAACTCCTTTGACCTGTGTGCTCTAATTTCTGCCTGGCTGAGGTTCCTGACTTGTTCTTACTCAGACACAGTCTTGTAAGTATATCTGTCTTCCTGACTGACTATCTAGTTGCCAACCTACTGAGTAGACAATATTTCCAACTAGAGAATGTTTTAGTCCCACTTTGCTGCACAACTTCTTCTTCTGTCATAACAACCAGTTTGCTTGCCATGAGCACTCCTTTGTGGGAATACTGAAAAAACACAATTTGGTAAGTGGGATAAGGCCTGTGGAAAGACTTGCAAGACAGGTTGAAGAGTTTTTATTTCATTTTCTAGGACGGTGGTCTCCAAATTAGGGGGCTTGCATCTCAAAGGTGTGCAAGATGACCCATAGGGATGTGGAATGAAATTATTAGAATAACTGCTTCAATGTATTCTTGTCTTAAGAAAATTTAAAGTAATCCAAATATTTAAAACACAAAAGAAATGAAAACACAAATATTTAAAATACAAAATAAATTTAAAATACAAATATATTATTTGTGAATTGATTCACGTCATTCCATATACTAGATAGTCACATATCAATTTTTGCAACAGGTTTCTAAAGGAAGGAGTATAACTCCACATACCAGCCAGTGGAAAACTTACTTGTTTATTCATTTTCAGCATACTTGAGGAATTATAGTTCATTTGTGCCTAGATTTGCAGACTGTTCTATAGACTTAGCCAAAATAACATTTCCAGAATGGTCAAGGGTCTTGAAGAGATTTCTGCCAAGAAAGTGCATATTGAAGCTGCTATTCATGTTGCACCTCTTCTTTAAACACACTCAGTAAAATAAAAGAATAAGTGCATTAGTTTGTCAAAGGGGTGTTGTGAAATCTGTTGGCTTTCTTAAGGGTATTTATTAGGGGTAAAGGCTTTGTTACAAGGCTGTGAAGAGTTCTATTCAAGTTTGCTTCCTCACCAAAATCAGCTGCCATGTGTTGAAGCAAGATGGCAGGTGATCTCTGCCTGGTCTCTCAGGGCTTCATGTATCAGTCTCTGGCATTGTGCTATTTCCTCTGGGCTTTCTCAGCTGTGCTGTTGCTCTGTTCTCTTTGGCTGCAAACTATTATGCAAATGGCTTATCTCTTTTCCTGGGACTTTAGCTGTTTGAGCCTTCTCCTTTCTGTCACATGGCAGGACTGAAATGACCAAGTTCTCTCCTCTTCTGTGTGTCTTCTTTTTTATTTATTTTTTATTTCTCTCCCCTTCCCCACCCTCTCCCCCCCACCCCCTCTGTTGTCTGCTCTCTGTCTCCATTCATTGTGTGTTCTTCTGTATTCGTTTATATTCTTGTAAGCGGCTCTGGGAATCTGTGTCCCTTTTGCTTGCAGTCATCTTGCTGCGTCATCTCTCCATGCATGCAGCGCCACTCATGGGCAGGCTGCACTTTTTTATTTTTCGCGCTGGGCGGCTCTCCTTATGGGACACACTCCTTGCACGTGGGGCTCCCCTACACGGGGGACACCCCTGTGTGGCATGGCTCTCCTTGCGCGCATCAGCACTGTGCATGGGCCAGCACATCCCATGGCTCAAGAGGCCCTGGGTTTGAACCCTGGACCTCCCATGTGGTAGGTGGATGCTCTCTCCATTGAGCCAAATCCGCTTCCCCTGTGTGTCTTCTTGAGTGAGTGTCAATTTATATAGGCCACCAAGGGGGCGTGGATACAACCTGAGTTACATCCTACTAATGTGGTCCAATCAAAGCCCTACTTTTAACATAATTTAATCAAAGACATCAAAGCTGAACCTAATAACAATCAAAGGGCATCATACCCAGAGGAATAGATTAGTTTACAAACATAATCTTTCTCTTTTCTTGGAATTCACAAAAATAATCTCAAACTGCCACATTAAGTAAGTAAATAGATATTCATATGTATATATACTTTAGAATATGCTGAGAATAGTAGTATATACTTTATACATAAATATTTTCATATTTTGGGCACATGATCAATTTTTTTCCATAATCAATGTCTGTGGTCATCTGGTTGCAAACATTTGGAGACCTAAGATACTTCCATTGTGATATGGTTTCAATCTGGAAGAGGCAAGAAGGATTTGGAATTTCTTCAAGTTTATTCTGAAGAGGTTGAGTAGGGAGTACCATTTGTATAATGGTTAAATTTCTCATTTGAAATCAAAACTGAAATTTTTTTTAGGAAAGAACTTAGTTCTGCTGTAATGTGAGATAGCATATCTTTCATTATCCTGAATATTAAATATGCATTTATGTGAACTAATTAAATTTTGAGTTGTTGAGGAAATATATATATATATACACACTCACCCTTCTAAAGATTTAATTTTTCTCTTTAATAACAGGAATAAACTGAAATCTAATCTTTTTTAGAGATTAATTCTTACAGTTTCAAAAATACTGCTCCTTAACCAATATGGTTCATAGAACTAAATCTTATTTGAAAGTGTTCCTTATCTATGCATATTGCAATTTCAGTCAGATATTTGAACTTTGCAACTCTTAAAGGAAAGGATGCTAATATTAACCTTATCTGAGATGATCCACTAGTAGTTGCTACATCTTACTAAATATTAAAAAATAGAGTTCTGATTAACTTATTTTCTTGCCATTCTACAAATAAACTAAGTAAAGAAATTTTAACATAGAAATGCAATATTTTGAACACCTTTGATGGGTTTACCAAGGAAAAGTAATTCTGACTGCAAGATCGCATGGCTTTGTTTATAAGAGAGAGTCTTCAGGAAGAGTGGGTAGGCAGAATAAAGAGAATTTTATTTTTAATCTAAATCTGTTCTTTCATGTATTCGCAGTGTTGTGAACCTTTCAGACAGACAACTGTTCATCTAGCTTTTGAACACTTTCTTGTTCTTTTTTTGTCTTTATTTTTTTAATATTACATTAAAAGAAGATGAGGTCCCCATATGCCCCCCACCCCCCTCACCCCACTCCTCCCCCCATAACAACAATCTCCTCCATCATCATGAGACATTCATTGCATTTGGTGAATACATCTCTGAGTACCGCTGTACCTCATGGTCAGTGGTCTACATCATAGCCCACGTTCTCCCACATTCCACTCAGTGGGCCATGGGAGAACATAAAATGTCCAGTAACTGTCCCTGCAGCACCACCCAGGACAACTCCAAGTCCCAAAAATGCCCCCACATCTCATCTCTTTCTCCCACTCCCTACCCCCAGCAGCCACTATGGCCACTTTCTCCACACCAATGCCACATTTTCATCTATTACTAATCACAGTAGTTCATGCATAGAATATCAGTAAGTCCACTCTAATCCATACTCTATTCCTCTATCCTGTGGACCTTAGAATGGTTGTATCCACTCCACATCTATATCAAGAGGGAGCTTAGATTCCAGATGGATGCTGGATGCAATTCTTCTGCTTTCAGTTGCAGGCAGTCTTAGCTTCCTGGTGTGGTGGTTGACCTTCTTCACCTACATGTTAGATGAGTGGGGTAAGTCCAATAAACCAGAGTGTAGGAGTTACAAGTCTGTTGAGGCTCAGGGCCTGGCTATCACATGGTCAGTCCAGAGATTCAGGTCCCCATAAACATTTGGAAGCACCAGTATGTCTCCTGAACTAAATATTCTCATCCAGGCCTCACATGCTGAATCCATGAACAAAAACCTCAGTTTTTTCAGTGTTCATTAAAAGTTGTGATTTGGATTTGTTCTCTTAATATTTCCATAGAAATGTGAAACTTGTTCTACCATATTGGTTTGCATAATGGTTTATCAGAAAGGGAAATAAAGTTTATTTTAGCTTAGGGTAATGAATGTACCATTCTACATTCTCACCATAATGAATTAGTGTTCCTATCTCTCCACATCCTCTCCAACGTTTATAGTTTTCTGACTTTTTAACAGTGACCAGTCTAATAGGTTTGAAACGATAGCTCATTGTAGTTTTGATTTCCATTTCCCTAATTGCTATTTTGATGTCAAACATTTTTTTCATGTGCTTCTTTGCAATTTCTATTTCTTCTTTGGACAATTGTCTTTTCAAGTCTTTTTTGCCCATTTTTAAATTAGTGGTTTGTCCTTTTATTGTTGAGTTTTAGTATCTTTTTCTATATCATGGATAATAAACCCTTATTTCATATATGATTGCCAAATATTTTCTCCCATTGAGTTGGCTGCCTTTTTACCTTTTTGAAAAAGTCCTTTGAGGTGCAAAAATGTTTAATACATTTATCTGTTTTTTCTTTTGTTTCTTGTGCTTTGGGTGTAAGGTTTAAGAAACAACTGCCTACCACAAGATCTTGAAGATGCTTTCCTATACTTTGTTCTAGGAGTTTAATGGTTGAAAATTTTATATTTAAGTCCTTTATCCATTTTGAGTTAATTTTTATATATGGTATGAGACAGGGATCCTCTTTCTTTCTTTTGGATATGGCTATCCAGTTCTTCCAGCAACATTTGTTGAATAGATGTTTCTGGCCCAAGTAGATGGGCTTAACAGCCTTGTCAAAAATCACTTGACTGTTGATGTGATGGTCTATTTCTAAGATCTCGATTAGTTTCCATGGTCAGTCCATCTGTCTTTATGCTAGTTCCACACTGTTTTTTTGTTTTTATTTACCACTGCAGCTAAGAAATAGGTTTTACAATCAAGAAGTAAGAGTCCTCCTACTATGTTATTCTTTTAAAAGAAATTTTTGGCTGTTCAGGGCCCCTCACCCTTCCAAATAAATTTGATTATTCGGTTTTTGATTTCTTAAACAAGGGCTTTTGGAATTTTTGTTGGGATAACAGTGAATCTGTAAATCATTTCAGGTAGAATTGACATCTTAATGATATTTAGTCTTCCAGTCCATGAACATGGAATGTCCTTGCATTTATTTAAGTCTTTTTCAGTTTATTTTAGCAGTGTTTTGTAGTTTTCTACATATACGTCCTTTATATCCCTGGATAAATTTATTCCTAAATATTTGATTGTATTAGTTGCTTTTATAAATGGAATTTTTTCTGATTTCCTTCTCAGATTGCATATCAATAGTGTATAGAAACTGTTGATTTTTTTTGTATTAATCTTGTATCCCACCATTTTGCTGAGCTCGTCTATTAATTCTAGTAGCTTTGTTGTGGACTTTTCAGGATTTTGTAAATATAGGACCATATCATCAGTGAATAGTAAAAGTTTTACTTATTCTTTTCCAGTTTGGATGCATTTTATTTCTTTATCTAGCCTAAATGCTCTAGCTAGAACTTCTAGCAAAATATTGAATAATAATGATTAAGAATAGACATCCTTCTCTTGTTCCTGATCTCAGTGGGAAAGTGTTCCATCTTTCACCATTGAGTACCATGCTAGATGTAATTTTTTCATATATACACTTTACCATATTGAGAAAGTTTCCTTCAATTCCTATCTTTTGGAGTTTGTTTTTTTTTTTTTTCAAGAAAGGGTGTTGTATTTTGTCACATGCCATTTCTGCGTTAATTGATAGGATCATATGATTTTTCTTCTTCAATTCTTCAATTGGTTTATTACACTAATTGATTTTCTTGTGTTGAACCACCCTTATATACCTGGGGTAAACCCATTTGATTCTGGTGTATAATTCTTTTAATGTGCTTTTGGATTTGGTTTGCAAGTCTTTTGATGAGGATTGTTGCATCTATATTCATTAGGAATATTGGTCTGTTATTTTTATTTTTCAGAGTATCTTTATCTGGTTTTGGTGTTAGGGTGGTGTTGGCTTCATAGAATGAGTTTGGTAGTGTTCTTTCCTGTTCAATTTTTTTGGAAGAGCTTGAGCAAGATTAGTATTAGATTGTCTTTGAATGATTGGTAGAATTTACCTGTGAAGCCATCTAGTCCTGAGATTTTCATCTTTGGAAGAATTTTAATGACTGTTTCAATCTCCTCACTTTTGATTGGTTTGTTGTAGTCTTCTATTTTTTTCTAGGGTCAATATAGGTGGCTCGTGTATTAATAGAAATTTGTTGATCTAGTCTATATTGTCTGGATTTCTGGCATACAGTTGTTCACAATATCTTCTTATAATCTCTCTTACTCTGCAAGGTCAGTGGTAATGTTCCCCCTTTTATATCTGATTTTATGGATTTGTGTCTTCTCTCTTTTTTTCTTAGTTTAGCTAAGGATTTGCTGATTTTGATGTTCTCAAAGAATCAACTTTTGGTTTTATTGATTCACTATTTTTTTGTTCTCGATTTCATTTATTTCTGCTCTGATCTTCAGTATTTCTTACTTTCAGCTTGGTTTGTGATTAGCTTGCTGTTCTTTTCCTAGTTCCTCCAGATATGTACTTAGATCTTCAATTTTAACTCCTTCTTTTTGTTTTAATGTAAGCTCTAGGACTATAAATTTCCTTCTTGGCACTGCCTTTCCTGTGGCCCATAGTTTTTTTTTTAGTGGTTCTTTTTTTAAAAAATTAATTTATTGAAGTATTTCACTCATATATAAACACACAAACAATAAGTGTGTAGTAATAGTTGTGAACTTACAAAAAAAACATATATAACATCATACAGGCCTCTCATAACTCACCCTACCACCAATAACTTGCATTGTTTTTAAACCTTTTAAAATAATGATTAAAGGGCATTGTCAAAATATTACTACTAAACCAAAGTATTTTTCCCCCAACCAACCCTATTATTATCTTTATATCATTTAATTTGAACAGAAATAAACAATTAAGTATATAGTAAAAGTTGTGAACTTATAAAGCAAACATAACATCATACGGGGTCCCATACATCAGCCTTCCACCAACACCTTGCATTGTTGTGAGATGTTAATTACAAATTATGGAAGAACATTGTCAAAATCTTACTACTAATCATAGTCTTTATCTTACATTTGGTGTATTTTTCCCCCAACCCACCCTATTCTTATTTTAAAAATATATTTTTTATGACAGAAGTTGTAAACTTATAAAGCAGTCACACACATGCGCAGAATTCCCAAACAACACCCCTCCATCAACACACCACACTGTAGTGGAACATTTGCTACAGATAAAATAATATCATCTGATTGTTACCATGTCCATAGTGTACATTTGGCTCACATTTTCCATACTGCCTCATTACCAACACAGTACATCTTTCTCATAGATGCAGGAATATTATATTATTACTGCTAACCACAGTCCATAGGTCACTCCAGCTATATTTTTTCCATGCTTCTCCACATTCCCAACACCCTAAAGTAGCGATGTACATTTGCTCTAGCTCACAAAAGGCACTGTTGCATCTGTACCATCAAATACAATTCTTATCCATCTCTTGGTTGACTGTGCTATTCAGTTCCTAGATTATTCTCTAGCATTCTGTCAATTGGCATTTACATACCTAGACTACCATGTTTAGCCACATTCCCATTTATAAACTAGCTGTTACTCACTATGTGTTATATCCACTCTATACATTTAATTAGTAAAGCTAATTAAAACTTCTACATACATTAAACATCAGTAGTCCATCTCAGTCCTCCTCTTATCTCCTTTAAGAATCCACTACCTTCCACCAGGTCTTGAATATATTTTCCTACAAATTTTTTCTATAAGTCTTATGGTTCTTGCTTTTATTTTTAGGTTTTTTATCCATTTTGAGTTAGTTTGTGGATAAGGTGTGAGATAGGGGTCCTCTTTCCTTCTTTTGGCTATGAATATCCAGTTCTTTCAGCACCATTTGTTGAATGGACTGTTCTGTCCAAGCTGTGTGGGTTTGACATGCCAGTCAAAAATTGCTCGACCATACATGTGAGGGTCTGTTTCTGAATGATAAATTTGGTTCCATTGCTGTATGTGTCTGTCTTTATGCCAGTACCATGCTGTTTTGCCTATAGCTAGGTATTATGATTTAAAGTCTGGAGATGAGGGTTTGTTTTTCATTTTTATGATGTTTCTGGTTATTCAGGACCCCTTACCCTTCCAAATAAATTTAATGATCATGTTTTCAATTTTTTTTAATGCTGGTTGAATTTTTATTGGGATTACAATCAATCTATATACGAATTTGAGAAGAATTGAAATCTTAATAATATTTGCTTTTCCAATCCATGAGCATAGAATATTCTTCCAGTTATTTAGGCCTCTTTTTATTTCTTTTAACATTAAGTTACAGTTTTCTGAATCCAAGAGCTTTACATCATTGGATAAGTTTAGTCCTAACTATTTGAGTTTCATCTGTCATATTTTATTTTCAACACTCTTTTGATACTTTTAGTTACTTTTATTGATATAATATTCATTTCTAGACTCTCTTCCAGGCCCCACTCTCCTGTCTTTTCTTTTTATGCTCTAGCACAGCCTTTAGTATTTCCTGAAATTCTGGTCTCTTGCTTAGAAATTCTCTCAGTTTCTGTTTACCTATGAATATTCTAATCTAGCCCTCATTTTTGAAAGACAGTCTTGCTGGATATAAGATTCTTGGAAGTTTTCCTTTTGTAGTTATCTTAAATATATCAGACCACTGTCTTCTTGCGTCCACAGTTTTTGGTGAGAAATCAGCACTTAATCTTCTTGGGTATCCCTTATATGCTATGCATTGCTTTTCTCTTGCTGATCTCAGAATTCTCTCTTTGTCTTTGGCATTTGACATTCTGATGAGTATGTGTCTTGGTGTTGGTCTATTTGGATTTTTTTGGATGGGAGTACATTGTGCTTCTTGGACATGGATAGCTATGTCCTTCAATAGGGTTGGGAAATTTTCTACCATTATTTCTTCAGATATTCCTTCTGCCATTTTTCCCTTCTCTTCTCGTTCTGAGACACCCATGGCATGTATGTTTGCATGCCTTTTGCTGTCATTTAGATCCCTGAGACTTTGTTCAATTTTTTCCATTTTTCTGTTCATTTGTTGTTTTGTATGTTCCCTTTCAGAGACCATTTCTTCAAGCTCACCAATCCTTTCTTCTGACTCCTCAAATCTGCTATTATATGATTCCAGTGTTTTTAAAATTTCATTTAGTGCAACTTTCATTCTCATAAGATCTGCTATTTTTCTACATATGCTTTCAAATTCTTCTTTGTGCTCCAGTGTCTTCTTAATGTCCTTAATCTTTTTAGCCATCTTATTGAATTTATTAAGGAGATTTGTTTGAACATCTATGATTAGTTGTCTCAATTTCTTTATGTCATCTGGAGGCTTATCTGTTTCCTTTAACAGGGCCATAGCTTCCTGTTTCTTGGTGTGGATTGTCTTGGCATCTGGATTACTAGAGTATTTATTCTGGGTGCAGTTTTTCTCTTTAGTTTAGGGCTTCCTGCCCTTTCTCCCTTGCTGGTTGTGCAGTAAGAGCCAAGGTTGTAATTGGTGCTATAAACTGTGGAGGCTCAAACTGTCCTCATTGCACCAGGGACCAAAGAAGCTTTTCCCACCTTTCTCCTTTGCCAGGGTACAGATAGAGTCACAGCTGTGTGGAATAATTGAAGTCAAGCAGGCCTAGACTGCAGTTACCCAGAGAGACTGATGAAGCTTCACACTCCTTTCTCCCCTGCCTAGGGCAGGGATGGAACCACAGGTATGGGTACCAATCTATGCAGTGTGGATCCAAGATGACCATAGTTGCCCTGGTAGACTTTGGATTTTCAGTCTGTGCCAGCCAAAGGTAACTGCAGTTACCTGGATAGGCTGGTACAGGGCCCACCAACCTCCACAGGGCTGAAGCCTAATCTAGGGCTGCAGGGCGATCTGGGTGAAAGGAACTGGTTCTTACCATCACTGTGATTTTCAGTCAGCCCGGCTTCCTCTCAGGCTGGGGGCAGAGTTAAAATGGTGGCCTCTTTCTGACGTGGGCAGATTCATACCCCAGTTGTCCCCAGGGTTATATCTTAGCCAGCTGAATATATCAATCAGTAGCTGAAATCAACAGCCAACCATCTCCTCCCCTGTTTCTGGGAAATGGAGCTTCCAATTCCAGCCACAGAATAGCTCATGGGGTGGCTCATGCTTCCAGAGTAGGATAATTACCATCCTCCGTGGCTTGGCCAGTAATTTCCCAGAGAGGCTGTCACAGGTCCCTGCAGCTTCCTCCCTGCTGGTGATGGCAGTGGGCCTAGGCTAGAGCTGCAGCCTGATCTGGATGGAAGGAAGCCTGTCCCCACCAGCACCATGATTTTCAGTCCACCCCTCTTCCTCTTATGCCAGACCAAGAGTTAAGAGGGTGGCTACCAGCCTCTTTCTGATTTGGATAGATCCAAACTTTAGCTGTTTTTAGGATTATACTTTAGCCTGCTGAATTTACTGATCAGTAGCTGAAGTTGGTGCTCAACCGTCTCTTCCTTCCCCATTTTTGGGAAGTGGAGTTTTCAATTCCAACCATGAAACAGCTCCTGAGGCATCTTGTGCCTCCAGTGGAGGATGGGTATCCACCTCCATGGTGTGGAGCACTCTACTTACGAGTCTTCTCTGCAGATGGGCATCCTTCAAGGATGTTGCAGGATGCTCTTCTGGTCTCCTGGAGCCCCCAAACAGGTGCTTCAGTTAGCTCCAGATAGTTCTGGGTGTTTACTAACTTCCCTATAGCAGTAGCTGACTCTAAGAGCTCCTTACTCTGCCACCATCTTGTTGGTTGTCTGTGATTTTGCTATGTTGTGTTCTCATTTTCATTTGTCTCAGATGCATGCTGAATTCTATTATAATTTCTTCTTTGACCCACTTATTATTTTAGTGTGTTGTTTAATCTCCATATATTTATGGATTTTCCCTTTTTTTCCCATTATTCATTACCAGCTTAATTCCATTCTGATCAGAAAACATGTTTTGTGTAATTTCAGTCTTTTAAAATTTATCGAGACATGTCTTGTGACCCAACATAAGGCCTATCTTGGAGATGGATCCATGAGCACTTGAAAAGAATGTATATCCTGCTGTTTTGGGATGCAGTGCTCTATAGATGTCTGTTAGGTCCATTTCATTTATCATATTATTCAAGCTCTCTGTTTATTTATCCTTTGTCCAGATGTTCTATCCAAATACTGAGAGTTATGTATTTAAGTCTCCCACTATTATTGTAGAGACATCTACTTCTCTCTTCAACTTTGCTAGTGTGTGCCTCGTGTATCTTGGGGCAGTTGTGTTACGTGCATACATATTTAGTTCAGTTATTTCTTCTTGCTGAATTGTCCCTTTTATTAATATATAATGATCTTCTTCATTGCTTATAACAGTTTTGCATTTAAAATCTATTTTGTCCAATTGCTACCCAGCTCTTTTTGGGTTACTGTTTGCATGGAATATCTTCTTCCAACCTTTCACTTTTAACCTAGTTGTGTCCTTAAGTCTGAGGTGAATCTCTTGTAGACAGACTGTAGATGGCTCACATTTCTTTATCAATTCTATCGGTGTGACTTTTGAAACCATTAACATTCAATGTTACTGTAAAGACATTATTTACTTCATCCATTCTGACCTTTGACTTTCTGTTGCATATGGTCCTACTGTCTGTCTTTTTATCCTTTAATTTACCCTTCCTAAAAATCTTCATTTCTAAACTCTTCTCCAGAACTCTCGCCCTTGGTTTTTCCTTTCAGGCTGTAATACTCCCTTAGTATTTCTTGTAATTTTGGGTTTTTGGTAACATTCCATCAATTTTTGTTTGTCTGTGAAAATTTTGAACTCACCCTCATTTTTGAAGGACAGTTCAACTGTCTACAGAATATTGGCTGACAGGTTTTCCCTTTCTGTACCTTAAATACATTATACCACTTACTTTTCTCCCCCATGGTTTCTCATGAGAGGCTGACAATCTTATTGAGGTTCCCTTGTATATTATGCTTTGCTTTTCCTGTTGCTTTCAGACTCCTTTTTTTTCTTTTTTTTTTTTTTTTTTGCTACTTGTCATTCAGGTATCTTGGGATCAGTCTATTGAGATTTATTCTGTTTTGGGTGTGTTGTTCTTGGGTAGTGATACTTACATCTTTCGTAAGTGTTGGGAAGTTTTCAGTCATTATTTCTTCAAATATTCTTTCTACCTCTTTTCCATTCTCTTGTTCTTCTGAAACACTGATAATGTGTATGTTTGTGTTTCTTGTTTTCATTAAATTTTGATACCTTGTTCCATTTTATTTTATTTTTTCCATTCTTCTCTTTCAGCTATTTCTTTTCCAGTTCAGATGTTCTATCTTCTAATTCTCTCTTCAGGCAATTCAGATCTGCTCTTATTTGCCTCTAATGTATTTTTAATCTCATCCATTGGGACTTTCATTTCCATAAAGTCTGTTACTTCTCTTTGTTCTTTTTGCTGCAGTGTCTTCTTAATATCCTTTATCTCTTTAGTCATATTTTCTTTTGCTTCTTTGAAATGATTTAGGAAAGTTGTATGATTATTACTGATTAGTTGTCTTAAACCCTGTATATCTTCAGTATATTTGCTTTGTTCCCTTGGCTGGGCCATCTCTTCCTGTTTTTAGTATGGCTTGTAATTTTTCCTGAAGTCTAGGCCTCAGAACATGCTGGCGAATTTATTCTGATGACTAATTTTTCTCTCTTTCCTATTTTTTCACAGTTCTTCTTTGATATTTGGTTCAACTTATGCAAAGTCTTTAAAATTGCCTAGCTTAAATTATTAAAATTGGGCCAGGGACTCACTAATGGAGTGCAGATTTTCTCCTGGGTGTGTTAGGCTACAAAAAGAGCCAAAAGCAGTTTTTGTCCATGCAATTTCTATACTGGCCAGCAGATGGCACTGGCCAGTGCACCTTTGCAAAGAGAGGAAATCTCCATTTTCGTTTGCTTTGGTCTTGCCAAGCAGGTTCTGCTGGCCAAATTCACTGAAGGAAAGTCCCCTGACACCTCCTCCCTTTTCCCTTATAATAGCTGACTGGGAGGAAGATGTCTCTTTCCCTCTCAGTCAGTTGCAGTGACCCAGAGTTTTCCCCTAGCTTGATATTTTAGGGTTGGGGAGGGAAGCCTTTTCCCTCTGCCATGGAAATTTGTTGTTTCGGGTTCTTTGTCTCTCTATTCCTCACCCTCCTGGGAGTTGTGTAGCACTGGTCTGTTCTACAGACCCCCAAAGCAGGTCTCTCAGTCAGATTTTGGCTCTTTTGCTGTTGTTTTTGTGAAGGAGTTGAGCCTGCCTGCTTATTCTGACACCATCTTCCCACAATTCACTTTCTCCTTCATTTTTGAAGAACAGCCTTGACAGATAAAGAGTTATTGGTTGATAGGTTTTCTCTTTCAATATCTTAAATACATCATACTACTACCTTCTTAACCTCCATTGTTTCTGATGAGATATCAGCACGTAGTCTCCTGAGGATCCTTTGTATGTGACAAATTGTTTTTTTCTTGCTGCATCCAGAATTCTCTCTTTATCTTTGGCATTTGCAATTTTGATTACAGTGTGTCCTTCTTGGACATATATATTTATGTATTTAATAAGAGTTGGGAAATTTGGGGCCATTGTCTCCTTAAGTATTCTTTCTTTCCCCTTTCCCTTCTGGGACACTCATGATGTATATGTTTATACACTTGATGTTGTCACTCAAATCTCTGAGGCACTGCTCAATTATTTCTATTCCTTTCTCTATTTTTCCTTCTGACTGTGTGATTTTGATTGGTCTATCTTTCTAATTCATTGATTTTTTTCCTTCTGTTTACTTCTGCTGTGGTATGCCTCTAGTATATATATATTTTTAGATTTATTATTTTTTAAATTTCTCTCCCTCCCTTCCCCCCAGTTGTCTACTCTCTGTGTCCATTCGTTGTGTGTTCTTCTGTGACTGCTTCTATCCTTATCAGCAGCACCCGGAATCTTGGTTTCTTTTTGTTGTGTAATTTTGTTGTGTCAGCTCTCCGTGTGTGCGGCACCATTCTTGGGCAGGCTGCACTTTCTTTCATGCTGGGCAGCTCTCCTTATGGGGTGCACTCCTTGTGCATGGGGCTTCCCTATGCGGGGGACACCCCTGCATGCCACGGCACTCCTTGTGCTCATCAGCACTGCACATGGGCCAACTCCACTCGGGTCAAGGGTATGAACCGTGGACCTCCCATGTGGTAGGTGGACGTCCTATCCATTGGGCCAAGTCTACCTCCCTCTAATATATTTTTAATATCTATTATTGTGCCTTTCATTTCCATAATTTCTATTACGTTTCTTACTAAACTTTCAAATTCTTCTCTAGGCTCACATATTGTCTTCTTAACATCATTTCTATATCTGAATTTTCATTCTTCTCCTTGAATTGATTTAGGAGATTCTTTTTAAACTTATTTCATTAGTTCTAAATTCTACGTCTCTTTGAAACTTAACTTTGTTTCTTTGACTGAACCATATCTTCCTGTGTCTTAGAATGGCTTGTAATTTTTTTGCAATTCAAATGTCTGGGCATCTGATTATTTTGATATGTTAACTCTGAAGGTCAGTCTCTCCCTCTTGCCTAGGTTTTATTGTTGATCGACTTTGTGCTGCAGCTCTTCTTTGACATTTGGTACAACTTATTCTGGACATTTAGAGCAGCCCATTCTTAACTGTTTATATTTTCTCAGCTGTTCTTCACCTGATTCTTGCCCTGGATATGTTGTGTAATTTTTAAGATTGCACTTTTTGTGCAGTTTTTTCACCTGCAGGAGAAAGCTTCCTTTCCTCTGTTCTTTCTCCAAGAATCTATGGTAATTTTTCACTAACACAGAACACCTTAAATGAGTCACATAAAAGTTGACCTTGAAATTTTTAATTTCTTTTTATTAGTGGTTTTTAAATTTTTGCACTTGAATTAAAAATAAAAAAAACTTTAAATGTTTAATGTAATAACTTTTTATTTTACTCTCCCCTTTTATTATTTGTTTGATTCTGCCTCTATTTTAGGTTCCTGCCTCTCCAAGTTGTTATAAACTTCTTGGAATCAGAGATGTCATATATTTTTTCCCTTGTCCCTTAAGACGTTAATTGAAATGGGAATGTTTCAGCCCCACAAGCAGTTTCCTCCAGTAGCTGAAGTTGAGGAATCATTCCACAGGGGACAGAGATGAATAACTGCAAAGTTCCTTGTTGAGCAGCAATAAAACAGAGATTTTTCTGCTTTCCAGCAATCTACGTTCAAATCTTGGCTCCTCTTGTTATTTTTGTTAATCTTATGGAGTTGTTATAAGCATAAAATGCAGTAAATCACTTAAGATCCCAAGCACAGTGCCTGATGCATGGTAAATACTTTACAAATAAAAGTTGCTATTTTTGTCATTATAATTATGGAACAGAGAGAGCCTTATTAACATTGGTGTTTAAAAAGATAATTTAACCTCTAAAAAAAAAATCAGTATTGGAAAGCAGAAAGCCTTTTGTAGTGCCGCTACAGAGTGCCCTTATAGTGAAGGGAAGGAAAAGAATTAGAAAAAAAGAAACTGGATTGGAGGACCTGAGATTACTTGAGGTTTGAACAGACCTTGGGATTTTAAATGACAGTTCCAAGCATTTTTCTTGACTCCTTGACAGTATCATCTTTTCCTCAAAGTTAAAAAAAGTTCTAGTTCTCAATCCTATTTTGTCGAAATGTAATTCTGTATAGTAGAAATTTGAGACTTTGATGTTTTGATCTGAAACATATTTTCTTTCTTCCTAGTCCTGCATGAAAAATGTAACTGGACAAACACTGCAGGCCTTAAAAACCATTTTCTAATTTGAATTGGAGGAGAAAAATTATTCCAAAGCAAACCCTAAACTAGAGGCAATTCATACATGTTCTGATGGCGATAGGAATATTCACAAATTTATTATTAGAAATACATTTGAAGGATTTATTAATCAGACACTGTTCAAAGCCCTTTATATATATATAAATATATATGGAACTTATTTAGTCTTCACCACACCCGTTTGAGTGGGTAATTATTATTGCCATTTTATACATGAAGACACTGAGGCACAAAGAGTTGAAGTAATTTTCTTGAGGTTCACTTTCTATAAAGCTGATCAGCAGGGATACGCAATCCGGGTAATTTTGCTCCAGAACCCATGTCCCCACCACTGTTATGTCACCTTGCTTAATCCCTATTCTATGTTAATAAAATATACATGCATTTCTGTTCTTTAAAAGGCTCAGTGTAGAGTGATATGCCACATATAACCAATAGTTTGTGATTTTTGAATGGGTAATGTAGCTCCCCAGGCAATTATTTACATTACAGACCAGGAAATGAATGTCTAATGCCTTCTCAGTAATCACTTATTACCCATGGCAGCATTCTGCATTTATTCTGGTCCAACTTGGAATGGAAGTTATCTCTCACAGTAGCAGTAATTGCACTGGCAATCAGGGAATCAGCACGTTGATGAATTTCCAGATTTTTTACTACAAGTATCCTGTTTTATCAATATTTACTGTTTTCTAGATGAAAATTCTTATTTTTATGATTTTTTATAACTGTTATCTAACCGATTAGTTCTAACAGAAATTTTATTTTTAAAAGCAATAGCATAGTGTATTTGTAAATTTAATTATTGATGTTCATTTGGAACTGTAAAATGCCTCTAGTAGTATTAAGATTACAATAAAATTTTAAAAATATCATCCAGTTTTATTTTTTCTCAGTTCCAGGAAGTTTAATCATGATGAGGAAACTTAGGTATCCTTTATTTAGACATAATGAGGATACTTAGGTATCCTCTATTTAGAGTTCTTCAACTCAGGGGCTTAGGAAGTCGATTTTGTACAACTGATGCATCACTTCCCACGGCAGAGTAGTTTTCTACATATTATCACAAAGATAAAAGCCTCATTCTGAAATAAGTTTCATGTGAGTCTCTACAAGGACAACCAAGCAAATCAGAAGGCACAGTCAATATCTATGTGTTCATTTTATTTGAAAATAATTATATTAGTTGCTTATAGATACAAGTGATCTTTGCTCTGTCTCAACATCACATATCTTTGCAGATAAATATCATGCCATAATATTTTGTCATGACATGAATCTTAAAGATTCCATAAGACCTTCTTACCAAACTATTAACTGTGAAAATGTGGCATAGTGGGTAGGGCCACAGTAATGGAGCCAGGTGGAACTGAATAATAACAGTAACATTTATTGAGTTCTTACTCTGTGCCAGCTACAATTGTAAATTCCATGGAGACTATCACATTTAATCTTCGTGACAAAACTTTGAATGAGGTACTGTTATTGTCCCCCTTTTTAAAATGATGAAACTGTGTCTCAGAGGAGTTATTTCACTTGTCTGAGGTCATACAACTATTCAGTGGCAATAAACTGCATGGTCCTTAGCTTCAGAATGAGTTTGGAAATTAACTAAATAATACAGAACTATACAAGATGTGTATTGCTAAGAATTGTATTTAGTCAGAATTTTGTAAATATGATTATTTTGCCTAAGAATATTTAATAAAAGTCATACTCTGTTTCTCACTGGTTTTCACTTCAGATCAGCAGCTGCTAGAACCTTTTCATCAAGTTTATAGGTCAAGTAGTTAATGATCTTTAAACAGACGTATAAATTACCATCCAAGTTTACTTATTAACAGCAACAAAAGCAACCTGGTTGTCAAGAAAGATTTTCTAATTAATGGTAGTCCCATGATCACTGTAGAATATATTCAAGATTGCTTCAGAGACCAATTCTCTGAATAATTATTGGAACATTTATGAACAAAGATTTTACTGTCTCTGCCTATGTGCTTCTTTCAAACTGGATGAGTCATAATGTCTCTAACTTTTTCTTTTTCTTCCTTTTTCTTTTCTTTTTTTTTAACTTTGAGAAATTTAGCAGTTACAGATAATGGCAAAGAATTTAACAATTATCTGTATTTTTACCCCTAGAATAAATAATACTTACATAATTCTTTCCAGTTATTTTTATAAGTAAAAAAACTTTGCAAATATATTTAAACTTTCTTTTTAATATTTATTACTATTAATTTGTGGTACTTTTTACCTAAAAAGTGCTAACTTACTAAGACAGAATGCTTAAAGTCATCTTAGAAAAGTTAGTACAAAATTCATATGTACTGTAGGAAAATTTATTTTAGTTACCATTTATTACAGAGTATTATTTATCATTTTAAAAGCATAATTAAGAAATGAAAACCAATCATATTTTAGTGTCAAGGGCATTGATATTAAAATAATTATTTTGAAATTTGTTGTGTGCAATGACTGGATTTTGGCTTGAGATTTTGTCGGTTGTTTAATCCTGACTTTAGTATCACTTATTAATCTCTTGGTCTTTGGTCAGAAATCTGAGGAAGAGCCACATGAACTGATCATAACAAGGTCCATGGCCTTGTTTATTTGTTATTCCATTATGATTGAAGGCTAAACTCTTCTCAAAACTCAAAAGCACTCTGCAAAAATTAACCTTGATTGTGAGATTGGTAGAAAAGCGGGTGGGAACAAAGTAGAAAGTACACATTGAGTCCTAAATTTAGCCCTTGTTATCAAAGTACTGCCAGCGGGGGGCAGTTGGGTGCCTGTGATTGGGAGGACCTACCCCCACAGAGATGCTCTGAGGAGGAGGAGTTCAGCCTCCTGATCCAGGCTTGGTCCACATCCAGTGGGCCATGTGGGCATTCTTTGTCCTTAGACCGAGGTAGCAAAGTTAATAGCAACCAAAGAGCAGGCTGGTTGACTTTAGTTATAAATATACACATAGTGAAAAATTAACATTTCATTATTCACCTGTGGAAACATTTAGACTTTGATGATAAACCTCTGGCCATACTTAACAGCATTTATTTGTTCATACTCTCAAGCCCATGCAAGTTTTTGATCCCCTTATATTTGGTGTGTCACGTGTAGATGGGCATGGACAGAGACTCATGGCCTGTCACAATGTTTCTGTGAGGTTTTCAGTGGGTATGAGCTAGCACCAGGGCTTGCAGAGTGCCAGAGACATGGAAGATATTTGGATGGAGGATGCCTCTGGCTTCCCACTGAGTATTTGGTGTATCCACAATCTAGCCTTTATTATATTTTTACAGGATTTCTTCTAGGGTCCCATTCCAGGGAATTAATTGAAACCAAAGAATCTGTTTAGTAAGGTAATGGCAGTTTTTAAAATGTGGATTTAATATAACAATTTTTCATTTCAATTGAAGTGTCAAGTTAATGACTTTGATTTAATAACATTTTAAAATGTGAGGTTATTTTTTGGATTGATGATTACGTTAAAGAGAATCTAAAGAAATTTAAATTTTTGACAATCCTATCTCTAATACTGGGGACAACTCTACATCAGTTGATTAGATCTCTATTGTAGTGGGACCTAGACATTTGAGTTTTTAGAAGCTTTGCAGGTGACCAGATGCACAGCCAGAGGGAAGAACCAATGATATAAATGACTTCAATTACAGTGTGCATACTCTTCTGTTTATGGATTCTATTCACTTAACTTTATGTATTTTCAGTGCTTCTTCATTAGAATGTCCATGAATTGCTATATCACAATTAAATCATTCTTTTAATGTTGAATGTTTCTTTTGTAAGTCAGTAGAGGACACTGATGCATTATCCTTTAATTTTTGTTGAATCATGTCCACACCAAGCCAATGAGAATGAACAAACCTTGCTGTTCATAGTTGCCACATTGCTTTCATAAGAGATGTAGCAATCACAATACTATCAGCACTGAGTGGCTGTTTCAGCACAGCTTTCCTGGAATTGGCAATTATCACTTACTAAAAACATTTGAAATTTTCATTATTTTCCAGACTCCTGTTATATCACCACTTTCAAAAATTAGGAAAGAGAATGCTGAAGATGGCTGCATTTATAAATAGGGCCATGGGAAATTCCTTAGAAATAAGAAGTGGGGAGGTGTGTGAACCTAAGAAAATAGTATTTAGTACTGTGTCTATAGGTAGAGGTAGAGTATTCAAATTTAAAAGCCACCTAAACCATTACCAACAAAATTTTTAATGTAAATTATCCACAGTAACCAAGAATGGGTAAAAATTAACTACATGGCTTATGCCAAATAAGCAAACAAAATAGCAGTGAATCAAAACAAAATCAACAGGTATGACCTGTTCACATTCTTAAGTTTTTTGTTCAGCTCTGAATTTGAATAATTGCTGAGGGAGTACATTTCAAACCTGAGAAGTCCTATAATTGAAAGAACCAGCTTCTTTCTTTAAAAGTCTAAACCTGCCAGAGAGTCTCATCTTAAGTTGATTCTTGTTTTGTTGTTTTTCCCCTCCCCCCACACCCTACTGTTTTTGCTTTCTGTGTCCGTACACTGAGTGATCTTCTGTATCTATTTCTCTTTTTGTCTTCTCATCTTTTTCCTCTAGGATTCACTGTGATTCGATCCTGGGAACCTCTGATGTGGAGAGAGGTTCCCTGTCAATTGCGCCACCTCAGTTCCTGGTCTCTGCTCTGCTTCACCTTGACTCTCCCCTTTGTCGCATCATCATCCTGCTGCATGACTCACTTACGCGGGCACTCAGCTCACCATGTGGGCACTCAGCTTGCCATGCAGGCACCCGCGCAGACACTTGGTTTGCCACGTGGGCACTTGCAGGGGCACTTGACTCACTGTGTGGGCACTCAGCTCACCACACAGGCACTTGACTCACCACATGGGCACTTGCATAGGCACTCGGCTTACCACATGGGCACTTGGCTTGCCATACAGGCACTCAGCTCACCCCGTGGACACTCTGTTCACCGCACAGGCACGCTTTCTCTTCTTTTTCACCAGGAGGCCCCAGGGATCAAACCCAGATCCTCTCATATGGTAGGCGGAGACCTTACCAATTGAGCCACATCCACTTCCCAGGTTATTGTTTCTTGACTATAGAAAGCATGCTACAAGCAGAGAGCAGGCTACTGGCTAACAAATATCCAGAAATTTAATATTCATGAATAAGGATATCTCTGTGTTTTTGAACTGGAGTCCTCCTCTTTTTCCTCCTCTTCTATCATTTTTATCATCACCACCATTTTTGTAGAAGTATTTGTAAAGCATTCATCATAATAAGTGCTTTTGTGCCTTCTTTTATTCATTCTCTATCATAGCTCTTAGGGAGTCGTATTTCATTATTTTTGAGATGAAGGAACTGATCTTGGAGCAGATATTTACCTAATTCAAGGTTACACAGACTGTAAAGGGAGGAGATTGAATTTGACCCAGGAGTATCAGTTCCTAGAGTCTATCCTTTCACCCTTGCAAGAATCATCTAAATAGACTTTCTCAGGCTGTTTGGTTCTCACAGTTCTTGTGGTTTGGGTGCTGAATTGATCCGATATGGTGGCCGTGGATGGTGCTAATTCTTACAAGAAGTAGCCTCAAAGTTTTGGACCAACACTGCTTCTAATTACTCTCCAGGAAGCTTCCAATGATTTTGTGACAGGCCAATTCAACTAGACTAAATGGAAGTCCAGATATTGAAAGAAATGATTTAAACATCCATTTCCCACAGGCCAGTCCTATTTTATTGACATTCACAGCACTAGCTTCAATCATTGAGCTATTTTCGGTGATTTTTATCTCTTTTGTCTTCCACATCCATGAATCACCAAGTTCTTTAGAAGTAGGTGGCAAGGAATAGTGGAAAGTCTATAGATTTTGAATATAGATATATCCGACTTTGAAATCCCAGACCTATTAACTTACTATTTTTATGTCTTTAGACAGCTAAGTTATTTAAGGTCTCTGTGCCTCAGTTCTTGTGTTTAAAATGTACATAAGAATAACAAATTTGCAGTGTTATTGTGGGGATTTTGAGAAATACCTGTATATAAATCTTTTTGGATAGTGTGTGGCTACAATTATTATTTGAACCATTCTTTTCCATTTCTATTTCCAGTACTACCACATTCAAGACCTTCCTTTCTTCATTTCTTAGTTAGTGGAATATATGTATACTAGTGGAATATATACCACTAGTTATGGTGTGTATATATATATATATATAAAATAGCCATAGAGTTCTTTCTTAAATGCTCTTTGAATTTTTCTCTTGTCAGTTTAGGAATTCACAGTGTCCTTAACCCAGGATTTAATTCATCTGACCCTAAGTCATACCACTTGACCCTGACTGCTGCATCTATCTCTGATAGGGATATGGGAAAATATACTGTGTCTAAACACACTAATCACAACCCATTTTTTCAGCCTAAGGAGAGAAGACACATTTCCAACATAGTCATCATTCCTTACTATTACATTTCATTAATTTCTATAGATCCATTTTTCCCCATAACCCTATTTATCTGCCATAATACAAGCTACTCCAAAAATTTACTATCTTTGGTTGTAAAAGAAAAACTAAGTAATGTTTATTTTGAAGGAAGTCCTTAAAATTTTAAGGATACCTTCTTGTTGTCAGGTTCTGTCACTGCAACACCTGTTCCATTACCTGGATCATTTTATTTGATTGATTCTAGGCATTTCTGTATAATTGACTTTGTATAAGCATAAGAACTTTTTCTTTCTGGGTTGGTTTTAGTACGTAGACCGTTGCTTAGCTTTTTGGCTGTAGTAGCATAGGGCTTTGAGGAAGCAACCTGCAATGATTACAAAATTCCAAATTCACCTTTTAAAGCTAATTGAAAGTCCATCATTTCCTATATAGCATTTGGGATATATTTCTCTAAAAGCATTTTTGTTTTCATTTGCCTACTAAAGGTGGTTTTCTGATTACACATAAAGCTTGAGAACTACCTACTATCCCAGATATCAAATCCATCTTTCTTTGGCTCGTTTATAAGATTGCCATCTGCTAACAGTGTTCTTCCAGTCACCCACATTTAGAACCACAAAATCATAAAGGGCTGCAGAACTCATCTGGTCCTACCACTTCTTTTTTACCCAAATCTGTACCTTGGTTCCCCAATCATAAATAGTTCTCAATAGCTTCTCTATCTTGCCAAACAGTAGGTGAAATAGGAAGGCTTGCACTATTATAATAGCAATATTTCTTTTTTAAAAATGTTTTATCTTCTTCCCTCCCCCCCCCATTGTCTACTCTCTGTGTCCATTCGCTATGTGTTCTTCTGTGTCTGCTTGCATTCTTGTCAGCAGCACTGGGAATCTGTGTCTCTTTTTTTTGTTGCATCATCTTGCTGCGTCAGCTCTCCGTGCGTGTGGCACCACTCCTGGGCAGGCTGCACTTTTTTCACGTGGGGCAGCTCTCCTTGCAGGGCACACTCCTTGCGCGTGGGGCTCCCCTGTGCAGGGGACATTCCTGCATGGCAGGGCACTCCTTGCGCACATCAGCACTGCACATGGGCCAGCTCCACTCAGGGTCAGGGGGCCCTGGATTTGAACCCTGGATCTCCCATATGGTAAGCGGATGCTCTATCAGTTGAGCCAAATCCACTTCCCAATAGCAATGTTTGTAATGATTAATGAGATGGTATTTAGAAGAGATTGGAGATTAAAAATTAGGTTGACAAGAGAAAATGAAGTTGGGAGGTATAATTGACACATGCAATTTCTTTTAGTATAAGTTCAAATTAATCATTTACTTTTTAAATTTTTCCTGGGATCTCATTGAAGGATACTATTTTAAATGAGAGAAACACAACTGGAGTTTGAAAAATTAAAATAATCTCTTTTCTTGCTAAAATGTGCTACAGTTATTTAATGCATTTATCTGTGATTCAGGTGAGGTTGAGTTTAAGTTTTTAGAGTTTAGTTCCATTAAAGAAAATATAAACTGTAACTTGAGATCTCAATGAGTGTTTTCACTGCTATGATTTAGTATTGCTTAGAATAGTAGGAAAAATATTTTGAAAGAGAAACATTTTACAGTACTTTGAAAATGTTTTTTTGGCTTCTTAAATAAAAAATATACTTTTCCCTTCACTGTCAGTTTTTACTATTTTAAATTCAGCTGCTCTCTAGATTTACAGTTTTATCAGACTTAAGTTGTTTATAATATGCTAATGGAGAATGATTAACATTTTATAGTTTATTCCTATAACGAATACATAATAAACTAATCAAGGAATCTATATTTTATTAGATGAATTATAGAAGTTATAATCTGATTAGTATATTTTCTTCTTATTACTGCAGAAAACAGAATTTTTTCCTCATTATATAGCAATTACACAATTTCCCATAAAGTGAATAGCTCAGCAGAAATAGCGTAAGCACTTAATATGTAAATATGGAAATTTATACCTTTGATTTTTCAAAAATCTAACCCGAGTTCTTCTGTGCCTACCTCTTACTAAAATTCTTCTTATTAATACCATTAACTGCTGCATGCCAAATCCAATTGTTGTTTTTCCATTCCTATCTCCCTTTATTGTTTGCCATATATTACCTTGTGAATCTCTCTTGTCTTTTATCATTTTAGTTTCAAATTTTTATTATGAAAAAGTGTAAATTATTTTGAAAATAAGCACCAATGTGCCCCTCCCAGTTTAATAAAGTTAAAGTCCCCTGTGTGTTCCTTGCTGCCCAACCAGAATATAATCATTATCCAAAATTAGATATTTCAGCATTCCCATGCATTTTTACATTTTTCCTATATATGTGTGCACCCTGAGCAATATGTCATATTTTTGCATGTTTTAAGTGTTTATATAAATGTTATGGTGTGTGTTCTTTTGCAACTGTTTTTGCTTTTTCACTTGAACTTATTTTGTGACATTTGCCCAAACTTTTTTTTAACTTTTATGACACTAGTCTCTTCTAGCTCTTGTCCTAACTCGCCCTCTTCATTTTCTTTAGTTGGACTCTATTCTGCCATTGATTTGCTTCCAGGGTTCTGTATTCGACAGCGTTCTCTTCTTACTGCAAACCTCTTCCTTTGCATTCCCCAGTTACTTTCCTTCTCACAGCCAGGCCTATTTATCTGAAAACCTATCTCTAGCATTATATCCTATAGGTTCCACAAACTTCATCCCTCTAAAAGTATGTTCATTATCCTCTCCCCAGACCTGCAATTTCTCCTGCTTTTCTTTAACTCAGATAATGACACCATCAACTCTGTAGTATGTGCAGTCAAATTTAGAGGCATTCTAAAGTTCCCAGTTTTCTTGATGCTTCACAACTACTTAAATCACTAAATCCTCTAGGGTCTAAAGTAAAACCAAGCTGCTTTAGCAAGATACATAACAACACACACACATTTAAACCTGTGAAGTTTTGTTTTGTTTTTATTTCTCATGAAACAGTCTGAAGTGAGTATCCCAGGGAAGTGGACAGCGCTACCGCATGTAGCCATTTAGAGACTCAGATTATAACAACTCTTCCATCTTCAGCATGATTTCCAAGGTCCTGTTTCCAGCCAGTGGGAGAGGAGACAGCAAATGTCCAGGATCAAAAATTTCTTCTTATGAAATGCCCAAATTGTTCACATCACTTCCATTCACATTTTCCTGGCTATAAGTGGGTTTAAAAAACATAATCCCTACGTGGGCAGCCATCTCCCTCGTCATAACTCCATACCAGAACAGCTCAGGAGAATGGATTTTGGCAGACAGCCTGGTGTTTTCACCACATGTAGTTTCCTAAATATCTTTCAGGTCCTCCCCTTTGTCACTGCTATAGTGACAACTACATAATCTATTTCAAATAGCCTTTTGCCTGGTTCCAATACTTCTTCCAATCCATTCCCCGTGTTGTAGTCAGAATTATCTTTCTAAACTATTGGTGTTTCTTTTAAGGAAAATGAAAAAGTCAAGTATCTCTTTGGAGTCTCTAAAATGCTTACAAGATAAACAAGATAAACTCCATGTGCAAATATATAGGAGACTCACAGCCCAGCCTCAAGGTGCTTCTCTGACCTGTCTCCTGTCATGCACTCAAACACATTCAATAGCTGTCACTTGTCCTTGCATAGCTGGTATGTTTTTATTTTTGAAGTTAATGTGCCCAAAGCTTTTTCTTCCTTTATCCTTTATAATTACCACCTCCTTTCAGTAACTTTCCTAAATAACCTTCCAATGAAGCAAAATTAATTGCTGCTTAAAAAAAAATTAATTGCTGCTTGACCTGTGTTATCATGAATTTTAGATCTTTGCTACTCAGAGAATGGGCTGTAGAGCATCAGCACAGGCATCAGTTGGTCGTTGCTGAAAATGCAACTTTTTGGGTTCATCCTGCCCTGCAGAATCAGAATCTGCATTTGCAATTTCACATGATCCTACACTGCTGATGCTCAGGCTTTAGCAATAGTATTTATCACATTAGGAATAGCTGCTTCTTGATGGCTTATCATTTGTAGTCTATAAACTGCTCATGCATTAACTGCATCTTGTTCATTTTGAATCCTTAAAGCCTTCCACAAGAGCATCTGCTACAGGAGTGGCTTTCAGAATATTTTTATATGGAGTAAACTGATTTCTACTTTATCTTGTCTTCTCTGGGGGATATAGGTCTTATTGGAAATCATGCTTGGAGTTTGGGTATTTTCAGCACTGGAACAAACACATTATTTATCTCTGTGAGAAATAGAAGCATTTTTTTGCCTCTCTCAGACCACATCATTTTCAACTTAGGAGTTTTACGTGTATGAGTCACATGAATTGGGAAGAAAAACTAGAGCTTATGCTTAAAAATTTTTGTTATTCCTACAAAGTAGCCATTAGCTAAAATGATAATTTCTTAAACAAATGTTACAGTAAGATCAAGTATGTAAATATATACTTTTAGGGATAACTTTTAAAATTCCAATGTATATAAATAAAGGATAATGTGTCTTTTTAACTACTGACACTGCCTCTAATTCTTAATACATACTATAAAGTCCCATCATAAGTTACAGTTTTTTCCATGAGATCATTTTAAAAATATTGTTTTCTTTAAAGGAATATGTAATGAGAAACGTAATCTAAAATTTAAATATCTACTAGAAAATATAAATAAAATAGCCCGGAAGTTAAAAGGAATTATTAGTTCTATTCTTTTTGTCATTTCTGAGGCAAATCTTTCCTAAAGAGATTTTGATTATGATGTGGTCCAATATGGATTATACTGCACTGAGAGTATTTAAGATGTAAACTAATAATATATACTTTTTTTTTTCTGTAAAATGTAAAGGAAAGTAGTTTGACTACAAAAAAACATTTAAAAGATCATTTTTAAGGAAGATTTGTATTTCCATTTATATTTTATTTTATTTGTTCATTCACATTCTGCTTTATACAGAAGGAATTTAAGCAATCAATTTGAATTTAAAATATGCATTAATTGCAACCATGGATTTTGGCTTTCCAGGTTTAATAATGAACGACCTGACTTGACAAGATTTTTTGGTTGTTTATTTGTTTCTTTTTCTTTATTATGGTTTGTCTATAAAAACTTTGGCATAGCAACACGTTTCTTAACAGTACTGTTTTAAGGGCAGATGCTGATGTGACTCTTGATGCTACAGCTTCCTGAGTTATAGGGCCAGATGTTTGACTTTCTTTGTTAAAGAAATATTAATGCTAATATTTACTTTGTTTTTGTCTAACAAAATGATTATGTTGCTAAAGGCATGTAAATGGGTCCTTTTGGCATACTCTAAATAAAAAAAAAACAGATGTAATTATGAATGAGAATGACAACTTTAAAAAAAAATTTTTGAGTTGCTTTCAATATGGACTTATTTAACCAGGAATATAACTTCCTAATCTTCTCAAAATCATAATCACCAAATGATAGTGGTTCTTTCATTGCCCTGGTGGTTTTATACATATATTTTCATAACCCGGTATTTTATGTTGGAATTCTTATAAATAAAATACAATTTCTTCATGTCTAGGTGTTTGGGCTTTTTTTTCTCTCTTGGATCCAAATAAAAAGTGGCCACATGTTGGTGTTAGCCAAAATTTTTAATTTGTAAATATTAGAGATTTCTAGATTTATATGAAATTCTAAATTTCTGGGTAGGAACCATAATTCTGTTTTTGCAAAATACTTATTTATTGTTCTAATCACCTTTGTCTTGCACTTATTATATGCTAATAAGGAAATTCTTTATTAATTAATGTACAAGAAAAATTGACTCCATTTAGTAGAATTGAGGAAATAATGTGGTTTCAGTTCAATAACAATAATTTTACCTAGGCTTTAAAGAAGTATCTCTCACAATGTGAGAACCTACATAATATAGGCTACTCAAGTTAATAAACACTTGCAGTGTCCACTTTGAGTCATTCACCATGCTGGGAGCTAGGGATGAATAGGTTGACTTTGAGAAAGAAAAGCCTAAACAAACAGTTTTATAACAGTGTGCCAGTGCTATGATAAAAGTTATACACATGTGCCATGAGAGTTCAGAAAAGGGTTCAAAAGCTTGTTGATGCCATAGATGGAATAGATGACTCCCAAGCTAAGTACTGTAGGATTAGTAGACTTTCAATAGGTGAAGTGAGGAAGGAGGGAGAGAGGAGATTTTTGGTGGCCGTGTATCCAGGTAGAGTGCGTAGCATTGGTAAAGCAGGTAGCTCTGACAGAATATGTCATGTGTGTTTGGGGAATGAGGATCAAACAGGAGTTTGAAATAACTGAAATTTTTAAAAAAATTGGGGAGGAGTGAGAGATGAGGCTGTACTGATAAGCAATAGCCATCAAGGGCCTAGTATCCAAGAAGGTTGTAATGTTGCCATTGCTGAGGAGACAGTGAAGATTTAGAGTAAAGGGGTGATGTGGAAGGGATCAATTATCCAATAAGTTAGTCACTTCTCCTAATGGAGCTATATGCATTCAGATAGCTTTTATAAATCAATTATTTTTTAGGAGGTACCAGAGATCTAACCCAGGACCTCATACCAGGGAAGCAGGTGCTCAGCCATTTGAGCTACATCTGCTCCCCTCAAATTTCTTATACATTAGTTCAGTTCATCTATTGACGCCCACTATTTACTTTCCAGCAAATCTTTTAATATCGCAAGTTTTAAGAAAAGTTAACTTTTTTATGATTGTCAGTGTTGTGACAGATTTAAAATAAATGACTAAATTAAGGTAGGGAATATAAAATATAATTTAACTAATTTGCAATTAAAATTGGCAATGCAGTTTCTTAAGAGAAATAGTAATAATTGTCTGTTCCTACTTCACATTATTAGTCATGTTTACACATAGTTAGTAGTGTTTTCCAGCTGGTTGACAGAGATAGTTATCTGTGGATGGGCATATACCTAAAAATCCCTTTGCTCTATATTGGCCTAGAGGAAAATCACTGGCAATTTGTTGTTGATCTAAATGTAGGCACCTGAATCTTAAAACTTAATTAAAACTTTAGTGGTCATGAAGTAAGTGATCAATAGGATCACAACAGAGGCTCAAAGTAGGAACAGGGAGAACTATGAAGAACTCTAGCTCTATATTCTTACTTTGCTGTCTTTGTTTTCCCTTCCTCACATAAATTGTTATAAATTTTCCACTTGCTAGAAAAGATTTATCAAGCTTTGTTGGACAGTTTAGCTTATTTTCCTTGTGGATAGAACTGTATGCAATAATTTTAACAGGTGAGAAAATTCAAGGAAGTGGTGACTTGCTAGGAAATGAGTTTGCAAGGCTGTGAATTTCTGTTTGTTACCGTATGATTTCCCAAAGATCCCATTTCGTTTTCATGTAAAAGGTACTTTTCCATCTCATCACTTCTACATAGAGTTAATCTGCCCACTAGGAGGCACTGTTTCCAAACTCTCTTTCTCAGAGCACCCATAGGCTTCTCCCAATGAATCCTTCAGGCATTCATTCTTCTTTTTGTTGCTTTTAAACTAAAAATTGCACCCAGCCTTTATTTGCTGCTGGACTTATTTTTGTTAAAAAAAAAAAAAAAGTGAAACTTCCAGATGTTTAGATTGATCTTTAGTTTGTTAGAAATTTTATCTGATACCAAATATCCATGAAAAATTCTACTAATACCTCTAAAACAGTGATTCTCTCCGCAATATTTTTTTCTCATAGTTGAAAACCTATAACCTAAGTATGTCTCAGTTGCAAATGATTGAGGATCTTAAATTTTAATGGAATGCAGTGTTACAAAAAGCAAACATGATTTATTTCAGAAAGATCTTTCAAATTAGAAATCGTTACTAATATAAAAAGAGCAAGAGTATGCCAGCAACAGCCTCGGTAGGGAAGCCCAGGGTGAGAGACATGAGACTTGGCAGTATAGGCAGGGAGGAAGATGCTGTCAGGTTGCCCCTGCGTAAAGCTGGTCAGAGCTTTTGGCTACAGCAGCAACTGGTACAAGACACAGGTTAGGCCAAGAGGATCTGAAATGGCATATAAGATGTCTGATATAGTAACCATGGGTATCCATTCTTTTTTTCTTTTTTTTAAAGATTTATTTTTAATTTATTTCTCCCTCCTCCCTCTTCCCCCTGTTGTCTGCTCTCTGCATTCATTTGCTGTGTGTTCTTCTGTGTCTGCTTGTATTCTCATTAGGCAGCTCCAGGAGTGGATCCTGGAACCTTCCATAGTGGGAGAGAGGTACTCTCTTACACCACCTCAGCTCCCAGTTCTGCTGCGTCTCCTTATTTTCTGTCCTCTGTATCTCTTGTGTCATCTTGCTGAACCAGCTCTCTGCACCGGCCAGCACTCCTATGTGCTTTTCCCATGGAGGGTGGCATTATCACGCAGGGCAGCCCTCCCACATGGAGTGGTACTCCTGCGTGGGGCCATGTTCCTGCGTGGATTGGCACTCTGCGTGGGCCAGCTTGCCGCATGGGCCAGCTTGCCCTTACCAGGAGGCCTTGGGCATCAAATCCTGGATCTCCTATATGGTATTCAGGAGACCAATTGTTTAAGCCACATCTGTTTCCTGGTATTCATTCTTAAGACTAAATTCCTTGAACTACTAGATAGCAGGTCTCCTAGTTCTTTTTTATTTCATATTGTATATTGATTGGTGATTATAAAAGTGTAAAGTAAATGCATATATATGGAAATGTAAGCTTGTTTTAAAAACAAAATAAAACATGAAACCCCCTCAACCCCCAAAAAGTCATCATCGACTATAAGATTTGTGTATGCATATGTGTCGATGAGAACAAGATGATAAATAGGACACTTTCCTAGAGGCATGTGAAAGTCAGTGTCATCAATGCTGGTCACACACTGATCTTCAGGCCCCATGGATAAAATTATACAACTAAAATTGAACTAGAGTTATTAGTGATGCCAGAAAAAATCAAATTCTATATTTTAAGGGTGATAAGTAATACAGCTTTCAGATGTTTAGATAGTTTAAAATTTCTGTTACCACAATATCTGAACAATTGAACTGCCCTTCAAATTGACAATAAGTTGGTTTACTAAAATAACCCATGATTTTTCAGATTTGGTCTTTGGTTAAGATCTGACCCCTTCAATTCATTCACTGACTGGATGCCTAACATGTGCCAGGCCCTGTTCTGGACTGTGGATATTGCAGTGAATATATAGACAGAATCCCTTTTCAGCTGGTGCTTATATTTGGCGAAGAGAGGGGTTGTACCATAAACAAATAAGTTAAAATATATGTAAATATATATCTCAGGCTGGGATTAAGTACACAGGAAAAGGGTAAAGCAGTTGTAAAAGGTTTGAGAATGGTAGAAGCAGAGCTGCTTTACATGGGAAGACCAAGGAAATTCTCTCTGAGAATGTATCATTTGCACAAAGACCTGAGGGAAACAAGAAAGGAAGCTATTCATTTAACTGGGGAAGAGCATTCTGGAAAAGGGAAAAGCAGTCAAAGGCTAGAGACTTATTCCAGGACCAGTAAGGAAGCCAGCCATTCCAGTTTGGAATGAGGGGCAGAGCGGTTTAGAAGAGATCAAGGAAAAATGAAGGGCCTAGTAGGATTTTCCTCCAAATGGGATGATGGAAATCTATCATTGGGATCTGTACCGGAGAGTGAGCTGATCTGGTTTACTTCTTTAGAGGATCATTCTAACTTGTGAATTGAATTTAGACTCTATAGGGCCAGGTTAAAATTAGGAAGACTAGTTTAAGTAGTGTCTGCAGTTGTATAGGCAAGAAGTGATGGTTCTGCATTAACTTGAGAAATTTCTCTAATTTTGCTGAGGCAGTTTCCTCATATTAATGTGGGGATAATGAGACCCATGTAGCAACTTGTCTTGAAGACTGAATGAAAGAACATGATGGATCCATTTCATTCTCCCTGCTCTGTATTTCTTCCCTCCATCCTTGATGACAATGCATAAAGCTTTGTGGAGCTGATTTATTCAGGAGATCTTTAGGTAAATACATATATACATACACACACACACACACACACTCACACACGCATTTCACCCAATCAAAATCATGTCTTGGATTATTGCAAGAGTCAGTCTATTTTCTGTTCTACATTACTTATCTTTCTAAGTACAGTTCTGAGTATGTGTTTCTTTGTCTGCATACTCCACGCCCAATCGGGCAACCTGTGGTTTTCCAGAAACTTTACTTAAAGTCAGATCTTTTGAAATTCAGTATTCAAGAACCTTCACAATTTGGCCTCATTCAGTCACTGTTTAAGCAACACCAGACTGCTTGCTATACCCTGCCCTCCTGTGCTACTTTTGTTCTATTTAGGTTCCTACTGCCTGGAGTATCCCATGGAGAGGGTGTGACTCTCAATCCACACATGCAGATGAGGGAGTAATGCAGCTCAGTTTGATCATCGCTGAATTGAATACCATTCTTGTGGGTGCTGGAAACTGTCAATTTTTTGTCTCCCTTGGTCCTTGGTTCCCATCAGAGGAAAGTAGAAAGAGGATCCTAAGTCTGGTCCTCTGTGCTCATCCCCTGGCACTTCCACACTGGCTGGCATCACTGAGACATTTGGCATTCAACTGCTCTGGTATCCACAGTGAGGGCCTAATCTCTCCTCTCCCCCCTTACAGTTCTGTGGATCTGCTCCAGTCTGAGGTGAAAGTTTTGTCTTAGGTCAATATTCTTCCAGATGTTTGACCACTTAGATATCTCCGTTCTGCCTTATGATACCTTCCCTTGGCAGTTAATGCTCCTTTGTCTAATTCTGCTTAACTGGGTAGAGGTGGTTAGAAGTGACAAGGAAATTTTGAAGGGGAAAATCTTTGGCAGAATTTGTATCCTGCCATGTAGCCTTCTAAGTCTGATAAACTCCTACTTGTCCTTTTAGGCCTTGCTCATCTGTCAGCTCCTCTGAGTAGCCTGCCCACAGCTCCTGACCACTCACATCATGGGAGGTCATGGGTTCCTCTCTGGCATTCCCAGGGCACTTTGAACCTGTCCTCTATTCTGTCTCGTATCACATGGTATCAGATCACCTTCTGAATGGCTGTTCCATGCTTAGAATTGTTGGGTCCTTGAGATCACAGGGCCTGTGATTTCTACAGGGTTTCTGGTTTGTTTTGCTTTGTTTTAATCTCTGGCATTTAGGACAGTGCCAGTTATATTGAAGGGGAGCAATAAATACTGAGTGAGTGGAAAAGTCAAGTGTACCTACTTAGACAGGAAAGCTTTACAGTTCTTGTCAGTAAATTTCAAGGCCTTCTAACCAGGAGATTAGATCAGCTCTAGTCCTTGTCAAATCAGAAATTGATGATTTCATATACTCCATAGTTTGTACCTTTCAACCTTTTTTTCTGCCATGGAAAATATTGAAAATAATCCAATTTGTTGCAGTTGAGGTTGCTGGTCCTGAGTGGTCTTGGGACTTTGCATTCCCCCACTCCACTCCATTCCACTCCCAACCCTTGCACAACCTCATCAGCCCCTCCTCATACTGGTAGGAGGGGGTTGATAGAGATAGCTGTAACATCTTCCAGTAAGGTTTGTTCTCTAATGCAGAGAAAAGAGCTTGATTACATTGTTAAAACTTAGGAAATGCATAGTTTATATTTTCAGCAGAAAACAAAGTTTGAGAAAATGGGCATTTGATTTTCTAATAGTGCTATTTTGTTTTGCTTTCAAGTCTGTGGGCACCATATGTTTACCAAGTTATCTTATAAAGGTACCTTTACCTGTGTACATGCCTTTGATAATTACTTTCACATTTACAAAGTTGTACTGAGATTTACAGATGCATATCTATTATGTTATGTCTGGAAGTAGTGTTGCTTAGAAAGTGATCCATGGGCCATCTCTCTTAGGAATCACCTAGAACGCTTGTTCGAATTGCAGGTCTTATAAAATTTTAAATTAGAATCTACCATGATGAGATCTAACAATCTGAATTTTTGAAAGACTTCTGTAATAGTCAGGGTTCTCTAGGGAAACAGAACCAAAGGGAGATATCTGTAAATAATATGAGATTTCATAAAATTGTCTCACAAAACAAAGTGCTTGCACAAGTCCAAATTCCTTAGGGCAACCTGCAAACTAGGAGCTTCCCAGCTGGCTGTCCAAAGTAGAGAAGGAAATTCTCTCTCTGAATACTGAAATCACTTCCCCTTTTAAGGCCTTAAACTGATTGGATGAGATATCACTCATCACTGATGGTAATATCCTCAGTTGTTTGAAGATATAATCAGCCACCTATGCAATCAACTCACAGATGATTAAAGTCCATGAATTGTCCTTGAATTACAATTATCCTAGTGCTTGCTTGACCAAATTACTGATCATCATTAATTGACCAAGTTGACATGCCTAACCAAGTTGACAAGCCTAACCATCACAACTTCCTAGGTGATGATTGTACCCTAAACTTTCTATCCCATATCAAGAGTAAAGAGTAAAGCTTTGTTCTATAGTATTCTTCCAAATAACCTTTCTGATTCCTTATGGGCTGGAGTACTTTTCATTATGGATTCAATTTAGTCAATGATTACTGAATTATTCCATTTTTCATTTCTGTGTATTTTCTTGCATCTTTTGTGGTGTTCTTTCTCCCACTTGCTCACACACACTCACTTCCTATGTCTAAATCTATGTGTACAAGCATCTCATTGCTTTTCAAATTTGTTCATATAAAAAATTTGTATGTTTATGATTGTTAAAGTAATAGCTGTTATACCTATAAAGTCCTCCACATTTTTATCTCCAGTATTATTTTTTTCCCTTTTATTTAGTTCAGTCTTTTGTAAGGTTTATTTTCAAAGAACAAACTTGTGGTTTTGTTTACTGTTTTTTTTTTAATTGGTAAATATTTTATTCTTTCTTATTTATTTTCCTCTATCTAATTTAGTTTAGTTTTTATCATTACTAAACTCTTGACTTAAACTATTAACTCTTACTTTCAGTTTTGTTTTGTAAATAAGTTCATTTAAGTCTATAAATTTACCTTTAATTATTACTGTAGCTGCTTTCTAAGAAGTTTTGATATTTAATAATTTCATTGCCATTTAGTCCTAAATATTTAGTAATTTCCATTTTAAAATCTTGAATTAAGTTAGGAATACATTTCTAAGTTTTTAAAAAAATTTGCAGCTTTTTGTTGATTCCTTATTTAATTGTACTGGATCAGAAAAGGTAGTGTGTATGACATTTTGAAAATACTTGTTGTGGCTATAAGGGAGCCCACTACATAGACAATTTTGGAAATATTTTCTGTCAGTTTTTATCTTCAATTTATTAGTTAGCTTAAATCTTTTTTAACCTTACTAATTTATATCTGCTTGATCTCTATCAGTGTTTGATAAAACTTCTCTTGTTTTGGGGTATTTGCCACTGTCTCCTTTTTTAAAATTATTTTTGGAGAAGTTGTAGGTGTACAGAAAAGTCATATATAAAATATAGAGCTCTCATACACTATCCTTTTATTAACTCCTTGCATTAGTGTGGTATTGTTACAATCAATGAAAGAGATTTTTATAATTGTATTACTAAACTGTAATCCATAATTTACAATAGGGTTCTCTGTTTGCATTGTACAGTCCTATGTTGTTACTAGAATAAAAATTTAAAACAACAATGATGTAGGACTGTACAATGCAAACAGAGAACCCTATTGTTTGTTTTTTTCAATCGTAATATTTTGAGTCCCTTCTTATTTCTTTCTTCATGTATTTTTCAATTATTTTCTTTGTAGTTATGATGGGGTTAAAATTAACAGCCTAAATCTGTAGCCATCTTTTTTATCTGGTGATGTCATAATCTCTTCCTCATTTTTGAAAGAAAATCTTGTTGGATATAAAATTCTTGGTTTATTGCTTTCTTTCAGCACTTTAAACATTTCTTACTACTGTTTTCTTGTCCCCATTCTTTCAGATGAGAAATCAGCACATACTCTTATTGTAATTCCCTTGTATATAACTTGTTGCTTTTCTTTTCAGTTTTCAGGACTCAGTACTTGCTGATTTTACCATGCATTGGGGAGGGAATGAGAGTGGGCATAATAGGGGTATGAGGAGCTTCTTCTATGGTTTTTTAAGCTAAAGTTTTCTTTATTCAGCACTAGCCCAGTTACTGAGGCCCTTTAACTGTTCTCTGTAGTTTTGAGGAAGGGTACCGTCTCTAAAATTCCTCTTCTACTTTTTCCTGAAGTAGTTAGAGCAATGGCTGTTATTGGAGCTGGCCCTGGTGATCTGAATTAGCTTATCAGAAGCAGTGATCAGCAATCAGACTGTACCCCTCCAGTGTTTGGATGACTGTACCAGGAGTTGGGCTGCAGTCCTCTCTGCTTCTGGCCATGAGGCTGTGGGATGGGATAGGGACTGCAGAGAGGGTGAAATTCACCATTATTTACTGCAATTTACCAGGCTCTTTCTACACATTTTCCCTTGGTGCTGCACAATTTTCCACTAGACCTCAGAGTTTCAAAATAGTTGATCGAGACAGTTCCTGCCAGTTCAATGGTTGTTTTGTTGGAAGAAGTGACTACTGGAGCTCCTTCTCTGCCATCTCCCCAAAATCTTCTCCTTTAACTCTGTCAGGTTACTGGAATATATTTTAAGGTTACACTGTTATTTTTTTCATATTTTTTTATAGACTGCTTTTTTTCAGTTATAGGGTATCCTTCTCAGTACTGGTGAAATTCATAATGCTTCCTCTACCCTCTTACTTTCTCTGATAATTTGGAAATAATGGATCATATTAATATATTTTCATAAGCTTTAAGATATTTAATTGTAAAAAAATTTTACAATGTCAAAAGCTATTCATTATTTTTATCCTTCTAACTATAACAAGGTTTTCAATTTTATTATATTTCTTTATAAATTTTTAGCAAAAATTTATCATTTTTTTCTATGAATAGATATAGGTATTGAATATATGGTTACTTTCTTGGTTTACCATTGCTTCTTATATATTATGTCTTTCTGAGTTTACTTTTTTCCCCAGAAGAATTTCCTTTAATGGATCTGTTGGTGAGTAGGTTGGTACTAGGTACCTTTGTCTGTGTATGTTTAAAATATCTTTATTTTGCTTTCAATTTAAATAATAGTTTAACTGGGTATAAAATTATAAGTGGATGGTTATCTTCCCTTAGCACCTTGAAAATATTTTTTTCCTTGGCATCTGTTGCAACTAGTAAGATTCTAAGGTAGGTAATTTGTATTGCCTCTGGTCATTTTTAAGATTCTGAAATATCATTGTAATGTGCCTAAGTCTAAATTTATCTTTATTTATTCAACACTTGTAGAGTACTTTCAACCTAACAGCTCATGCTATTTGTATTTAATTCTGGAAAATTCCCATTAAACGTCTCTTTGTGTCTTTTTACCATTCTTTCTACTCTTTTTTTTTTCTTGAGAATATGTTGGGGCACTGTATTAGTCAGTCAAAGGGTGCTGATGCAAAGTACTGGAAATCTGTTGTTTTTTATGAAGGGATTTATTTGGGGTAAAAGCTTATTGTTACAAGGCCCTTAAGAGGCCAACTCAAGATACCATAAGAGGTACCTTCTCACCCAAAGTCTGTTGCCATGTGTTGAAGCAAGATGGCAGAGGATATCTGCATTCAGCCTTCCTCTTTCTCTCAAGGCTCCCATGGGTCCAACTTCTTCCAATCTCAGCTGTAGGCTGGAGGGTCATTTCTTTGCAGGCTCAGATGCTCTGTTCTCTTCCTGAGGTCAGCTGTAAACTATCAGGCAAATGGCTCATCTCTCTCTAGGAGCCCCAGGTCAAGTTCTTTCCTCTGCCATATCCATGGAGTTCTCTCTATCTCAGTGTATCTTCTCTGTGTATCTACTGAAAGTCTAGTTTATCAGTCCAGCAAGAGGGCAGGGACTTAACCCTGCACACCCTAATGATGTGGTTGAATCAGGGCTCTAATTTTGATTCAATCAAGTATGCATAAGCCTTTGAATTTAAATCAAAGGGTATCAAGCCCAGAGAAACAGACAAATATAATACCTCTCTCTTTTTGGAATTTGTAAATAATATCAAACTGCCACAGGCACTTTCATTGTATTGAATATTCTTTCATAGTTTTTGCCTTTGTATTTCTGTACTGCATTCTGGGTGAATTCCTCCATTTTGATTGCCTTTTCATTAATTCACTCTTTGATTGATCCCAGTCTAATGTTTATCCCATGTATAAGCATCTTTTAATTTTGATAACTATGATTTTAATTTTCAAAGTTTCTATTTTTTTGTAATGATCTATTCTTAATTCATTTCCTACTATTTTAATTCTTATATGCTCTTATTCTTTTTATTCATAATTTTATCTTCATTAGTCTCTGACCATTGTCAACATGCTTATTTAAGGTCTTTGTCAAATTGTTTCATAAAATAAATTTCATCTAGAGTGCATTTATGTTCAAATTGCTGATTTTATTCAAAGATTTTTCTTTGCATTAGATTTATATATGTGGCTTGAAATACTGGATAGGGCTGATTTATTTTTAGTGGGAGATTCTTTATTTTCTTTTCCTTCCTCTCTTCTCTCCATTCCTCCATCGATCAATTCTCTTTTAATACTTTTGCAGTAGATTCCACCTAGAATTTAGAGCTCCAATTCTGGAATGTGGTCTTATAATATTTCAGATTTGTCTCCAATCTCCCAGCTACTTAAAAAAATAACATATAATAGGTTGGCTTACGCAATGGGAATTTATTGGCTCATAGTTTTGAGGTTAGAGAAATCCAAAATTGAGTCGTAATCAAGTCAATGCTTTCTCCCTGAAAATTGTGGCATTCTTGGGGTGGCTGTTGGTGGTCCTTGGGCCCTTGACATTTCTAGCAATTGTTGGCATCTTCTTCTTTCTCTTCAGGGTTCAAATTCTGTGGATATCCGGCTTCTGCTTTTTCATGTGGCTTTGTCTTCCAATATCTGAATTTTATTCTGCTTATAAAGGACTCTAGTAATCCAGATTAAAGCCTAACCTGAATCACTTGGCCATACTTTAACTAAAAAGGACATCTTCAAAAGGTCCTCTTTTCAACCACAGGAATGGATTGAGAACCTGTTTTTCTGGGGTACATAATTCAGCCTATCAGTTTCCTCCAAATTACTATTGGAGAAATGATTGGTTCAGTTTTGGAGCTAGAGGAGGACTTAGTTTCTGGTCAGGAAGTTTGTCTTTTTACCTCCATTTCCTCAAGCTAAAATCCAGGCATCACTTGTCAGAAACTTCTCCAGTTTTTTTACTGTCGGAATGGTGAGTTGGGGAGGTAACAAGACATGCCATATATAGTCCTTCCTCACCAATGAAACATTTTTATTCCTCTTCACACAACAGAAGTCAAATTTCTGCTGTAGAGCCTAATTCTAGACCATTAGCCCACATGATCACTGCTTCAGCCCCTGCCAAGTGTCTTGATTTATGTTCCTTTTCTTGTTCATGAAAATATGGATTGTATCAACTGTCATTTTTACTCCCCTCAACCTGTGTGTGTGTTTGTGTGTGTGTGTGTATTTTAATCCATCATTGGTATATATTTAGAGTGGAAAGGACTTTCTTGAATCCATTGTGCATCTTGAACTGGCAGTCCTGAACAGCCTTTGAGCAAAGGGAGAGAGGTAAAAAATACTTTTGTTGGAGTTGTTATTTAAAAATTTTTAATGGCAATTAGAATAAAATCAACTTGTTTTTTATCACCTTTCATTTCAGTTGCAATTATTGCTCTGAAAAAATCGACTTTGATTACTTTAAAACTAATCTTATTTAGATTTCCTCAATTTTGGAACTACTTGGTTGTGATGTATAATTCATTTCCTGATGCAAGAATACATGGCTATAAGTATTGAAGAGTGTGCTTTTTGGAGGGAAAGGATAACAATGAGACTGGTAATGTTTCAGTGTCAATTGAGATATTAATTTATTAGAGACTTCCTTATTGGAAGCCTTATTAAGATTTTCTGTGGTCTATCCTGGCTAATATGTGTCTCTTGCCTCAGCCAGAGCTTCTGCTTGATTCCCAATTCCTTTTCATTCACCCAATATTTTATTGAGCACCTAATATATCTTAGGTACTGTTCTATGCCCTGCATATTAGACAGAAGACAAAACATATAAAATCTCTGCCCTCTTGGGGCCTACCAACATTCTAGCTTACTTTTTTTTTTTAGATTTATTTATTTATTTACTTCTCTCCCCTTCCCCTCCCCACCCCGGTTGTCTGTTTTCTGTGTCTATTTGCTGTGTCTTCTTCTTTGTCTGCTTCTGTTGTTGTCGTCAGTGACATGGGAATCTGTGTTTCTTTTTGTTGTGTCATCTTGTTGTGTCAGCTCTCCGTGTGTGAGGCACCGTTCCTGGCCAGGCTGCACGTTCTTTCGCGCTGGGCGGCACTCCTTATGGGGCTCACTCCTTGTGTGTGGGGCTCCCCTACACAGGGGACACCCCTGCGTGGCATGGCACTCCTTGCACGCATCAGCACTGCACATGGGCCAGCTCCACATGGGTAAAGGAGGCCCAGGGTTTGAACCGTGGACCTCCCATGTGGTAGACAGACGCCCTATCCACTGGGTCAAGTCTGCCGCCTCTAGCTTACTTTTAATAATAGCTTCGATTGGATAGGGTTTTTATGAATGACTAAATCATTGAAAAAAGTAATAATTCAAGGCTTATTTATTTATGTAAAATATTGGTATAATAAATACAGTTGGGACTTTTAGGATCTACTTTTAGTATTTTAACCCAGGACCTATTTTCAAATGAACTCCACTGAAATTTTCTTGTCACATGTGAGGGAAAACTGACACAATATATACTACCATATTTGTACCTGCTTGTATCTCTATGTTTTCTATAGAAAATCTATACTGTAGAAGCCTATCAGTTATGCTAATGCTATAGTTATAGATTTTAAAATAAAATAAATCCAGGAGAAACTTGATTTGGCTGTAAATCAGCTGTGCCAGTTTTAGAAAACCATGTTCAAGTTTTTTCCAGCTGGAAAATGAAAGTTAAACCAAAGCAATGAAAGAAAAGCATAGTATCAGTTTGAGCCTCAAAATTATATGTTTAAACCTAGTAATCAAAAAAGAGGCCCATTTTTAATGGAGTATAAGATGTGGATTGGAGTTTCATTAATTAGGTGGCTGTGTGAGGAATGATACTTAAAGCAGTTTTAGGGTATTAGTGTTCATTGAATGACTTCTGCTCTGATTTGCTCTGTGATTAATGACGTTTTGAGCAATGAGATTTGGTTAATTTGAGTTCATTATTCAAATATAAGGTCCTAACATATGAAACAATAAACTGAAGGTCAGGAAATGTGGAATCCATTCTAGGCCCATTCCTTACTTTCTATGTAATTTGAATTTCTTTTTGCTTTGTGGAGATATTGTGGATTAATGTTATTGTGATTAAAATGCACTCAACTACAAGGATATAAAGTTTTATGAAAGTGCATGTGAAAAAAAAATGATAATGTCGATAAAAACCAACATTACGTTCACCTGAGAATAGTATTTAGAAATCATAAACAACTTTTAAATGGGAACTTAAATACTATAGATACTTGATTTTAAAATAATAATTTGAAAGTTAAATAGTGATTTCCAGATTTTTAAGCATGTTCTCATTCTAAGCTCACATGATCCTTACAAAAGGTGCCATAAATTAAACCGTCGTGTGAGTTCATGGAATGAGATGATGATCTTTTCTCATAGAGCTTGAGAGAGATTGGACACATTTATCTCATCTTTCAAAGTGGATAACCATTTTAGAATTCCCCACACAGGCAGGAAACCCTGTCATTCTGAACCTTACCTCCCCTCTTCCCACAATTCAGAAATCGCGTATTTACTAGGCAGACAGCGTGGTGTTAGTATTTCCTTAGGCCTTCAATATGCAATTGAGGACACGTGTTCATGTAAATAGCACCTAATTCTTATTGCAGACCACCAGGACAGCAAAAGGGAAGGAATGTAAATAGGCTAAGAGCCTATCAGTCTCTACTGACTATCTTTTGAGGACTTGGATGTAAATCTGATTCTATTGTATCCAAAATATGATTTTTGCTTTTTTATTTTGTGAAATACAGAAACACACTTGTGTTTAAACTTTTTCACAAAGTGAAAGTACATTATCTGGGTCATTTTCTAGTTTTCTACAAGAAGCCAAGATAAGCTGAAAGGCAGGGTGTAGTTGGCATTTACTCTGAACTTATGAGTCATCCACGATTTTGATGATGATACTTCTTATTCCAAGCTTGTCCATTACTGGAAAAGGGACAGTACACAGGTGAGTTGGGTGAATTTCAGTATATTCCTCTGCTTTACTGTAAACATACACACTGGGTACTGACAAACTCATATTTTGTTTACACCAATATACTTTGCCAGTAGCCACAGTGAATTTGCTGCTAACAGAATTCATAAAATAGGGAGGGAAATGTCTCCAGAGCTTGTAAGCAAGTTTTAGGATATGGCCACTGGCAGTATTGGACATCCTAATCTTTGAAATCACGAACTCGAAGGTTTCAGGGTTCAGTTACACTATAAATGTGTGAATCAAGGCAAATGTAAGACAAAGGGAAGTATTGACAGTGGGAGCTGTGAGTACATGGCCCTGCTTAAGGGCATTCCCATTTTAATGATGAAAGCACTGTACTGGACAAACAAAATACTTGTACAGGCGGAATTTCCCTTTCCAGTGTGTAAGGCCTGTTGTTAGGCCAAGTTCATTTTACTATCTAGTTAAAGTTTGGTAGATTCCATTAGATTTGTCAATTTTGTATTAGCCTATAACGTGTTCTAAAGCCGTTACTGAGAAAGAGTCACCTGCACTATCACATTGCCTCATATTTTCTGTTTCTCTTTCACCTCCCATGGCACATGTTCACGCATGCATATACACACAAAGGCATTTCTAGAAGTACAGAAGCCTAAGGCCAGAATTCCATTCACAACAGGTGGGCTTTTGGTTCTCCACACCAGAAGAAGAGCTCCTGTTATTATGTGATGGTAGCTGTTTGTTGTGACTAAATAATGTTAATTTAATTTCATCAGAAAATAATATTTCTGATTTGAATTGCTTTTATTGCCTTTGAGTTTTGTTACTCACATATGTTTATTCCAAAAGTCCCTTCCACAGAGATGGTGGCAGAAGGGACATATTCAGTGCTTAAGATAATTCTAAAATCAGTATACTACTAAAAAACAATTTCACTATAGATCAGTGATATTTTCTAGTTTTCCCTTTATTGGGTGTCTCAGAACTTTTCTCTTTAGTCATATCCCTGTCCAGTGGAAAAACAGAACAAAATGGGATACTTGGATTAATTTTCTCTGGATTCTCTTCTAATTGCATTTGTAAATATTTTAGTAGGACTGAAGTCAACAAACAGAACAATTTATAGAAAATGACTTACAATTAGTCAAGGGTTAAAAGCTACTGAACTAGGAGAACCAGAAGAAGAGATGAAATGCAAATATATATGATAATAAGTAAGTAACATACAGTTAATTTGCTTTAGATTAAAAGCAGTCTTTTCAGATAACTAGGTCATTAATAGGTTACTGAATGATATGCAATGATGTTTTGCAGTTTGTGGGTTAATTGTACAAGCTGCATGGAAGCCATAAGCCATGCTCTGTGCTAACTGGAACAAAAGCTCAGAGAAAAAGAAGGATGCTGCAAGAACTGGAGCTAGCCAGTTTGAACCGGCACTAGTTAGTAATGACAGAAAGAGAAGAGGTGGCACAGCAGAGAGGAGGAGCACTCAGATGGGGAATTACATTCAGCCAATGCCTCATTTCAAAGGTTCACTGTAAAGCTGTTTAGAGGCTCTAATTTGAATGCGTCTTATGAACACGGTGTTCTCACCGTCTCTTATACCTCTTTGACAGAGTCACAGAAATGGCCATTTGTGTTACAGCAGAGTCTTCTGCATTACCCACCCGCCCGGGGGGTTGCCCTTATATTTCTTTTACAGTAGAAGAATGTAACTACTGGTAAAATATTTAGCACCCTTAGTTTTGAACATTTCCTAAGAAAGAATAAAAAGGAAACCTGCTTATAAAGAATTCAGAATAAGATAGTGCCAAGTAAAAGTACTTCTTTTAAATAGTTGAAGCAAATATTACAATCAAAAAAAGCAAATAAAGCTTTACTTCGAAATGATGTCTAATTACAATATTGCAGATGATGCATGAGGGATCTGCCATTTGCTCTAAACCCACAAAGAGAAAGGAAATCAGTTAACCCTCTGTGAGGATTGTAGTTCCAAAAGATTTTAAATAAAGGAACTTAAATTGGCTGATATTATATCATTAAACTGATAAAAATTTACAATACAAAGAGCTATTTTGAAAAATGAAAATGACCTTCAGAAATGAATTAGAGTGGGCAAGAGGATAGATATGGGCTTCTGTTACGTTTCAAACTCATCATTTTCAAATCAGTTCTATCTCATTAATTTTGGGTTTTACTACTACTAGGCAGTTATCCAAAACAGTTTAAAACCTGCTAGATGGTTTCCACTTACAAGTTATCACCAACCTAGATCCCCAAATGAAAATATAGGGATTGGAGACAGAACTGGGGAAACTGTCTAACCTAAGCACTCAGTCATACAGGCATCCTTACAAATTTAAAGGTTCAGCAATTTTAAGGCAGACTTACATGCAGAACAGGAGTACTCTAAATTCAGGTCCATATGAAATAAAAAACCATAGCTAAATTAATATGTTATCTTGGCCTTTCATTTAGTAGAAACCACCCAGGATGAACTCATTATATTACAGTGGTTTTGGAAGTCAAAATGTGATGATACAATAAATTTTAAATTGTTCACAGGTGATTGTGGTCCCAGACAGCCTGGGTGATCCAATAATTTTATTTTAGCCTTTGATTTCAATCTTCCTCCTCCCCAACCCTTGTATTAGAGGAGTTCACAAGAAAATGATACTCTTTTTTATTCTCCCCACTCTTTGGAATATACCCATAGAGCAAAGAGTTGTCCAGAAAGAAGAGGGTGAAACAAAAAGACTAAGTAATCCAAACGTGCTGAGGACTCATTGATACCAATGATTCACCAAATGTTTTATGAAGGCTAGGCATGTGCATTTCAGGCGCTAAGTGCTAATGATATAACCGAGAGGTTTATGAGGCGCCTATAATCTTTGGGGAAATATAAGTACCTGACAACTAAGAATACCGAAGCAGCATTCAATTAAGAAAACTCTTTAAGTGGCAGAGGCAATAAGAGAGTTAGTAAGGGGAAATAGTGGGACAAGTGTATCTGGAGAAAGGGCCATAATTTAAGTTGTTCCATGGAGGAGGGGAAGAGAACTGATTAGGAGAGAGGAATAAATGTGAAAGATTTTTGGAAGATGGGGGAGTGTTCCAAGTTAATAGTAGGGTTCTGAGTTTGAGACTACTGAAAAGTGAATGTGTACAGACAGAGAGGATCCATGTTGAAGAATTTAAACTATATCCACGTAGATAAGGGCTCAAAAATCCAAATGCCTGCAACAGGCCAGTTAAGCTATTTAAGAGAGGCTGTAGAAGCTGGGTGAGATGGTGGTGACTGGTGAAGATGTGTCTTTTCTAAGTGAAAACTATTATTCAACTCCTATTGATCATTCCTGTGGCCAGGGTTTCTTTTTTTGAAGAGAAATTGAATAACTGGACTTTCGTGTGAAATTTCTGGTATTTTAAGACTTGAGCAGATCAAGCAAAATATCCAGAAGCTGATTTCAGCCCATATTTTAGCCACAACTAGTGTAGGAAAATGCGAACCTTGAACATTTTTTAGATAGGCCAGAGATATGGATATTTTAAGAACGTTATTACAATGGCTGCCTATAGGTGGTTTTTAACAGTAAAGACCAGACCTGCAGACTCCAGGAGGCCTCTTTGCCTCTTCCCCGAATAGAAGAAATTATTCCCAGAAATAATCAGCATGACTTGATGATTGGTTAAGTGCCCTGGCATGTGTTTCTTGAAGGTGGTTTCACTAGGTGTACATGTTGTAGAGTAGCTCTTTAATGCTACCACTCTCTATCTTATAAAAATGCCCTTTGTCAGAAATATCTGTACCACCTGCCTTCAGCCACACTTCATTTTGCAATTTCCCAGAAGATTCACCAGTGAAGTATGGGTTTGTTCTTAAAGATATTCTAAGATCTGGGGCATAGTATGAAAACCTTTAACCCCTGGCCTTGTAGTAAAAAAAAAAATGGGGTTGGTTACCAAGTCTCAATTCTGCTACTTCCTGGCCTTATGACCAATGGAAAAATGACACTGCTTCATGACCCTGACAAGCTCTTCCCCATCCCGGGGCCATGGCACATGCTGTTCCCCTCTGTAAAGTGTCTCCCCTCTCATTTACCCAACTCCTTTTCTTGTCCTTAAGATCACAGCTAATGTGTCACTTCTTCAAAGAGGCCTTCCTTGATCTTCCCAGTCAAAGTGGAGCCCCGCATTTAATTCTCTTCTTATTGTACTTACCATAGTTGCAGCTATTAGTTTGTTGGTTTATTGTCCTAACATAGAATTTCTATGAGGGCAAGCATCATGTCTGTTGTATTCATTTCCATATACCCAGCGGCTGAGTAATTATTTATATCTAGAAACTAATTAGTGATTAGTGATTTCAATCATATCCTTTTCTCTGGGTTAATTTTCTTCATTGGTGAAATGATGGGGTCGGAATAGTCTTAAGGTATTTTGCAGTTCTGTTAATAAGTGATTCTACCCTTCCCTAGATGCTAGTGACTCCAATTCAAGATACTATGAATCAGTGCCTTGGGCATTTGAATGCACAAGATATATATATATATATATACACACACATATATATTTAAACTGTGGTTCCACTATATCTTTCACTTAAGTTCTACTTTAAGGAGAATTAAAAAATAAACTCATGGCATTGGAATACCACTTAGTTCGCCTAATGTTGAAGAGAGAGAGATGAAAGATTAAAGAGACAATTAACTCTGGATATTCTAATTAAGTTTTATGTGTAGTAAACATTCATTCTGGATTATGCAGTAAATACACTAAATATCATGAAAACTAGACCCACAATCTAAATATAATTAAAGCATCTGTCACATTTACATTCAAATTGATTGACACCCAAAAAGAAATTTTACTTTAAACAATTTTATTTCATAAGATTTAGATTATAATATTATTCATTTCTTTTCAGTTTAAGAAGGGGTGAGGCAATTATTTCTCCTGGCAGTTAATTTATCAGTTTGAATTATTTAACTTACAAACTGTTGGAAATTTCTCCTCAGTTTTTAGACTTTTAATAATACAGTGTTGCTGAAACATCATCCTTGAGGTCTTTAAATGCTGTCATTGAAAAAAAAATTCCATTTCATTCTACTACTGAGAAAATTGATAGTTTTTGATTAAAACATGATTGTGTTTGCCTTAAATTTAAAAAAATCATATTTTAAAATGGGGTTCCAAGCTTCCTAAACATTTATAATTGAAAGGGGAAGATGAAGGGGTCAAAATAGAAAATAACATATATTAATATTTTACCTATTACAGTTGGTGACTGTAAAGGATTCTTCATGGCATATTTGTTGCTAGAAATATCACCAACATAGTCATAGTACAGTGTTGATTAAAAATCAGACATCAGTTCAACACATACTTTTTGATCTAGGTCCTGTTTAAATGCTGATGATGTAAAGCAAATTAATGAGGCCAGTGATCTGAATTTCTTCCTATTCCAGAGACAAATTTTTCTTTTTATATTTTTAGTATTCTAAACTAATAACTCCAGTAGGGAGAGGAGGAAGTTTGAGCCCTTCAGTGACTGGGAAGCTGGCAGGACTGGAGCTGGGTGGCAGCTTTGCCTATTCATTGCCCACCCTTCCCAACCAAGTTGGCTGTGGTTTAAGACAGGGCTTCAGAGCTAGCAGGGGACCCATTTTCCTGAAGAATGCCCCGTCACACGAACCTGACAAACACCGAGGACACACTGGTGAGAGACTTCAATGGGAGGACACTGGAAGAACCTATGGCTCACCCTCAGCACAACAGATACTAGGCTTAGAGCCAAAATAAATTTGCCATCCCCCCTCCAGAAATGATGCTAGATGAGAAGAGGTATGGTGAGCGATACTTACCTACTTATTTAGACATGCATTCTGACTCCTGTTCTGTGCTAAGTGATGAGGTTACCATTAAAAACTTTGATAGTTTCAAATTGTGGCAAAGGCCAAGAAGGAGATCAGTAGAGTCATACGATGAAAAGTATTACTGGGTCAGGGATGGTCTCCCTAAGGAGATAACATTTACTCCGAGACATGTTAAGATAGGAGCCAGCCAGAACAAAACATTCCAGCAGAAGGGAATAGTGAGTACATAGATCCTAAAACAAGAAAGAGCCTATTTGTTGTTGTTGTTGTTTTAAGGAACTGAAAAGAGGCTGACGTGATGTGCTGCAGTAGTGTGAGTGATGGGCAGGGTAGGCAGGGCACACGTCATATATTAATAATGAATTTAGGTTTGGACATAGTTTTGTAGTATATGTGTGGTTATATGTATTGAGTGTATTATTAAAAATGTAGATGTGATTCTCAGGACAGAAGTTGGAGCTGCAGATAGAGATTTAGGAGGCATCAGAGCATTGATGGTGGAAAATGGGGATAATAAAAGGTACACTGAAGGAGACCTAGAATATGAGCATTTAAAAGAGAAGGTGGAGGGAGGGAGGGAAAGGGCCTGATTATAGTTACTATGCCTACATGTTTATATAATCGATTATTTCAAACACAGGTGTATTTATCCCCTTGGCACAGAGAACAGTGATCCCAGGTGAATGAGAACCCATATGTCCTATCTTCCACCTCCATCAACCATCAATGCTATTTTACAACATACTAAAATTAATATGTAGTTTTATTTAAATGAGCATGATAAGGACAAAAAATGTTAAATTCATTTCTTTCTTATTTTAAGATTAAGTATTCAAATTAAAATGACTTCTTTGGCCAGAATATAACCCCAGACCTCCCAAGAGGAATCAGACACTCCTTTTCTTCTTTCTTTCCTATAGTGATAGTCAAATAGAAAAGTTTAAGATATCCTAAATGTGCTATAATTTATTCTTCATTACTGATCTACAAGGTAGATATAATTATCTTTTTTTTTTTTTTTAAGATTTATTTTTATTTATTTAATTCCCCTCCCCTCCCCCGGTTGTCTGTTTTCTGTGTCTTTTTGCTTCGTCTTGTTTCTTTGTCCGCTTCTGTTGTCGTCAGCAGCACAGGAAGTGTGGGCGGCGCCATTCCTCAGCAGGCTGCACTTTCTTTCGCGCTGGGCGGCTCTCCTTACGGGTGCACTCCTTGCGCGTGGGGCTCCCCTACGCGGGGGACACCCCTGTGTGTCAGGGCACTCCTTGCACGCATCAGCACTGTGCATGGGCCAGCTCCACACGGGTCAAGGAGGCCCGGGGTTTGAACCGCGGGCCTCCCATGTGGTAGACGGACGCCCTAACCACTGGGCCAAAGTCCGTTTCCCAGATATAATTATCTTGATTTAAAAGTTGTAGATAGAAGCTCAGATTGTTTAAGTAACTTTACTGACATCAGTCTTTTAGTTACTAATGATATCAGAATTTGAACCCAGAACTCTTTGGTTGCAAAACCTGAGACCTTTTTTATATAAGGAGCCGAGCCAGGAGCAAACAAGTGTAAAGGGGGACATGCTCAAAACTATAAAATACCAAACAGATCAAGTAGGATGAAGACTGAAAAGTAGTCTTGGCATTTGGCCCTTGGTGACCGTGGAAGCTAGATCAAAATAGATTGATAACTGAAAGTGAACCACTCACTCTTGATGAAGAGTGACTTAAAGAATTACGTAAAGAAGGATGTGGTCATGAGCTCAGGTGGTAGAGAAAAGAGAGGACTTTCTTTCCCTGTTATAGAGAAATCCTCTATGGGCTCTTTCCATAGTAGGGTGCCTTTTAACATAATGGCTGGATCTGGTTTACAGTCTGTCACAAGTGTTCTAAGATGCTTTTCATTGAAAAACCAGAAGGAAACAACAAGAACAAAAATCATAGAATATTGGAGTTCTGTGGTAAGGAACTTCAGCTGTCATTTAGTCCAGCCTTCTCATTTTAAAATAAATTGTGTGTTGCATTGACTGTTTGAAAGACAGTTAGTACACAGTTCTCTGATACGGAGTTTCTTTGACAAAAGAGTGATGCCTTTATTCAAGTTTAATTAATCATTTCCTGAATAGTCAGAGCTGCAGATAGAGATTTAAGAGGCATCAGAGCTTTGATGGTAGAAAATGGGCATAATAAATGGCACACTGAAGGAGACTGAGAACACAAACTTTGTACAATGCTTGGATCAATATCCCTATCAACATCTTAACAATTGAAGGTCTCTGAATGTAGAACTAGTGAAATATTTATTAAAGAGTGGTCTTCTTTTCAATGAAAAAATGTAGTAATGAGTAGATAAAGTTTCATGTTTCATTTAACAGTCATATGTTTTTTTCCTGGATCAAAATGAACATCTTACCCTTCTCACTTTAAAAATATAATGGTGTATAATAAGGTAATGACACCATGGGGGGTTATAGTGACTGAGAAGAAAGTAGTCCAGGTAAGAGATAATCATGGAAAGGGCCAGGGGATGGGTAATCAAGAGGTATTTAAACAAGAAGAGCTGATAGGATTTAAGAACCAATTGTGCCAGTTAGAGATGAAAAAGTTATGAAGGACTTGCATAACTAGATAGATGGCAGTGCCATTGGCTTTAGATGGAGAGTATAGAAATTTCAATTTGGGGAATAGTTATGTTTGAGTATTTATCTCTGCTTAGATCATAATCAGTTTTTAAATAATATCTTTCTGTTATCCATAGCTCTCTTTCTTCCTATGGCTGATATGGCTTAATGGAATATAACAATTAATGCTGAATATTTAATTTTAGTGCCATCAAAAGAGATAAACCCCACTCTTCTTTCCAATTTTCTAAAGCAAAAATTAAATACTTTGTAAAGTTTGTGGTTAAGACATATAGAAACATAGGAAAAAGGGAAGCCAATGTGTGACCTAGGCGGTGATACAGCATCTGCTCATCTTCACGTGCAGATGGCCCACCCTTCCCAAGGAGGAAACATTTCTTCTGCTCCTGATATCTCCCATAGAGCCCATCTCAGGGCTAGGTTTTCTCTGCCTACTGCATAAGAAATTATTTAATTGGATTGTAGAGATATAATAAGACTGCTAGTTTTCTAACACTAAATTGGGGAAAAATTGGAATTATGGATTATTGTTAAAGTGAGACAAAGTAATTTCTGAAGAAGTTTGGTCCTCTTGCTTTATTGAGGAAAGAATGGAAAAGATTCTATAATTACTGAGTCCTGGAAAATAGACAGTATAATTTTAAACATTCCCTTATGAATCCTGCCTAGGTTTAAATTTCATATCATCTGATCATTACATATCACATTATTTAAAGAGTTTAGTGACTAAAATTTTATTTTATTCTTCTCACTGATTACTTGTAAAAATTAGCATTTGACTTAAGTTAATGCAATTCTGTTTTATTAGAAGCCAGAGTTATTGATACATAGTTAATAGTTTTTTAAAGCAAATGTCGTTTAATAGAGCAGACAATCAAATTAAGAAGTCTCTGATTCAAATTTAATTTCTAAATTGTGGATTTGTAAATATTCCCAATTGAGTTGGTATTTTGTACAACAAATAATTATTCAACAAACATTTATTAATTTTTTCTAGAAACCAGCCAATGTGCCAAGTGTTAGGGATATACATCAGTAACTAATACACACTTCCTGCCAACAAGGTATTTATAATCTCAACTGAGAATTCATTGAATCTAAGCCACATGGAGTTTGAGTTATTTTTAAGAATATAAATTATGCTGTTTACAAAGCTATCTAAATTTAGCCAGGTAATGGGTAAATTGCTGTAATACTCTCACGCACATCAGTGGCAATATTGAAAAACCTGTTATCTGTATTTATACAGGATTGAAATTTCTACATAGAATTAAAGTTAATGAATATCAGACCTGTTTTTAATGACGTTATTCTAGAATGTTTTCTTTCCAGATGATGATTGAGAAGCTAATAAAAAATGGTGCTAGGTACCAAAGCAGTAACAGAAAAAAAATAATGAATATTTTACATGAGGCTCTGAAAATTCTGTTATACTAAGGATTGATATTTGTCCATAGATAACAATGAACTTTTAAAAATTATCTCTCTGTAGTACTGGCTATCACTTTTGCCAAGATAATGCCTCCATTTCTAATCTCTCTTGACAGTTGCTGCCACCTCCATCTCATCTGTTTTCTTTCAGCCCTTCTTTTGCTTTCTGCCACTTCTGCAGAGGTGCTTCACCTTCACTGAAAACAACTGACCTTTTATGGACATCAGTAGGCAGTTGGCATGTTCTTTTTCTTCTGGTCAATCATGACATACCATTTATCTTTGAGCCCTTTTAATTTTCATTGCTACTGCTATTCAGTGGTAGTGCATTTATGCTAAAACTCATTTCTTCTGGGAATGGGACTGTGAGAAAGATTGGCATGTGTGGAAGGCTGGAATATTTGGAGTTTTGGGGAGTTTCTGGATATTTGAGTTGCTGGAAGGCTTAGGTATCTACAAGGTATGTAATCTGATCAAAGTGCAGTTCAGCTTCCAGAAGGCCTAGTGTTACTCAAAATATTATTTTATGACCTAGGAGAATGCATGTTTTTATATCTGTCTATCTATTTATCTAAAGGTGAAGAGGTTAACTCTAAATAGCACATAGCACAGGCAGAGATTTGAGAGTTAATTAACATCTATCTTGTAGATAAGCAGGTAGTTTAATTAAATTTTCTCCTTTGGGAACTGAACTCAGGTGAACTATCTATATAGATAATGAGTGGAAAATGCCCAAATCTCACCTCACATTTTTGCCATTTAGATACATGGGCAAACTTTTATGTTCTCTCAGTTTGTTTCATATTGATTTGTTTTGTTTTCTTATACACAACACTCTTTTATTTCCTGTGTACTGCTGAATTGTCTGTATCAGAAAATTTTTCATTATTTTTCTTTTTGTTGTAAGTGGTATCCATTTTATCAATACATGAATATAAATTTTAGCATTAACCTAAAATAAATTGAAAAGCAATTTAATGAAATGTATTTGTTTAAAAGAACAAATCTTTTGAATCTTCAGTGAAAATCATTAATTAACTTTGACCAAGTATATGGAAATACTGGTATTAATAGAAATATTCTTGAAAGCCATATGGCAAATCTCAATTCTGTCTCCACATTCAAAGAATTAATGACAACCATGCCTCGGTTTCAGCAGTTTTATGAAATAGCACATAAGCAGCAGAAAATGGCAAAAAAGAAGTAAGCTGGGATCAAATAAGTCAATAGAGCTCTGCCATTGTGTAGCTGTGAAACTTTTTAGTTTCTTTTTCCTAAGCTATCACACAGGGATAATAACCTCATAGGACTACTGTAGGATTAAAATGAAATAAATTTCTCTATAGGAACCATAGAAAACCTACTACTCAGGAGGAATCCTGTAAATACTGGATTACTTACCTCCCTATGTATATGTCAAAACATTGCTCAATGTACCCACAATGATAAAAATTTTAGGACAATTCTGGGATTCATATGCTCACTTCTGCAATTCCAGGAATACTAAATCTTCTTGGAGGAGCTATTTCATTTTTACTACCATCAGTTTTTTTTTTTTAACTGGCGTATTCAGATAATGTAGACTCTTGGCAGTTAAGAAACATAATGATGTTTCTACTCTAAAGCAGTCATACAAAATGAAACACAATTCAAACTCCTCAAAATCTGAGAAACTCAGAAAATTTATATCACAGAATCCTATATTTCTTTAAAATATGTTTTTTATTTAGCACCACTTTACTTGCCAGTTGGAAATAAATGGAGTCTTCAGTTGCTAGCTGCTTATCTACGTATCCAATTTTATGTGAATAATTTTACTGATTTGATCAAACTACCCACAATTACTTTATGACAGGCACTGTCCTTAGGATTCACATTTATTAGTACTTTTAATCTTAATAACAATCCTATGAGGTAGGTACTATAATTATCATCTTCATTTTGCAGAAAAGAGAAGAGAGCCACAGAGAGTTTAAGTATTATAATTTTACCAGGTTCATACAACTAGTAAATAATGGAGCCAGGAATAAAAGCGTTCTGGCTCTAGAGCTCATGATCTTAATTATAATACCATATTGTTATATTGCTTTGTTTTGTTTTGTTTTTTAAGTGACAAGGGGATTTGAAAGGCTGAGATTCACAGAGCCCTTCATGTCTAAAGAATAAATGTTTTTAGCAGGTTCTCATGACCTAGACATCTGATGGCACTGAGTGAAATCTGCATTTGTTGTTTCGATTTCTTACAACCATTTTATAAATTGGAGATGGTAAAATATGCTAGACTAAACTATACAATTCTAATACTCAGTCATTCCATCATACACCGAGCCTTGCTTGTAGAATGCACAGCCTAGCTTCTTCAGATGAGTGATGCAGTAAAATCTGGGCACACCCACTTGCATTTTTGATTTAATTAAAATGTCTATTCTTAGCTTTTATTTTCATTGTAGATTTATGATGTCTGACATATGGTACTAAACTTTCCAAGTTTTTTATGGACAAGTGATTAAGTCCTTCAGTTCTTGTGGGCTAGCTAATTAAATTGTAAACTGCTGAAGCAACTCAGACAGGCTCCATCCCTGATCACATGTGTCCCTTTTTTTCCAGAAGGGCACATTCTGGATGCTTCTACATATATCATACTTCATTTATTTCAGCTATACTTTCTAAGTAATGCATATCCTTTACCAGAATTGATACAGTCGTGTTACATTCCAGATATACAGCTGTTGCTCTCAAACTTTCAGATGTACCTATTTTGCTACTAATAAATCTAATGATATCTGTTCCGTGAACTTATAGATAAAGCCAGGCCAGTTCCGCAACTCTTGAAGAATAACAATTCAAGTGAAAGTTAAAAAAATTTATAGGGAAACGGACTTTGGCCCAGTGGTTAGGGCGTCCGTCTACCATATGGGAGGTCCGCGGTTCAAACCCCGGGCCTCCTTGACCCGTGTGGAGCTGGCCATGCGCAGTGCTGATGCGCGCAAGGAGTGCCTTGCCACGCAAGGGTGTCCCCCGCGTGGGGGAGCCCCACGCGCAAGGAGTGCGCCCGTGAGGAAAGCCGCCCAGCGTGAAAAGAAAGTGCAGCCTGCCCAGGAATGGCGCCGCCCACACTTCCCGTGCCGCTGACGACAACAGAAGCGGACAAAGAAACAAGACGCAGCAAATAGACACCAAGAACAGACAACCAGGGAAGGGGGGGAATTAAATAAATAAATCTTTAAAAAAAAAAATTTATATATAAAAAATTTACCTCTTTTATTTAATTCAGAGTAAAAATATGAATTGAACACTATGATAATAATGTGTGCTTTTTCTTTGTAATAATTGTTCTAGCTTATTATTTGCATAATTCCAAAGGGAAAATGACCCAAAGAATAACATGAGAAAGAATATCACAATAGTTGTAGGAAATTGATTTATTTTATTTCCTAAAAGTCTAAATAAAATATTTTAAAAAACTTCTTTCTTTAAAGACCTGTAGAAATGTATGTAATGTGCTTTAATTGTGAGTCAAATTTCTGCTATTCTTATTTAACTATGCAAATAACTGACATAATAATTACCAATAATTATTAGAAAGTACTTTTTATAATTAAAGAAATATTAAGGTAACTCAGTATTGTTAAAGTAGATTTTTAAAATAAAATTTTATTGAAGTCTATCATTCATACATGAACACGTATCAACAATTGTATAATAAAATTTGTGAACTTAAAATAACAGAATATACTAGATGTCCATGTGTTATGTAAAACATCGGGCTTGTTTTCCCAGCCTCTTTTTTTTTTTTAACCTTTCCTACTTGATAAAGACGAAAAGCCTGTAGTGGGGAGAGGATTAAAGAAAAAGTCTATGAATAAAGCAACTTTCATAATGCCTTGACTTGTATATATGTTGGATCAATGTGGATTAGCAGTATATACTCTATTATAGATAAGAATATATTAGTGCTAATTTGCTTTTTTTTACAAACAGAAAAGGATATGAAAAGGCAGAACTAGTGAGTTACTAATTCCCTCTGTTTAGGCATACCATGTTATAAAACTAAGACACAAGGAGAGCATGTTCTATGTGAGCAGGTGAAAATGTGAAATTGTGAACAAAATCATTAAAACTTATTAAAACAAATCAATTCATGAGAAATGTAACTATATTTCAACATTTTTACCTTTCTTTCCAAATTGTAAATACTTGCCCAAATTATAAATATAATACAGTTGACATAAACTTATAATAAAAGTCTAAAGATTATGTACATTTGAGATACTGGCTATATTTTTAATTTTCTTCAATCATTTGTATAATTCCATTTAGGCCAAAGTCTAGAGTTTAGTGGTGATTTTTATATTTCCATAGATTACGTTAGGGCACAGAAACAAGTATATTCTTCATATGATATGCGATCGTCTTATCTACTACAGTATTTATTCAATAATAGTTCTGTGACATAGAAAGTAGCATAATTAGAATAATTCATGCCACATGCTGGTAGCTCCTTGTTTCCGTTTCTTCCCAATTCAAAAGCAAACACACCAGAAACATAGTAACATAGTGTTCCTTGTTTTCTATCTGAAAACAATGTAACTCCCTATTTTATGTTCCAAAAATCTATGTATTTGAGTCTCTATACTTCTTGACTGCTGCCCAAAGCACAGAGACTATATACATTTATTCATATTACTAGGCCTTCCCCAAATAACCCACAACCTAAAACAATTATTTAAAATAATAGGAGTTTGCCTCTGGAATCAGGCCTGTGGCAGGCACATAGCAAATATTTGTTGACTGACTGAATGATTAAACAAAGGAATGAAAAAAGTAATTCTGAGGGAAAAAAGCTCTTGTATCCAAATGCTTTCCTTCTCTTACTATTTTTTTAAATAGATTCCTTCAATACTTTTGTATTTGACAAAGCATACTAACGAAAGCAATTGTACAATAAAAGTAGTCTTTGATGTCTTCTCTGTCAATTCTCCATTGGATACAATAGATGAGAATGCGATTTTGTAGTAAGAAATACAGGCATACATAGAAGGGAAAGGAAAACTCTTAAAAATTGAAAACAAACAATCATATATTTGAAGTAAAATGTGAAGGAATAACAAATTTTTATTTATGAGAAATGTTTATCACTGCACTTAGAACACATTGACTTCTTTTACATCGTCCTGCAGAAAATGTGAAAAATTTTGGAAAATCTGCACGGTAAGGTTAGATTATGGCCTTTGAGTTAATAAACACTATGGCTAAGTCTGTGTAGAATTTTATTAATATTGCCCAGTTTTTCTTAAATTCTACTCAATAAGATTTCCTTTTCAGTTTATATTCATGCTTATTTTAAGTCCAAGGACTTCCATGGTTAGTTGAGCTGAAATATTCTAAACTCATGATTTATGAAGCAATAAAAGGCAATTCCCTATTATATATTTCAAATAAACTTGTCACAATTTTGAAGTGACTATACACTATACAGTTTGGATTGTACTGATTATACAGCAGATTCTGGCCGTGTATCCACTGCCAAAATGAAATGGAAAAATGAACATGATTTTATTCCGGTCAGTTATTGGACAACAATAAAATTGTCCATAATCTGAGTTTTCTGAGTTATGATCAAGTTCCCTCAGGAAAGTAGTGAGATAGAAATCGCGGTGTAGCTCAGTCTGTGTGAAGAACTGAATTTTGTCCACTCCAGATCTAGAGAATTTTATTTGCAGAATTCCTAAACTTTGTCTTCAAAGAACAAATAAATATGATTTTGAAAATCTAAGTCTACATGTAAACATGCTGTCAAACTTTGTAGTATCCAAATGATCTTGATAGTTCAGCTGTAACCTATGTTTTTGTATTTAAATATATATGTTTATTTAAAAAAAATATATATATATATATATAACTTTCTAGCCTTTGTACTCCTTCTTTCTTCAAATGAAATAAGGATTTAATGTGAATCTGTAGAAATAGAAAGTATATGGCTTAAGCAACTTTTTGGGTCTGTAATTGTAGTATTTAAGTATTGTAAGCAGTTAAGAGCAAAGGCTTTGAAGTTGACAGACTTGCTCAAGTCCTGGGTCTGCCATAGGTCTGCCTATGACCTTGGGAAATTAATTTATTTTTCTTAAACCTTAGTTTCCTCATGTGTAAAATGGAGGCAGTGATCAGAAGTAGGGACAAAGATATACTAAAAACAGGGTATATACAGAATGTGCTCTTTGAAAACTGTAAATACGTTGATTGGATTGTTTGTACTGGATTTTCACCATGCCAACTGTAAAACAATAATAATTATAAAAACCTGTTCAGACTGGTTTCTGGCATTCAGTAGTTGCTAAAAACTACTGTATTGCCTAAGACACCTCCCAAACACATCTACTACCTTCAGAGACATATTCAGTTTAGCATTTAAGGGTCATCTTTTTGATTCTGCACATTTTATATAATAGTGGCTCAAGTGAAAAATATAGGAAGTTGGGATTTGTTTGAAGTTAAAACAAAAGGAAGAAATTCTTGAAAGTGAGTATATTAGATATTACATTCCCTCACATGAAAATCACAAGAGGGTTAGCCAAATATTTAGTGTTCTAGCCAATATAAAGAAAAATGAATAGCAGTGTGAAATCAGTGTAAATAGTTATAATATTAAGTAAGATGTTATTAATAATACTGAAAGTTAGGATCCAGTATCAACAGACTACTTCCCAAAAGTTAAATATTCTCTGAAGAGATTGAGTAGAAACTCCAGTGAAAAAGATGTTAGCCCAGGAGAAAGATGATAGTAAACCTGCTATGTGATCACAAGCCAATGAAAGGAAGGATACATGAAATTACATATGGCTTTATTCCAAGAGTTTTGTTTGTAGGAACATGTTCCAGGCAATCTCTGTTGAGCATAGTTAAGCCTTTCCTTAAAGTTACTTTTCCATTTCTGGCTTCCATCTATTGAATAAAGAATTGAAGATTAGCACTAAATTTTATTGATGTGTTTTATGTTTAATATTTTGATAAAGGACTTCAGATAGTGTTAAATGTCTCTTCAAATAAATACTTAAAAGTTGCAAAATAATGCTGATAAAAAGTTAAAAAAAAAAAAAAAGCCAGGGAGGTTATCAACACAGAATGCATTAGTGTCAGGGAAATGTCATTCCACTTGTGAATACTATGATCATTGGCAATGTAACATTGGCCAGGGAATAGCCTCATGCAAAGGTTTCTTTGTTTTTAGAATCAGATTAAAGTTATACACCATTTTCTACTGAATGGGATTTTGTAGACACAAATGATTTACAAATAGCAAAGATAATTTAGAGCTCATATATTGTAACTTTTATTGAACTTAAGATATCTTTCCTTATTATTAAAACTAATGTTTACAATAGCTTGCTTATCAGCTGACTTTGAAAGGTGAGAATATAAAAATTTCTTGTGGTCAAGAGAACCCAAGTGGATTAGAAAATGTGACCTATAAAAATTCACAAAAGAGTAATAGTTATATGGATAATTTAGATATAAATCCTCATTAGTTAAGCTCAAAACAACAACATGATAATATATTTTCATTAAAGAAAAGTATAGAATAACAATAAAATGATTCAAGAAGTATTAAACACCTACTAGATTTCTCCTTCAAGCCAAGATGAAATAACAGGAACCAGATTTACCCTCCCACCTGAATCAACCGAAAAAAAATGGAAAAACATATGAAACAATAGTTTTCAAGACACTAGACATAAAGCAATGAAGGAAAGGGATCCCCAAGCAATGAAAAACAAGCAAGGTAATCCCAACAATTGCCATGGAATACTGACTTAGAAGATTTTCCATGCTGTGGCATATGGAGGAGGAACCCTGCTCTTACCCAACAGATTCACAGAGTTGAGGAAACAGAGAGTCTAAGGAGACCAAGGGAGCTAGAATTTGTAGGACAGAGTACTGAAGAAGAGATAACTGCACAGAGAACTCTGGAGATCTGCAGAGGGTCCCCCATATTCAGCAGAGTACTGATTAGCCCATGCATGTGAGAAAACCCATAATCAGAGAACCACCTGAAAGGGTAAAAGAGAACAATGTACTGGTCTCACACAAGGCCAAGATTAGTGCCTCCTCCTACCAGTTATACTGAAAAACCTCAAGATTCACAAGCAATTGGGTAGAGTACACAGAATACTCTTGCCTCAGCAGTGGGGAATAATTAGGCCTAGACTAAGCACTGCTCTAGTCCCAATAGTCCTGTCTAACAAATCTTAACAGTGATAATTGGAAAAGATCAAACTGCTTCTCAGCACATCACAGGACAAAGCTTAGAAATATTTATAGGAATACAAATACCCAGTTCACAAAGGGGTAAAATACATAATGTCTGATATTCAGTAACATTACCAGACATGTAAAAAAGCAAGAACATGTGACCCATATTTAGGTGGTAAGTCAGTAAATCAAAACTAACCCAAAACTGGCACAGATATTAGAATAGGCACACTAATTAAACCATTAAAACAATTATTATAGATGAATTCTGTGTGTTCAAAGGTAAAGTAGATATGTGGAAGATATAACAAAGAATCAAACTTTTAGAAATGGACACTACAATATATAAAATGAAAAATACACTGGCTGGGATTAACAGCAGATTAGAAAATTGCATAATTAAAAATCAGTGAGCTTGGAGAATGAATAATATAGACTATCCAAAATGAAAGTCAAAGAGAAGAAACAAAATAAATCAACAGCATCAGTAAGGTATGTGTGGGGGATGTAAATTAAGAGCCTAGTATATGTGTAATTAGGGTACCCAAAGGAAAAAAGAGTGTGTCTTTTAGATAACATATAACTGAATCTCATTTTTAAATTCAATTTGACATTCTCTGCCTTTTAAGTAGTGTATTTAGACCACTTGCATTTAACATTATTTTGTATGCCAAGGTTTAAGTATGTCATCTTATCATTTGTTTTTTTATTTATCCCATCAATTCTTTTTCACCATTTTTCCTCTTCATTAGCCTTCTTTTGGATTGAGTATTTTTATGACTCCACTTACCTCCCTTGTGAACTATTATTTATAATGCTATTTTTTAAATCATTTTAATGGTTTGTGTTCTTAAGAATGCTGTCTATAATATAGATAGAAGGAAATGAAAGGAAAAACAGTAAGAATATAGCAGACTTACAAAAACACTCTCAAACAACTTTACTAATTGATATTTATAGAACACTCTACCCAAACACAGTGGAACATACATTCTTATCAAGTGAACATGTAGCATAGACCAATGAATTCAACATGATTCAAATCATGCAGAATATGTCTTGACCACAATAGAATTAAATTAGAAATCAACAATAGAAAGGTCTCGGGAAGATCCCCAAATATTTGGAAACTAGTTAACAAACTTCCAAATAATCAATTAATTGGTCAAAGAAGAAATCAGAAGGGAAATTTGAAAATATTTTGAACTAAATGAAAATGAAGATACAACAGATCAAAGTTTGTGGGATGCTACTAAAGCAGTAGTGGGAGGAAATTTATAGAACTAAATGCCTCTATTATGAAATATCAAACTGTGACCTCAGAAAAATAAGAAAAAAATCAATCTTAAAATAATAGTGGAGAGGGAAAGAGCAAAACAGTAGAAAGTATCAAGAAAATCAAGATCTGATTCTTTGAGGTCAATAAAATTATAAACTTCTAGCCAGAATAATCAAGTAAAAGAGAGGGTGGAATAAATTATTACCAATATGGGGAAAGAGAGGGTGACATTACTATAGATTCTACAGATAGTAAAAGAATAATAAGGTAAAATTATTAACAAATTTATATCAACAAATTTGCCAATTTAGTAAAACAAATTCCTTAAAAGACACAACAACCAAAACTTGTTCAAGAAGAAGAAGAAGAAATAGCTGACTTGTATTGCTCTATGTCAACTAAAATATTTAATTTGTAGTTAAAAAAAATTTGCCCCACTAGGAAAACTCCAGTCCCAGATGGTTTTGCTGGTGAATTATATAAAATATTTAAGGAAAAATTACCAATTCAACACAAAATTTTCTGGAAATTGAAAAGGAGGAAATACTTCCCAACTCTTTCTATAAGACCAGCATTACCCTGATGCCAAAATGAAAAAAAAAAAAAAAAAAACACAAGAAAAAAAAAAACTACCAACTAATGTCCCTCATGAACATAGATGAAAACATTCTTAACAAAACTTTAGAAAAAACAAGAGGATGATGCACATGACCAAGTGATGGTTATGTCAAGAAGACAATGTTGGTTTAACATTTTAAAAAAATCAACCAATGTAATTTACCATATTAACAAAATTAAAAAAAGAAAAAAGGAATGGTATTTACAATAGAGAAATTACATTTGACCAAATCCAAGATCCATTCCTGGCAAAAATTACAATCAAAATAGGAATAGATATATAATGTCCAGCACCTGTCCCTGCAATATAATTTAGGACAACTGCAATTCCCAAAAATGCCCCACATCAAGTTTCTACTTCCCTCAGTAACTACCGTGGCCACTTTCTCCCTATCAATGCTACAATTTCTTCCATTACTAGTACAATAGTTCTATAGTAGAATACCAGTAAGTCCACTCTAATCCATATTTTATTCCTCTATCCTGTGCACCCTGGGTTGGTGATGTCCACCCCACCTCTATATCAAGAGGAGGTTTAGATCCCACATTGTTAATGGATGTGATTCTCCTGCTTACAGTTGTAGGCACTCTCAGTTCCCTGATGTGGTGGTTGACATATCCTGCCATAACCCACTGAATGGACTCTGGGAGCATGTAAACTACAATGTAAGCTATTATCCATATGCGGTGCAGCAGTGCTCCAAAATGTATTCACCAAATGCAATGAATGTGCCACAATGATGAAAGAGGTTGTTGATGTGGGAGGAATGGGGTGGAGTGGGTGTGGAGTATATGGGAACTTCTTGTATTTTTTTAAAAAATTTATTTATTTATTTAATTCCCCCTCTCCCGGTTGTCTGTTTTTGTGTCCATTTGCTGCGTCTTGTTTCTTTGTCCGCTTCTGTTGTCGTCAGCGGCACGGGAAGTGTGGGCGGCGCCATTCCTGGGCAGGCTGCACTTTCTTTCGCGCTGGGCGGCTCTCTTTACGGGTACACTCCTTGTGCGTGGGGCTCCCCTACGCAGGGGACACCCCTGCGTGGCAGGGCACTCCTTGCGCGCATCAGCACTGCGCATGGGCCAGCTCCACACGGGTCAGGGAGGCCCGGAGTTTGAACTGCGGACCTCCCATGTGGTAAAAGGACGCCCTAACCACTGGGCGTATTTTTTAATGTAATATTTTCTGAGATCTATATAGCTTCAAAAAAAGTACAAATAAATAAATAAATAACATTATTGGGGAAAAAATAGAAATAGAAGGGTACTTTCTCAACTTGACAAAGAGCATCTACAGAAAAACATATAGCTCACATCATACTTAATGATGAAAAAGTGAACTCCCTCTAAGATCAGAAATAAGACAAGGCTCTTCTTCATTCTTACCACCTCTATTCAGTATTGTACTGCAGCACCTAGCAATACCACCGGAGAAGAAAAATAAAACCATTCCGATTGGAAAGAAAAAAGTAAAAGTCTATGTAGAAAATACAATATTACCTTTAAAAGAGCTACTCAAACTAATAAGTGAGTCCTGTACATTTTCGGGATATGAGATCGAGATACAAAGTCAATTGTATTTCTGTATTCCAGCAATGGACACTCACAACCTTAAACTCAATAATATATCAATTAGAATAATATGAAAATATAAAATACTTAGAGAATAAATCCAAAAAAATAGATATGAAGAACCCATACACTGACAATTGTAAATTAATGCTGAGAAAAATTAGAAAATACCTTAGTAAATGGAAAGATAAAATGTATTTACAAGATGCGTATTTACAAGATCTTTACAAGATGCAAGAGTTTAGGTATTCTCCCTAAACTGGGATTCAATACAATCCCAGTAAAAATCCCAGCAAGATTGTGTGTGTGGTTATTGACTACCTCGTTTTAAAATTCATATAGTAAAGCATAGGACTTATAATAAAACAACTTTGAAAAAGGAGAAAAAAATGGAGCCTAAGTACCTATTTCAAGAATACAATATTCCAGATGCAATGACATTGGTATAAATACAGACAAATAGATCAATAGAACAGTAAAAATTAGAGTGCCAAGAGACCAACCCCACATAGGCAAATATGCAAAGGCAGTTCTGTGGTGAGAGGTCTTTTCAATCAATGGTGCTGGAAAATTAGCTATCCATTTTAAAAGAAAAACAAACTTTAAAACATAGTTTGTGCTTTGGTCACACTAACTCCAAAGGGATCAGAAACCTAATTTTAAACCTAAAACTATAAAACTTCTAGGAAAAACCATATGAGGAAACCTTCATGAATTTGGTGTTAAAGTTTTCTTATCTATGACCCCAGAAATATGATCCATAAAAGGTTAAAAAATGTATGACCTAATCCATAATTGGCTTTCATCAAAGTTAAAAAGGTTATACATGAAAAAGACATGGCTTAGAGAACAAGAAGAAAAGTCACAAATTGAGAGAAAATATTTACACATTATATATCTGATTAAAGCCTTGTAGAAAGAACTCTCAAAACTCAATAATAAGAAAACAAACTACACAGTTTTTAAAATAGAAAATAGACATTTCTCCAAAGACAAGATATGGATGGCAAATAAACATGTAAAAACATGTTCGACATAATGAGTGATTAGGAAAATGCAAATTAAAGCCACAATGAGAAACTGCTACAAGCCTATTAGAATAGCTAAAATTTTAAAAACTAACTATGCCAAGTTTTAGTGAGTATGTGAAGCAAGTGGCATTCTCATATATTGCTGGTGAAAATGTAAAATGTTGTAATTACTTTGGAAAATAATTTATTAATTTCTTAAAATATTTAACTCACACTTATATAATCCATCCATTCCACTCTGAGGTATTTACTTGAGGGAAGCATGTGTCCACACAAACACGTGCACCAAATTATTCATAAACAATTAATTTGTAATAGTCTAAAACTGGAAAAAAACTAATTGGTCACCAATAGGAAAATGGGTACTTAAATTGTAGTTTATGTATACAAAGAAATATTACTAAGCTGTAAACTATTGATACATTATTTTATAAATCTCAAATTAATTATGCTGAGGGAAATAAACCAGATAAAAAGAGTGCACATTATTACATTTTTATAAAATTCTAATAAATACAAATAATTATAGTGACAGAAAACAGATCAGTGATTACTGGGGAATGGGGAGCTAGGTAGTAGTGCAGGGAGATACCATAAAGGACATCAGGAATTTTGAGGGTGTATGTGCTCATTACTTGGTTGTGATGATATTTACATGAGTGTGTAGATATGCTAAATTTCATTAGTGTGTACTCTTTGAATGTGTTCCATTTATTATCTGTCAGTCATACCTCAATAAAACTTGTTTAAAATCAACTCCTATGCTCAAACCCATGATAAGTTCTGTATAGAATAGTGATTACATACTATGTTTTTTTTAAAAAAAATGTATTCAAAGTAATTATAATAGAGAATACAATCAATTTGTGGCCTTTAAGGAATTTACAGTTTTCCAAGAGATTAAGACTGGTTTTATCTGAGAGAATTATTAATAAACTTCTATTTTAAAAATTCAGAAGAGGGAAAGTTTGTTTTTAGGTAAAAGAAACAGGCATGTGCTCATGACAGAATTGACATTTCAACTGTACCTTGAGAAATGTTCATAATTTCAGCAGGGAAAGATGAGAAGTTCTCAGTGGAAGGGGAAGGGAAGAACAAAGGCAAGGGGTTGAGAGATGATGGGGAATGTTTAGAGATTAGCAGTCAAAGCAGGTTGAGTAGAACATTTGGTACTGGTCAAGGAGGCCTCATTGAGGAGGTGACATTTGAGTAAAGGCTTTCCAAAGGCAGTGGAAATAAAGTCCAAGGATTGTGGGATTCATAGAATTTGAAGTTTTAAATTTATGATTCCTGCTTTGTCAATATGTTACTTCCTGGTAAGAGGATGCAGATAATGGTAAAGTTAGAACATTTGGGTTTTTTTTCTCCTCTCCCCTTAGCTTTAATTTAAACTAATGTTTAATTTGTTGAAGGCTATTTCAGTCCTGTTCTCTCTTATTCTGCTTAGCTAAAATAAATATATTTCCTGGGATTTTGTTCATCAATGATATGAGCAAGGTTTTCTTTGAGAATGTCTTCTTGAGAGCCCAAACCAATATGTAGCATAATTTCATATCATTCCTTGTTTCTTAGAATCATAAAAGACTATGCATTGCAATTTTTAGAACAAGTCTTAGATCAATCGGTGCATCAAATCAACTTACTTTCCAACTTTCAGTCAATGAATCAAAAATTCAGATAAGAAAATAGTTTGTTTTCTTAATATTCTTCATTGATTTTATCATGGTTTAAGAACAGAAGTATTTGTTTCTTACAGATTGTGTTTCTGGTGTCTGCATATGTAAGTCCCCATCTCACTGATGAGAGCTGCTCAGCCATGGCTGCTATCACACATTACCTGTATCTTTGCCAGTTCAGCTGGATGCTTATTCAGGTTGGTACTTCCCTTCCTTCCTCCTACCTCTTCAATTCTCCAATGAACCTCAGTGGAGTGGTCTTTGTGTCAAATATTCTTTATACTGAAATGGAAGTAGTTCTACATAGTGAGCATAGTATTCCCGAGAGATCAGTGCAAGAAAAACCCTATAAGCTGTACAACTGTACAGCTGTAGTGAGTTTGAGAAAATGAGAGAAATCTTGTGTGGTTAGAATAAGGCAGTGATAGGAGATTAGACTTACATATGGGCCTTATAAGGCACAGTAAGAAATTCGGATGCTTTTCTAATGGAAGACATAGAAATAATTTATACAAAGGAGTGACATGATCAAATTGGAATTTTAGAAAGATTTCCGTGTTATTAGTGAATGGGAGGCAGTAGGTTAAGGTGCAGGGACAAGTGGCTTTAGCTGTATCTACGGGAGAGTACAAGGTTATTATGAACTAGGGAGACAGCAGCGGAGGCAAAAGGCGGAGGCAGTTTTGAGATTTTTTTTTTTTCTGTGCAACAACAGGATAAGAAGCTTGGTTGTAGGAAATGCATAAGAAGGTGGAACCAAGGATGTTTCTTAGGTTTCTCGCATGAGCATCTGGGTGGATGGTGGTGCTGTCGACTGAAATAATGCTCACTGGAAAAGGGGAAGATGGCAAGTTTGTTAGGAACATGCTGATTGTCAAGTGCCTGTGAGACCATCCCCATGGAGAGAAATACAGGGCTGAAGCTCAGAAAGGAGGCCTAAGCTCTAGATATCTATTAGAGAATTGTTGACATAGAGTTGGGAAATGGAGCCATTGCTTTGAAAGAGATCGTGTGGAGATGGTATGGCATGAGATCAGAAGAGACCTAGCATGGTTTTCTAAGGAACTCCAGTAAACTCTGGTACAGAGATTTGAATTCTTTTCTGACTTTTCTTTCTGTTTTCCTATGCTGATTGGCTCAATAAAGAGGCTAAAGTGAGAATTGCACCCGATTCAATGGTATTAGTGTTGCTAATTAAATGACTGTACTAAAAAAGTGTCATTGCATCAAAGATGTCTTTGATAGAATACAAAAGCATGTTTTCCATTTTTTATGCACTAGAAATAGTTTCATATGTGTTTCTGACTACACATGCCAACTATTTTTTGTCGACAGATGCATTCACACACTTGGATATTCTTTTTTTTGTCCTGTTGACTAAGAATGATGTAGGGGAAAGGAAGAATGTGGGACTTGGGGGGAAAAAAAGAATGCTACAAAACTTGCACTATGTAGTTATATCAAAATAATGATAAAAAGGAGAAGAAAGTGAGGTGGTATTGTTATGAGGAAGTACCAGACAGGCTCAAGGAATGGATATTTTCCAGTCATGATATCATAGTGGTGGAGATTAAAGGAGAAGAGAACTGAGCTATTTAATTAATAGAACTAGTTGTAACAGTTAGAGTCCAGGATCTGTGTGTGAATTCCGATTCTACTACTCACTTTGTAAAACCTTAGGCACATTATTTGTACTCTCCAAGGTTTGTTTCTAAATCCGTACAAGGGGATAGTTATTCCTCCCTCAGAGATTATTGTTTTATAGCTCTTTGAGCAGGTCTAATCATGAAAAATATATGATGTTCTCTAACTTCCTCCCCACCAACATTTAAAAATAAAAATAAATCTAAGCCATATAAATAAAACTTAAGTATCTGATGATATTAAAATAGCATTTTCTAGATTTCCTGTCTGCAAAATTCTTTGAGTTCATCTAAGCTGAACATTTTATGTGTGCCCTATGTATGTTTTCCTCTGTCTGTCAGAATAGAGGTCTCTAGTGGTATGCTGAAGGTTTTGTCCATATCCCTGACCTATTCAAAGTTTTTGATTAGTGACGTGAATGAAAACACGGGAAACAAGCAAATCAGATATCTAGATGATACCAGACTGAAATTCATGGCAGAATCAATATAAAGAAGCTATACTGTGATAGATTGAAGAGTAGAGCCAAGGAAACATTATGTGGTAGAAATCTATGTGAAAGACTTGACATTTTAAGTTAACTTTAACTCAGTAGGAATCAAATTTGTGACCAGATTGCTTAAAAATAGTGAGTCCAGTAACTGCAGAAACAACCTGTGCTAAGCCATGGTTTCACTGTAATCCACAATGATCAGACTACCTTGGGCACTTTTAACCACTCTAATGGATCATTTTTCACCAAGAAAAAATGAAGGAGCCAATGAAAAGTCAGAAAACAGTCCGGTAGGAAACTTTGAGACAGCTGGAGATGACCAATTGGAACGGATTTAGGGAGATGTGATAGATGTCGACAAGTAGTGGAAGGGCTGCCACAGGGTAGAAAGTGTGCACTCTGTAGTTCCATGTGGCCAAACTAGAACAAATGGGTCAAAAATTAGGGAAGCAGATTTTGACACTGCGAAGAACTTTAAAGCCAATAAAACTAGCAAAGCTGAATAGATTGTTTTTAAAAGTAGAGAGCATCCAGTCACTGAAATATATTCAAATAAAGGGAAATGACCAATTTTCAGACATGTTTTAGATGGGACTCCTGCTTCTGGAGAGGGTTAGACAAGATGGCATATAAGGTTTCACCTAAGTTAATGGATATTGGTATATTGTCCAGCTCTTCTTCCAGTATTAAGTAAGTGTGATTGCGGCTGATGCACTTTTAAACGAATTAGATTTCTGTAAGGCTAATGGTTTAGGAAAACTATTTAAAGTACCAGTGAAATTTAATACATTTCAGATGGTACACCACACATTTTTCTTGGTTTGTGGTATGACCATAAAGAAAAAGTCAATGACTTCTGAATTTTAGGTACATTACTCCTAATGAATTACTTTGTGGTCAGAGGTTGTTGCTTTACCAACCTACATTTTTCACATTTATAGAATAGGAATAATACTAAACATTAAACCTACTTACTGTAATCTTTTTTACTAACATTCCTTTTTAGAACATAATGTAGAACAGACCAGCCCAGCTGATCAAATTGGGTAAAAAAATTATTGAAGAAATATTAACACCTTACTAATACTACTTCATATTTCATAGGGGTATAAGAGAAACTCTGGCAATATGTATGTGTGTGTATAACTTATAATTACAATAAAGTAATCATTGACTATCATCGTGCTAAGCATGTCAGGATTATTAATGCTTATTTTGATCTGCACCGTATCTTCAATCCTTAGAATAAATGTATATAAATGACTTTATTACAGAAAGAGCTGTTGTACTGTTACATACTTTTTTTTTTTAAGGTAGTACTGGGGATTTAAGGAGGTAGCAGGACCTTGTACATGGGAAGCAGGTACTCAACCACTGAGCTACATCCACTCCCCAATGAGAGTTGGGTTTTTTTGGTTTGTTTGTTTGATTTTTTAGGAACTGCTGGGGATCAAACCCAGAACCTCATACATGGGAAGCTGGCACTCAACCACTTGAGTTACATTTGCTCTCCTATCATATACTTTTAATATCTTATAATAAAATTGAATTATATTTGAGTAGCTAAGGAAAAATTTTATTGGTAAAGAAATTGCATAACCTCCTGAGCCTCGATTTTCTTATCTGAAAAATAAGGTTTATAATAACAGTAACTCTAATCAAGGACTGTGGGAGGATAAAATACATTAATACATGGAAACAGCTTAGAATGGTGCCTGGCACAGACTGAGCACTCTCTACATATTTACCCATATTATTGGTTAAGGAAATATTTGTGGCTAAAAGTTATTTTGAAATATGTTGAGTACTTTTCTTTCCAATATAATTTACATCTTTTTACAACAGAAAATCAGCTTTTTATAGTGAAAAGAGAGGACTGGCTTTGAGTCAGGCAGACACTAGTCACAAAGCCTTAGCAAGCTAGAAAACCTCTAACGTCTTACCTAAGGTGCATGCAGCTTACAACAGTGTCAGTAAGTCAGGAAGTTGACTGTTTCTTAGGCTTCTTTGAGAAGGAAGCCATGAGTGCAAGATGGTAATATAATAACAAGCTATTTTGCTTATTTTGTAGTTTTTTGTTTGTTTGTTTTTTAAGCAAGCAACTCACGGATTCCCTATTTGGCCTTGGGTATTGAGTTATGCTTCTGTTTGCTCATGTTAAGATCTCTTAGTGAAATTATTGAAGTCATTTCCCGTTTCTTTAAAACAGCAGGATCATGTCTACTCTAAGAAAGACTGACTGTGAGAATTTAAAATCTTGTAATATCCCTATTCTCTTTTGCAGATTTTTTTTGGTGGTGGTGGTAGTTGTTCTAGTTTAATTTCCTTTCTTTAAAATTTGCTTTCGTTTTAGAAATAAAACAACATAATCAAACACTGCAGAGAATAAAAAATGGAAAGTATATCTTTTTCTTCCCATTTCACACTCTCTCCACCCTCTGCTCTACCTTCCACCCTACTCCCAGAGATAAACACTGGTAATGGCTTCCTGTGTATCACTCCAGAAATATTCCATGAATATACAAATATTTATAAATATATAAACAAGGCCATATGTGTGTTCTTGTGTGTGAGTATATATATTTAGTGTATATATGTATTGCATATATATTTGCATTTATATAAATGTGGACAACATTAAGTTCACTGTATAAGGCATGCCTTGTTTTATTTTTTCTCACAGTTACCTAATATGCTATAATATGATTATTCTGTGATTTATTTTTCTGGTCTCTTATTCATGAAATTCTGATAATATCCAGTTGCTTTTGTATTATAAAAATTTTTCCTTAAACATCCTTGCACTCTTTGTTTACTGTGGAGTACCAGTAGAATAAATTCTTAGAAATTTTGCCTTTACAATTAATGCCTACATGAAACATAATACCAGGTGAACTGCCAGACTATGGGTTAATCCATGAGAGAAAACAAATCACAAATAAATTATTTGGGACTCTAGAATAGAATATAGATAGGTAAACAGAAACATAGTTTTGCTTGTATATTAATTTGGTTCAGTTTTGTAATCATTTCTTGTCATCAAATTAAAGCACTTGTTTAGCAATCTGTTTCAATTATGAAAAATACCCAAGCCTTGGATTGTCCTTGATATCTGTTCATCTCATCCCCAGGGACACAGCTTAATTCAAAGTATAATGTTCTAATTTGAAACTAAGCTTACTGAACAACTTTTACTAATTGAAACTCAAGCTTACTTGAAGAACTTTTACTATGTTGGTAGAAAAAGATTAGAAAACGTTTTTAAATTGTACTTGAGCATTCACAACATGTACCTTAATTTCTCCATATTATCAGGCTGTGAAGAAGGAAAAGTACATATCATTCCTTGGTAAAAAGGCTACTTAGTATGGGAGCATAGAAACAGGAAGAGGGAAATGCTAAAATTAGCCCTGTTGTTCCTTTATCATTGATTTCATTTGGGGACATCAAAGGTATTAAAGACAACAGACTGGTGATTACCAAGATAAAAATGACATTCCCAGGAAATACTGAATTCTCCAATCGTCAAAAAGGCTTGCAATTTATTTCATGTAATAAATGCCAAGAAAGAGGGAGGATAATTGGACCAAGGGCCTGTGGTAACATTTCTTAGACTCTTCATCTAAAATGAGTGACTAAGGAATTATGGTAATGGACATAATTAATAGCATCTGTGATCTCTGACTAAACTTGATGCTATAAATCAGGTCAAGGTTTCTGGTAGCACAGCTAATTGTCAAATATTAAATAACAGCCTGAACACCTATCTTAGCCCACATACCATCCATGAAAATTTATGGAGTTCAAATAGCCTATTTTTAACTTTTATTATTTTTTTAAATGGAATTTCTCCTTTATGCTCTACAAATATACTTATATGAATTACATGAAACTATGTAAGTAAATTAATGGATTTGTGTTGTAGAACATATGAAGACACAATTATGACATATGAGAATCAAAACAATTAAACAAGATAGGTCTTTCTCCTTTATGTTCTACAAATATATGAATTATATGAAACTATGTAAGTAAATTAATGGATTTGTGTTGTAGAACTTATGAAGACACAATTATGACGTATGAGAATCAAAACAATTAAACAAGATAGGTCATCAGTTTTCCTATGTGGGCATTTGGAAAATAGTAGTCACTGAAAATGATACTGTAAAATTAAATAGACAAGTCTGTGGAGGAATGTAAGTAAATGTGTTTACAGATATAGCATGTTGGTATATATGTACCTATATTTGGCCCAAATTCTATGTGTTTCTTTAGTTGGCTGTTTTGCTTCTTAATCAGAATAAATTTAAATTTCAACATCCTCAAGTATTAATTCTAGGAAAGATCCTTTCCTGATCCTCAGTTTCCTAATGTGTAAAAAGAGATCATAATAAAATTAGGAGAGCTGTTGTCTTGTTTAAATGAGATATAACTGTAGTTACTTAATGTGGAACTTTCATTTATTACCCAATTAGTCATCATTGGCTTCCTTTTTCCTCTGCTAAACTATTTCATTTAGCTCCTGTCTGTCTGCTGTAGGAGTTCAGTCAAATCAAATCATTAAGCTTTCTAAAATTCTTTCTGAACAATATAGTATACAAATAAATAAATTAATTAGAACAAATTATAAATTGTAATTTAAAGCCAATAAAAAGTTTAAATACTCAAAAACAAATTGGGTACATATTCCCTTATTTGTATTTCTCAGTAAGGACATATGTGAAAGCATTTTACTAGGTACAATGAGGTATGCAGAAATTACTCTACCACAGTTCACGATTATGTTTTAGCCATTAGTATTCTGATAAACCTTTATAAATTTTCATTTAGTGTGAGCAGAAAACAGAATGGAGGAAGAAAAAGGGTCATCTCCAGACTCTACCAGGAAAATATTATCTCTATTGGCATATAAAGTGAATGGGGGGAAATGACAAGAAATAATCTCCCATGCAAATAATGATATTGCAGTATTTGTATGAATTTCTATGGAAATAGATGTTAAATGTAATCATTCTCCACAAGGCTCTTTGGATTGCTGTTCCTCTCTAAAGCTATGTTTTTCTCTGCCTCATTTCTCATCTATAAATAAGAGTGTGTGATCAGATGATCTGTATGGTCTGTATCAGTTAAAAAATTTGTAGCCTGTGTGTCAGGTCATTAGTGTTTTTATTTAAGGATGTTAATTTCTAGAATAATTGAGCCTCAAAGTGTTAGGAAATTGTTAATAACTTATAGTTTAACTTCTCCTTATACTAGAGGAGGAAATTGCAACCCAGAGGAGCCAAATAATATTGGCCAAAACCATACAGCTTATCAATGCACAACCATGTCATAACCCCACTCCAATAGCTAATCATCATGTCTTTTCAAACTGTATAATTTATTTGTTTTTAAATCATGATTTATACTATTCATTCATCACATTATTATTTACCTAGTGGTTTATCTTGTGTGTGTGTGTGTGTCTTATCCTGTATACCTATAAATTCTGTTGATGCCAGGGAATTTTCAATAATATCATTAAGTAGTTTTCTTTACATTTTTTGAAATAGGATTTTAATTTAATTCTTTCAAGTTATAGACAGGCAGGTAATCTTGAAATGCTAATGATTATGATAAATGTGCAAATTCAAATATAGCATCCTTCACTAACTCCTAACATTCTTCAATTACAAAAAAGAAGGTGGTAGTTCAACTATACAAATGGTCAGAGTTGATGTTAAAGATGTCATTATGTAGTAATATTATATTCAATTTTCCCTTTCAAAGTGGCTAATTTGATGTAATTAATTTGATGGTTTCTAATGCTGAAAATATTTTTGAATTTTGATTTGTCTTCAGATCTTACATCAAATCAGTTTAAATAATCTTAATCTAGGAAATCTTTGTATTCTGAATGCATCTGACTTGTAAAAACATTCAACTCAGATTAATGTAGACGTTAAATTTTGGAATAATGATAATTTGGCTAAAAATATAAAATGACTACCTAGTGATGATGGCTAGTCTTGTATTCATTTACAAGATGGTTCTAACAACATATTTTAAGTTTAGAAATATAAATAGAGAGGTTTTAAAGTTTCCTGCTCACACTTATTCTTTAATAGAAAAATACAAGACAGACTGAGTAAATGTTCAAGCATGCTCAATCAGCATGAAACATGTTTGGGTGAGAGTGACACCCTTTAACTTGTAATGAGTGCTCATAGTTGTATTAGTTTCAATACTGGATAAACACACAAACAGACATTAAGGCAAACATCATATATGCTACATATCTGTCATAATAAAATTATTGTGCAAACATAATAGGATCTTATTACTATTGCCTTTAGATTTCAAAGGAGAAACTGTGATTTCAGGGAAAGGAATATAGTAAAATGTTCTACCATCTACTTTTTGTTTAGAAAGTGGCAGTAACAAGAGGTTTTAAACCCTACTTCAGTGTAGTGCATATATCTCAGTAAGGTTTTGCGGATGCAGGTAAGAGCAACTGATTCGAGCTAGTTTAAGCAAACATACAGACCATAAAAGGAAGCTCCAAGGCCTGCTCACCTAAAATGGTTATGGAAAGTTTGGCCTCCCAAGGGACTGTGAGGAAGAATGAAAAACTTTGTCCTTTCCTCTTCCCTGCAGACAAACTTTCTCTCGTCATTGTGCCTGAGGCTGCCCCACCACTAAAGTTCATATGTCTTCTCTTTGCAATTTACCATCTCAGATTGACTATCACCAATTTCAGGGATTCAGTAATAGGTGATTGGCCCACCCTACAGCAGGTTTCTCTCCCCCTGATCAGCTGTGGCCAGGGGAGCAAGATCAGAGAGCACTTTGAGCTGCTGAGCCTACCCTGTATGCCATGTGAGGACAGTGTTAAGAGAGGAGGAGCGCATGAGCCAGGCATAAATCCCCAAATGTGCCCTCTATACTACATTAGAATACTTATATTTACATTTGAAGAAAAAAAAAAAAAACATCTTTACGGTATTCTTCAGTGACTGGATTTTCTTAGGAAGAGATGGAAATTTTTTTAAAAAATACGGAGCAAAGCTTGTGACATTTGGACTTTGTTTTGCTTAACTGAGTATTTAAGAATTCAGCAACACTGTGCCTTGAGCTCTTTGGAGCAGAAGCATGGGATGTATAAATCTAACAAACCATTTCACATGTCTCAGATCTGAGCCCATGGTAAAGGTCAGACAGTTGCTGAAAGGTTCAGTGATTCTAACCGATGGAACTAATGTTCATCGGTGTAAAAGCAGACAGTTTGGAAATGTCCTGATCTTTATCACGATGAATCAACTCACAAGACATTTACCAAACTGTACTTGTCTTTCTTGATTCTTCGATCTACTGCACCCCTGAGTTACCATGCACAGATGTATACAAACATGTACCTAAAATAAGTAAATTAGTACTTTTATTTAGGAGGGGGTTAATCAATGACCCTACCTTTATATGAATTGTCTCTAACAGGAAGTACTGATCACCTAAATACCCCATTTATTTAGGTCTGTGTCCTGTTGGAGGGAGGCTTCTGAGCCTAAAAAGTTTTTAAAAGGAGATAGAGCAAATCTACACAAACAACTCAGAATATGCTTCATAGTTACAGAGATAAGTAGATGTTCATGAAGATATGGACTACCAACAGGAAATAAAATTCATAGATAAAAAATCTCCAAGTAACCAAGCGTTTTTATCCTTCTCTGGGTTAACCCAATACTAATCCCTCAAGCCTAATTTGGTCTAGATAGAATCTAACTCAGAAACCTCAGTAAATAAGATCTGAAAGCCTTTCCAAAGATACTAGGCATGCGTACTTTTCATGTGGAAAGTTTTCCCATTTTACCAATGCTAGCTGACATCTTTTCGTTTTCACACTGTCTGACATGCTAATAAAGGATTTATTTATGGGTGATAGCAACATTTTCTGGTGATGACTATGTACCCAGCACTGTACATGTAATATATCATTTTGTCTTTATAACAATATAATTGTCTGCATGTGGAAACTGAGGCTCTGGTAGGTTTGTTACTTGTCCAGGTTTATCTCATTAATATTTATAAAATTTTTGAATTATAATTCAGTTGTAATCCACTTGTACTCATACTCTTTCTACCATACCAAATTGAGAAGGGAAATCTTTCTAGTGAATAGGTATTATTGTGTGAAATATGTGTGGCATGACATTCAATGTTGCTCTTCTACTGCATGATAATTAGACGTAAGTGTTCCTCATGGGAAAGAGGAACCTGAGAAAGCAGAATATGGCTTAGATACAAGCTAGTTGCAAGCTTTGAAACTAACCATAATATCCCCTAATTGCTTCACTCTCTGTATACTTTTCCTTTTTTATTTTTTAATCTTTATAAAAATAATAAATATAAAATAGGATATAAATATAATATAAAAATTTCCTTTATTCTTTTCTACTAATTTAGAACCTAACAATCAAAGAAAGTAGATGCCTCCCTCATCTGTTTCACTACTATATCTCTGGCACCTAGACTGGTCATGGAAATTTAGTAGGTACTCAAACAATATTTGTCCGGTGAATGAACAAAAAGAAGATAATATAAACTAGAAAGAAGAATGGATCACCATATTCACCCCATCATAGTACTTTTCTCAGTATGATCATTATCTGTTTACTTGATTACTTCTCTCATTGAGGAATGAGATTGGGGCTCTCATCAACAATTATTGTCCCCATCCACTTGAACAGTGCCCAGCCTATGACAGGTACTCAACAAATTAAGATTGTCCAAAAAGGCTAGAAATGTGAAGCTTTTTACCTCATCATCATCGTGATGTTGTTGTCCACATGGGAAATAGGTTTGAGTATCAGTGTAAATTTCTTCAAAGACACATCTACAAAGCAATCACAGATTATTACTGAGATTAAGGCAAAGAAAATGAAGTAAGATAAACTAAACATTCCCTGTGTTTTCAAACTTTGGGGGCATCCTGAATTTCTTGGATGTATGAACAAATGAATGAATGGACAAACTAAAAAAAATCCAATGAAAACTGTAATTGTTAAATAGCTCTTAGTCCTTTATGTAACTCTTTATGCCTGAACTGGGTGAGTTTGTGTCTTATAGCATTAACCAGAGACTGTTCATTTCATGTTCTTTTTCCTTAGTCTGTGAACTTCTGGTATGTACTGGTGATGAACGATGAACATACAGAAAGACGCTATCTGCTGTTTTTCCTTCTGAGCTGGGGGCTTCCAGCTTTTGTGGTTATCCTCCTCATAGTTATTTTGAGAGGAATATATCATCAGAGCATGCCACAGATCTATGGACTCATTCACAGTGACCTGTAAGTACATCCAGGCAAAACACATTGCCTTATTAGACTTTGTGTTACCTAGGCAGCTTTATTAGTAGATGGTAGAAGCAGTTGACTAAGAAGTGTGATCTAAGGAGTACCAGGAAGATTTTACTTGCCTGCCATACTGTCTAAAGTTCTACTTCCCCTTAACACTTCCTTTAAATAAGAAACTATTGCCTCTCAACTTCCTTTTATAAGTGCAGTTTTCTCAGATGAGTTGGTACATTAAACAGTTTACAGAAATTTATACCTTTGCATAATTTAGTTTGTTCAAGTGAAACAAACTATAGTACCTAGCAAAATTGGGCAGTATGACAATTTTGATAAGGAATAGAATCAGTGAAAATAAAAATTGGGAATGTGACACATTATTTAAGGAGTCAGTTTGGTGGGGGAGAGTGGCAGGCACCATAAGATCCCTAAAAACCAAAAGGCAGTATCAAGTGAACAGAGGGTATCTGAAAAAGTATATAGGAAGGAGACAAGGTCAATTTATACATTCTCTTGCATCCACACATATATATATATATGACTTAATTCTGAATCTGATATCTTATAACTTTGGGGGCCACTCAGCCTCTCTGATTAACTCCACATGCAGAAAACACCTTTTATTATAATAACACTTAACCATCTCCCTTGTTCTAATGAAGATTAGAGAAAAAGTAACATTGTAAATTAAGAAGAATAACCTATTCACAATCTTATGAGAACAGCATTTCCTTCATGGGTTTATCGTAAAGATAAAAATTAGTGAATTACATGTGAAAATTTGTTGAAAGTAAAGGTACTGTATAAACATTAATTTAATATTATTTATTGCCTCTGATTAGTCCCGATCATCCATTATATACTTAATAAATATTTGTCTTTGTGATGTTTGCAAATGCATCTCACACATGGGCAATCGAAGACACCTATCTACACCAAACTCAGCCAAAGAAGGCTAACTATAGACACATACACACAGACCTACACACTTTGATATACTATGTAGTACTTTCATCTTTTTATTCAAACTCAAGAAGAGCCCATCATACTGATTAGTTTATAGTAGTCTAACAAATTTTTTCCATATAAAATTTTATAAACCTGTAATCTAGAAAGGAATAATCCTGCCTTTTCAGAATTACATTTTGACTTCATGCATTTCACCATTAATTCAAATCTTGAGCTGCCAGGATTAATTTCTGCATTATGCTTTGTCAAATACTAAGTAACCATGAGGCATGCCCTGGTGACCAGCAGCCCATTCTTTTCATGAACTCCCTGGCAAGACAGGGCTTATTTGATGACAAATTTAACATTATATGGGTGACCACTCAGCCTTGATAAGTGGGACCTGGTTAAAGTGATATTAATTAGAAGAGACTTTTGATGTTTCCTAAAGGACTTTTAAAAGGATAAATGAATTATTATACATGAATGTCCAAATTAACTTTCTCTTAAAAACTATTTGTTTTTAGATATTTGTTTAAATATTTGTTTTTAATCAATATTTGTTTTTATACAATAACAACCTTAAAAATAAGGTTTTGCAAAAAGTTCTTTATGACCAGTTAAATTATAATAAGTGCAATGTCAAATACAGTGTATACATCTTTACCTGGTTTTAGTGTTAGAGAATTATGGTATTTTTAAAATGTAAGTATTACAGAATACTTTCCCCCTGCATTCATGTAGAAAAATACTACAGAATCCACCAATGTGAATTTACTCCAGTTTTTAAATTGTCTACACTATTCTCATTATTATTTCAATTTCAGCAAAAGGATATAAATTAATACATTATATACATTTAAATATAATATGCCTATATCATTATTTTAAAACATGACATTTCTCTAGAGGTAATGATAAGATTTATGTTCACGTGATATAAATGCTTCTCTGTTATGCAGTTTATTCATAGTTCAAACTGAAGAGATTTGTCTAAATAGATCTCTAATGCAATAATATACACTACTTATTATGTAAGTGTTTTTGGCACATGTTGCAATCATGCTTACGCTGGTTTCATGAAAACAGGAAGTAATCACTCATTTTCTGATAACTGGGAAAGTTTGCAGGTTTGGAGTTATTTTTTCCTTAATATTTTGGAAGACTTCAAGAAGCCTTCATGGCTTATGATAGGCTTTCTTTGTGGGAAGTCTTTCAGTTACAATTTCCCTCCCCTCCCCTCCCCTCCCCTTTCCTCCCCTTCCCTTACTTTCCCTTCCCATTGATTGGGTTCTTCAGGGGTTACAGCACCATTTGTTGAATAGACTATTCTGGCCTTGTTGGGAGACCGTGGCCACCTTGTCAAAAATCACTTGACTATAGATGTGAGGGTATATTTCTAGGTTCTTGATTCAGTTCCATTGGTCAAGTCATGACTTTTTGATATCCATGTATGGTTCATTTCTTCTGTTGTCTGATTTTTATCTTATTCCTGTTTCTTGATTATTTGTAGTTTTGTTTGTTTGTTTGTTTTGAATGGTGAACATTATATGTGAAAGGAATTATAGTGGCACTGCATGATATTATATTCTCTGGCAGGGTGAATCTAATGAAATAAGCTTTTTTCAGTTAAGTTGGTTACATCTTTTATGACTTTGTCTACTTCTGTTTCACCATCCTTTATAGGACCTGCTCACTAAGGACCCCAAATGAAAACTGGAGTGTTTATTAGTACCTCTCCTCCTGTTTGGGACCTAATACCATATTTCCTTTCAGATTTGTTTTGTTTTCTTAGGCTCTTGTCCTATACAGGTAAGGGGGAAATCTCTGAGTATCAGGTTCACATCATTATATCTTCAAGGATATTGGTCTCTCAAGTTCTCTGTCCTGGCAGACCAGCAGTTTGATTTTTGTCTCCTTAGTCCTTTGAAATTGCCCAAATCCTTGCTGGCTTTTTTGCCTCTCAGTGTCTGCTCTCCCTGGATTTTCAACCTCTTTTTCATCCCCAATCATTGCATATGCCCTCAAGGGAAGAGGGTGGTATTCAAAATCTAGGGCTTATCTCTATGGACTTCTTTTCTTTGCAGGATCTTGGCATCTCAAACTTGGTCTCCCTCAGCAGCTTTCTAGTACCTTCAAACTAATGTTTGGCTTGTCTGTTTTTCCTTAATTTTATTTGTCTTTTCTAGATCTCGATAGAAGCATGAATCTTGCACAGGTTATTTTATTAGAGCTGGTTCAGAATTTTCAAGGCCACAAGGGGTTTTATATAGTGTAAAAGTACCTGTACAGATAGTAATATTAATATATATGTCCTAGATGCCTGAACTGAAAGGGTGGTGATGAGACAAGGTCACAAATTTACCAAATTCATATAATCTAAGGCAATTTTATTTACAGAAAATATCAGTGAATAGCAGTGAAAATCCTTTCAATAATGGGCACTCTAAATGCTGTCTTTGGTCTGCTCTTCTCCCTGTATGTTCCCATCATGGCTATGCTACCATATTTAACATGATAACCCCCTGAAGTTTTCTCTAGCCTTAAACCCTTTCTGAGCTCTATATCTATAGATACATGTGTCTAATATACCTCTTCACCCAGAGTTAAACACAGTAATTTATACTTAACAGTTTAAAATTGTGCTTTAACCTGTGTTCTCTAATATAGATCTCTCTTCCACTCCAGTACACCAACCATGAACCTGAGAGTTGTTTTCTACTTCTTCTCCCTTACTTTCTACATCTGTTAATCACAAAATTATTTTCGAGTCTAACTGCTATATAAATGTCGTTCTGATCTACTTTCTCGTTTTCATCTTCATCTCTTGATTCATCAGCATCCCTTCAGTTCAGGCCTCTGTTATCCTTGTATGGACTATTGGGTTGATTCCTAATTTGTGTCCCTATCTCTAATTTCTTCCTTTTATAATCTGTCTGTTAAATTCTGAAATATGGAAATGAGCATATAATATTGATGCTTAAAACCCAACAGTTGCTTTTCATTATCTTCAAGGTCATGACTTACTAGGTACTCTGTGCTCTGTGGTTTGACGCTAAACTATTTACCCAGCTTCTTTTATCCCTCTCATCACCCATCCTTCCTTACTTCCCTTTGTAACTTAATTGCTTGATGTTTCCTATGCTCTCTGTCTGTGACTTGGAATATGTCTTTTATGTCTTAAATGCCTTTTCTTTTCCTTGTGTATGCCTGGAAAAACTCTATTTTTCCTCTAAACATCAATTTTTATATCAACTCCGTAAACTATTTTCAGATTAAAACAATACTTCTTATATTTAGCCTTGGTGTAATATAATTTTGAAACTTTCATAAATCCCTATAATTGTACCAATTATATTGTATTGTGAGTATTTTTTTTTATCAGCCATATAACTTAAAATTTAGCCTGTAAAATGGTGATTGGTGGAAAGAGTTAATAAATTTATGAAGAGGGTAGGGCTTAATTTAGCCTTTATTGGAAATAGCTGAACTGGAAAAAAGGAAGGCCTTAATCTTCCAATGTAAATTTATACAAATAAGGATTTAGCCAAAACTTTCATGTCTTTTCTGCACAATAGTGCAATAGCATATATATGATAAACATTCACACAATAATATTGTTGCTAAAAAGAACCTAAAATACCTGGAGGTCACCAAATAAGAACTAAATGGATCAATATTTTAAATATTGCATGAGGCATGTCAAATCTTGTAAGAAAGAAGTTTTCTTATAAAAGATCAAATTTAAATTTAGCAAAACTAAAGATTTTTGAATCTAGTTTTAAATCACATGAAATGATTGAAGAGTTTAAAGTTTAAAAGAACTTATAAAATTTAAAGCTATTTTTGTCTGTAAGTTGACTACTCAATATAGATGTTACTGCTTCATTGTCACTGAGCTATATGATCCTGTGAATTTATGAGGAGTCATACTATACTCAAGGTTAGTAAAAGGAGACTTCTTATGCCTAAAGACATTTTTTTTAAAAAAACATTTTTTTAATCAGTTTTTTTTTCTGATGCTAACTAAAAACTCTTCCATAGGTTTTGCTTTTGATCTAATAGTTGAATAGTACTTAACTAAAATAAAGACAGAAGTAAATGAAATCTGTCCTAATTAGTGATTGCCATTGGATACCAGAGTTAACTTTCTATGGAGAGAACTTTCTACTGAATAGTCCATACTGAGTGTCCATACTAAGCTGACATAGATTCTCTAGCCTTATCCATGCCAAGTGAAGAAGAAAAAGATAATGGGCCTGTTCAAGAGTCAGGGAAGGAACACATATGGTCCTGAGAATTGTTCCTAAATAGAGAATATGTCATTAATGTGGGACCCAGTGTATATGAATATTGAAGGATAGAGTGAGAATGATTTTCACGATCATGCCCCACAGCAGTAAGGATGGTAAAGACACTCTCTTGGTCTCAATATTCCTCTCTCTGAGATACAAGATACTGACACATTAATAAATGCCAATAGCTGTAAAAATGATGGGAAAATGATAGACTACTTTGCACCTCCAAAATGCAGACTTTTTTCACTTTCATGCTAGTTCATATGAAGTTCAACTTAAAACCAACCACAACCACAAAAAATGCTGATTGAATAAGTATGTAAAGGCCTAACTGGATTCTCCTCCATGTAAGCTAAGAATTTGTTTGATCATAGGGGAAATAAATATATAAATGAATTTTAAAATTGATTCATTCTTTTTAGTTTTCCTTATTTCAATTTCTTAGCATTTTAGTGTCATGGTTTACTTATGGCAAATTTAACAAATTTTTAATTTGCTATTGTAATTATCCTCCTGAACTGAATTAACCATTTTAAAAATTGTTCATTCCTCTGATAACAAGCTAATTTTTCTAGTTTTATTAAGAGAAATGCAGTTAATATAAAAGACAAATCTGGTATACTCTAATTGGAACTCCAGTATTAGGATTAAGACCCATCCTGTGCTCCACCTTAACTGAGATAACGTCATGAGAAGGTCCTACCTACAGTGGGTTCACATACCCCAGAAATGGATTAAATTTAAGAACACACTTTTCTGGGATTCAAATAGCTTCAAACCACCACACAAGTGGTATCTTACCATGACTTTAATTTATATTTCCTTAATGGCTAATGACATTGAGCATCTTTTCATGTACTCATTTGTCATTTCTTTATCTTTTTTGGACAAATGTCTGTTCTCTTCTCAGCTTTTTGGCTAAGATCAAGAGAATCTTCATTTTATTAAAATAGTTACATAAAGAGAACCATGAAAAATATTGTTTTAAATTTAGTGAACCTGTTTACTCATTATCAGAGTATTATAGAAGATTGTCATAAATTTATAATAGAGGAGTGCTGTCAGGAGCTCTTCATGGATTTGCTCTGGTGGGCAGGTTTACTATTGCACATGGGTACATACACAGAAACACATACACAAATATATGCACAAGGAAGTAGCAGGCTTAGACAAGATTTTTACATCTACTCAGAGCCCAAAAATGAAAGATATTTTAGAAGCATGCATCCACAGGAGGTCTTATAGTAAAAAACGCAATGACTGAGAAATTGTTTAGCCTACCTTGGTAAAGTTCCAGGCACATCCCCAAAAGCATATCTTGATTCAAATCCTTGTATTTGGTACTTCTTGGACTTCTTATTTTAAACATTTTCAGTTTATTTTACTTTTTCTGATTACTGGTCATAGAGTTCATTCTATTAATCCTTAACTCTTTTCTTAGTCTTGGTTTATATCCTTGTTTCTCCTAGCAGCAATCTCAATTTTTCTGACTATTGCTTTATTTCTCTGAGAAAAATTCCAACTTTTTGAGTTACATCCCTCATGGATTCCCAAATCCCTGGAGCTTCCTTTCCACACATAGAGTGGAACATAGACAAAAATAGAACTTTATAAGGCATTGAATCCAATCTCTATATAGTCCTTAAGTAACCTTTATAACATGACTGACAAATATTCATGTTTGTTTGTTTGAACTCCTCCATAAGAAAGAAATAATTTCCCCCAAAAGTCTTCCACATATTAAGTGGAAACTGGTCACTTTAAATTTTTTTTTTAATTTTAAAGATTTATTTTATTTATTCCTCTTCCCCTTCCCCCCTGTTGTCTGCTGTGTGCATTCGCTGTGTGTTCTTCTGTGTCCACTTGCATTATCCTGCAGCACTGAGAAACTGTGTTCCTTTTTTTCTTGCGTCGTCTTGCTGCATCTCTGTGTGTGCGAATCCATTCCTGGGCGGGCTGTGCATTTTTCATGCAGGGTGGCTCTCCTTGTGGGGCACACTCCTTGCATGTGGGGAACCCCTATGCGGGGATGGCCCTGCTTGGCATGGCACTCCTTGCACACAGCAGCAGCACTGCATGTGGGCCAGCTTACCACATGGGTCAGGAGGCCCTGGGGATCGAACCCTGGACCCTCCCTATGGTAGATGGACACTCTATCAGTTGAGCCACGTCTGCTTCCCTGTCACTTTTAGATTCTGGTTCAATTTCTAACTTCTGAGTTCATACCAAAAAAGAACAAACAAACAGAACAACAAACAATAAGTAGAAAATAACCTAATATTTTCCACATGATTGTCATCTAAATATTTGTCCCAGTTCTTTTTTCCAAACTAAACACTTTTCATTTGTTCAAATAGTTCCTTATATAGCATGCTTTTGTTTCTTGTCATTATCTTGGTGACTGCCCTCTGAATTTGTGAGCTCTTTCTACATCATTGTTACATTTTATACATTTTTTCTATTCTTTTTCAATAATTTTCTTTGTCTTTGAACTTTCTGATCATGATTGTCCAAATGTGTGTCTTTCTGAATTTATTCTATTTGGGTTTCATTGAACTATTGGATATGTAGATTAATGTTTTTCATCCATTTTGGAATGTTAATGCTCATTATTTTGTCACATGTTCTTTCAGCCCCCTTTCTCTCTCTTCTCCTCCTGGGACTCTTATTATACATATGTTGGTGCACTTGATGGTGTACCACAGGGTACTGAGGTTCTGTTCATTACTCGTTAAACGTTTTTCTTTCTGCTTCTCTTACTGGGCAATCTTAATTGACCTATCTGCATGTTTGCTGGTTCTTTCTTTCTGCCTCTTCACATCTTCTGTTGAGTATCTCTACAGAATTTTTTATTCCAGTTATTGTACTTTTCTACTCCATAATTTCAAGTTGGTTTTTCTTACAATTTCTGTCTGTTGATACTCAATCTTTGGTGAGACATCATTCTCACATCTTTCCTTAGTTTTTAGACATGATTTCCTTTAGCTGTCTGAATATTTTAAAATATCTGATCTTCTTATACCAATAAGCCCATTATCTTGGCTTCCTCTGAGATAGTTTGTTGATTGCTTTTTTCCTTGTGTATGGGCCATACTTTCTTATTTCTTTGTATATCTCATGATTTTTTTTTATTAAAAACTAGACATTCTACATAAATATTGTGGCAAATCTGGAAATCAGAATCTCTCCCACCCCTTCCCTCCAAGGGTTTGTTGTTATTGCTGCTTGTAGTTTGTTTGCTTAGTGACTTCTGACATAATTGTGCAAAGTCTGTAGTCTTTATTATGTGTGGCCATTGAAGTCTCTGTTCCATTAGCTTAGTAGTATATTACTGACTGGACAGAGATTCCTTAAATGCCTGGAACTGATAAATGTCAATCTTTATTGAGGGTCCCATGTGCATGTTGGATACAATTTCAGTATTCCACTAACCAGTTGACAATACTGCCTTAGACTTCACGTGCTGCTTATACAGATCTTCAAAATCGATCAAAGATGAGAGCTTAGGGCCCTCTCAGTACTTTCCTAAACATGAACACAGCCTTAGTTATGTGTGTGGCCTTCCAGATTCCCAGGAATATGTTGGAGATTTTCAAAACCCTCATGGACATTTCACACCCCTAGCTTTTTAAAAAGCTTTTTTGTTAATTTGATAGCCCCAATTGTTAGCCACTGTCTTAAGCAGCCACAAAGTTAAAACACTTGCCGTTTAAGTATTTTTGACAAATACATTCCCACCACCAAAGGAAAAGGAAAAGACAATTCATGCTGACCAAGCTCTAATACAGGCCAAATATATATAGTCTCACAAGTGGGGTCTCCAGGTTACCACTAGACAGATCAAATAATGACAGTTTTTTGGAAATGAGGCTTTAAAAGAGCTCCACTTCCATTCTTTTCACACCATCCATCCCCAGTGGCTGCCAGGCCAGACAGGAATTTTGTGCTATTATTTTTTCAGGGATAATGGGATGGGACTAGAGTAAGTTAAAGTGCTAAATGGCTCACTAGTCTTATCAAGATTCAGCTACTCTTTTTTTGTTTGTTTGTTTGTTGTTTTTTAAATAAATATTCCAGCACTTACTACAAGGCTTTAGTTAGTTTCTAGAGTTGTGAAAAGTTGATTCTGTTACTTTTTGCCAGCATTCTCATTGGTTTTATGGAGAAGAGAAGTTTTAGAGGTCCTTAACTGGCCATTTCATTCACATCACCCTTGACCCTCAATTTTAAAAATGCTTCATATATATAATATTATACTTTTTTTTCCTATAGTATAAGTTGTAAATATTTTCTCACACTTTACTTGTGGTGTTTTATACCATGCAATTTAAAAATTAATATTATCAAATTTATCAATTTTTTTTTCTTTATTGCTTCAGGATTCTTAGTTAGGTTAGAAAACTATTTCTTATATCAAGGTCAAAGAGGAATTTACCCAGGCTCTCTTCTATTACTTGTATAGCTTAATTGTCTTACATTTAAATCTTTAATCTATTTGGGTTTATTCTTTCTCTTTTTTTTTAAGACTTATTTATTTATTTATTTAACTCCCCTTCCCCCCACCACACCCCGGTTGTCTGTTCTTTGTGTCTATTTGCTGCATCTTCTTTGTCCGCTTCTGTTGTTGTCAGCAGCATGGGAATCTGTGTTTCTTTTTGTTGCGTCATCTTGTTGTGTCAGCTCTCCGTGTGGGCAGCGCCATTCTTAGGCAGGCTGCACTTTCTTTCGCGCTGGGCGTCTCTCCTTACGGGGCGCACTCCTTGCGCGTGGGGTTCCCCTATGCGGGGACACCCTGGTGTGGCATGGCACGGCACTCCTCCCGCGCATCAGCACTGCACATGGGCCAGCTCCGCATGGGTCAAGGAGGCTCAGGGTTTGAACTGTGGTAGGTGGACACTCTAACCACTGGGCCAAGTTCGCCACCAATTTGGGTTTATTCTTGTCTCTAGTATTGTATATAGACATAATTTTATCTCTTTTCACTACCTAGTCGACCTGATACCATATATTTAAGGTCCAATTTTATATGATTTAATATGTCATCTTTATCATATACTAATTGATTTAATATGTCATCTTTATCATATACTAATTTCCATATGTACATGTGTCTATTTCTGGACCTTCCATTTTATTCCAAGCATTATTGATACCTTTCAGTATGTTTTAAGTTGTGTTAAGGATATTCCACTTAGCCCCCCGTAGTAATTTATTTTTTCTTTTTCAGTGTTTTCTTGGTTATTCTTGGGCATTGATTTTTTAATATGAACTTTATGTCTAAGTTGTCTAACTCCATAAAATAATTTATTAGTATTTTTATTGGGATTGCATAGAATTTATAAAATATCTTAGAGAGAATTGCCATCTTTATAAACATTTTTTTATTAGAGCAGTTGTAGATTTACAGAAAAATCATTCAGATGTTAGTTCCCATATTCTCCACCTCCCCCACAGTTTTACCCATTATTAACATTTTCCATTAGTGTGGTACCCTTGTTACAATGATGAAACAATATTATTATATTTATACTGTTAACCATAGCCCATAGTTTTTATTAGGGTTCTTGCATAGGGTTCATCCTATGCAAGAAGCCAGATTTCCATTTGTTCATGTCAATTTCTGTGTCTTTCAGGAGTGATTTTATAATTTTCCTCAAATAGATTTTGAACATTTCTTATTAAACTTATTCCTGATTATTTATTCTTCTTTGTTGTTATTGTAAATGTTTTTTCCTACCTTTATATCCTGTTCATTGCAAGTAAAATAAAGCCTGCTGATTTTTTAATAAAATTATATATCCTGCTACGTCACTGAATTATTTTAGTGTTTGAGTTGATCATTTGATTTTTTTGTGAACTTGCAGTTATACTATTATATAATCCTCAAATAAAGATACTTTTTTTTTTTTTTGGTTAAAAGATCATACCAATCTTTTTTTATTATGAAATAATTTCAAATTAACAGAAAAGTTGCAAGAATAGAAAGAAGAAAATTTTTTTATCCTGATCCACTTTAGAATAAGTTCTGTTTTAGGTACCATCACCTCTGAATACATAAATTGTCCTACATAACCACAATGTCATCAATATCTGAAAATTAACACTGATACATCACTACCATCTAATTCTCAGACCTCATTCAGATTTCCCCAGTTTTCCCAATCTGTCCTTTATAGCAAAAGGAACCATCCCAGGATCATATATTACATTTATATGTTATCTTTTCCATCTTCCTCATTCTTGAAGAGTTTCTCAACCTTTTCTAAACTTTCATGACCTTGGCACAGTTAAAGATTACAGAACATGGTTTTAAATTTGAGAGTGAATATCTTCCCCCTTTCCCAAACCTGGGTTTGTTAATGTTTTCTAATTATTAGACTCACGTTTTTCTTTTTTGGCTGGTATTTCGCAGAAAGGATGTTTTCCTTCTCACTGCATTCTATCAAAGTTACATGATGATTTCAACTTGTCCCATTCCTAGTGATGTTTACTTAACTTTGATCACTTGATTAAGATGATTTCTGCCAAGTTCCAAATAAAGTTATTTTCCCTCTGTAATTAATAAGATTTTTTTGTGAGGAGATACTTTGAGACTATGTAAGTATTCCATTCCTCATAAAGCATTCACCCGTAGTTTTAGCATCTATTGATGTAACTTCGATGAATGTTTTATTATTCTTATGATTGCCATATGGTAAATTTTCAATTCTATCCTTCCTTCTATATTTATTAGTTGGTATTCTGCTATGAGAAAAAACATTCTGTTCTTCCCATTTTAAGTATTCCCTATAAGTTGAGGAAGGCAGACTTCTTTTCTTTGTGATAGGGTACTGTGATAGGTCAGTGTTATGAACCCAGATTTTAGCTGTGTGCAAGATTCTCTGAAGCTGTGGTGCATCTACTGCTGCTCTGTAACAAATAAAGTTTTCATTCATATCATCTATCTAATTGAAACACATACAGAAAGATTTGTGATATTCATTGCAAGTTTGTTGTTAATAACAGAAGAAAAATGTGGAGGCTACCTACTTTACTACAGTAGAATATGATAAAGTATGCGATGGACATCATATGAAATGTTAAGCAGCAGTTTTGAAAATATGGTAGATATTTATTAATTTTCTCGGTGCAATCTCTAAAACATGGTGTAATTATTGGAAACAATAGTTACAGTCCAATCCAATGTAGATGAATATATGTGTATGTATGTGTGAACATCCAGACAGAAGGTCCAGAAGGAATCAGGACAGCAGTTACCTCTGGGCTGACAAATCAAATAGGAAATTGGGGGAGTTGGAACTTTAAAGTGACCTTTGAGTCCACAGATCTTCCCCTTGAAAGTGAAATGACCTTTGGCTTGGCTGTGAAACAGTAAAAAAGGTCAAAGGTAATGGGATGTCACTACTATTGATTATGATAGGGTATATACGACTCTATATGTAGCAACAGAACTACAATAAAAGCAAGATTGTTTCTAAGTAATTTTACATTTCTCCATACTCTGAGAAAACTTGCAATTCTCATATTTGTTACAGAGCAGCAGTAAATAAAGATACTTTTGCTTTTCTTAACCTATTTCTATATTATTAATTGGTTTTTATATATGATTTAATTGGTTACTACCTCTAGTATAATGTTGAACTGTATTGGAGATAGTAGGGATCGGAGTATCCAGTCTTAGAAGAAATACGGCTAGTGTTTTCCATTAAATAAAATACTGGCTTTAAGAATAAAATATACACATTTGATCAAATTAAGAAAATAGACCTCAATTCCAATTTTCTTGAGTGTTTTTATTATGAATGGGTATTGAATTTTGTCAAAGGCTCTGTTAGCATAGCATCTTTGGAGGCAATTGTGATTTTTTTCCTTATATATATTAATATAGTTATCATATTATTGGATTTCCTAATATGAAAACAATGCAGCATTCCTGGAAGAAATCTGATGTGATCCTTGTATTATTTTCTAAATGTGGAGTTGGATTTCATTTGCTTGCATCATTTCATATTATTGCATCAGAATTAATGAGTGACATTGGTCTGCAGTTTTCTTTCTTTGTACTATTTTTGATTTATATATCAGTGTTTTACTTGTTTATAGAAGGACTTAAGCAATTCTCTTTCCTTTTCAAAGCAGTGTAATAAATTATACAGCTTTGGGACAATCTGGGACAATTCTACAAGGTTTTGTAGAATTCCACTTTAAAATCATCTGGACCTGCTGTTGTTTTGTGTAGTAGTTCCTTAATAACTTTCTCACATTCTTCTATGGAAATTGGTTTGTAATTACCTAGGAAATACATTTCATGAAGGTTTTCAAACTCATTTGCATAGACTACTACAAATCTACATCACTTCTTTAAGCTATACCAATAGCAACATGAGATTCTATTTTCTTCAGGTGATCTGACCACATTTACCTGATTTGGCTATTTTCTTGAAGTGATCTGACCACACTTACCTGATTTGGCTAAACCAAAGACAGCATGACAGAGTTCCTTGTTAGCTGCTTTTATCCATGGAGAGGGAAGGGAAGGCATATAATAATACCCTTTAAAAATGTTGAGCGTATATTTTTCAGTGTTCAGTTTGATTTGAGTAGTAATTATAAGGATCCTTTTTATCTGGTAACTGTGTTCCCATGGTAGTATATTATTTAAAACACCCTAGAAAACATTCAGGTAAGGGAAGTTGCCATTAGATGACAAGAGATGTGAGTTTCCTATGATCAATGTAACATTCTAGATTAAAGAAGCTCCATAGTCATTTTACTTGTCATAATTACTGGAGAAATTTCTAGATATATTATCTTTCTTTTTCTTTCTCTACACAAATAATTGCTTGAACACTTTTTATATAGAGTGTCAGATGAACCAGTTCTACAAATGTCTTGTAGTGCTGTAAAATTGTATATTATTTAACATTCCAACTCCACCTCAAGTATCCTTCTATGTAAAGGAGATAGTGTCATCAAGTAGCATCAGTTTAGTAAAAACAATATTTATTCAAGCTCTCTTGTAGTCAATTGACATTTGTAAATAAGCATACACAGCCAGATGCAAGCCAGAAATTGAGTGTAATTTCTAGTACAGCACAGTATCCAACTCTCAAGTAAATGCGGAATATCTAGAACAGCCAGGTACTAAAATGCAGGGACCTAAAAGTGTACTTTATCCAACTTACTGTATTAAGCATATCTGAAAGTGTGGGTATAAACTTTTGTTAGAATTGGAGTACAGTGGAAAGAGCAGGGGCTTTGGAGGTAGACAGACATGGTGTCAGACACTGACCAAGCATATGTCCCATGATGAAGGATAATTACATGTAACATGTCAGACAAGTCTGGTTCAACATTGTTATCCCTATATCTTCCTGAAGGGTAACTTATCACTTTAATATCTTCAGTTGCTCAAAAACTATTACTAAAATTATTGCTGAACTTTTCTTTTGCATTCATCTGTGACATTGGGCTTCTAAACCATAGACCCTTTAATATTTCTGAAACTCAGAAGTTTTAGCTTACAATCATTTATAATGCTTTTATGTTTCTTTTTTAACTGTAAATACAACCTCAGTGGAATATTATGTCTAAGTAATAATCATTTTTGGTAAGCCCATAAATTCTGAGATGTGAACAGTAATAGAAATTTAGCCTCATATGTGTTGAAAAAAGAACTATATCCTTCTATGTCCAGGCACAACCAGGATTATTCCAAAATTATCCTCAAAGAACAGAATCATATAAATATTTATAACTTCATAATTTTAATAGTAGCTTTTTCTTAGTCATAATAATTATTATTCTAATATTCCCCTTCCCACTATTGTATTTCACCTTCCTTAAATCCTTTTTTTTCACAAGGGCTTAGCATTTATTAGCACACTTAATCCTCACAACAAGCTATGAGGTACATATCTCTTTTTAAAATTTTTTTTTAATTTTTAAAGAAACTTTAGGTTATATAAATGATACATCAAAAATATAGGGGAATTCCCATATACTCAACACCCTCACCCTCCTACATTTTTTTCCCATTAACATCTTTGATTAGTGTGGCATATTTGTTACAATTATTGAATATATATTGAAGCCTTGCTACTAACCATGGTAAGTAGTTTACATTTGAGTTTACACTTTCAACTGTGTACTTTTATAGGTATTGACAAAATGTATAATGGCCTCTGTCATTGCGGTGTTATTCAGAACAATTCCAATGTCCCAAAAATGACTCATGTTACACCTATTCTTCTCTCTCCCTCCCCTCAGAATGTTTGGTGACCACTACCTTTATATCAATGTTAAAAGCTCTTCCACTAGAGAATAATAAATCTACTTTAGTCCATAGTTGCATTCCCCCTTTATGTTTGTTCATTCCTCATTATTGAGGATTTTAGGATACCCACTCTGTTTCTGTTTGAGAGGGGGCTTAGATCCCATGGAGCAGATGGATGGAACTATCTTGCTCGCAGTTGTAGATACTCTGTTTTTTGAGATAGGTGTTGTCCATCATTATTCTTTTGTTAGTTGTCCTGAGTGAGTCTGATGAACTGGAAAGTGGGTATTGCAACTCTGCTGAGATTCAAGGTTCAACTAGCGTATGAACAGTCTGAAGATTTAAGTCTCTTGTATATATATTTAATGGTTATAATGTTAATTATAGGTTCAAATAGAAGGGACAGAAGAGCCATGTATCTCTGTTAATTTGGGGAAAATATATTCCAAGATAAAACTTATGACAGGGTTCCTAATTCCTGAGATTGTCTGCCCTGCCTATAGTGTCTAAGTGTCTCTAGAACCCACAGGAGCATCCCTGCAAGAGGCACTGTTTGCTATGGCATTCAGTGAGATCCTCCTGAGATGTGTGTAAGCATAACGTCAAATGATCTCCTGACTCACTTTGAAATCTCTTAGCTGTAATAACTCATTTGAATTCAGTATTTCTCCTTTTTGGTCAAAATCTTTTTCCAAATGCATTGCTAGTTGGTGTGTGGTAGTAATCCATCAGTGCCAGGGAGGCTTATCCCTGGGAGTCATGTCCCATACTAGGGATAAGGTATTGAGTTTATATGCAAAGTTTGGCTTAGAGTGAGGCCACATTTGAGCAACCTGGAGACTTTCAGGAGGTAACTTTTAGCCAATATATAATGCTAAGCTAAGCTTCAGTTTCACAAGAGCAAGGATCATAAGTACAATCCCTAAATCCTTTTTGAAGGGGAAGTTTAAATGAATCATTGATAGATAAGTAGATTCATGCAAACATTAATATATACACACACATGCATGCATAAAATATTCAGTATTTAGAACTCACTACTACTAGATTCATCAAACAAGATAAATTTTCTATTTTAATGATTTTTCTGCATTTTATATAATTTTTAATTACAGAAATGAAATATGGTGCAAATTTTACAAATACTGAAATATATAACCTTACCTGGAACCTCATCCCCAAGATATTTAGTATATATTGTACTACATTTTTCTTATATGCATTCTAATATATGTTCACGCACACATACTTAAAAACTTTTAAAATGTTAAACAGAAATGATATACCACATATACTATTATACAATATACTCTTTATTTATTGGACAGTTTTCCATTACAGTATATATGCATCTATCACATGTTGCATAATATTACTCTATTATGTTTATTTAATCAACCCTCTATTGGTAAATTTTTGGACTATTCACAGTTTTTCTCTCTATTACATTGGTGCAGTAAATATCCATGTATATTTATCTTTGTAAACTGTGTTGATATTTTCTGTAGGGTATATTTGGCAGTGGAAAAGACACCTATCAGTCAAAAGACAAAAGACACCTATATATATGTGTTTTATTTTAAAAGATATTGCCAAAGTATTTTCTCATCAGAACTCACACATTTACACTCAAACAACAAATTACTACAGAGCCTGTTTCTCCACATTCTGGCAAACTTTGACTGTTATACATTTATTTCAATGTTCGCCAATGTTATATATGTCTGCATATGTGTGCGTATATATACATGTAGAGTTATTTAAGTATGCATTTCTTTAATTATTTATTATGTTTTAATGGCTCCATTTATTGTGTACCAGACAACTATGTTAAGAATATGATTTCATTTATCTGACATAACCATAAGTTGGATTATCTTTGCATAGGTTTATTTGACGTTTTGATTTCTTATTTTGTAAATTGCTTGTTTATGTCCTTGTATTAGTTTTTTGACTCTTCGTTCTTATATTTCATTGATGTGAAGAGTGTTTTCTTTGTCCTTTTTTTTTTGTAGGTTTTTTGTTTGTTTTGAAGGTGAGATGAGCTATAATAGGATTATTGGCCTTTGTCTCCCTTGAATTTTAATTTCTGTATTAATAAATCTGTGTTCTAGCCCTTTTTAAGGAAAATTTACATTTTTAATATATGAGATGAACTTTTGTGTGAAATCAGATTACTTTCAAGAACTGTTTTAAATATTTTGTTTGCTAATTAAGTTATTCACATAAAATAATAGTGTAATTAACGTGTTCAGAACATTCAACAAGATTTACTGAGTGTCAGAACAGTGCAAGTACGCATGGAACCTCAATCTGTGTTCATCCTAATATATTAAAAGGGGTCGAATATTAGGAAGACACATGATTATTTTCCAATGCAAAGTACTAAGAATTTAGGCATTTGAAATATCAGGCAGAATAAAACATTGAAACATAGGTAAAATTGTAAAACTGCAGAAGATAGAGTTGTAATGCCAGAGATTCTTGTGAGGTTGCGTTTCATTTGCCTTCTTTTCTGTGACTATTTTAGAAATAAAATGGAAAAAAAATTGGTCAGCTTTCATTTTTAGAAGCTCTGTATTACAAAGTATTCTGTAATCTCTCAAAAACTCTCATTTGGAAAACTGACAAAAGTTCATACAGCCACAAACTGTCAACTGTATTTGCTCAGGAAGCAAATCAGTTATTTATAGAGGAAGTTCTGTTGAAGATGTGTCTAATGAAAAAGGAAATGCCCACAAATACAAAGTTTGTCAAACAGGATAATTAGTACAACATAAGAAAACCATTCCTGGCTCAAAAGGATTTTCTAACAATTGAATTTTGGATGGTGTTTTCTACTTGTACCTTCTCAGGAGCAGAGGATCTACTTGATATTTTTTTCTTAAGATAATGTTACTTTCTTTCTTATAAAACTAATCAATATGTGTTTTAGGGATTTAGGAAAGCAGAGAAAAAATAATTAAAAAAATAAAAGTCAGATGTGTCCCTCTATCAAAAATAAGCACATCTCATCATTGTTGTGCTTCTGTTTATGTCTAGATTTGTATACATTTGCTTTTATAATTCAAAATTAGGTTCACAGTTTTATCTCCTGCTTATTTCATTTAATGTTATATTGTCATTAAGTGTATAACTCTATCTCTTTTTTTAATGGATTCACAATGTCCTATCCCATGATAGAATTTATCATAATATATTTTACCATTCTCCAGCATTGGACATGTAGGTTGTCCCTGTGCCCATTTTTAATATTTAAAAAGTCTGCAATGAATGTATTATGTCATATTTCCACATTAAAGATTCCTTGGAATGAAATTACAGAGTTGAAGATAGGAAATTTTTAGAAATATTGAAATTGCTAAACTCTTCTCCAGAAAGGTTAAAAATTTAGAGTCAGAGTAATATCTCTTGAGACTATTGGTTTTTCAGCAACATTGCTAGTCTTGATTATCATTTTATTAGCATATTGATTTTAGTATGTAAATGTGGTGATGTTATTGTTTTTCTTGTGATTTCTTCGATAATACCAGGGAGTTTAAATGTATTTTTATGTGCTTATTGGCCATTTGTACTTCTCTTATAAATTGCTCATAGTCTTTATTTACTTTTTTATTTTTATTACTGATTTGTGAAAACTTTGTTCCTATTAGGGATATTGTGATGGTGTGAAGCTATATATGTCCCAGAAAAACATGTTCTTAAATTTAAACCATTTCTTTGGGTATGAATCCATTGTAAGTATGACCTTTTGATGAGGCTAGTAATACTCACCTCAATCAGATGGGTTTTAATCCTATTACTGGAGTACTTTGTAAGAGAGTGACATTCAGACAGAGAAGAAGAAAACCATGGAAACAAGAAACTGAAATCAATGAAATGGAAGAGAAGGGAGACACCAGCAGATGTCACCATGTTCCATGCCTTGCCATGTGATAGAGGAGCCAAAGATCACCAGCAACTGGTCTTTAGAAAGAAAGCATTGCCTTGATGATGGCTTGTTTTAAAATTTCCCCAGCCTTAAAACCATGGGCAAATACATTTCCATTGTTTCACCCAACCCATTTCATGATATTTTCCTTTGAGCAGCCAAGGGAAATAAACCAGATTTCAACTTTTTGTAGTATTTGATGAAAATATTTGCCCCAGTTTGTGATTTACATTTTTAAATTGTAGGAAATTCTATTCATCTTTTTTTATACTTAATGTTTAGGAAAGTCTTGCCCATTCCAAGATCAGTGTGTTCTTTCACTAGAAGAATTAATTTTCCCTTTATTTTAAAAAATCTTTCTCTAATCATATCTTTAAATACTTTTTTATTCCATTCCATTTGGAGGAAGTGGTATGTAGTTCATGGGTACCAGTAACTTACTGGATTTTCTTCTGTCTCTCCCACATTTGCTTTATGGTCTCTCTAATTTCTTTTCTCTTCATTTTTTTCCTCTACATATCACTAATGCAATCACAAGCTGTATTTACTTTATTTCTTATGATATTAAACCACTTATTATTTATGCTTGATATTTTCTCCATCAGAACTCTGTAAATATTATCATCAGGACTTTGGTTTTACAGAGAAAAGTTTAAGATTAACCTAATAATATGTTCAATTTTAGTAACTTTTTTGTACCTTTTTGGATGTTTATATATCTTTAAAATTTTATTTTTAAATTTAAAAGTTTGGGTGACTGTGTTTAGTTTTGTTTTAGTTTGCTAAATGCTACCAATGCAATATACCAGAAATAAGTTGGCTTTTACAATGGGATTTATTGGGTTAAAAGCTTATAGTTCTAAGGCCATGAAAGTGTCAATATCAAGACATCAGGCCAAGATCTATCCCCAAACGTTGGATGCTAGCGATCCTGGGTTCCTGCTACATGGCAAGGTACAGTGGCAGCTCTGCCATTATCTGCCTTCACCTCAAGGCTTACTTTTCCTGAGCTCAGCTATTTGTGATTGGGAACATGGCAGTGTCCGCTTGTCTTTCCCCTCTCCTATATGCCTCATTGACTAGGTTCAATTTAAGAACATAATTTTCAGGGTCCATAAAAGACTCAGACCAACACAATCTATAACTTTTTTTATTTTTCTGTAATCTTACCTAGTATTTAGTAGGCCCTTATTTCCATAGACATGGACTGTTTTACCCAATTCAGTTTTCCAGTCTTACACATCTTACTTGCTACCTTTCCGTTCATTCTGAAAATCATAGATACTAAAGCACTGTAAGTACTTATCATTATACTTTGTCTTCCATGTTTATAATAATCATGCTTTTTGATTGATTTTCAACACTTTGACTTGGTCCATGCATTACATGTCACAGCTTTGCTTACTATCGACTATATCAGTTATTCAGTCTTCTGCATTGCTTTTCTGCTCATCACGACTTCCAGTGCAGATCAGTTGCTACCACACTTTTTCCCTTTCCTTTTGTCCCTTTGTTAGCTTACTCAGAAAACTTTGCCTAGACCTTATTTTTATTCTCTTCCTTCAGCTTTGTTTTCTGTACCCTATTCAGAATTCCAAGCAGTTTTCTAAAATTTGTTCTGACCCCTGAATAATTATCAAAAACATCATCTTTTTCTAATTTTGGGGGTTTTACTTTTTGTTTTCATGTATTTCATGTTGAGTTTTTAAAATGTATTTACTCATTCTAGAATGAGATCTTTATGGGGCCTTGCATTGGCCCATACATGAAGGTATGATTTTTGGCTCATTCTTAGTTAGACTCTCCTTTTCAAATATAAATTGATATTTGTACATAACAATAGCCCAATTCACAGTGATTTTAATAAGCAGTCATCTACTAAAATCTATCAGATGGAAGTAGCATTTTCATCTACCCACGTAGTCTAGATGTCTGATAAGTGAAAGTCAGCCCCCAATAGACAAAGCTGCCAAGGTATTTCCTGTCTCAGTAATCGCCTAATAGATCTTTCCTTGGAGCCACACATTGCAGGATATTATGCACTAACACAGCCTCCCTTACTCTGCTGCTCTTGTGGATTTGGTGAATAATTAGTACTGATGGGAGGGATGGACTTTTGGCAGAAAGGAAAAAAAACTGTCTCAGAAAGAAATTCCTGTGGACTGCTCTTTTTCTGGATGATAGAGATCTTGGCTCTTAATAACTGAATGAATACAATGTAAACAATTAGATAACTTCTTTCTTCATGGGAAATTAAGGTACCAGGCCACAACAATTATATATAGCAGAGTAAGAATTCAAACCCAGTCTACCTGACTTGTCCACAGATCTATGTCTGTTCTCAGATACACACTGGAAATCCTATTCTGCTTAAAACAGAGTAACTGATAAAATTTAATTTGAGTATCTTATAATTTCTCAGGAGGCTGAAGAGGTAGTAAGGCAAACTACCTGGGGGAAATGGATGTGGTTTGAGCAGTTGGACGCCCATCTACCATATAGGAGGTCCAGGGTTCGATGCCCAGGGTCTCCTGGTAATGGCAAGCTGGCCCACACAGAGTGCCGGCTCATGTGGGAGTGCCGCCCCTTGTGGGAGTGCTGCCCTGTGTGGGAATGCCGCCCCTTGTGGGAATGCCACCCCATGTGGGAGTGCTGCTCCATGTGGGAGTGCCACTCCATGTGGGAATGCTGCCCCATGCAGGAGTGTCAGTCATCCCTGAGAGCTGTCTCAGCAAGATGACTCAACAAAAAGAGACACAGAGGAGAGACAATAAGAGACATGGCAGAACAGGGAGCTGAGGTGGCGCAAAAGAATGATCACCTCTCTCCCACTCCAGAAGGTCCCTGGATCGGTTCCCAGAGCCACCTAATGAGAATACAAGCAGACACAGAGGAACACTCAGCGAATGGACACAGAAAGCAGATAAAACTACCTGGCATAATTTTGTTCATTTCTAGAAATAGAAATGTCATAGACCCCAGAAGCAAACAGCACTTGTCTCATCCAGCCCTTGACAAAAAAGGAGGGAGTCCTGAAAGTAATCAGGTATCTGTGCACACTAAAATTTAGGAAGATCAACTTTGAAACTAGTGGGTGATATTTATTGCACAGAGACCCTGAAAGGAAAAACAGTGCAAGAGGGAAAAGGGGTTTAAAAATTAAGTTCTGATGGAATGGCTGAAAATCATTCTAATTAGGGAGAAAAGGTAAACATTTATTAAAATCATTATGGCTATATGTATTCTCTCAGGTGGACTCACACATAGGAAGGACAGACATAATGAAAGAAAGTAGGAGAGTATCATTAACAAAAAAGGAATGGGTGATGTAAGAAAAAGGGAAGTTTAGACCTAAAATGAAGTGAGTGACAAAATAATAGCTGGGATAAAGGAGAAACACTTTAAAGTTTATGTTCACATTTAAATATACTCAGCAGCGATAGAACAAGGAGAAATGGTTAAGTCCTATTTTGTTTTAATTTCAGTCAAATAAAAAGAATCTTCAGAGGAAAAAACGGGAATGGGCTATTGGTAAGAAACTGGAAAACTCAGGGAAATGAGCTGGTTAAGAGAACACCTAGGTGTTCTAAATAAATTCACATTTCTCTTCCTGCATCAGTGGTAATATTCAAATCTGAGAGAACTCAATAAATTAACATTGAGGAATATAGAATGCAGAATAATTGGGCAAATAGAAAACAAATACTATCCCCAATTACATAAATTTGGTCCTGAATCCTCCCGGTCCTGCAGAAATTCCTACAATATCTTATTAAATTGATTCCTTATGAGAGCTTACAAAAGGTAAGTGGTGATAAACTGAAAGATAAGCTACACTATTATGCCAGTTTTCTTCTTAAAGCACTTAATATAATTAGGAGAATGCTACAGGGATTGTGATCTTTGATAAATTCTCTCATGATTCTCTTTAAGGACAAGATAATGAAATATGGAATAGATATAGTTGGGTTGTTTTGTGATTGGTTAAATAAGTGTATCCAAAGAGAATTGATTTAATAGTTGGTTTTTAAAAAGTTAAAGCTAAAGGAAAAATGCTGGAAAACAAAAGCATGGCAAGAGAATGGTCATGAGGATGTCAAATGACATCATGTAGAGGGTCACTGAAAGAAGCAGAACCTCCTCTCTAAAAGAGGAAGTTTAGGGAAACCAGCACAGCTTTCTTTAGATGTGTGAAGAACTAACATAGCAAAAAGGAGAACTGGGAGAATCAAGCATTGAATGGAAGTTAATTAAATGACCTCTAAATTTCCTCTTGCCACAATGTTTTATAATTTGTTTCTCTTTTATATACCTTGAACTACTGATATATGTCTTTAATAACTGCTTTTAAATGTAACATGCTATTGTCAATTTCTATACTAAAGGTATATACTTCATGTATTTTCTCATAATTCATTTTAAGCTTTGTATCTTAACTATGCTGGTTTTAGAGTAGATGCTCAATAAATACTATTTGGCTGACTGATTTGCTTTAAGATTCTAGTTGTTGCTAAAATGTTCCTAGAATATAACTGATAATTCAAAAATTTACTTCTCCCAAGGGCAAAATACAACCCATGATATTCCTATGAAGAAGAAAATTTAGTATTCTTTGAATATATTTTAAAATTGTTTCAAAACTTTAAGGCAGCAGTTTGAATTTGTTTGCCATTACTAATTATGTTGTGAAAAATCTGCTTATGCTGCATTCTCTAACTTTGTTATCAGCACTATTTTCCTCTAGGTGCTGAAGCTAGAAAAGTTGGAGACATCTTTTTAGTGGTTCCCTCTTGCCTGCTTTCCAGATCCTGTTAGTCAAGAGGGCTATCGATCATTTCAATAATGCCTAAAACCTGCTCTCTCCTCTATGACTAGACCTAATTCAGTTAGGTCCTCATGATCTTGTACCAAGTCTTTTGCAGTAGACTGAAAGTCAGTTATTGTATTATTTACTCTCAAATTTACTTTTTCCTTTATACAATCACCAAAGTTCATTCTAAAACACAAATCTGTTTAAAAACCTTCAGCTACTCCTATGGTACACCAAGTCCTATGCACAGCCAGCAATGCCCTTAATGCATTAGCCCCAGCCTGTATTTTTCCAGCTCACTGTAGTCATGCATGCTAAGCCCTGGATCTGTATTTTTCAAACTAGGATACTTGTAGAGTGCTCTGGATTTATATACCTGGAGTAAAAAAAATTAAAAAAAAAATAGCTGGTAAATACACTGAAAGATTATTTTTAAATTAAACTATTTTATGCCCTGTGACATCTGAATGGGTATAGAGATCCAGATTTTGAGAAGCCTAAACTTTATATGATGTGAGTACTGACCTAAACAAAAAGGATGCAAAGTAGCAAATACAAAATAAGTTATAAAAGTGGATATTTATTTACAGAGAGAAAAAAAATCACAAAAAATTTACATTTACAAAGCTGACAAATACCACAAATACAGAATCCTAAAAAATAACAGTTTTATTTTTATTGGTTTGACAAACCTCTATACTATTTAACTATAATTTTAACCTGTATAATTTTTATCACCTTTTTGCATGATATCACTTGGTAATATTTTCTGTAGAGAAATGGATGATAAATCAGTATTTCCAGTAGCAAAGTTGATTGGAATTTGTTCAGACAGATGTGTTCACTGTTTATATTATTGCAACAGGTTTGTGTACAATGTAACCAGAATTCTTATAAATTCTATTCCATGTGCTTTTTCTTAAAAAATGAAAACAGAGAAAATTTATGTCTTTGTATATTCTGTATATTTCTGACAGAAAAGAAATAGGGGACAATGAGAACAAAATTTACCACCTTGCAATTTTATACATCTAATAACTGGAAGTATTTTTCCACAGACAGCTTCTGGCTATATACATTCCAGATTCTATTTCTGCTCCACATTCTTCTGTGGCTAGATTCATTAGGACATTTTCATTTTACCGTACGACCCTACACGTCCTATCACTGATGGCCAGTGAGGGGGTAAACTGGGTGGTGTTAGTTTAAGTGGAAGTGACTGCAAACCATATCAATATATCCCACACGCTCCAACAAAATATGTGACAGAAGAGAATTTGAAAGACAGCTATCTTAACTGACTTCAATGGAAATATACTAGTTTTGTAAATTTTAGAAAAGCGTGATCAGGTGAACATATTGGAAGGGTCCCATGCACGTGAGGGGCCCAGAAGCTTAAGCTTCATTAGCTTCATGGTAAATCAACCTCTGGTTCATCATGAGAAAGACCACACTCTGTGGTATCTTATCATGAATATATTTGGAGTCCGGGGAATGGTACAATATTTCTTTCGTGTACCTGTAGTATAGCCTTCAGTACTTAAAGTCACTCCATTCCAAGAAGTTTTTCTCCCTCTCTGCTTCCTTTTCTAGTCCTTGGTCCTGCTGCCCCTCTCATGGTGGCCAAGGGTGTCTATTTCTCTGTCTTGAGAGGTTATAGGTGGATCCTTACATTCTCAAGGCAGAGCATATATAAGAAATTCAAACCGTTCCCTTGATAATATTGATTTTGCCTCATAGCTTAAGATAAATGATTTGATATGCTAAAAGACTTTTCTCCCACTGAGGAAGAGCTTGAAATGGAAAAAAAAAAAAATGGTGAAAGGCCCAGAGTGCTGTCCCAAGTAAAAATACATAAGATAACAAAAAATCCCTATGAATTTTAAAAATGAAATAGAAGAATTAAAGAAATTCCACCTCAACAGTGGACCTTTTCAAGTAACAACTTCAGATTACCAGAAATACTATTTATTCTTCTTTGCCATTGATGGTTCTAAATGGAAATGTGTGAGAAACGCTGCTCTATACATATTCAATTAATGACCATTTCCAGAACATGCCAAGGCATTTCAAATATCACTCTGCCCTAAATGGAAGAACGTTTCCTCCCTTCTCTGCTGAAACAATTTTTACTCAAAATTCTGAGCCTAATTTAAAAGTTTGTGTGTGTGTGTGTGATGTATGTATCTTTAAAAAAATACAATTTATAAAAATTATGGGGTTGGGGGTGAGGAGTGGGTTATATGGGAACCTCTTATGTTTTTTAATATAATGTTCTTTGTGATCTATTAACTTTAATTTTAAAAAAGTTTTTTAAAAAAGTCTAATAAGAACAAAGGGAAAAAAGGTGGTTCATTCTAATGAAACCTCGGAACATTTCAAGAAAAATTAATTTCATCTCTTTCTTCTTCTGTGACACTTTTAACCACAATTTTATTATTTATAAAATATCAGATATCATATAGCTAAGTATTTACCTGTCTCCCAATTAGATCTTACTTTTTGTGAAGGCAAGGTCTTATTCTTCTTTGTCATCCTGTAATCTAGTCTGACAGTAGTGTGCTGGTAAATGTTGAATGAACAACCGACTTTTAGAGGGAGTTGACAGATTTGTAGCATTAGTTAATTTTCAAGTTGTAAATGCTCCCGCTATGGCCAATTTCATGCTACCAAAGAAACATCACTAAACACCGAGTTGGAAAGAAAGAAACAGTAGCGTGCCATTGTATTATAGTTCCCAATAGATGCATGTGTAATAGTGTAATGTAGTAAAATAATTAGGAAGTGTAAGTTTTTAGTATGTTACTTTTACTTTTAATATAATTACCTTAATTATAGGTAGATATAATTTCATTTTTATTAATGAAAGAAACTCCTGAAATTTTACAATCTATTCTCATGAATTTCAACGAGCAGCCTTAGCACAACACTGCCTGTGGCTCCTTGGAAGTGATATTGACTTATCAAAACAATCACTCTTAGAGGATTCTGAAAAAAAGAATCTAATTGGTAGTAAAGTAGGGACCTTAATTCTCACCCTTAAATTAGTCTCTAATTATGTTATCCTCATATAATCTGTTGCATTTGTATGATTTTCTATCTCTTGCAATCATAAAAATCTTCAAAATATGTAGGTCATAAGGGCTACAGTTGGAGTCATGCTGCCTAATAATCATTTGCAAGTAACATCTTCTCCTGTATAGATATGAAGTAAAAGGGAATAACTGTGACCTTCCACTTTCAGAACCTCTGCAAAATAATCGTTCATCCAAGAGATGATAAAAAGAATAGATGTGGTATTGAGAGCTGTCAATATTTCTGATAGCGATTGATAAGATTTTGAGAGCTGTCAATATTTCTGATAGCGATTGATAAGATTTTTCCTAGCCTTGTATTGCAATCAGGTGACAAGTCCTCAGGTTATAATTATTGGTCTCGTTGGAGAGAACTGAAACAAGACAAGGCAAACCATATTATGGTGGTCCCAAGAATGGCCTACTGCCTGCCTTTATTTGATGCCAAATAAGATATTCCTAGGAGACTTTAGAATGAATTTTATTTTTTCATCTAAGTGTTCACAGCTCTAATGTTTACTTTGTAATATAATAATTATCTATTCTGGGACAGACAATTACAGCCAAATGAGGAAAAGTAATTGAAAGTTTTCTGTTAAAGCTGTAACTTTTCCCACCTATCCATCCACCCATCTGTCATTCTTTCTATTATCAATCTATCTTTTTTCTAAATATGTGAGATTAGGTTGTATATATCATACTCCTTGAACACATAATACTTCCATTTACGTTTCCTTAGAATAAGGATATTCACTGTAACCCCCTTACATACAGTTATCAAGTACAAAAATTTAACATGGATAAAAAGCTTATATAGTCTATATTCCTTTTTTTTTTCCATGTGTCTCAAAAATATTCTTTTGGGCCATTTTTCTTCACATTATTAGTCAGGCCCATGATCATGTATTGGATTTAATTGTAATCGTCTATTCCATTGCTCTTTTTAAATTATTTGAGAAGTTGAGTTAACAAAACAATCATGCATACCATACAGGATTCCTATACATCACCCCACCACCAACACCTTATATTGTTGTGACACGTTTGTCCAAATGATATAAAAATCATCATAATATTACTATCTATAGTCCATAGCTTATATTTGGAGTATTTTCACACAAACCATCCTATTATTAACATCTAGTCTTAGTATTGTATATTTGTTATAGTTCATGAAAGATCATTCTCATATTTCTACTGTTAATCACAGTCCATCGTTCACCATGGGGTTCACTGTGTTACACGATCCCCTGCCTTGTACAATCCATCCAAAGTGTACGCTCAGTGGCTCTCAGTTTCATCACAGAGTTGAAATATCATCAGCCCAGTCTATTTCAGAATGTTTTCTTTAGTTCAAGAGGAAAAACCCCATACCCTCTTATTCCCCCATTATTGACCCCCAGAACTGATGTAGTACTTTCTTTGCCATTCCTATAAAAATATTACAATATTACTGTTAACTATAATCCATAGTTATATTAGTTGATTTTCTCAGTGTATCTCCATATTCTGAAGACCTTGTAATAAAGGAACATTCTTATATTTGAACTATTAACCACGGACATCATCTACAACCAAATTCACTGTGTTATACTGTTCCCAGATTATCCTCTAGGTTTCTTTCAATTGACATTAACCTCCCCAGCCTACCCTTTATCAGCCACAATCACGTTTGTAAATCAACAGTATTGATTATATTCTCTATAATGTGTTACCATCACCTCTAACAATTTCCCCACATTTACAATGTCCCTTATTAAACATTCAAAATGCATTGTGGAACGGTATATTCAACATAAACTTTCCCATCTCAATCAATCCCAAGAATACCATTCAGTAGGATTATTCACATTAACAGTGTTTTGCTACTCTCACCACTACCCATTACCAGAACTTTTCCATCACCCCAACAAAAACCCTACACTCATTATGCATCAACTCCCCCACGGTTCCGCCTCACCCCTAGCTTCTGGTAACCTGCACTCTACCTTCTGTCTTTATGAATCTGTGTATTCTAACTGTTACATATAAGCAGAATCATACAATATTGTCCCTTTATTCATAACTTTATGTCAATCAACATAATGCTGCAAAGTTCATCCATGTAGCATGATTCAGATATACATTCCTTTTTAAGGTTGAGTAATATGCCATTGTTTATGCATTCATCTGCTGATGGGCATGTTTGCTTCTACTTTTTGGCTATTATGAATAATGTTGCTATGAACATTGGTGTGCAGACATCTGCATGAATTTCTGCTTTTTTATTCTTTTGGGCATAATATACTTAGATGTGGGCTTGCCAGGCCATATGATAGTTTCTATGTTTAACATTTTGAGTAACTGCCAAACTGTTTTGTATAGAAACTGCACTATTTCACATTCCCACCAACAATGTACTAAGGTTCCTATTTCTTCATAGCCTAACCAGCACTTATTTTCCATTTTTCTAATAATAGCTATCCTAGTGGGTGTGAGGTGCTCTCCTTTGCATTACCCTAGTGGCGGATAATGTTGAGCATCTCTTCATGCCATTTGTTTATCTTCTTTGGAGAAATATCTATTCTAGTCCTTTGCCTATATTTTTAGTTGGGTTGTTGGTCTTTTTGTTGTTGAGTTGTAGTTCTTTATATATTCTGGATATTAAACCTTTACCAGATATATGGTTCCCAAATATTTTCTCACATTCTGTTGGTTGTTTTTTCACCTTCTTGATAAAGTCCTTTGATGGACAAAATATTTTAATTTTGATAAAGCCCTATTTAACTTTTTTTTCTTTATTGCTCTTGCAAATCTATATTCGAGTATAGTTTTACTAAAAGAATCACGTTTTAAGGTTTTTTCACATTTATATATAATGTAATATATATTACATGTAATATATATTACATGGCATGAGAAAGGCAAATCAACCATGTCATGAACCAAAGTTATATAAGATATATTTATTAAGTAGGGCCAGACTGCTTACTGATGTAAATTGGGTGGATTTCAAAATATTCTATCACAGCCCTACTAAGGTATTTGGAGTCAAAGAGAAAAAGAAACTAAATGCATCAGAAACTTAAGGGCATACATTTAAATATGTTTAGATAAATTAAGCCTAGCTTTATGAATTATAAGTACCATTTTCATGTGTTTTTTAAACAGTATCTGTTACTTTATTTTCTCAGTAACTGTTAAGACAATACAGAAGCAAATAGATGTTGACTGGATAAGGGCCACCCTAAGAATATTCTTATCAACTTAACATCTCATTCATAAAAGTTAGTCTCCTATGGTAGGTCACAAACAAAATAGTCTTTAAATGTGAGTTACTAAAAAGAATGGGTGTGTTAAGGAAGTAGATGTTAGTAGAGGAACAAAATGAATGGGGATACAGGAAAACTAAATACAATGTGACACACAGACTTCCTAAGTAATGAATAATTACCCCATTCAGTATTTCTGAGAGGCACTGGTTTCATATGCAGTTCCTAGGGCAGGTCAAAAGAACTACCCAAATATGAGCACACATTTATCCATCTTCTAAGAGAAAGGGAAATGCTTGATTGTACACAAAGGTCCTGTTAAAACACCAGTCTTGTTCACAGAGATCATATGATCCTTGAGACACTATTCATTGACTCTTGTTTGGCCTGTAGAGATATATTTTTGAATCATAAGTGAAGTTTCCTTTTTATCTAAGTCCTAAAATATTTGGAAGTGGGAAATCAGTGCTACTATCTATTCAAATGGACTTTTGCTTTGTTAAATATAAAAGAAGAAATATCTTAGATGTTAAAGTTGCTAGATAGTGAATACTTTAAATGATGATCACAACATAATGAAAGTACATGGCTAACTCATGTACCCCTTACATTAAAAATCTTCTGTATATCTTTTATATTAATCTAGATTTGCAGCCCAGAAATCACTTTTCATACAATTGAAGTATATTAATCTTAGTATCTAAAAATTTGTATAAACTTTTAACTTAATAATCATTATGTGAAGTAATAAATCTTATGGAACTATATGGTGTGTTGTAATAATGAACTTACTTGTCTCCTTTCCTACTAGATTGTAAATTCTCCGAAAATAAGATCCAGGCGTTTTTAAATTTTGGCACCTCAACATAATGCACTAATACTCACTATTTGATGAATGAATGAGATGGCAGCATGCTTAATCAAATTCAGTTTGTATTACAAATGTCAGTATGCATAGAATGAGTCTGGAACAATATTCAGCAAACTGTTGTCATAGTTATCGTTAGGGAATGAAATAGGGGAAGGGGCATTGGAACCCTTTACTTTCTGTTTTTTATTCTAATTATATTCTTCACAAAATTGATTTAATACTCTCATAATAAAAATGTTTAAGGTAAAAAGAAGTGGCACATAAAATGTTGTAGATGGAAAAGCTTGACAAATACCTAACTCTTTGTTACATTTTTGTTGGAGTCTTCACTAAATTATGTGTCAGTCCTGTGTCCAGTTCCCTTTCATCCACAGCTGTAGTTCCTCATTTAGTTGTCATCACACTAATAAGTGGCAGAAAACACCACTTCCTAGATCTGAGGAAAATTCACCCCAGTATTAGGTTCAGAATATTTACTTTTGTGGACCCTTCATATGTATTAGTTTATTAGTATATTTTGTAAGTATGCAACATTCCTCAACTGAAAAAATTGTGAATTTAAAATTTCTGTTTTTTCCTCTCACTATCCTTTTGTCTTTACCAACTTAATTCAGTGTCACTTATGATTTCCATTTACAAAGACATTTCCTGATTAGATTTGGTAAAACCCGGTGGGGGGGGATGGGATGGGGTAATGGGACGGACTATACTAACATAGGAGATTTCTCACATAATAAAGCTACTTAATAGCTTTGAATTGATTATATTGATAGTAATGGCAGTAAGCTTATTTAACCATTTACATGAAAACAATTTTCCCCCTGGGAAGTGAGCCACAGACTTCTTCAACACTGAGAATTCTTCCAAACATCTGAACCTACCTCCATCCCCTGTGTTCCAATCTTCATATCTAATCAAATTTCCCCTTCTTTTTTAATCTTCCTACGCAATATATTTCCCATCTGACCATTCCCACTAACGTCATTTAAATTCATAACCTGAAGTATTGAAATGCAAACTATTTCAGTAGCTTGCTAGACACTTCAGTTGTTCTTCCCATTAAGCGGGTCTACCTTCCTTTGACGCCATTCACCTGGTGACAATTTCCTACTAATTCCTAAATAAAATTTGATTTCCTATAGCTTAACTTTCAAGGTCCCTTGATAATTTTTCAGCTTGGTCTATAACCGTTATACATTCCATTTTTTCCAGTTTAGTTGAATACTCTCTATCATTCCCCTTTGTACAACTTACACTTCCCTTTTCTATCCACTTGCTTATCCATGTGCTCATACCATTTGTTTCACCTTCAGTTCTTCTTTCTTACCTCCCTATCTGTTAAAATCTTATCTATACTTTGGAGTTAAGCTTACAGTCCATTACCTTTTAAAAGCCTTGCTTCATTTTCACCATAGAGTGGCTCCTTCTCCTCTGAATAGCTATTTATTAATATTAAAACACTCTTAAATGGCATTTGTTCCATTTCCTTGTATCTTCATTTATATAGCTTTTTCCCTTCTTATTACTTTATTTACCTACTATGTGCAAACACTGTCCTGGATACTGTGGTGACAATGGAAAACTAAATACAATTTGTCCTTTTCTGAGACAGGGTCTGTGGTATATATAGTATGTTCATAGATGTTTAAAATATACATTTATATAAATATATATGTTCAACTCTATATCTGTTGGTAATATGTAATTAACCTTTAATTGTCTGATAAAGGTCCATCCTTAACCTTACCAAAAAAATGTCTTCATTTGTTCAACAAAGATTTATTGATCACCTTTTTCATGCCAGGCACTGGGTGGTGGGAAGTTCTTCAGAAATCGCCAGACCGTGGAAGGTTCTTATTCTTAAACACTCCAACCACCATCCCTCCCAGCCCCTGTGAGTTTCACATACGTGTGCAACAGACAAACCCAGAGACCAGTTCTCACATGCACATGGGTTCTGACTACTTTCTTGGCCTCTTTTTCTATCTGAATTTCCTTAAGCTGATCATTAACCAAATAAAATAAAAAATCTTTAGACTTTGGAGGGAGATGCTGGCCAGTATCCCATAAAAACCATTCTCTTTTCTCCGGAATGATTAGGAGAGGGAGCAGACATGCAGTCCTATATGCCTGCCAAAGGCCAGGTTGATGAATTTTAGATGTCATATAGCTGGTGAGAATGAGGGATTTCTCTTGAGTAGATAAATTGAGTAAAGTTAAGAAGAAATTAAAGACAATGTGACCAAAGAAGAGAAAGTCATTTAGTTCACTTATTCATGTATTCATTTATTCAATAAATATTTATTAAGCATCTTTTATGACCAAACACTCTGGTAGACATTGGCGGTATGCTAATAAAAATCATCTCTGCCATGAATATAGGTAATAGTAAAAGTGAGATGGTATAGGGATGAAAAAGGGAAGATAAAGAGAGAACAGTGGAGCAGAAAAGAGGACTTTAATGTACACTGTCATATGATCATAAAACCTAGGGGAAGTCAGGATATACCTTTAGGAACTCCAGCGGGCCAACCATTTATGAAACTATTGTTCCATTTCATTAAAGGGTCCCTAGCAGTCCATAAGAATTGAAACAGTATTTTAAACATGACATATTACCAGTATGTCTTCCACAATGGAAATTGTGACTCATGGGGAATCATCTTCTATTGTCTGTTGTTAAACTTTCAATGTTTAACATTGCAAGATAAAGATACCTATGTTTATTTTTTTAATTAAGAGGTAGTGTTCTTTCCTGTAATGCTGATAGACCAGCTATAAAACCTTGTGAACTGCATTTAGACTACTATTGGCAAAGTGTGTTCTAGTGTAAAGGTTAACTATGTCAGGCACTTACCCATGAATCCATCTTAAAAATTAGAGGAGAAAATAAGCACAAAATATCTGTGCTGAATTTCCAAATTCAGATGTTTCAATAGAGGTGTGTGAAGTGTCTTGCTTTGCTAACTGAAGGAGAGCTAAAACTGTTTGTTCATATTGTGCTACCACTTCAGCAGTGAGTCAGGAACACTTTATCCTCCCATGGCATGAATACAGGGGACGATTTCAGACAAAACAACCAAGCAGAGCAATATTACAGGCTCTTTTTAAGTCTGTGGCTCTGGATAAATAGGATTTTACAATAAAAAGCATGAAGTTGTAGATGTGGCACTCATGATGTGAGTTGTTATTTAGAATTTTAAAGTATGCATGGATTTGATTTTTTTACCCCAGCAAAATGTATCTTAGTATGTGATTTTCAGGTAAAGTATATGTTACTTGAAAATTGATTCCTATGGTCAGCCTCCAGAGATACCTCTGGTCTAGCCTTGGGCATCAGCACTTTTAACAAATCTTCAGGTGACTGTAATGCAAATTTATATTTGCACACTGTCAACCTAGAATGAAAAGACTCTCCTCTCAATTGAACTACATTGTTAGTAGAAGTAAAATAATTGTAATTATTATTTGTCTTTCAGTAGAAAGACAGTATAAAACAAACTTATTTTATTGAGATATAATCTGGTCTACCAAGTTTTTACCACATACAGCCTAGATCTTCCATATCCATTTAGAAATAGAAAACAATATAAAGAGACTCAGACAACCTGGTCCTGAAAAGGAAATAAAAACCTTTTCTGCAAGTCTATACTAGCAACTCCTTTCTCTTCTGACCGTATTGTGAGAACTGCATAGATTCTTCATGCCAGGTGGTCTTCCTTGAATGCTTGCTCATACTCTGCCAGCCTCCCTGCCTTTAAATACTTGGAGTTAATTGAACCACCAGACAGCCATGTAGCCAGCTGAGTGTCTGCAGTGGTTCTCTCTGCTGTCCTGGGACCTGGCGAGAGATTCCACGAGAGATGCCATCAGTAAACTGGATATGGGAGATTTACAGAGCAGCATAGTAGAACAGAGTTTTTGCCAGAGCCTCTTCAAGAAAGGTGTTGAAAGAAATGTTGAGAGTTATGTTACTTCATCTCTTGATCTCAAATAGCTTTGGCTTTGGGTTCACAGGTGTGAAAGGCAACTTTTGCCCTTCTTAAAAGTAGAAGAAACTCTGTCTTGAAACTAACATTTGCTTTATATCAGCTAAAGGGGGAAATGCAACTGTACGTTATACAAATAAATTAAGAAGTTAATTTTGTCTTTTTATGAAATGGTCATATTGAATCTGCTTTAAAAAGCTGTATCATAGAGCACATTTAAACAGATTAAAAAAAAAGAAAAGAAAACCCCAATATTTTGTGAAGCAAATTCATTTTACTCAGAATTCATGCTATATAAATGACAGAAAAGAAACCCAATGCAAACTGGCTTCTCACAAACCTTCAAGCTTATGTAAATTAATTGTCAGTGACTACTGGCTTCAGGCATTGCTGAATCCAAGGGTTCAAGATGCCACGCACGGCATTCTGACTTTCACCATACTGTGGTTGAACCAATGGCATAGCAGTCAGTCATTTCATCACTGCAAGGGCTGGCAGCTTCAGACTCTCATCCTTTCAGCCTAACAATCCAGAAAAAGAAAAATTTCAGGAGTTCCAACCAAAGTCCTCGATATCGGTCTTAATGGCTTCACTGAGTCAGTGTCCACCCCTGAACTTATCACTGTGGACAAAAGAGCAGATAACATTGTTCAGGTCATATGCCCATCCTTAGGAAAAGGGACAGTGAGGCCAACTAAAGCCAAATCACACGCATCTCAAAGGAAATTCTGAAGTACTATTACCAGAAGAGTGAGTAAATGCTGGGCAGGCAACTAGCTGCTATGCCTATTATATGGAAGTGACATAATAAGTAAATAATATGTCACATCTATGTGAATATAATCTTAGGAGGTAGCAGTGGGTTTGCTATGTACTTCAATCTGGTGATCTGGGAAAGACAAATCATCAGTAGCTAAAATAGGTTTAACCATCTCTTACTGCCCTACGTTTGGTAAGACTGTTACACATTAGCACAAAATGAGACAAATGATAAGATTGTTCTTCTGTACCCTTGGTTAATAATACTGCATCAAGATGTAGTAACTTGAGCATTGCCATTCTTACTAAACCTTTCTATATTTTTAATTTACTTGTTACTCTTTTCTGTGGGGGAAATTGAAAATGATTCCACTCACTCTCTCCTCTTCTCACAGAAGTTCAGTGATTACAAAATAGCTTTCTTGTTATTATAAAATTCGTAGGGTTCTCAGTGATAGATGCTATTCAAATAAATGGTCCTTAAAATGGATATTTTCAATTCTTCAGATTTTAACTCTTTAGATTCACCAAAACTAAATATATACAAAGAAAGAAATCTAATTCTCTGAGAAAATCTTACTTGTGTTTTCTCATTCATTGCCTTAGCTATTTTCTCCTCTTCCTCTGTCCCCCATTCCCAGGTCCTAGGAAGTTTTTTTCTTTTACAATTATCATTTGAACAGATAGAACTTGAAAATCCTCACCAAATAAATGGGCCTTTCTAGGGACTGGTGATCAAAATATGTAGTGTTTAAGGCTAACTTAGAGGAAATATAATGTTTCCAACTATGACTTTTTTATAGCTTATGGTTATGGCAGGATGCCTGTGGTTTTTTCCCCATAGGTTTCATATAATGCTATGACCAGTATAATGTTAACTCATTTATGTTATTCCTGGGCTGGTTCCAGTAATCATTCTTGTCAGACAGCCACAGGTGTGTGCTTTTGTGGAATCTAATATGTGCCCAGCTCCATTACTTAGCCCTCTAAACTATGCCACACTCTTAGTACTGACATATTCACTGGCCTGCATTACTTAATTATCTAATCTCAGAAAAAAGAACCTGCTGGCAGCTCCCATCTGTATACAACTCTGACTTTTAGAAAGAACTTTCATGTACATTATCCTACTTGAGTTTCACAGTAGTTAAGTATTTTTATCCTAACTTTGCAGGTAAAGAATCAAGCTCAGCCACTATGTATTAGTGACTTGTGCAGGGTTATATAACTAAAGGAATGACATAGTCAGGTCTTTGACTCTGGACTGAGTCTGTTTTTTCCATCATGCCATTGCCTGGAATCCATTCTGGCATATGCAGGTTATAAGACTGAGCTAAGCATGTGTGAAAGCCCTGTTGCCATTGTGCATGTCCATCAGGAAGGCTGTAGGCCAAGGAATGTGAAGGCATTCAAGTTGGAAGGCATGGGGGCTTTACAGAAATGAAATGCTGGGAAGACTCGGAAGAGGTGGGAAGCAGCTAGGAGGCATTTTAAAGGACATGAGACCACTTGAAGGCCATCGCATTATGAGGTACTGACTCTGAGTACAAGTTAGTTCTTGAGCTACTTGTATCACAATTCAAATGAAAGAAATCTTTTCACCGAATATCACTTACTTTGAACTGGAAGAATAAAATAAAGGAATATATTTTAGCTTGCCTCATTTTTGTCTCACTTTGAAACATCAATAATAACTGTCACAACTGATATTTTTGAAGGCCCTTGATGTAAAAAAAGGCATAAGGTTGTCAGTTTCATTTGTCAATAAGGTATGAGTTGAATTCTAACCAAGGACTACTGTCTTTCCCTTGGTGGTATTGTTTTTCTCTCAATTTCCTCATGATGTTGATTTACCAAGTTAAATACAGAAAATCCAGTTTGAATAACTGATCAAATACTTTAATGAACTCAGCTTTATTCATTTTAGGAGGGGAAATCAAAACTGAGACTAGTGATTTCTGTGTCCATGAAAGAATGAGACCTAAGTAAGCCCACACCAAGAACCAGGTTAGATATAGCCTATCTTCCACATTTCCTGTATGAAATAGTTCTGTCCCATGTATATCTTTACCATGGAAGTACAGAACAGATGTGAGAATAAATCACACCAGCTCTCCTCAAAGGATGGCAGCAGGTAGATATAATGTGGATGCATTCTCAAATCATTGCATCTGGCATGGGCACAGATTGCCCTGCCTTTTCAAAAAATACCCTGGCAAATCAGAAGTTTATTGTAAAAGAGAGATTAAGAGGTGATGAGTTTGTTTTTTATTATTACTATTATTGGAATAATGAAAATACTCTAAAAATGATTGAAATGATGAATGCACAACTATGTGATTATACTAAATACCATTGATTGTACACTTTGGATAGATTTATACTTTATTAATATGTATCAATAAAATTGTTTTGTTAAAAGTAGTGACTAGGTAATAGAAGGCTTAATATAATATTATCTACATTTGGAACAGCTGAAATACTTGGAATTCAGCTCTAACTGCTTTGTGTGAGCAAAGATATTATAGATCCAGGAAAGAGCCAACAAAAGACAATTTTCAAATGACTGCCTACCTAGGAGAATGGGCAGCATGACTTTTACTGTACTCTTCAGTGAGCAAAGTTGTCAATTGAGGGTATGAATATAGTAACAAGGGATTCTAAAATGATGCAAAAAGCTGATGTAGCACATAATTCAAAAACATTTTGAAGCTTGGAAAAAACAGTGGAGTTGTTGATTCACTAAGTACAACCCTCGAAACGATTCTAGTTTGGACTAGTTAAAATGTATAGCCATTACCTCTCTTCTAGTAGGTTTTTCCACCTGATTCCATAATAGCAGGTGCTAACTACTATATATTTCAATGCAGTCTGGATTCTATGATGACAGATCTTTATGAGTAGAATTTATAACCAAGTAAACATAATATTTGTGCTTAAGCAGGTCTTAAAGTTGGGCACATCCTTGCTGGTTTTAGCACAGCTTTGGAGCCTGGTGGGAGGAACCACTAAATTTACCATCATGGAGACTTGAATTGCTAAGCAGCAAAATTCCCTTCTTGGCTCCACAAAATGTTTGTGTCGCCATTAAAATAGGCAGGAAAAAAAAAAACATTTGACTAAAAGATTTTATTCAGAGGCTCAGTATAGAGTACCCCTGAGCCTTCACACAATTCCTAAGTCCTGGACAAATTTGTTCTCTTATTTGTGTAACCCCTATAATCAAGGCTAAATACAGATAGCTAAGAATTTGGCTTGAATTGTATTTTCTTGAAATGGGTAACACCCATTTATAGGCTCATAAATCCTTCAAATATTTGACTGTGTGCGTTAGTAGAACTGACCCCCAAATTATGAGCCCCTAGTATTGGGTCACAGATAAGCTCGATTACTTGGAAGGAAACAATTTTGGGGAGATGAATACAGTAATTTAGTTTCCCTTAATGTGAAGACTGAATTTGTTCAGGCAGGTTTACAAGTCATAGTTTTAACTTGCAGCTTACTGTGTTGCTATTTTAAGATGCTACATTTAAAGGAGACAAAAGAGCTAAAAATAATTAAATTTAGGTGTGAGACTTTGAAAGGAAATTTGGAATCCTATGGATATTTCTATAATTTGTAAGCTCCCAATTGCTTCAGGTCTTATTTCCTTTTTATATGGGTCAAAATAAAAATGATTTATTTTTTAATATTGAAGATCCTGTGGATAAACTTGAAGTCCTAATGATTAAAAAAAGGGGGATAGTTGCTTAAACAGAAGCTCTTTTTTATAAATAAACTTATATTTTGAAGTTTTATGCTAATCAAGCCAGTGTTTAAATATTAAAAACATTCTTGTGATTAAAAACACTGTAAAGTGTGGCTAAATCAAGAGTTAGTGGGTGGATAAATATAAGTGCTACATACTCTGAGCATGAAGTTTAATCTGCAGCTGTTCACAGCTTCAATTAGGGATGGGATAACAAAGCCCAGGCAATCATTTAGGAGGTCCTGGCAATAGTGTAAGGACGAGGTGATAAAGATATTACATAGATTTTCTTTCTTTTTTTTCTTTTTTCTTTTATTTATTTTGTCTTTATTTTTTTAACGTTACATTAAAAAAAATATGAGGTCCCCAAATACCCCCCACCCCTCTCTCCCCACTCTTCCCATAACAACAACCTTCTCCATCATCATGGGACATTCATTGCACTTGGTGAATACATCTCTGAGCACTGCTGCACCACATGGTCAATGGTCTACATTATAGTTTACACCGTACCCCAGTCCACCCAGTGGGCCACAGGAGAACATACAACATCCAGTAACTGTCCCTGCTATACCACCCAGGACAACTCCAAGTTCTGAAAATGCCCCCACATCACATCTCTTCTTCCTACTCCCTACCCTCAGCAGCTATCATAGTCACTTTCTCCATGTCAATGCTACATTTTCTTGGATTACTCATCACAAAAGTTCTTGAATAGAATATCAGTAAGTCCACTCTAATCCATACTCTATTCCTCCATCCTGTGGACCCTGGAATGATTATGTCCACTCCACATCTATATAGAGAGGGGGCTTAGGTTCCACATGGATGATGGATGCAATTCTCCTGCTTTCAGTTGTAGGCACTCTTGGCTCCCTGGTGTGGTGGTTGACCCTCTTCACCTCCATGTCAGCTGGCTGCGGTAAGTCCAGTAAACCAGAGGATAGGAGTTGCAAGTCTGTTGAGACTCAGGGCCTGGCTATCACATGGACAGTCCAGAGATTCAGGTTCCCTGAGTATACAGTAAACCCCAATGCCAACCACAGGTCCAGTAAAAGTAACAGGAGAAGCTTGTGAACAAAGATCAGATCTGAGTCCAGCTCCATCACACTCAGGAACACAAACTCCAAAGTAGGGCCAACTGACATGGCACTGAACTCCATCTGCCATGACCATAGAACCTGTGGGTCTCTGTAGCCCTCAGAAGAACCAATACCTGGGGTTATATCTACTTTAGCTGTCTCTGGGACTCTGCTGAGGTTTACATAAGGGTGACCCCTCTGATGACCTCCCAAGTCTTTTTTTGGAGACTCATAGCCATATAAACTCATTTGTCCTTTTCATTTCCCCCTTTTGTTCAAGGTCAAAAAGCATTTTTAACTCCTGCTATTACATGTAGGCTGAGATAGTCTGCTGGTCTGAGTTGACCCTTTTAATCAAGTTGTTTTCTAGTTACATCATCAGCGGGTACTTGGTAGTAATCCCTCGGTGCCAGGAAGGCTCATACCTGGGAGTTATGTCCCACACTGGGGAGAAGGCAATGCATTTACATGCTGAGTTTGGCTTTGAGACTGGCCACATTTGAGCAACATGGAGGCTCTCATGAGGTAACTCTTAGGCACCCTGGCCTTACACATGTGATAACATGATGAATCTTGAGAACCTTATGTTGAATGAAGCAACCCAGGCTTTGAAGGACAAATACTGCATGACCTCAGTGATATGAAATACGTAAACCAAGCTGCCTCAGAGAGCTAGAGACTGGATGATAGGCTTACATATGTTTCAATGGGAATGAAATACAGAGTAAAGACCTGATACCGTAGATAGGGTTTTTGTTGTATATTCAAATTAAAAGGCATAAATGTCTTCTCCTTATTTTGTCTGGGTTTTGAATTAGGGTTAATTTCCCTGAACTGTTTCAGATCTAGTTGCTAGACTACAGGGTTAGTCATTTGGAAATACTTTCTGGTGTCTGGTTTGGAAATATAATTTATAGACCCACCCGTGATTTCTGTCTCCTAATACCAAAAAGATCCTAGTCACCACAAGCTCCAGGGGCGAGTTGGTGAGCAGATTACTAAGGGTCCCAACAGCACTTCTTCCTGGGGCCATGAGCAAGCTCCATTTTCTTTTTTGAAAATAAATAGGATTTAATTTAATAAGTAGCATTAGGTCAGGGAACATTACTAAATTTTTAAAATATAATATTTTTATTTTATGCCCAGGATTGAAATATAATATTTACTGTATAATAACCACAAACTGCCCACAGTGGCACAAATTAAAGCTTATCCCTTCATATTTTGCATTTTATAGACCAGCGGTTCTCACCCCTTCCTACATATTCAAACCACCTGGAAAGCTTTTTTGTAAAAAGTACTGATGTGTGGGTCCCATGCTAAATAATGTGATCTGATTTCTTGGGCCTAGACTAATGCCTAAGGGCCCAGGCATGGGTATGTTCTAAACTCTCCCCAGCTGATTATAATGTGCAGCCAGGACTAAGGCCTTCACTAGACACTCAGGCCTGCATCATCGCTTCGTCTGTGTTCTCTGTTCTCTTGGTGGTCCCAGCCAGTTCCTCCATTCTGCCACCAGCCTCATCTAGTACTTGATGATTTGAGACAGAGAAGCAGGTAATGAGATTGAAGGTTTGGGCATTTTCAGCCTAGGGGAAAGAAGAGGGTTCATGTTAGTAATAACCTGTTTTGAAAGGGAACCAATCTGTATTCCCTGAATTATTTTAGATTAACAGGGCCTAAGGTATTGCTCCATTAATTATTCTCTTTACTCTGCCAACATTTAGGATTTGAGAACATTAAACCCTTGTTTACACCCTCCATAAATCTGCACTAATTTGTTTCTGTCTTGGGATCTAGGTAAAAAACAGCATTTGATATCTTATGCATTTGGCACACACGTTTTTAAAAGCTAAACTACAAAAAATTGTATAAAAGATATGAAATAAAATTCCCAATCCTTAGGAAATGCTTCAGAGTGAATGCATATTTTTTAATAAGAGGTTCTAGATTCCACTAAAACCTTCAATTTCTGGTTAAAAACAAAATCAGTTGGTTCTTGAAACAAGCTACAGCATGAGTTTTCCATAGGGTTTAGAATACTGCTTATTGCAGAATGGGCTAAAGAGCCTAAATCCTTCCTTTCAATAGAAGACTTGTCCTTTAAATTTCTTACCAGGCTAAGTAACAGATGTGACAATTTACATCCACAAAGATTTCAGTAACTTGATGCGATAGCCTTGGCAAAAATATTCTGCCAAATGAAATGCCTCAAATTGCACACAATGGTGTTCATAGCTAGTGGGTCTCCCCATTGACTTCCCTGGGAATTGTGCCAACATAAATGCATTAGAGTTTCCATTGCTACTTCTGGGTTATAAACTGCAGTTTTTTGTGCTCTCATTATATTAGGAAAGTTGATTGTTTATAGCAACTTCTCTGACCCGCCCTGGCAACCTTGAGACCATGCCTGATCCATCAAAGTAGAAGACCCACTATAATTAAATTACAGGACAACTCCCATTCTGCATAATTATCCTCTAACATTCCCTTGCTATTCTGTTGTTCAGTTCTTCCATTTAACCCTTCTCCCATTCACAGTCCCCACCTCCTCCCCTATGCAGACCTTAAATAATGTCCATAAAAATCACACAATTTGTCAGGTGCAAAGTTAGGAACCTGGCATATTGCAAAAGGAATAATGTTGCCTAAAGGCAGAGGGAAGGTTTTGAGGCTATGTTTTTCCTAAACCAGATAGTTCAGTATTTTAATACAAATTCTCAAAATGGATGCATAAATTCCCAAAAGATCATGGGATGTAGTGTGAAAATCAGTAATAGGTATAATTTGTTATGAATATCTGGGATCTTTTTTTTCCTGTTCTGAAATACTTCAAGAAAAGGCAAGCTGTCAGATAAAATGGTTTGTTTCAGTTGCTCTCTCAATGAACTGCCATAGGAAAAAGACAAAGGCAGTATAGCACTTTTCCCCCATCTTTTGCAGTACATTTAGGAAGGCAGACCGGGAATGAGGGGTATCACCAACTAGCAACAATTGTAAGAGACCACAAAATCAGATTTTCATTTCAAGCCATTGCATTTAGTCAAATTACCTCCATTGATAGCCCAAACATGAATTTGAACCAAAGCAGCTTTAGTATTTTTGATCCTCTGTAGTCTAGGGACTCTGAATATTGATGATAAGAACAAGGCATGGTACATAGAAAAGCTTGGCAGGTTAGCTTCAATACGCAAAAGCTCTTTGATTCTAAACAAGGCAGTGGTGACAAGTTTGAAGAGTTGGGCACAGAATATTGGTGAGATGATAACCATGAAATTACCTATTAATAATACTTATTAAGTGCTTTTAATCAATTACTTACTATGAAGTAAATACTATTATTATCATTCTCCCCATTCTAGAAATGAGAAAACTGAGGCAGAGGGTGATTACGGTACAAGATCACACAGCTAGCAAGGGTCTTAACTGGGATTTGAACCTGCTTCAAGGTCAATGTTTTAAATCCCTCACATACAGTTCTGCTAACCTTTATGAAACTTTCTTATAAGCAAGATAAAATGTTTGCAAATACTCTAAAAGAGAACAACCCAAGAGAAAACCTTGGTACTGGAGTTGGTAGGTGTATGTCCAAGAGACTTGAATTTTTGGGCTATCCATGTGCCACATGGCACCTGAGCCTCAAAAGATTTGCAACACCTACTCACAAGTTCATTGGACTCACCTAGGACAACTAACAAGGAGGTGATGATGAACAACCACCATACAAAGGAACCGAGAGAGCCTACAACTGCAAGCAAGAGATTCCCATCCATTGGCCATATGGGACTGAAGCCCCCACTCAATTAGAGGTGGAGTGGGCATCACTTCCCAGAATCCTCAGGATTGGGGAATGAACTATGGACTAGAGTAAACTTACTGGTATTCTACTACTATAGACTTATTGTGATTCTAGCAATGGAAGAACTTATACCATTAGCAATGGCCACTGGAGGTTCTGAGGTCAGGGAGAGGAAAAACAGGTGTAATATGGGGGCATATTCAGGACTTGGGAATTGTCCTGAATGACATTATAACAACAGATACAGGCCATTACATATCTTGCCATAATCTACAGACTTGTTCGGGAGAGAGTGTAAACTACAATGTAAACTATAATCCATGCTTATTGTCTGTATTTGCCAAATGGGAGCTGATGCAAAGTACCAGAAATCTGTTGGCTTTTATAAAGGGTATTTATTTGGGGTAGAAGCTTACAGTTACCAGGCTATAAAGTGTAAGTTACTTCCCTCACCTAAGTCTATTGCCACGTGTTGGGGCAAGATGGCTGCTGACCTCTGCCAAGAGTTCAGGCTTTCTGGGTTCCTCTATTCCCAGGGCTCTGTTTCTCTCCAGGCTCAGCTGCTATGCTCTTTCCACAAGGACAGCTGTAGCTGTCAGGTAAACGGCTCTGTCTCTCTCCCCTGGGCTTCTGCTGTATTAAAAGAGCCCTCTCTATTGCTCTGTGTTCTTCCCCTGTATGTTCACTTCCCAGGCTTCAGCTCAAAAATTCCCAACTCTGTCCTTTGCCATGTCTTTTCTCCGTGTGTCTCCACTCACCAAGGGTGAGGACTCAACACCCTACTGAAATGGCCCAATCAAATTCCTAATCATAATTTAATCAATTAAAAGTGATATTTTGGACAGACCAGTTTACAAACATAATCCAATAACTATTTTTAGAATTTCATAAACAATGCCAAACTGCTACAGTGGTAATGCTCCAAAATGTGTTCATCAATTGCATTGAATGTACCACATTAATTAAGGATGTTGTTAATGTGGGTAAATGTGGGTGGTGTGGGGAGTGGGGCATATGGGAATTCTCTATCTTTTTTATGTAACATAAATATCTTTTTTAATTAAAAATTTAAAATCTAAAAATTAGTCTCTAAATACCAAATACCAATGGGAAAATACAGTACTACAACATTAAAATAAGTAGAATGTTAAATTCTATCATAATTTATTTTCATATTTTTAAAATACATCTAAGTGTCCAATCAATTGCTTTGATTCAATGAATTTCAATAAAATTTTAAAAAAAGAGAGAGTACAGGTGTGATGCCGGCGTGTGATGCCGGCAAATGAAATGTAAAATATTTCATCTGAACAAGGCACAGAACAGTGCCTTTAAGAAAATAAAACAAAGATCATTTGACTGCTTTGTTGTTTTGTAAATATTAATCAAATACCTAATTGAAATATCCTGCAATTTAATTATGAAATAATGTTTGTTCTTTTTTTTTTCTTTTTTCCATCTTTGTTCAATTGTCTTTCCCTACATTCCAATTCAAGTCCTGAAAAGTGGAAAACTTCAAGATTGATGTTGAGAATTGAGGAAAATAAGTATACAGTATTAACGAGGGATGACTTTGGAGTGGTGCCTCCTTGAATTGTTCAATGTAGATGCTCTCAAAAAGGTCGAATAGCGTTTTGAACATAAGCATTCCTGAAATCATAGATGGAACAGCTGTCTGTGCTGTGAATGGATTTTAGGGGAGTGCCCCATAAGCGCTGGCAGGTAACAGATATGAAAACACTGAAGGCCTCTATTAAAATGCATAAGATAGCAATAAGAATTCATTTTTCCATAAAGACTGGTTAACTTTAGCTCTTATAGCTTTATGCAAACCGGAAGTCTTACACTACCAGAAACTAGACCTCGTCTCTGCCATTAACAAGCTGTCTACCTTAACAATCTCTAGGTTCTTCAAGCCATAAAGCTTTCCAATCCGTAAAGCAATCAGTAGACTAAATCACCCACTGCTCACCCTTCTGGTAATCTAACAAAAGCTCAGAATTTATGGGCATAAATCAGGGAGTTCTTGGTCCCCTAAAACCGTATCATAGAACCCAGGTTAAAAACTTGTAGATTAAATACTAAAATTCTTTATAATATCTTTTTTTTTTATTGTAATTTGTAATGCTGTGAAGATGAGATTCAGTGGATCCATTTCCTTGTTTGGGAGCAACGCAAGACCAGCCCAGGATATGGAAAGAGATGGAAAGAACATGAGAATGTGGGTTAAAACGGGCAAGCCAAGGTCATTGGGCTAGTTGGGGCAGCACTTGGTGGAAAGAGGAGGGTCACTGAAGTTAGATGGGCTCTGCTGCAGGGCTGAAGACAAGCCGGCATGACAGGATAGTTTGCTTGCAAGGGAGGGGGTGACTGAGATTTTATTGTACTCGCCTGCACTGCTATTACTGTGCTTTACACATTGATCCAGACTGTCTAATGAGGATTTCATTAAGGAAAAGCTTAGCATTGTTTGAGTTCTTTTTCCCAAGCAGAGCTAAAAGTAAACAGCAGCCAAAGATAAACAAGGAACATTGCTTTTTCCTGTGTTGTACAATAGTATTTCTAATTTATTAACAATATTGTCAGCAGGGCAAATACTAAAGCTTACAATGAACTTTATAAAGAGCCTACTGGTTTCTAAGTTTGACCAAACCATCCGACTATTTTTTTGCTAATGGAATTTATTTTCAAAAATCAGTATTTCTTAAGTAGCAGGCTTTGTATGCTGGAGGGCAGTACAGGCCCACTTGCTACTTGTGTCTGGTTGGGAGGTGTTTTTTGTTGTTGTTGTTTTTTTAAAAATTCCCTAAACCTATGAAAGGCTGAATTTCAACTTCTTTCCACTTTCATTTCTTGTACAAAGAAAGAAAAGATAATTTGTGAGTAAAGAATAGAGCTATAGATCCCTTCTTCTGAATCTGTTTGAGGCCATCTGGGTCACAGAGCAGGGAAGGATTCCTACCCAGATCCTTACAACTGTGAACCAATTCCACTATTCCTATCTCCATTTAAATCCAATTCTCTTCATAAATCCAGATAAAGGACCGGACCCCATAGAACCTAGAGTTCCAAACAAAGCTAAGTTAAATCCTAGATTGTGCAAGAAAATTACATTTACTGAGATCTCTTTCACTGTTTCATCTTGATTGATGCTTTTTTACTTGTGGCCATGTTTCAGAAAGACTTTAAGCTGGCTTTGACATCCTTAAACTCTGATTTGGTATTCCTTCATTTTGTCCTTTTTCTGTCTGACCCAGCCTCCACTCTACCCTTAAGCTTATGCTTTCAGTAATAATGCCCATTTGCACATGACCATACTTACCCAGTATAATAGATCTATCCTAATCATTGGGTCATACCTTGCCTCTGCTCCAGGGTAGGACATTTCTGTCACCAGCCTCTTTAAACATGAACTGTTCTACCAAATATAAGTGAGACAAAATCCAAGTGGACACATTAATTTTGTTTTTGCTTTAGAATTTTTAAAGAAATATATCATAGGACAGTTCAAACCCCTTTCTATTCTTTCGTAGTATGAAGTTTTGTGTATATTTTCCCTTCTGTGTTGTTATACTCTTAGTGAACTATGTGGAGAACTAATTTCTGTAAACGTACCTACCCTTCTACAATTTGCTTGTTAACTCAATGTAGTGGTACAGAAGTTATTGCAAGATGATACATACACCTTTGGTTCACTTGTTTTAACTCTTACTCACTATGCTAAGGTATGAATATAATCCAATTTATTTCTCTAATTTATTAATATCAATAGATAGACAAGTAGATTTTCCTGAATTTTTCATTGTTACAAACAGTCCTCATAAACACAACTCCATATGCATATTTGCAAAAATTTTTCTGAAAAATAGAACTAGAAGTGAAATTGCTGGACTTCATGTAGACACACCTGAAACATGAGTAGAAATTGACAAATTACTCTCCAAAATGTTCACAAGAATTATACTTCCAACAACCATGCTAGAGCCCCACAGTTTCAGCAACAGCACTGACCTTTTCAATAGTTGCCCATTTTTCTAATACATTATTTGTCTCTTTTATTTATTAACTTGTAGTTTTGTGTAGTTTCCATGATAATAATCAGTTGTTGATTACAAATGTCACAAATGTCTACTTCTGGTCTGTCCTTTTAAATCTGTGTCATATGAAGTATTTAAGTTTGATGAAGGTATGGTTATCAATATTTTCCTTTAACACTTATATTTTTATGCCTTGCTTAAGAAATATTTATCCCAATATTATAATTCTTATATTCTAAAATCATTAAAATTTTACTTTTAACATTTAGATATTTAATTTATTTGGAGTATATTTTGAGTGGTATCATGTAGGGATCTATTTTTTTAAATGATAACCAATTGTCTCTAATAAAATTCATTGATTAATTTATTCTTCCCCCATTTATCATATGCCAAATTCCCATTCACATGTAGATAAATTTCTAGGCTCTCTCGTCTCTTCCATTTATCCCTGTACCAACACCATACTCTTTTCACTGCTGTTTGATATTTCTCCTTTAACCTATTAATGATGAGATTATATTGATAATGTTAAACCATTTTTAAGATCCTGAACAAACCCTGCTTTTTAATTTGCTCTTGAATTCAAATTGCTAAGCTAAAATTTCAGATCCATCAGCGTTCTTGACAATAAAGAAGTCATCTGTGTTTTCTAATCCTCAACATTTTCACATTTTTGTTTTGTTTGGGGGTTTGTTTGTCTTTTGTTTTGTTTTGTTTTTAGTTTTTGCATCTTATTTCTCACTAGAAACTCTTAAGCCAGGGATCTGTACCTGAAGTACAAGGTTGGGCCTCATAGTCTTGGGCATTGTGAATTCCTATGTAAGTACTGTTGTGTTAATGTAGTCCTTGAATATTGCTTTTATCAGACTTTCCAAAGATCCAGTAAAAAATATAAATATTAATAATCACTGAATATTTATTTAATTACTTCATTTTGAATATTTTAAAATTTTTGAATATATCAGAATAAGTTTAAATATAGTGATTTCCTCATTAAGCATATTTTTAAAGTCAGATATTTGTGGTACTTAATCTAAAACCTGAAACTGTCAGCCTTTTTCTGTACCTGAAATTTAAATATGTATATATGGTGCTTACAAAGTGCCAGGCATTCTAAGTGCATTATATAAGTTAACTCATTTATTATTTACAGTATCTGTATGTGGTAGATATTATTATTATTATTATTATTATTATTATTGGATGTTATGTATGAGAAGATTGGAGGAAGAGAGACTAAATTATTTGTTCAGGGTCACACGGTAAGTAAGTGATGGAACCAAGACTTGAAACTAGTCAAGCAAATATATTAACACAACTATGATCTTGATGCCCAAGCTGTACTGACTTCTCAACATGATAAAAATTCAACATTTTTTTGAGTTCCTTTTGCTTTCCATGTTGGCCTAAGTATGTTACTATATTTGATCTTATTCAATGAAGCCACTAAATAATATAAATATTAAATAATAATAACTTACCAATTGTAAGAATTACATTCCTGAAGATTTTATTGGTCAATAAAACCATAATTAGTAATATTAAAGCCTTTCTGCAAACTGGGGTTAAGCAAACAGTAATAAAATTGTTCTAAACCACATTAGGGAAGAAAAAATATTTTGAAATCTGATAAAGCAAAACTCCTTAAAATAGGCCATTTAGAAGTAAAAGCATGACTCTCAAGAGAAGGAAAAGGTAGAACAAAGGGAAAGTTGATTTGTTCTTCAAAAGAAAATGAGAAAAATTGATTCCATTCCAGGAGCAGTCCAAGAGGGAGGAAATGACAGCTGAATACAGAGAAGAGGGTGTCAGAGAGAGAAAATATGGTGGGCTAGATGATTGAAGAAGGAGAAGGCTGGTAGGTGAAACATGGCCATTGAGTAAGTCCCTGTGTTGCAAGTGACAGCGAAGCTTTAAAAATAAAGATGTCATGCAAAGCTGTCATCCATTACACTGATTTTTCTCCTCCTTACCCTGCCTTGTGCTTGTAGAATCTGACAGGACACTAAAAAACAAAAGGAGTCTGTTTCACATCTGTATTGAAAAGGGACAGAGTAGAAAATACTTAAAAGAAGCTAGATGCAGAGTGAAGAGTTCAGGGAAAGCAGCAATTCAGAACACAAGTTTTCATGGAGATTCTGATAATGACACTTGTCCTCTCCACCTTTCCAATGATGTGGAGTCAGGCCAAGTTCTCAAAACTATATATGGAAGAGTGACTTCAGAAAGATGGAATAGTTGATAAATAAATGTTCTGGAAGGCATCCTTTTTTAAAACAAAGGTGATTAATTGGTGCTAATCTACTATGATAGGTTACTCTTCTTGAATTATCTCTTCAAATGTTCCAGGAAGCTTGGTGTAGTGTAGTATTATCATTTACTGAAGCTCAGGTCCTTCCACAAGTTTATGTTTCACAGATTTTAACCTATTTAAAATTTGTAGGGAGCAGAGGTGGCCCAAGCCATTGGGCGCCTCCCTCCCACGTGGGAAGTCCCGGGTTCAGTTCCCAGTGCCTCCTAAAGAAAAAAAAAAAATTGTAAACGATACCCTTATTGGATAGAAATGTAATGATTTGTCCTCCCAAGCCTCAGCAAAATGTTTGGGTAACCTCTGGCCTATTGTGGACATGGTCTACCAGATCCATTTTGGAAGATTAATAAGATAGAAAGCAATCACTCTTCCCATTTCTTAAGAGCTCTCAACTAAGTATTAAATATAAAGCTTAAAATTTTTTAAATATATTTTCGCATCCACATATAAAATCAAGTTATCAAAAAACGGCAGTTGGTTAGGAAATTCTCTGCACACAACTTTACTTACCTTATATAAAGGAATTAAATGTTTGGTGGCCAGAAATAAGAGAAAAAGAATTTTTAAGAGAACAATGTCTTTGAGTAAGGCAGCATCAGGAATATAAACCAAGGATCTGAAATGAATATTAGTTTAAAGTAAACATGGGGAGGACTTCAGTTCCATAGGATAGACTGCACTATTATGCAGGAATATCCCTTCTGCTCCCAATAAATAAAATGCAGTAGGCTCTCCAAGCTTAAGAAAACTGAATCTTCCATAATGAGCTACAAGCAAACCTTCCTGACTTTTGTCCTAGAGGAACACATTAGCTTTAGTAAACTAACTGTAGACAAACTACCTCCCCCTGCTCCAGAAGGAAGCACTATCTCTCTTCCAAAATTGCCTATACTTTCTCAAAAAGATACTCCAGAACAAAAGCTGTCCATGCCTCTGCTGAAAAGACCCTTAGAAAATTGTCTCAAAGCATTTGTCCATTCAAATTAGCAGTGCAGAGTAATGTCATGTGAGTTGGGAGGCAAGGAAGGATGGTACTTGTTTGTCTTCTTTAAAATAGGAGGGATGTGAAAGGAATGAATATATAAATGTATACATACATAGTAATTGTCTTTTAGAAGTTTACAGTCTAGTGTTAGTGATAGTATAGTTCCATTTAAACAGGTAAACCTTAAAATGTTTTATAATTTTGATTAATTTCCACTGTTAAGAAAGCCACAAGATTTCTGAAGTTATATATTGGGGGAACTTGATCTAGTTTGAGGTCAAAGAAGGTATCCTTGAGGAAGTAACATTTGAAAACAGGTGTAACAGAGCAATAGGAGTTACTAGGTTCAGTGTAGGAAATAAAGTGTTTTGTGTAGAAGGAAGACTTTACTGGAAGAGACCCTATTGGAGGGAGAAGGCAATAGAAGAGAGGACACCTGCATTGTTTGGAGGAACAGCAAGGAAGTCCAGGGTATCTAGAGCAGATTAAGCTAAACAGGAGCCAGACTGACTTTAGGACTTATTCCTAAGAGCAAAGCAAATCCACTGAAGAGTTAAGAAAGAGAATGACTTGGTTCTATTTGCATTTTTAATTGAACCCTCTGAATGCTGAGTAAGGGATAGGTGGTAGGAGAATGGGTGAATGCAGACTGTAGAATTGGGAGCTTATTGTCATAGGCTTGGCAAGAGATGATAGTGATCTGGATTATGGACGGGTGGGTAGAAAAAGAGAAATGAATGGATTAAAAAACATTTATAAAATTTAGTTGTCAGGCTTGGGTGATTGATTTGATTTAGAGGGAGAAAAAGAAACTCATGGATAATTCTCAGATTTCTGGCATGGGCAACTGTACAGGCAGAGTGCCTAGAAAGAATTAACTAGCCTCTTGGGGATTTATCTCATAAATTCACTTCTATTTCAGTGACAGCAAGCATTTTAGCTGTATACACATAGGGAGCCTGATTCTCTCCAGAGCTCTAAGAACTAACTTTGGTGCAGATGAAAGACGAGCTGTAGGGAATTGAGATGTCACAGATATCCTCTAACCTCAATATACAGTTCTTTTTTGCTTGAATTCATTAAAGAAAAATAGCCTTTTGCCATCATTTGGTAAAAAAAAAAAATTCCTGGCTGTATGCTCCCTTTCAAATTGTGCTATTTTAGTTGGTGTATAATGTTATCATTAATGCTCCCTGAATTTCTAGTGTGTTCATTCTAATGAGACTTTCTCAGATTGTCTTACTGCCTATAGATTTTCTGAATATACCATAGATATTCAACCATGTTAGTTATGTTCTAAGCCTTATGTTCCCAATATGTAAGTATTCCTTAGGATCAAGGAACTCCTGGAAACATCTTCTTGGAGTATTTAAAATGCAATTGACAAAAATACAACTCAAACTAGCATAAGCTAGCATGGCTCATTTAAGTAAGGAACAGGGTAGGATTCGGAAAGTTCTGGATACAAAAGATGTTGTCAGAGATCCACCTTATGCTATGACTTGCCTCTGGGTCCCTCTCTTACTTGCCCTATAGGGCAGGCTGTCTCCAAAAGGGAGAAAAGAAGGCCACTGACTGACAGTTACTGGTCCTTGTTGTCCTTCTGACTTTCCAAAGGAAAATGTGTCACTTTCCCAAACCAAAAGAAAGAAGACTTTGGGCCAGCTTGAGTCATATATCCACCTCTGAACCAGTCACTGTGGTAGAGGATGAAGCGCTGATTGTCCAGTCTGGGTCACATGTTTCCCTTGGCCATCCTAACCAGAACTATGTCATCTGTCCTCCACAGGAAAAGGGGGATGTGATTCCAGAACATAAAGAAAGGATGATGCTGGGCATATAAATTAACAGCCAATAGTTGCCCACTTCCAGAAGGTATATTGGGAAAGTTCTGAAACACCACAGAATGATTTTAATAGGGCACTTGTAGAATTGTAGATATGGAAGAATAAAACAAGGTACATGTATCTAAGATGAAGAATTAACTCTGCTTTACAAATAGGAAATGGAAAATCAATAGAGTGTTCCTTGTGAATCAGTAGGTTCCAAAATTTTAAAAGCAAGGAAAAATAAGGATAAATGAAAACTGTGTTAGAATATGGGCATGATGATTTTTTTTGAGAAGGAAAAATGTTTATATTTTATTTTTACTTATAATTTTACCTGTAATGTTATTTATAATTAAAATGTTAATTTATTTAAAAATTGTAACTTTGTGTTTTTTTTATTTTGAAAGAAGCTTTAGAGTACATCGATGTTAAATCAAAAATATGAGATTCACATATACTCTACCCCTTACTCCTCCCACACTTTCCCACATTAACATCTTTCATTAGTGTAGTACATTTGTTGCAATTGATGAACACATATTGAAACATTGCTCCTAACCATGGTCTATAGTATACTTTATAATTTATACTTTGTGCCCCACAGTTTATTGGTTTGCTAAAATATATAATGGCCTATATCCATCATTGCAATATCATGCAGGACAATTCCAAATGTCCCCAAAATGCCCCGTGTTAACACCTATTCTTCCCTCTTCTTCCCCTCAGAACCTCTGGTAGCCACTGCCTTTATATCAGTGACACCAGTTCTTCCATTGCCAGAATAAAAAGACTACTTTAGTCCATAGTTGCATTTACCCCGTATGTTTGTTCATTCCTCAATCTTGAGGATTTGGGGATGGTGATGCCCCTTCTGTTTCTGATTGAGAGGGGGTTAGATCCCATGGGGCAAATGGATGGAACTGTCTTTCTCGCAGTTGTAGATACTCTTTGATTTTGGGGATGGGAGTTGGCTAGTATCCTTTTTTTAGTTGTCCTGGGTGAGTCTAGTGAACTGGAGAGTAGGTGTTGCAACTCTGCTGAGATTCAGAGCTCAACTGGCATAGGAACAGCCCAAAGATTTAGTTCTGTGGGACATATATTTAATGAATATAGTGTTAATTATAGGTTCAAATAAAAAGGGGCAGAAGAACCATATGTAGGGAAATTATAAATCATTCTAACTCTATTGTATTGGGGAGCATATATTCCAAAGTAAAGCCCATGACAGGGTGTTGAATTCCTGAGATTGTTTGCCCTACCAAGAATGTCTAGATGTCTCCAGAGCCCTCAGGAACCTTGCTGTTTGAGGCAATTTACTGTGGCAGTCAATGTGATCCTGCTGAGACATGCATAAGTGTATCCTCTGGAATGACCACCTGACTACCTTTGAAATCTCTTAGCCACAAAAACTCATTTGTATTTACCATTTTCCCCTTTTGGTCAAGGTCTTTTTTCCAAATGCATCGCTACTTGGTTCTTGGTAATAATCATTCATTGCCAGGAAGGCTCATTCCCAGGAGTCATGCCCCATGCCAGGAAGGGGATGAGGGAAGGTAATGCATTTATATGCTGAGCTCAGCTTGGAAAAGGCCACATTTAGTAATAATCCCTTGTTCCCAGGGAGGCTCATTCCTGGGAGTCATGTCTCATGACACAGGGAAGATAGTGAGTTTATATGTTGAGTTTGGCTTAGAGAGATACCATGTTTGAGCAACAAGAAGGCTTTCAATAGGTAACTCCTAGGCAATATTTAATAGTAGGCTAAGTTTCAGTTTCACAAGAAATGTTCATAAGTACAACCATCAATATAAAAGGCCTGGCTTAATGGCCTGTCCTTCACTAGGTATTGCTGATGTACTTGGGGGATCCTTGCTGTTCTGTTAGAGAATGTAGTAGGACTTCCCAGGATGGAAATTCCATATTCTTTTGGTTATTGTGTGACTCCCCACCCACTGAGACAAAGCCCCATGACCACTTAAACATATTCATATGCTATAGAGACATACCCTAGGTGGACCCATTCCCACACATTCCCCCATCACCAACTGCCCGCAGCAGTGATTCTCCTTTGTTACAATTGTGACCCTTCTTCAATCCAAAAACTTCCCCAAAACAAAGCCAAAAATATAAACAAATAATAGTAATAAAATAATAATAAACAAAATACAAAGGTAAAAATATAAAATTAAAATTTTTTTCTTTGTGTCTTTCATCACCATAAGATCTGTTGTCTTTTATGTAAAGTGACAATTTCTTTCGTATGTTCCCCCAGTGTCTTATTTTTTTTCCTTTATCCTCAAAGAAACTTTAGGTTACAGAAAAATCACGTAGAAAATATATAAGATTCTCCTGTACTCAAACCTCCTCCTTGTACACTCTCTCCCATTAATAACATTTTACATGTGTATGGAACATTTGTTACAAATATTGTAACATTGAATAAATATTGAAGCATTGCTACTAACCATGGTCAATGGTTTACATTATCGTTAACATTTTGCACTGTACACTTTTATAGATTTTGACAAAATTTAAGGTGACTTGTATCTGTCTTTGCAAGATCATGCAGAATAATTCCAATGTCCTCAAAATGTCCTGTGTTCCGTCTATTCTATTATTCCCTCTTCCTCCCCTCCTCACCTATGATAACTACTAGGTTTTAATTTTTGAAGAATAAGATTCATAGTTACATGCAATAATAGTGAGGGCTTGGCATATCGGTCTGTTTTATTAGGCACTGCCTCTGTTCTCAAGAGATTCTTTCCCCTCTAATTGAGAACATAGCAGTACTCCCCAGGATGGGTGTTTAATATTTTCCTGTTTATTGTGTGGGTCTCCACCCACTGAGATAACACACTCTGACAAGATATCACTTTCATATTCCATAAAATGAAGCATGGACATGATGATTTGATTTTCCTATTTTCCTATCTTAAATTAGATCCTTGTATCTAAGTTGGGACTCCTCAGCTAAAGAAAAAGACCAAAAACAATTGGAAAGGATTTAGAAGAGTTCCACAAAGATGAGTAATGGCTAGAAAATAAATTAAAAATCAATAAATATATATGTAATGCTGTTTGTATGCAAAACAAGCCCTTTTGAAGAGAAAAAAAGAAAATTATTGCGATAGTAAAATAGCATTTTAATGCTCTGACATATATGGGTCTGATTCAGAAAAAGTGGCCATTTTTCTCTCTGCATCTGTACACAGGAGAAAACAATAAAAGAGGTTCAAGCAGCAGCATGAAACATTTGGATTAGAGATAGGGAAATTTTCTCTCAATGAGAGGTAATAAATTTTGGAATCAATTATGATCCTTCTCTGGGATTATTTAAGATATATTTCCTTCTCTTGCGTTTGCCTGGTATAGGCACTGTATTAATTAAAAGCAGAGTAATAAGGTAGATGACCATAGGCTTCTTGAGGGCCAGAATCACATGTTGGGCAAAATTTGCCTTTTAGGGGCTGGAACATAAAGTGCTCGAAAATATTTGCTGAGTGAATGTGCGTTGATGTTAATTCATATATACATTGAATTCTTAATTATCTGTGATGGAATCCTTTTTGTGGAGCTACCTAACAATGTATTTGTGTTGGTGGTGTTATCATGCACAATAGACTACTAGGCTGTCAGCTTTTCATTTTTTTTAAGATTTTTAAAAAAAATTATTTCCCTCCCCATCCCCTCCGTTGTCCGCTCTCTGTGTTCATTCTCTGTGTGTTCTTCTGTGTCTGCTTGTATTCTCATTAGGTGGCTCCAGGAACTGATCCTGGGACCTTCCAGAGTGGGAGAGAGGTGATTACTCTCTTACACCACCCCAACTCCCAGCTTTTCTAAGTATTGTGTTTTCAGTGGACTAGAGACTTGACATGCTATTCATCCAAATATTTAAGTGATAATGAAATTGAGGCCAAGCTGTGTTTAAAATGACTTGCCCAATGTGAAATAACCTCTTCGTGGCAGAACCTGGACTAAAACCTACTTGAAAGAGGAAAATTTCCTGATACTACACAAAAAGTTTTTGGATGTCATATTATACCATAAAATGTCAATTTCAATTGATTAATGTAATCTCTGTCTTAATTCCACCATGAGACTTAATTGATTTGCAGTTTTCTTTTTCATGATGCTATGAAAATAACCACAAATACACAGTTAAGCGCATGCTTAATATGTTTGCTTTTCATTCGCCTGACCTATGAGGAAAAGTCTTTGATTAGAGGAGAATTTAGATGATGTTATTAAAATTAACCCTCATTAGGAAGGAGCGTTAAGGATGAAGGAATTTGGATGCTGAATTTCTTCATACATGTTTTAAGCTGAGGCTCTTAGTCAGTTTCACCTCTTTACCTGAGATCTAATTACTCTAATCCATATGCCAGTGGGCCAGGAAGATATGGTTATTCAATTCAAACAAGATCTCCCAACTCTCCCTAAACTTCTATGAAATCGGTTGAATAGTTAAAACATAATGAAGTGGTAGCCCTTTCCTACAGAAATCTTTATTTTAAATTTTTTTAAAAATGAAGAAATCGTCCTGTTAGGAGTCACCATGAAAGATAATAATTTTAAGTTATCATAGTATATTTGGTTTACTTACAGTTACAAAGTAAACTTTTTCTTCATTTGCATTGGACCAGAGCTATCCATTTAGACACAAGACATGCCCACCACCTCTTACTTTAAAACAAATGTTACTTGCTGAAGCATGATAAATTTTTGTTTTTAGCCAGTCACCTCAGAGAGCTGTCTTTAAATATTAAATCAGGAAAATGTAATCTGAATAAAATTTCAGTTTTATAAAATATAGCAATCTAAAAAACAATACCCTACACATTAGCTAACAACCTCTGTCCTGTTTCCTTTTTGCAGTTCTAAAGTGAGGTATGTTAGGGCTTTAACAAACTGGTGCTTGTGGAACCATAATTGGGAGGCACACTAGTAAGCAACATCCATGATGGTTTTACATGTGATTCGGAGTGCTGAAAGGGTTCACTGTTTTGCTCTAACTCTTTATTGAGGTCCTTAAAACTTGATTTCTGGCTTTTTTTCTCCTTCCCATGAGAACAAACAAGCTATAGTGTAAGCCAGTTGTAACCCAAGCATTTTTATTAATGTTTGCTCAGCAACAAGCTGAGCCTTGTATGGTTGCTTTATCCACAGTTTAGTGTGTAACTGCAATTTCCTATTCACCATCTGGGAAAGCCAGATGTAACTCTTACGACAAGAGGCACCAAAGTCCCATCTCTGCTTCATTATTTAAGATATAAACAAAGAAGTGAACCTATGGTGTGTGCTTAGCTATATTACAGTAGAATTGTCCATAACTAGGACACAAATCCATCTGTGTTTTCTTCCAAAGGAAACTCTCCATCAGATACAGCTTTATTAAGTGTTTAATTGGTTCGAATTGATATACTTTTTTGTAATTAAAGCTAATATCCTTGAATCTCAATGGTAATAATTTTAGACTATAGAAGTTCTTGCTTCAAGTTTACTTTCCTCCTATACCTTTCTTCAGGCTGCATGATGCCCAGCCCCAGCAGCCTCCTTCTACAGAGTGGCAGGTTGGTCCATGGTTAGAGAAGGGGCTCTGGAGTCCAGTTGGCAGCTTGTGTTCAGACTCCAGTCTTGGACTCCTCCCAGGGATTGACCTTGAGCTAGTTATTTAAACTCTCAGTGCCTTGGGCCCCCATTTTTAAAATGGGGGTGATAATGCTCATACTTACCTCTTAGGGTTGGAATGAGAAATTGAGTTACTAGAAATTAGTACTTAGAAGAGTGCTTAGCACTTAGTTAGCAGTACTTACATTTAGATATTTTTATAACTGCCTTTATCTCAAAGCCTTTGTAGTTGCTGTTCCTTCTGGCTTGAATGTTCTTTCAGACATTCATATGCCATGTTTCTCACTTTTTTAAGGTCTGTTCTCAAATGTCACTACTCAGAGCGGCCTTTGCTGCCCACCTATTTAACTCTCTCCCTGCTCTCTGCTGTATTTTGCTTTATAGCCCTGATCATCACTATATTTAATCTTTTTTACTATCTGTTTGCTAAAAAAGCATGTAATCTGAATGAGACATTTTGTGTAGCTCTGTATCCCTAACGTCTAGAACAGTGTCTGATATAAACAGAATATAGAGGCTCAACAAATACTTGATGAATTAACCAAAGAATGAATGAATGAAGAAATTTTTATAAAAAGATATTTAGTTTCCCTCCCCCACCATATGTTGAAGTGACTGTTCCTTCCCAATTGAGTGGTCTTTGCCCCCTTGTCAAAAATCTCCATTTCTAAAAAAAAAAAAAAAGGGGGACCCCTACCTCAGACCTTATACAAACTCAACTGAAAATGGATCAAAGTCCTAAATATAATAGTCGTAATGGTCAAACACCTAGAAGAAAATATATGGAAGCATTTTCACTATCTTATGTTAGGTAGTAGTTCCTTAGACTTTATACCCAAAGCACAGCAACAAAAGAAAAAAGATAAATGAGTTCTCATCAAAATTAAAAACTTTTCTGCTTCAAAGATCTTTATCATGACAGTAAAAAGACAACCTACTCAATGAAAGAAAATATTTGTTAACCACATATCTGATAAAGTTTTTTTCAAGGTTTATTTATCCCTCCTCCCCCCTCATTGTTTATGTTCACTGTCTGTTCGTTGTGTGCTTATTGTGTTGTCATCTTCTTTTTAGATGGGAACTGAACCTGGGACTTCCCATGTGGGAGGGAGGCACCCAGTGACTTGAGCCAGCTTTGCTCCCAATTGTTGTGTCTCTTATTGTGTTTCCTTGTTGTGTCTCTTCCTTGCATCATCTCATTGCATCATCCTGTTGCATCAGCTTGCCATGCCAGCCCATCATTTCACCTCGCTGTCTTGCTCATCTTCTTTAGGAGGCATGGGGAACCAAACCCAGAACCTCCCATGTGGTAGGTGGGCACCCAACTGCTTGGACCATATCTGCTTCCCCTAATAAAGTTTGATTTCCAGAATATATAAAGAAATCCTTCAGGTTAACAACAAAAGGCCAAACAACTTAAATTTAAAACTGGGCAAAAGACATGAATAGATGTTTCTCCAAGGAAGTCAAGCAAATTGCCAAAAAGCACATGAAAAGATGCTCAACATTATTAGTATCTGGGAAATACAAATCAAAACCATGAGATACCATTAGATGGCTGCTATTTACAAAAAAAAAAAAAAAAGCAAAATTACAAGTGTTGGAGAGGTTGTGGAGAAATAGAAACTCTCATATATTGCTGGTGGCAAGGTGTAATGATGCAGCCACTGTGGTAGACAGTTTGTTGGTGGTTCCTCAGAAAGTTAGGTATAGAATTACCATATGATCCAGCAATCCTACTACTTGTTATATACCCAAAAGAATTGAATGCAGGGACTCAAACAGGTATTTGTACACCAATGTTCATAGCAGCATTATTCACATTGCCAAAAGATGGAAGTGACCCAAGTGTTTTAGTTTGCCAAAGGGCTGCTGATACAAAGTACCAAATATGGGTTGGCTTTTATAAAGGGAATTTATTTGGGGTAAAGACTTACAGTTCTGAGGTCATGAAATCTACAAATTAAGGCAACATCAGAGGTGCTTTCTAACCAAAGTCAGCTACTCTTGATCCTGATGTCTGGCTACATGGCAAAACAAGATGGCCCCTGATCCTGCTGAGGTCTCCTGCTGGACTTCCCTCCAGACTCTCCTATCTCTTGGAACTCAACTTTGGGCAACCAAGCATAGGGCTTGTCTCCTCTTGAACTGACCATGGGCCCTGCCCCCTAGAGGCCTCTTTTCCTGACTCTGCTGGTGCCAGACTCTGAGACCTCTCTCAGTCTCTGAAGGGGTTTTCCTACATTCCTCTCTCTCACATGGAAGTATCATATGGCAGCTTCCTTTTCTTCTCTGTGTCTCTCTTTCTGTGTGTTTGTTTTTTTATCAGACATAGCAAGAGGGCAGAGGCTCAACCTGAGTCACACCTCACTGACATAATCCAATCAAAAGGGTCTCGCACCCACAGGAATAGATTAGTTCAACAACATAATCCTTCCCTTCCTGGGATTCATAAAAGAATTTCAGACTATCACACCAAGTATCCATCCACTGATGAATGGATAATCAAAAGTGATACACACCAATGAAATATTATTCAGCCATAGAAAGGAATGAAGTTCTAGTATATTAATATTAGGGTAAGCTGGAGGAAGAGTATGTAAGAGCTCTGAACTATTTTGCAACTGTTTCATAAGTCAAATGTTTTTTAAAAAATGTTTTAAAGAGCGAATAAGATCTTATTAGAGTTTAGAGAACTCAACAGCCATTGAACTTGCTTATTAAAATTGGATTCATAGACTTCACACTCAAAGCACAAACAGCAAAAGAAAAAATAGATGCAACAACATGGATTAACCTTGAAGATACTATGTTGACAGAAATGAACCAGACACAAAAGGACAAATATTTTATGAACTCACTGATATAGAAAAATTAGAACAAGGAAATTCAGAGAGTCAGAATCTAACATACAGGTTACCAGGGTGTTCTGGTTTGCTGAAAGCTGCTGGGACAATGTACCAGAAATGGATTGGCTTTAACAATGGGAATTTATTAGGTTAAAAGCTTACATTTCTGAGACTGTGAAAGTGTCCAGATCAAGGCGTCAACAGAGATACTGTCTCACTGAGTTGCAGCTGTGGGCCATCAGGCAGGGGATAATGGCAGCTCTGCTGGTCTCTTCCTTCTCCTCTAGGCTTACAGAAAGCTCAGCTGTGGGCAATCAAACATGGCTCAGCTCTCCCTTCTTCATTTTGGCCTCATCTCTTTTAGCTTTTTGGGGCCTCTTTCTGTGCTTCTGTGCTCTGCTGATTACAGCCTCCAGACTCTGGGACCTCTCTCTCAGCCTCTCAGGGTTTCTCTGTCTCTGCCAGTTTTTTTTGTTTTTTTGTTTTTTTTTTCTGTTCGTGTGGCTTTTCTCCTTCCATTTATAAAGGAGTCCAGTAAAAGGATTAAGACTCACTCTGGGTCCCACAATCTAAGCAGAGACCCTTAAATGAATCTGATAAAAAGTTCTCATCTGCTATGGGTTTACAGGCACAGGAATGGGTTCACTGAAGAACAGGATTTTCTGAGGTCTGCAAAAGACTCAAACCAGAATACAGGAGACAGAGTAGGGAAGTGATTGGGACGTTAAGGTTTAAAATGTATAGGGTTTCTATTTGGAACAATGGAAATGTCTTTGTAATGGATGGTAGTGGTGGTAGCACACTATTGTGAATGTAAATAACGGCACTGAAATATATATCTGAATGAGATTACAAGGGGAATTGTTAGGTGGTATGTGTGGTAACAGTAAAAACATGTTATTTTTTAATCCATGGAACTGAACTACATAGTGAACCTTAAGTTAAACCATGGATTATAGTTAATAGTACAATTATAAAAATGTCCTTTTATTAATTGTACAAATGTTCCACACCAATGCAAGGTGTTAATCATCGGGTGATATATGGGAATCTTGTATTTTATGCATGTTTGTTACGTGAACACACGGCTTCTCAAATAAGGGGGAAAAAAGATATTTATATCACAGTACATTTCTGTGTATATATGGCTCTTTCTATCGTAACTCCCTACTGTCAAAATTAATCACAATTACTCCAAAATGAATTAAATTTCACTTTTAGATTATGTCTACAATGCATGAAAAGCACTAAGTTCACACCCAACATTCAAGAATTTCTTTATGATTAACAATACAAGTCATTTTCTTAAAGTCAATTTTGTTTTTAATATCCGTGAAGTTTCACATACACTCAAAAGAGGAAAAGAAAAATGGTGTAAGTTAAGACGTAAGACATTTCTTTATACACAAAAATGGCAATACTTTTTATTACTGGTAAAGAGTCAGTTTTTTTAAGTAGCTATCATTTAGTAGGTTGTGGTTTTTTCTTCCAGTATTACCATTAAAAGCATTTTCTCATTTTTAATTCCAAATAATTCAACAAAGAATTGTAGTTTGAGCCATTGCTTTGCTTTGGGCCATATCACAAGGTAAATTATCAAAGGCTCTTTAATCTAATCTAAGCAGGTTAAATAAAATTGGGGATGTCAGAAAAATAGAAGACTACCTAATGCACACTAGAATTGCTCTTGCTTTGATGTTATTTCTGTATTTTCAAATAAATGTAAATTGACTTTGCCTTTTGAAATCTCATTTAAGTACTTAGACTGACAGCATCATAAAGATCAAAAACAAAAGTTTCTTCTTTCTCGAGCCTTTATCATGTGCCAATATGTTTAGCCTTGAGAAGGATACAGAAACAAAAAAGCAAAGTCTTATTTTTTAAAACAGTAAGAGACCAGTACAAATCAGAAAATCGTTAGTGCTACAGTAATTCAGATGAGTGAAAGATCATCATGGGAGGAAATGGTCAGAAAAGGACCTGAGGAGACAGTGATGATTTAGTCAGACGTTAAAGGATAAAAAGCCTTTTACTAGGTAGAGTAGAAGGAAGGGAGGACAGTGCACACATGAAGCCCAGTAGGAATAAAAATCAAAATGGACAAAGTAGCATGGCAGAAAGCTAACAGCAGAGGGTTCGAACCAGGGACCAGCCAAAGGCCAGAAAATGTATTGTCAGTTTATTGATACCTTACAAGTGTAAATATCACCTATCTCTGATTGGCCTGTCTATTCAGGTTTTCCAGTGAATACCAAACATACACTTTAGTAAATTGGCAAGTAGTTTAATTTTTAAAATACAGTCTATTACTATTGTATATATTTAGTTAGAGGTCTTTTGGGCCAGACATAAAATAAATCCTCCCCACCTAAATCTGTAAAGGGCTGTTCTTTTTAAGGATACAGTAAGAACTTCATGGATCAAAGAGAAGTAACCAAAATGTATATGGGTCTGTGGCCAAACCACTTTTAATAGAATTCAGTATGAGAGACCCCATCTTAGACTTCATCTGTCAGTATTTGGTTATCATAAACTAACACTGATCTTGGCATTCAAAAATGTAGGTTTGAGGTCCAGTCACCATCTAACAACTGTGGGCAAATTACTTAGCCAAATAGTTTCTTTGTCTTTTTAAGAAGAAGAAGAATATCTGTCTATCTAGAAGGGTAAACATATGTGAGAAACTGCTTTTTGTAAACCATGAAACACTCTACAGGCATGTAGTTGTAAGATAATATCACCGAACATGTTTAGCTCCTCACTAAGAACCTTACATGAAACCAAACCATAGTCTCAGAAGTACACTGATCTGATAATTAAGCTGTTTATTTCTGCCAATTAACCACAGTTATCAAGATTTTTCTTTCCCCCTTTACATTTTACTAACATGTTAGGAATCACAGGAACTACTCAAAACAATATTCTTTTGCCACTCACCATGTCTTTATAATTTGACCAAGAGAAGTCTTCTGCCTCTGGGTAAAACCTTGGCAAATCTCGTAACACCTCTAGCCCATGCAAAGAGTAGCAAGCCAGCCTATTTTTCATGTTTTAGATTTTTTAAATGGCAGTCACACTAGAACTCTTCATTCCTCCCCAACTTCAGAGATCACATCTAGTGCTGCACAGCTACACAGCCCAATTTCAGCTTTCTTTCTTAAACAACAACTTAAAGAAAAAATCCCCCTTCTGACATGTTTTCATTTATCCCTGTTTATTACCCATGACACATGAAGGTTTTAGTGATATCTGGCCTTCTCTCAACCACTTATTTTCATAAGTTCTGTAAGGTTTTCTGTCTTCCAAACTTATTTTGGTCTCTGATACCTTAGGGTCTTAACCAAAACTTCCATCTTAACATGGTCCAAGTACTTTTAAAAATGATTTTTAAAAATGGAAACAAAACAAAAAATTCATAGCTTATTTGCATCTTCAGTATTTATCCAACTTTCATGGAGGTTTATTTTACTTCAGGGGTTTTGCCTGCAATTACAATAAGCCATCCCCAGGTGGATAATGGTGACTGGATTGTAACTTCATTATACAAAAAGCCAGGCTTGTTGTTATGGCTTTTACATTACAGCCTATACTTACAGTACATTCTGCTTTTCCATAAATAATAATAATAATAATAATAATAAGAGATCACTGCTCTGAATCAATTGCTATTTATGTTATCAAAATATACTTTATAAAGGCTTTCCTTCTTGTACAGATTTGTTGCAAATAGAGTGAATAACAAGCAAAAACTTTTTTTTTAAAATGCACTTTAAAGAGTGATATGGTTTAGAGCCTTAAAATAATTTCTAAGTAAACTATTAAACTTTTCTCACTTACCTTAGAGTTAACATGACATATCCCTTGTCTATCTCCATAAGCCTTAGTAGAAAATAATGAAATTATCCTCAATGTATCATTATTATCATAGATAATCATATTATTAGAATAATTATTAGCTAATCAGTGAAGAATGCAGGAGGTAAATTGAGTTAGGGGAAATTACAAGCTGATCTTTAAAAGACCTTGAGAATTTTTTTCTATTTTTATGTTTATAAAATAATTGAGATGGCACAGTAAATAAAAGAAATAATGGCTTCTAACACATTCAGCCTTAGTATTAAAACCTACTGTACGATTAATATTCATTTGTTATTTATTCCAAGATGACTTTTGAGATGATAATACATCACTAATAATGGCAGTGGAGGGTAGAAGATGGATTTTTCTAGAAAGTGGAATATAAGGATTTTCAGTTTTCTTCCAGCTCATTTATTTCTAAATATTCAGTGGTCCCTGGGTATGATTCTCAAAATTCATGTGTTTGCTTATGGATTCATCATACTTACCATTCTATTTAAATGCACTGTCTAATGATACATTACATTTCCTCCATTCTTTTGAAGAAATTACAAAGGCTAGACTGACTGGACTTTTCAAAGTTAAAATCACAGCAAATTATTCCAGCAATTTTTAAAGGCAGATTTGTATGCTTTCCTTATGGTGGTCTACTTGGGATTATGCAGCCCATTTGGAATAAATAAATCAAGTTAAATAATTAAGCAAATATGTATATACAGCAGTTACAATGACCAAACATGGAAAGTTCTATTATTTAGGGTAATTACAGGATACTTGATAGTACTGGAGTTTAAGGGGTGAATATAGTCAAATGAAATGGTTTCCAGTGAGATAGAAAAAACAATGTGAACCTAAGCAAAATTCAAAGGCTGTCACTGGTGTCTTTTAATTATTTTTGAAGGGAAAATGCTCTAAGTGAAAAAAACAACTGGGTATAGGTGGGAAGAATAGTGCAATATATGAGGTCTAGAAATACCTCTAAAAATCAACAGCTGGGAAGCGGATTTGGCTCAACTGATAGAGTATCCACCTACCATAGGGGAGGGCTGGAGTTCAAACCCAGGGACTCATGACCCGTGTGGTGAGCTGGCCCACACGCAGTGCTGATGCATGCAAGGAGTGCCATGCCACGCAGCAGTGTCCCCCACGTAGGCGAGCCCCACCCACAAGGAGTGTGCCCCCCGCAAGGAGAGCTGTCCTGTGTGAAAAAGGTGCAGCCTGCTCAGGAGTGGCGCCACATACACGGAGAACTGACACAGCAAGATGACACAACAAAAAAGAGACACAGATTCCTGGTGCCACTAACAAGATTGTAAGTGGACACAGAAGAACACACAGCAAATGGACACAGAGCGCAGACAACGGGGGGTGATAAGAGGAGAGAAATAAATAAAAATAAATCTTAAAAAAAAAATCTTCAGGGCAGTGGACTTGGCCCAGTGGTTAGGGCGTCCATCTACCACATGGGAGGTCTGCGGTTCAAACCTGGGCCTCCTTGACCCGTGCGCAGCTGGCCCACGCACAGTGCTGATGCGCGCAAGGAGTGCCGCACCACGAAGGGGTGTCCCCCGCATAGGGGAGCCCCACGTGCAAGGAGTGCGCCCCATAAGGAGAGCCGCCCTGCACGAAATAAAGTGCAGGCTGCCCAGGAATGGTGCTGCACACACAGAGAGCTGCCACAATAAGATGATGCAACAAAAAGAGACACAGATTCCCGTGCCGCTGACAACAACAGGAGCAGACAAAGAAGACGCAGCAAATAGACACAGAGAACAGACAACTGGGGTGGGGGGGAAGGGGAGAGAAATAAATAAATAAATAAATAAATAAATAAATAAATAAATCTTTAAAAAAAAAGTCTTCAAAAAAATAAAAGAAAATCACCATCTTATCAGATATCCCAGTACAGTTATTCTACTGAGTCATGTGCTGGCAGGTCAGGGAGAACTCCAGATGTACTCCTCCAGATCCTGCTGATAAAGAAATTCAAAAGTGGGAGCAGATGTGGCTCAGGTGGTTGAGCACCCGCCTTCCACATAGAAAGTCCCAAGTTTGGTTCCTGGTGCCTCATGAAAAAAAACAAACACAGACAACAAGCAAAATAAATGAATAAACCAACTCAGGGAATTCGATGCGGCTCAATGTTTGAGCACTGACTTCCCACATACCAGGTTCCAGGTTCAATCCCCAGCCCTGGTACCACAAAAAGAATAAAAAAGAAAAAGAAATAGAAAAATAATTAACCATAACTTATTTGGGTACATATAGTAACAATGAGGGTCTTTTTTCCTTTAATTTTATTTTTAACAAAGCTTTAGATTACATAAATGATACATCGAAAATACAGGGGGATTCCCATATGCCCCTTTCTTTTCCTTTCCCATGCTTTTCCCCATTAACAACATCTTTCATTAGTGTGGTACATTTGTTAAAATTGATGAACACATATTGAAGCATTGCTACTAACCATGGTCAATAGTTTACATTAGAGTCCACATTTTGCCCCGTACATTTTTATAGGTTTTGACAAAATGTGCAATGGTTTGTATCTGTCACTGCAATGTCATTCAGAACCTGATTCCAAATGTCCTCAAAATGCTCCATGTTATACCTATTCTTCCCTCTTCCATCCCTCAGAACCTCTGGTGACCACTGCCTTTATATCAGTGTTACAAGATCTTCCACTTCTATTATAATAATAACTCTATTTTAGTCTATAATTGTATTTCCGTTGTACGTTTGTTCATTCCTCAACCCTGAGGATTTGGGGGTGGTGAGGCCCACTCTGCTCTGATTGAGAGGGGGCTTAGATCCAGTGAGGCAGGTGGATAGAGCTGTTTTGCTTGCAGTTGTAAATACTCTGTTTTTTGGGATGGGCATTGTTCATCGTCATCATTTTGTTCATTGTCCTAGGCAAGAATGAGGACCTTTTATGTTTTAGAGATAAAGTAATAGGATTTTTTTCCTTGAGTGGGTGAGATTCTGTGGGTGGTGGCATGCCATTTCATGATTAGCATGAATTTGTTTAGGGCAATAGCATGTTGATAAAAACACTGAAATATTAGTTTGCTACATCATTTTAGGTTTTTCTGAAAGATATCAAGGGGTCTGGCTCATTAATTTGGTGGTAGAAAATCTCAATTTTGTCTCTTAATAGGTGATTTTTTTTTACCTCTTTGACTATATCACATGAATTTAGCAACTCCCAGTTTTTCATAAAATAAATGCCATTATTTTGTTTATTTTATTTCATAAAATAAATATCATTTTCTATTATGATATTATCATATCAGATATACTATATATTTATTTGTATATTGGCATATTTTCTGTCTCTCAGATGTTTGTATTAGATTCTAGCTTTGGTTTAAGAGGAATAAGATCAAGGAAGGACAAGGGCTTTTTTGGCTGTGGTGGTGGTTCACTGCTCGATCCCTAGAACCTTCTTTTTTTTCCTCTCCCCCACCCCCGGTTGTCTGCTCTCTGTGTCCATTTGCTGTGTGTTCTTCTGTGTCTGCTTGTATTCTTGTCAGCGGCACCGGCAACCTGTGTCTCTTTGTGTTGCATCATCTTGCTGCATCAGCTCTCCGTGTGTGCTGTGCCACCCTGGACAGGCTGCACTTTTTCACGCTGGGCAGCTCTCCTTGTGGGGCGCACTCCTTGCATGTAGGGCTCCCCTACTCTGGGGACACCCCTGCGTGGCGCGACACTCCTTGCGCACATCAGCACTGCGCATGGGCCTGCTCATCACATGGGTCAGGAGGCCCTGGGTTTGAACTTTGGGCCTCCCACTCGGGAGGCAGATGCTCTATCCATTGAGCTAAATCCGCTTCCCCCCTAGAGCCTTGAACAGTCCTGCACAGGTAGTTGTAGGTGCTCAATCAATATCCACTGAATGAAAGAATGAATCATAGAGATAATGATGTTTGTTTTATAGATTTGTCATGAGGGTTAAATTAAATGTATATTCAAAAGTACCTAATGTAGCATCTATCATGGGGTATAGAATCCAGAAACTCTGAAAGAGCCATATGGTATCCAGAAATGCACAACCTGACTTTCAAATAACGAACCTCAGAACATCAACTCGAGGATTCTGATGAAATGCGCTTTGTTAAAAGTCTACCTCTTAGACTGGTTCAACATCTTTGTTTTTATAAGTGAATTTTTTTTACAACACTGAGAACATTATTATGATTTCACTAGGAATTTGTCTTATTTTTAGGTTATAAAAGCTTCTTTCATATAAAAGATGGAAAGATATCCTAAATGCTTTACCTAACTATAGACTGAGAAGTACTAGTAACTTTATTTGATCTGTATTTTGGCACTGTCTTTGGTAATGATTGCTCCCAAACTATAGAGTATTCCCACCTGCCTTCCCTCCTTCCCTCCTTCTTTTCTTCTTCTCTCTCTCCCTTCCTTCCTTTCTTCCTCCCTTCCTTCCTTCCATCTCAAGGAAGACCAGAGACAGTGCTCCATTCGGAACTCTAAGTAAATACAAATGTTATCAATGTGCCTGGGGTGCATCTTAATGAAGATTGAAGAAGGGCATTTACAAAGGATTTTTAAGAGATGTGATTTTATCTTGCATGATAGCCTGTCACTATGTTTTCTTGAACCTTCCTCCTTAAAAAGACTTGTTTTAGAAACTGAATTTCAAAATTTGCATTTTAGTAGTATTTATTGAATGGATTGTAGTATTTTGTACTCTGTTCTTGTTAATAGCATTAATAAAATGGAGGTGCTGTACCCTATTTTGTTATAGAGATATTTGCATGGGGATGGCTACACTGCTGTAGGGCTATCAGGAGAGTCTAGCTGGTATCATCCAAAAAAGCATCTTAAATATGTGATGTCTTGTTAAAGAATCTATATCATATTCCAGCATTAATTTAGTTGGAATTTTTTTTATTAATCAAGGATGGCTTTACACAAAAAGGTAAAGCAGAAAAACATATAAAAGGGTTCTTTTGTCCCACAGAAATATTGCTTCTTCAGTATTGCTACTTTTATCCAATATCAGTGCTTTCTTAAGTTGTTAAGATTTAATTAGTCACAGGCTAATAAAGGAAAGAGAAATTATCAGGAGGTGGTGAATTATTTAACCTGCGCTCCACTTCCCAATTCCTACTCCCTCTAGTTAGCTTTGATCTTATGGGTCATACCTTGTCATGTCATGATTGAAAGATCCTGAGAAGAGAGCATTGGTTCAGTAATTATTTTCTTCCTGATATAATTGTTATTTCTAGGTTGTCTGAGGTTCTTTTGAAATTCTTATATGGGACCTTTCTTGGTCTTTCCTCTGTTGTTATCCTCAAGTGGACTGAATTGGAAGGGTTATAAAATATTTCTTTTTCTCTCTAGATCCTGCTCCTAAAATTAGTAAAATATGCAGTCTTTGTATATTTGGGCCAGTTGAGCCTGTATTTTAATTCTATGTTGTCATTAACTCTAAACCACCCAAGCCCCTGCATCCAGGGTACATATAAAATCTTTGGCCTTGAATGTTTTATAGCCCCAGGGGAGCACAGATTAATCATAATTATGCTATCTTCCTGAAAATCTCAAATTCTGCTTCCCTTTTTAAGAGCACAGGTGATTCCTGGACCAAGAGGAAACAAAGCTGAGAAATTTTTCAGCATTGTCCTTTCTTTGCCATTGTTTGGGGAAAGAGAATGCAGCTCTCCCAAGACTGCGCAATTTGTTTTCATATCAGGTCTTTTAAGTAACAAATGTCACCTTCAATTCTCATCTCATTTTTTCAGAATTCCAAGTGAAGTAAGGTAGCTTTTAAAATAGAAGCTTATTCATAGTAATAGAAGACCTGAGTATGTGCCCTTTCCAAATCAGTAACCACAAAGAAACATATCCTTGAATAGTTAATTATTCTATATCCCAACATGATTTAATTACCACCTCATTTTTCTGCACTTTTAAATCCAGGATTTAGCATAGGCAATTTTGGATTATCTGGCAAAACCAAATGGAGGAGACTGAATGTATACTTTTTAAAAAGACTTGTGTCTTTCTTGCTTTCAAATGATTGAACATTAACCCAGCTCTTTCACATTTAAGTCACTTCTGTGAGTTCTATGAAGGAAATGCATGCTTTTCTGAGATGTGGTGTAAGATGCTGATTTAGAGGTTGTATCAGTCAGAGTTCTCCAGAGAAAAAGTATGAACAGGACATATGTATAAATAGATACAGTATAGACACATAGACACACAGACAGACACATAGATATAGATATTTTGAGATGTAAGGAATTGGCTCGCATGACCATGGGGGCTGGCAAGTCCAAACTCCACAGGACAAGCTGAGGACTGGAAACTTAGGTAAAGGTGATGCTGAATACCTGAGCCCTCTGAATTCCCCAGGGGAAGCAGGTAGACTGGAAATTCTGGTTAAGTGTAGATGTTGAAGGCTTGAGGCAGCAATTCTTCTGACCTCTGAAGCCCTCGGCTTTTGTTATTAAGACTTCTAACTGATTCATCTCCTTTCCTTAAGGTCAACTGATTGAAGATGCTAACCCCTTCTACGGAATATAGCCACAGTAACAACTAGGCCAGTAGTCAACCAAATACCTGGATACCATAACCTAGTCAAATTGACGCATAAAATTAACCACCACAGAGGATAGATGACTTTGTGGTTTAAGACCACTGAATAAGCTTATTGTTGCAAAAATCAATGGCAATAACCAAGTATTTGAGTATCATATGAAATAGAATATGAATACAATTTAATGCCATGGGTAGTTTCTACATATGAGTAGGATTACAGTGTTTCAGCAAAGTAATTAAGCCAAAGCAGAGGCTAAAGTTAATAACAGCTGTCAGGTATTGAGTCTTTACACATGCTCATTTATACCACACAACAAACGAAAAAAAAAGATTTTATTCCTATTTTACAAATGAGGATTCTAAGCATCAGAGAGATACTTACCCAAATAACTCAGAGAGATAACTCACCCAAAGTCACACAGCTATTAAATAGCAGAGCCAGGGTTCAAACCCAGGCCTGGCTGAATCAGAGTTCACATGTGTAAGCACTTTGAGTTCAGTCTGTTTTGTGACATCATCATGTTCTTCCTGTCTTCAATTCAGGATGTCCCAGACAGTAGTGGGTTTTGGTGTATTTCCACCCGTAATCAAACCGATCAGTGTTCTTGGTGACAGCCGGCAGGACACTCTAGACGCATGTGTTTAATTGACTTGGAGATGATTTCTCCTGGCTACTGTCTGCACATCTGAGTACTAGACCTTCAAGTGAGTTTCGAAGAACAGCCCTGACACTTAAGATTGTCTCATTTAAAAGTACATGATACCTTCCCAGACTGCATGCGTATCATATCCTTGAATTGTCAGCATCTTTAAAAAATTATCTCCATTTTGTGACACTTGCAACTTTTATTTGAAGAAAGAGAGAAAAAGAAAGAAAAAGCCAACAAATTTGTGTGCCATTATAAAGGAACCTGTTTTCTGAACATATTAGCCAACCCAGATCTACAATGAAGAAGTTATGAATTTCAGCCCAAATCTTTTCTGAATACTAGAACATTTTATATATATATATATTTATATATTTTTTTTAAGTAAAGAAATTCAGAAAGCTCATGAAAGAGACAATCTTAAATATTTAAAAGCAATGTTTTGGATTTTTCTCACGTATTCATGAGTATGCCCAGCAATTAATATTACTCTGCTGTTCCCATTTAATTTCATTGCCCTGAAATCCTGTTTTTGAAACTACAGGACTTGAAAATAACAGGAACATCCTGTTGACAAAAATAAATTCCTTATGATAAAATATTGATTCAACTGAAGCCAATTTTTTTGGGGGGGAGGGAATGGTCATGGGAGAGGGACTTTTAAATGACTGAATGCCATTTTGTATTATTTGCCATTTGTTCATATCTTTGTTATATCTCTAACTGAATACAAATTTGTTCTTATATGAATTTATATAATTTGCAAAAATTTTAATAGGTAGTACATTTAACAGCTGTTTCACAGAATGAATAAATATGGTGTAAGCCACTCAGGGCATTACTTGTGAGTAAAATATTAAGAAATACTTGTGTTTAGGGTTTCATTATGTGATTTATTCAATAGCCACCTAATCCCTAGGAATTCATATGCAAAGTAAAATAAAATAATCAGGACACTTCCTAAAAAGGGATTTTAGGGAAGCAGATTTGGCCCAACAGATCGAGTGTCCTCCTACCACATGGGAGGTCTGCGGTTCAAACCCCGGGCCTCCTTGACCCGTGTGGAGATGGCCCATGTGCAGTGCTGATGCACGCAGCAGTGCTGTGCCATGCAGGGGTGTCGCCCACGTCAGGGAGCCCCATGTGCAGGGAGTGCACCCCGTGGGGAGACCTGCCCAGCGCAAAAGAAAGTGCAGCCTGCCCATAACTGGTGCTGCACAGAGAGCTGACGTAGCAAGATGACACAACAAAAAAAGAGAGACAGATTCCGGGTGTGCTGAAAGAATACAGGTGAACACAGAAGAACACGCAGCGGATGGACACAGAGAGCAGACACCTGGGGAGGGACAGGGAAGGGGAGAGAGAGAAAAATTAATACCCTTTTTAAAAAAAGAAGAATTTTAGATTATTGGCAAAATATAGTCCAAAACATTTTAGGTTATTTTTCTGTTGATTCTGACTTTCTCTTTGAAGTCTCATTTAGACTTTGGGTGAGTGGCTTCTTGACAAGCCTAAGGAGCCCTTGTGCCTTGATTTCTTCAACCATAAAGTTAGTGAGAGGACAGGATGACTTCTACTACCTCTTCTACTTCTAAGATTCTATGAAGATCTTTGTTTGGTTTTGTTTTAATGAAAGGAAGAAGTGCTGTTATCTTTCTGGAGGGCAGCTCAGGTCACCTGGGGACATTACAGTGCCCTGCTTTCTCATAGTCAACATCATGATCTTCCAGCAGCCACCCAATCCAGCATGCAGGCATCCAAGAGACTAGAAACAGTCCATCCTCTAGAAAACCATCTCAAATCATCCTTTTCCCTGGGGCCTCTCTTTGGAGGCTTTGGGAGTGATGGAAAATGTGGGGAGACAGGAGGCAACAGAAAAAAAAACTGCCAATTCAATTGCCTAAAGAGGCACCTGAACCAATTGCTGCTTGTCTACTGCAGCTGACACTTGGCGACAGACTGATTTATCAGCCTGTGGTAGCGTGACCATGTTGGACTTTCTTGAATATCACCTATCTCATTTTGAATACCTCGAGATTACCTGGATGTTTCAAATTGGAAAGATTGGTCTGCCTATGAACCAAGTTGCAATAACAGGTTTTGCAGAAACAAACGTGAGTCATGGGGAAAAGCAACAAAGGGAAAGTTTTCTTTTTTCCCCTCATGCAGAACTGTATGGACACAGGCAGCAAATCTTATTTGCATGACTGAATCACATTAACCTTCTGCGGATTGGTAAGGAATTTAAGAGGGGGGAAAAGCTGATTTCAGATTCTACCGCTCTCCTGAAATGTTCCCTGCCTACCCCAGTTAAAAGATTTTTTCCTTCACTGAACTCGACAGCTCTCCACTTTCACTGACACATGAAATATAATGGAAGTTCACGCTTCCCTATCTAGGGTCTGCTATCTTCTTTATATACAGGTTATGTCTTGAATATAAGTGAGAGATTTGGGGGCTTAGTACTAGATAATAATAATAATAGCTATCTTTTATTGAGTATTCACAGCATGCCAGACTCTTCTCCAAGAGTTTTGCATGTTTTGACTCATTCAGTTCTTATTCCTCCTGTGAGAGAGATGCTTATTCATGCGCATTTTATTTACTGGGAAACTGAGGTAGGGAGAAGTAAATATAGGCTTCAACCGTATAGTCAATAAGAGGTGGACATGGAATTGATCCAAATAGAGCCTTCATTCTTAAAGAGGAATATCCATTTTTTTCTGAAACTATTATCCTAATCTATCAATAAAAGACTTCACCCCTCTTAAACAATCAATGAGTCAAAATAAGTTGAAGAGGAAAGAACACTCTCTAATCCATTCTCTGAGGCCAGGATCACCCTAATACAAAAGCCAGATAATGATCCAAAAGAGAAGAAAATTATAGGCTAATACTTCAGATGAATATAGATGCAAAAACCCTCAGCAAAGTACTCCCAAACTAAGTCCAACAGCATATTAACAGAATTATACACCATGATTAAGTGGGATTTATCCCAGGTATAAGGGTGGTTTAAAATAAGAAAATAAAATAATATTTACCATATCAATTGAATAAAGGGAAAAAACTACATGATCACCTCAACTGAGGCAGAAAAAGGCATTTGATGAATCCAGTACCCATTTTTATGAAAACACTCAGAAAACTAGGAACAGAAGGAAACTTCCTCAACATTGTAAAGAGCATTGTACAGTTTGAAGTTCTTTTTTGAATCCCAAAAGATTATGTTCTTTTTTTTTTTTAATATTTATTTATTTAATTCCCCCTTCCCCCGGTTGTCTGTTCTCTGTGTCTATTTGCTGCGTCTTGTTTCTTTGTCCGCATCTGTTGTCGTCAGCGGCACGGGAAGTGTGGGCGGCACCATTCCTGGGCAGGCTGCACTCTCTTTCGCACTGCTCTCCTCACGGGAGCACTCCTTTCGCGTGGGGCTCCCCTACGCGGGGGACACCCCTGGGTGGCATGGCACTCCTTGCGCGCATCAGCACTGCGCATGGGCCAGCTCCACATAGGTTGAGGAGGTCCGGGGCTTGAACCACAGACCTCCCATGTGATAGACGGACGCCCTAACCACTGGGCTAAGTCTGCCACCCTTAAACTAATCTATTCTTGTGGGTGTGGTACCCTTTGCATTAGATTCACTTTAGATCACTTGATTAGATTATTTTTGATTGGGCTATATCAGTGAGACCTGGTTCAGGTTAAGTCCCTGCCCTCTTGCTGGTTCTTATATAAATGGAGACACAGAGAGACACAGGAAATGGGAGCACTGCCATTTTTTATCCTGCCATGTGAGAAGAGGTCTCTAGGATCGCTAGCAGACAAAATTTAAGTCCCCAAGAGGCTGGGCTCACAGAGCAGCTCAAGGCTGAAGAGACAAGCTCAATTTCTGTTTGCCCACAGCTGAGCTCTGGGAGATGGTAGATTCTGGAGGGGAAGACAGAGACTTTGGCAAATATCGACAGCCATCTTGCTTCATCACGTGGCAGGACACCAGGATCACCAGTAGCTGACTTTGGTGAGAAAACATATCTGATGGTGCCTAGATAGGAACATTTCATGGCCTCAGAACTGTAAGCTTTTACCCCTAATAAATTTCCCATTATAAAAGCCAACCCATTTCTGGTACTTTGCAATGGCAGCCCTTTGGCAAACTAAGATAAGCATATATGAAAAACCCAGAGCTAACATCATCCCCAATGTTGAAAGATTGAAAGCTTCCCTCTAAGATCAGGAACAAGACAAGGATCCCTACTGTCACCTCTGTTATGCAACTTTGTTCTGGAAGCTCTAGCCAGGGCAGTTAGACAAAAATAAATAAATAAGAGGCATCCAAATTCAAAAGGAAGAAGTAAAACGTTCCCTATTTACAGATGATCTCATTCTATATATAGAAAATCCATAATAAAGCTTCTGGAGCAAATAAAATCCAGCTAAGTCATGAGGTACAAAGTCAACACACAAAAATCAGTAATGCTTCTATACGTTAGTAATGAACAATCTGAAGAAAAAAATTGCATTTATAATAGCAACTAAAAAAGTCCAGTATCTAAGAATAAATTTAACCAAAATATAAAGGACTTGTTCATGGAAAACACTAAAACATTGCTTGAAGAAATTGAAGACCTAGACAAATGGCAGGACATCCTGTGTTCATGGATTGGAAGACTAAATATTGTTAAGATGTCAATTCTACCCAAAGCAATTTACATACTCATCACAATCCCTATCAAAATTTAATAGCAGAAATGAAAAATCCAATCATCAAATTTATGTGGAAGTGTAAGGGACCCTGTCCTGGATTGTCTTTTGTGGACATCAGAAAATCATGTTCTTAAGCTAACCCATTCCTGTGCCTATAAACACAGTGTAGATGGGCATTTTGATTAGATTCATTTAAGGAACTGTTAATTAGATCATGTTCAGTTTCATTGCTTTAGGACTTTTGATTGGACTACATCAATGAGGCATGACCTGGATTGGGTCTCCACACTCTTGCTCGATCTTATATAAAGTGAGAACACACAGAGAGAAAGAGAAGACCCAGAGAAAGGGATCTTTGCCATTTTGACCCTTCCGTGTGAGAGAGAGAACTCCAGGTTTGCCTACAACTGCAGAAAGACAGCAAAGCCCCAAAAGGCTCAAGGAGACGAGACCCAGGGAGAAATGCTGACCGCTCACAGCTGAGCTTGAGGGGAAACTAGAGAAAAACTGGCAGCCCACCATTTTGCCTCACATATGGCAGGACTCCAGGATCTGCTGGCTGTTGACCTTTGATAAGAAAGGATTTCATCAAAATTTAAAACTTCTCTGCCTCTATAACATTAAATGAAGTTTGGAAATTGCTGCATCCTACCTAGTTGATGAAGGATAGCCTCACCTGACACCTGAAGCCACTTTCTTAATAACGATTGTGCTCTGAGGCTCTTTGTCTAAAGGTGCCTTCAGTGACATCAGATGTAAGGGGTGAAAAGGTGGAATATATATTTGGGCAATAATCTTGTATTCTCATTGTCAACTCTGTAAATACCTGTAATTTTATGATATTCAGCTTCAGAGAAGTGATATTTTACCATGAAGTTAAAAACAACCAAGAGAAAGGGAGAAAATGCTTGTAAACCACACATCTGATAATTGTTCAATATCTAGAATATATAAAGAAATCTTTCAGCTCAACAATAAAAGACAAACAACCCAATTTAAAAGCTAGCAATAGAGTTGAATAGACATTTCTCCAAAGAAGATATACAACTGGCCAAATGAAACATGGAAAGATGCTCAATGTCATTAACCATTAGAGAAATGCAATCAAAGCAAAAATGAGATACCATTTTATACCCACTAGAATGGCTGCTTTAAAAAAAATGAAAATTTTTTGTTTGAGGAACGTGGGGAAATAGGAACACACCCCTTCATTTTGGTTGAATAATAAAATGGTACAGCTGCTATGGAGGACCATTTGGCAATTCCTCAGCAAGTTAAGTATAGAATTACCATATGCCTTGGTAATCCCACTTCAACATAGATACCCAAAAGAATTGATAGCGGGTATAAAACATATATTGGTAGACAAATGTTCATAGCAGCATATTCACAATTGCCAAAAGATAGAAGTAATCCAAGTGTCCCCTCAACCAATAAATGGATTAATAAGACATGGTATATATATAGAATGGAATATTATCCAGCTGTAAAAAGAAATGAAGTTATGATATATATGACAGCATGGATGAACTTTGAACATATCATGTTGAGTGAAATAAGCCAGACACAGAAGGACAATGTGTGAGCTCACTTATATGACTTAACTAAAATATGTAAATTCATAGAGTCAGAAACTAGAATTTGAATTACCAGGAGCCTGGGTGGGGTAGGGAATGGCTAGTCAATACTTAATTGGTACAGAGTTTCTGTTTGGAGTGATGGAAAAGTTTGGTAACAGATGATGGTGATGGTAGTGCTACATTGAGAATGTAGTTAACACCACTGAATTCCAAATGTAATGTGATTAAAAGGGGAAATTTTAGGTGGGGTCTATGTTACCACGATAAAAATGTTAAGAAACTATAGAGCTATACAACACAGTGAACCCTAATTAATGTGAACTATAGTTAATAGTGTAATTATAATATCGTTTCATCAGTTGTAACAAATGTACCACCCTAATGCAAAATGATAGAGAAAACTGTGTGTATGGAGAGTAGGGGGCTTCACCCCCACTTTGTCCTTCCCCCTATATATATACCCTCACATATCTAGCATCATTTTCTTTTGAGAATCTTCTTTACACAAACCATTAAGAAGATCACTTTATGTCTATGTAGGTATCTTGTGTCTAGTCTTTAGTTCTTCAACTTGGGACTTTTAAAAAATTTCTTCTGTATCAATATAAAAGATTTCAAAGCTTTAAGGAAATGAAATATCACTTCCTTCCAAAATTGGAGATTGGAGATTTCCTGTAGAATGGATAGAATTTTTACCTCTATCTCCTTTACTTCTAATTTTACTATCCTTTCCCGAAATAAGTCCTTGAATTCTATCACAGCCTTTCTCCAGTTATTTTTGCTTCATATGTCCTAGCCCTTTTAACATTTATTAGGTATGGCTCACATGTTGGCAGTGTATTATGGGATTTTATAATGTTCCCTTATTTTTACAGTGTATTATTCTTGAGGAAAGGGGTCATGTCTTCTACATTCTTAAGTTTCCAGCTATTACTGCAATGGCACATTAATAAATGCTCAGTAAATGCTAATAAATAATAGTTTCATAGACCAATCTAGCAACCACCACGTAAAAATGCTTAGGTGTTTTAAAACACATTTTTAATGTGCTAATCCATTACTTGGTAAAGGCTAACATCCTTAAGTATTTTTTCAATAAAATTTGGGAAATGGATTATGAAACAGAGCTGGGGTTGGAATTTAGCAAAAACTATATCATCTGCAACTGAATCTAGCCATAAATTGATTGATACATAACTCACCTACTGGCTTTATCCTTACCTAACCTTAATACTTAAAAGTTAACCCTCTTATTTGCAGGATCTTAATAATTAAAATTTTACTAATAGTGCAAGGAAATGTATAGAATATTTTAAACAGGTCATGTCTAACTTCAATGAATAATTCCTTAATAGACTTGTCGTAATTTAAGAATATCAGACATTGCATTGTCCTGTAAATGTTAACTTTACCATATATATATGGCACAAGATATGGCAAGTGTGAGCATTTACCCCTGCAGAGAATGCTCTGGAAGTTTTTTTCTAAGAGTATTGGCAAATTTCACATAAAGTGAGAGGAATCTGTGGACCTAATCTCCAGGACAATGTATAATAGCTGCTTTTCTGTAAAATGCGGTAGGTAACAAAGTTGAGGCATCCTTCTTCAAAATGATTTTTGCCATTTCAAGAAATCTTCACCATTGCTATCGGAATTTTTTTTAACTTGTCAGAGTCACTCAAAACAATTACATTATTAATATAGTGGCCACAGGGACACCCTTGACAGCATAGACCTACACTTCTACCTTTCTCATATTTTTCATGGGCTAAAAAAGAACACAGAAGTCTTATAAGAGTAGTTAGGAAGACAACTCTTCAAAGCCTGTGAATTCTTCATCAGGACAAGGAAAAATAACATTAATGCCAGCATGAAACCTTGTTCCACTTTCTTCTGAGCTATCCCTAAATGTTTGAGTTTATTGAAATGAAGATTTAAAAAATAAAACAAAACTTGCATCTCTAAATGAAGATTGCAAATTGTAGCAGCCTACCTAGTTGATGAAGGATAGCCTCACCTGAAGCCACTTTCTTAATAATGGTTGTGCTCTGAGGCCCTATCAGGTGCTATCAGTGATGTCAGATGAAGAGGGCAAAAAGATGGAATATACTTTTGGATATTCATCTTGTATTCTCATGTTCAACTGTGTAAATGTCTAGAATTTTACTATGTTCCAATTCAAGAAAGTGATATAATTAGTCAGAAAATAATTTTTAGCAATCCATTCAAAGGCTTGATGAGCAAGAGGTAAAGACAGGGCACTTTGAATGCTCTAACACAATGATATTTTCCAGTACCAATTTATTTTGTTTTATGAGAACATAGAGCACTAGTACACATGCGCGCACACACACACACACACACACAAAGTCATCCTGACCTTATTCTGGTTAATTTCTAAATGGGCTTGATTCACTGGAAACTCTCCAGAGCAAAGTTGTCAAGCACTGCCCAATCGCATGATTTCAACAGTATAGTCAAGTAGTTCAGGGAACAGACTGCTCAGACTAATAAGCTTCTTGGGAAAAGAAAAAGCAAATAATTGAGGATACCATGATTTTCAGACTGCTTGTCATTAACTGTCTCTAACTTATCTATACTTCGGGTCCATTATTCATCTTTGTAATTTGTCTGTAAATATAGTTTACTTTTTTCATAAGCCAGGGATATGGACAGCTCTGTCTTATTACCAAGTACCAATTATGTACAATATGATAGTGTATTTAGTGGAGATAGTATATCTGACTTCTCCACGCTATTTAATATTCAAAGAATTAAATATCTGCTCTTTTTTATGTAGATGAAACAGTATTGCTCTGATAGGGCCACATTTTTCTTTACTGAGTATTTTAAAGTAATAAAAGCATATGGATACATTTTAAGTAGTGAAAAGTTAGCCTGAGTATTATTCTTGAGCCTTTGACTTCCTTATGAGGCAGTTGTCAACACATAGAGTTAGACAGACATGCTAGCTAGAGTGTAGTGAGCTCTAAAACAAGGAAACATGATGAGATATACTACTACATCAAGAGTAATGCATTTTAAAGAACAGTACAGGTTGTGTTCACTCCTCCTTTCTCTCTCTATCACTTGCACTAGCTATGTTTTAGCTATGACCATTACAGTTGCATCTAAAGACCCATTAAAGCTACTTCAAATAAAGGGGAGTTTAATAAAAGAACACCATAGGCATTCTCATGGACATTCAAAGGAAGGGGATGAGGTATAGTTGGACCTCATAGGATCTGGAATTAGATGCTGGAAACCAGGGCACACTCTTTGTCTCTCAGGCACCACAGAGTGTCTGTCACTTCTGAGTGGTTTTGAGCCTCTGACCTCTCCTTCCCTCCCCACTCTACCTCTTCTCTCCCCATCCCTTCACTCCCCTCCCCTAGCTTTGCATTATCTCTGGTGCCCTTCGCTGGCAGCTATCCATGTCAAATTCTTGAGAGAGAAAAGCTGATTGGCTCAGCTCAACTTTTAGCAGGGTCACCAAGTTCTAAGTCAGAAGAATGACTATCTTTGTATCAGATGTCCATCTCAGAGCTAGTCATCTGTGCATGGGGGTTTGAGGACAGAGTTACATAGAGGATTGCCTTTTCCAGAATCTTTGAGCAGTGCAGCAAATTATGGAATAAGTTGATTGCACTTACATTCACAGAAACCTTATCCCTTCAATTAGAAATGAGTATAGGGAAGCAGACTTGGCCGGATGGATACGGCATCCTCCTATCACATGGGAGGTCCACAGTTCAAACCCTGGGCCTCCTTGACCCGTGTGGAGCTGGCCCATGCGCAGTGCTGATGTGTGCAAGGAGTGCCCTGTCACGCAGGAGTGCCATGCCACACAGGGGTGTCCCCCACGTAGGGGAGCCCCACGTACAGGGACTGTGCCCTGTAAGGAAAGCTGCCCAGCGCCAAAGAAAGTGCAGCCTGCCCAAGAATGGCACCGCACACATGGAGAGCTGACCAGCAAGATGATGCAACAAAAAGAAACACAGATTCCTGGTGCCACTCATAAGGATAGAAGCGGTCACAGAAGAACACACAGCGAATGGACACAGAGAGCAGGCAACTGGGGAGGGGGCGGGAGGGGGCAGGGGGGGCAGGGGAGAAAAATAAATGAAAAATAAATCTTAAAAAAAAAATGAGTATATACCTGCCATCCACCCCACCACACCTCAACATTCCCCTTCCCATCTCGATCCACCCATCTGCAAGTTGGTGTTTGTCCTTCCCACTTCATTGCTCTCTCTCCCTTTTTTGTAGTCTGAACTCTCCCATTGTGTATCCCAAGCTTGCAAACATCAAAGATCTCTGCTTCTCTATTGTGTTTTTTCCTGCTGCTTTTCTTTCTCACTGGTTCTTTGGGCTGCTGTGACCATCATGTGCTGGGAAATCTTGAGGTCTGATATTCTTTGGGAATCACATAGTCCCTTAGCTTTACTGTCAAAGAAATACATAGTTGATTTGTTAATGTTTTAACTACTTTATGTGCATAAGGAACACCAGGGCATTCTGATTCAGGCGACTTGGGTGGGTCTGAGATTCTGCATATTTTACAAGCTCCCAGGTGGTGCTACTGCCGCTGATAAAGGACCCGCACTTTGAGTCAAAGACTCGATTCTGAAGTTCTGTGCTTTTATCATAAATACAATCTCCTAGACGGGATGAACTATATCATAGGCATCTTTATATCCTCTTCCATGTCCAGCATCTTATTATACATAGATATTCAAATGTTGGTTGGTGGATTTTGATTGAACTGAGCACACATAAAACGGAATTTTATGCCTATTTTTTCAAGTGAATGTTTTTCAAAGACTGCTAAAAATCAGTTAAATACATAAACATTTCTTAAGGTTCTGCTGTGCAAAGCACTAAGAGAAATACTACAAGTAAAATATTACATTCCTTTTCCTCTTGGCATGTCTACCCTTAAATCTAACATGTCTTTGCTGGAATTGTGGAAATAATTTTGGAATGGGGCTAATTGAATTATTGTGATGATTATGCATGATAATGCATGTAAGGATTTACGTTTCATGCCCAGCACATAGTAAATATTTGTTTCTAGTAATAGCAAAAGATATATTTTTAAATAGTCTTAATTATCTAGCTAATTCAGTGTAAGAAAATACTTTGTCCCCTCCATCCTCTCCCTTTCTAAATCCATATATTTATCTTAAATTTCCATTTCATTTTGTAGTGCTCATCTGCCATTTAATCTTAGAATTGTTCTTGCTTAAAATTTAAACTGAAAGGGAAATGCCTGTTTTAGAATGAAATTGAATTCCCCTTACTATGAAAACTGTTGTAGTCATTGCAGTATAAAATGGTATTTAGAAGACTATATTTTCCTTCCTTGAAGGCAGTTAAATCCAAGCTATTAACTTCATTCACTCTGGTGACTTCAAAAGTTTACTCACTTAAAAAAATTAATGTGCTTAAAATGTTTCTCTAAACTGCTCCTGCCATTTTGGACAGGCCAGAAAATAAATGTACACATATACACACATAAATACATATATATGCATACATACATGTATCCACCATCCATAATTTTATATGTAAATTTAAAAATGTGTGTTAAATAAGAGCATTGTTTTGGAGAAAGTAATTGGATGCACAAGGAAAGAAATATTGAAATCATAACTATTAGATTTTATTTATAAATCATCCACATAATGAATAACACTTGAAGTCAACCAGTAGGGCCAATAAACAAATATATTTCAACACAAAGTATAAACCAGTTTTGCAATAAAAGATGAGAAATTCTTAACTGGTCATAAATTCAATAAATTTAAAGACTGAAACCAACAGATAAAATAAGACTTCACTATGAGTTGCCATATAGAGAAGATTACGTTTATTGAAGCAACAAATGTAGATTGATGTAGATGCCACCATTAAAGAAATACTAAGGAGACCTACCTTGGGGTGTTGGCACATGAGTCTATAAATCATAACTATTAACATTGTCTTGTTGAGGAGAAGCATTAGAGGATGACCATGGAAACCAGTGTCTTTTACTTCCATTGCTTTTGTAACCCAGATGTAGCCCAGATGTCAGATGCCTGGATTTCTTCAAGTCTTCCCAGCCCGCCAGGGTCAACTTATTCTTTAAAATATAATTTAAATGGACTCAAGTCACAATTTCATGTACAGGGTGTACCCAGTGTCCCTCCCAATATTTTCAGCACTTCTAAGTGGAGCTTTTTTTCTCTCCTAGACTCTGCCTCTGAACTGCTTCTTAGGCTGATTTTGTACAGGAGTAAACAACCTGAATTACCCCTAACCACCCGCACGAAAGTTTGTGAAAATCAAGCCATGTCATGCAGTGAAAACACTTCAGTTAGTATAAAGTGCTAACCAGGGAAAATAATGTTACTGAATTAGAAAGAGACACAATACTGTGAATGCTCCAAGGGTAAACCTGGCAGAGAAAAAACCGAAGGTAATGACAGCACCTACTTGTTTCTTGTGGCTGAAAACAGAAAGAAGACTGAAGTCCTGACAAGATTTTGAAATAAATTATTGTGGGTTACAATAAGAAAGAAAATTTACCTAGGAAAGTTAAAAAGGGAACAGCAGCGCCCAAGAAAGTATTGAACACCGAAAGAGAGAAGGATCACCAGAGTACTTTGAAGCTGGATGAGCTGGTAATTACAAGAAACACACTTTCTGTGCCCTTTTTAAGAAATTAAATCCACATGGCCTTTGTCTCATCTTCTATTGACTGCCAGATCTGTTCTTGAAGCAATAGCTGCCAACACTTTAATCAACTACTTCCCCGCCGTCGTGTGACATAGTATTCAGTCTGCTCAGTTCTTTCATTACATTCGTTTTTCCAGGAATTTGTTCCCAGTTTTATTTCAGAAACTCTTCTAACCTAATAGTCATGATTTCCTGACTCCCACATCACTTTTGTATTATCTAACACTCAAATTACCTGAGTGGACTGTACATTTTATTCAGTTGGACTGAAGGAAATTCTGGTTGGCGATGCTTCTTTTTCTTTTTAATGGAAGGACATAGTTCATGTATCTTGAACACTTAATTGGTAAAATGTGGAAAATTTTACTATGCACCAGTAGAAATCCCATTCAGACATGTTGGCCATAAAATTAGAATTTATACCTGTTAGGTTTGTTTGTTTGTTTTAACAAGCACACCTCCTATCCCCCTCCCCTAATCTCTCCTCCCCAGGTAACCTCCAGTCTACTTTCTATCTCTGCAAATTTGCTATTTCTAGTTTTTCCTTTATGCATCTTGCTTATTTCACTAAGCATAATGTTTTCAAGGTTCTTTTATGTTGCAGCATGTCTCATAACTTCTTTTTTTTCATATAATTAAATAATTTTCCACTTGATTTTGTTTATCTGCTCATTTGTTAATGGACATTTGGAATGTTCCCAGCTTTTGGTTATTGTGAATAATGCTGCTATAAAAATTGATGTGCTGTTATCTATTTGTGACCATTTTCACTCTCGTTGGATATGTACCTAGAAGTAGGATTGCCAGGTCATGTGATAATTCTATATTTAACGTTTTGAGGAACCACCATATTGCTTTCCACAGTGGCTGCATCATTTTACATTCCCACTAACAGGATGCTAAAGTTCCAATTTCTCTTCATCCTCTCCAACACTTGTAACTTTCTGTTTAATACTTGTCATCCTTGTAGGTATAAAGTGGTATCTCATTGTGCTTTTGATTTGCATTTCCCTAATGTCTCATGATGTTGAGTATCGTTGCTTGTGCTTATTGGCCATTTGTATATCTTTGGAGAAATGTCTATTCATGTTTTTTGCCCATTTTAAAATTAGATTGTTGGCTTTATGTGTTGCATTGTAAAGTTCTTTATATGTTCTGGATATTAAACCCTTATCTGATATATTGTTTGAAACTATTTTCTCCTATTCTATAGGTTATCTTTTCAATTTCCTTCAGTGCAAAAAAAAGTTCTTAATTTTGATGAAATCAAATTTATTTATTGTTTCTTTCATTGCTCGTGCTTTTGGTGTCATATCCAAGAATCCATTGCCAAATCCCACATCTTGAAGATTTGTTCATATGTTATTTTCTAAGAGTTTTATAGTTTCATCTCTATTTTTTATTCCTTTATCTATTTTGAGTTACTTTTTGTATAGGGTGTGAGGTAGGGATCTAATTGCAGTATTATGTTTGTGTATATCCAGTTTTCTCAACACCGCTTATGAAGAGACTATTCTTTCACCACAGCATATACTTAACACCCTTATCAAAAACCAATAAAATCAAATAGGCCATAGATGTGTGGGTCTCTATCTGTACTTTTCATTCTGTTCCACTGATAGTATTTGTCTGTTTTTGTGCCAGTACCGCACAATTTTGATGACTGTTGCTTTTTAATACATTTTGAAATTGGATAGTATGAGTCCTCTAACCCTGTTCTTCAGTTTTCAAGATTGTTTTGCCTATTTGGGCACCCTTTCAGTTACATATGAAATTGAGGATCAGTTTTACCATATCTGAAAAAAAAAAAAAGCTGCTGGAAATTTAATAGGAATTGCATTGAATTTGTATATTGCTCTGGGTAATATTGACATATTAATGATGTTAATTCTTCCAGTCCACGAACATGGCATGTTTTGCCATTTAGTTACGTCTTCTTTAATGTCTCTCAGCAGTGTTTTGTAGTTTTCAGTATACAAGCTTTTTGTATCCTTAGCTGAATTTATTCCTAGATACTTAATTATTTTAGAAGCTATTATAAATGGTATTGTTTTCTAATTTCCTCTTTGGATTGTTCATTGCTAGTGAATAGGAACAAAAATTTTTTTGTGTGTTGATCTTGTACCCTGCCACTGTACTGAATTCATTTATTAGCTTTAATGGTTTTTTTGTGGATTCCTTTGGATTTTCTCTGTATAACATCATGTCATCTGTAAATAGATGTAGTTTTTCTTCTTCCTTTCCAATTTAGATAGTGTTTTTTTTTTCTTTTTCTTGCTGAATTTCTCTGCCAGGAACTTCTATTCACTATTGTACAGCAATGGTAAAAGTGGACATCCTTGTCTCGTTCCTGACCTTAGGGGGAAATCCCTAAGAATGGTGATCTTCCACCATTGAGTATGATGTTACCTGTGGATTCATAGCTTTCAATTTTAAAGAAAATGTTAAATCAGGAGAATTTAAAACAAGAGGTGTTAAGTGTCTGACATATGATTTGTAGATTTGCAATGACAATCTTTTTCACCTCCTTGCCATGGACTGAAGTTTTCATATGAATGGGGGACCCTGATTATTTCCTCATTTGTGGGTTAGACTTTTAGCCCTGTCTCATTTTCAAATGTTAGTCTTTCAGAAGAATTATCTGACTCCCTACTCTCTAACAGGCAGAAGACAAGGCAAGTAGGTTTCATTCAAAGGGGACTGACATGGGGTCACAGCTGGACAGGAGTGGGCAGTGTGAGGGCCAGCAGAACTGCAGTGCCCTAGGTAGAGAGGAAGGTGGGAGGGGCCGCCAACAAGAGCCATGCATCCTGTGAGGCCAAAGCCCTCTTTGTTAATGACCTGACCCTTCTGGAGGTCAAGCTTGGGGGACTCTCAGCAGTAGAGCACTTATGAAACATTATGACTTGTGGACCCTGATGATATGCGGGTAAAGGAAATAACTTTAGGATTGGGTAGCTTTCCTTTCCCTTTCTCTGAAAATAGAGGCTGTCATTGGCAAGCCATCCTACAGGCTGGAAGAATTAAAAGGAAATTTATTTAAATTGTAGTAATATATATAACATAAAATTTGCCATTTTAACCATTTTTAAGTATACAATTCAGTGGCATTAATTACTTTTACAATGTTGTGCTACCATTACTACCTTCCATACTAAAACTTTTTTATCATTCAAAACAGAGCCTTTTTCCATTAAGCAATTACTCCCCATTCTACCTCTCCCTAGCTTCTGATAGCCTCTGATCCACTTTTTATATTTTTTTATTATTTTTTTATCTACTTTCTGTCTCTATGAATTAGTTTATCCTAGATTCTTATAAATAGAATTATATATTTGCTCTTTTGTACCTGGTTTATTTCACTTAGTATTATGTTTCCAAGGTTCATATATGTTGTAGAAATTATCAGAACTTCATTCCTTTTTATGGCTGGATAATATTCCATTGTATAGATACATCACTTTTGTTTATCCCTTCAACTACCAATAAACAGTTGTTTCTAACTCTTGGCTGTTGGGAACAATGCTGCTATGAACATTGTCATACAAGTATCTGTTTGAGTTACTGCTTTCAATTCTATGTACAAAGGATATTTTTAAAGAGCAATAGCCCTGAAGGAATTTCCTTCTTTTCCTAAGTGAATATGCCTGGTTGCTTCTAACATCACAGAGTCCACCTTGCCTGTTTTCTTCTTTAACCATGGTGGTACACTGTTAGTGGAAGGTGTGCTTTCAAAGATTGCTCCCTAAAATGAAGAAAAATTTTGAGGAAAGCACTTCAAATGGAGACATGAGAATGAAACATAGTCAATATCAAAGAGCGAAGAGGTTGAAGAATCATACCTATACCATAGCATTCTGTAGGAAATATTTCTACTCCTAGAGCAGCTCATAATATATCCAGTAATTATCCTCATCTTACAACCCAGAATTGAATTCTGATGACATTTTTCAAGGTGAAAGTGAAGCAGTGAAGCCTGAGTGTGTGTTATTTTGTATTGGTCTAAAAACCTCAATGCCAGTTTGTCAGTGGATCCATAATTCAGATGGAAAAAAAAATCATCTAAATCCAATGTATATATTAATGAGTAGCCAATATGACCACTATTTTTAGTGCAGACATAAACTCAAGATCAAGGACATTAATGTTCGACTGTTTTATTTAATCACATGCCTTGTACCTGGAAGATACAAGTCTTACTGCACATACTAATGAGTGTACAGGGAAGGATTTAGGCATTGTGCTATCCAAATTAAATTCTAAAAGCCAGGAAATTCATCATTTTGACATTTCTTTGCAAATACAGAGTGTGTGTTGAACTATCTCTTGAAATGTGTCTTGTTTACATGAGGAATACATTTAGTATATCATGTTAATTAGAAACAATTTCTAAAGGCCTTTAATAATGTTTCTTCCTAAATATAAAATTGAGGCACATTTTCCAAAATTGCAAGAATTGATGTTCCCTCTGATTACCTGTATTTTGGGTTTTGAGGTCTCCTTCTAGACAGGTTATATATATATTTTTTTTCTCTTGAGTTTTCTTCAAAAATCAGTATTTATGGCTATATTGTAATCAAGGTTTACAGATATTTTATATTAAGACTGGAGAAAGAAATGGGAAATAAAATACTTAAAATGAGACACTGCTTACTATTAAGTTTTCTTATAATTAAAAGTATTACATCCTTAAAACTTATAGGGGTGTCCTTTAAAAGAATACCTCAAAATCACAGTTTTAGGTATTGAGAATCTATTTCACAACCTCCATTTTGAGATTTTTGTCGAAGATTTCATTTAAAGGATAAGAGGACTTTATGACTCATTAATAAAAATTTCCAGTTATATCCAAAACCATTTTCTTTGGAATGTCAGTGTTACAAAAAATATTTAGAAAATGTAAGTTTACCTTTGACTCCATTGTTCTATTAAATAATAGATACAATTGTGCAGTATACCTTCAAAATGGAAAATTCTTACTCATTTTTAAGAGAGTAAACAGCTCTTGTGAAAATATATAGCTTGAGATGACAAAACTGTCATCCACTAAAAAAAAAAAAAGCAAGATTGTGGAGATAACAGAATGGAGAATCTGGGAATCTTCAAATTTACTTTCAAACAATATTTTTTCTTGTATGGTCTTCAAGGGAAGTTTAGGCCAGGAAAGTGGAACTGGAAAATAAGGCAAAGCAATGGTTTGTCCTTGGCTCTCTAATAGTTACATGATCCCTCATCATTTATTTCCTCTGTTAGGTTCATTCTTGGAAGAAAAGTCCAATTAGAGAGAGAATAAGGGGAAGAGAGAGAGAGAGGTGGCCTGGTGTCCTTCTATGCAAGAGTATCATGAGCCTTGTCACTCTTACTTTGAGGAGCCAGAGGAGTCAAGAGGGGTGTGGGCAAGCAAGATCAACCTTTGGCAGATGATTGTGACTCTACCCTCTTCCCATGATCATTCTTCTTCTTTGGGGATTAAATAGTGGGAAGCAATAGAAAGGAGCCCCTGGAATCCACCAACTGAACTGATTGGGAAAATAATCTGAATGTGACTAGATCAGTGATTCCTAAAATGTGTTCCAGAGGTCACTAGGACCCTAATGCTATTGTGTGTGTATGTGTACATATGAAAAAGAAGGGATCCCATTGTCATTTAAGTCTAGAAATGGTAATTTTTAAAAATTTAACTATTTTATATGGGTTATTTCAATTAATCTTTACAACTAACCTTTCTTGTGGATACTATTATAGCCCTCATTTTAAAGGTGAGGAAATGTACAGAGAGGTCAAGAAATTTCCCTAAAGTCATTCATTTATTTAGTTGTGGTACCAGAATTCACTACCAGGCAGTCTGATTCCAGAATCCATAACTTTCCATAAACTTTTTAAATGATAATTATGTGCCCTGAATCTCTAAAAGGTGTATATATAGTGTGTGTACATTTCCCTAATTTATTAGCCATAAGCTCTTAAACATTTTTATGAGCCTACTTTGTGAAGCAGTGGGCTAAATTTCATCATATAGCCTCTACTCAAAGCTCCAATTTGGCAAACCAAAAACTTGCTTTTGCCAACGTGTAGGTGCAGAGAGCTAGTATCCGTCTGTACTGAAGTTGTCTCAGTTACGCTTTCTCTTCTCCCTTTCAGGTGTTTCATCCCGAATATCTATGCAGCTCTGTTCACGGCTGCTCTCGTTCCTTTGGTGTGCCTTGTGGTGGTGTTTGTGGTGTTCGTCCATGCCTACCAGGTGAAGCCGCAGTGGAAAGCCTACGACGACGTCTTCAGAGGAAGAACAAATGCTGCAGGTTTGCACTGTGGAGATAGGAAATTTTTAATGGTGGGAAATGTTGCTGAATATTTTTATAAATAAAGGAATGAGGTTAAGCTCACTTTCAGTACTGAAACTCTAAGTGGACCTACAGGTTTCCAATTTCTCCTGCTTCGTGGGACTTCCTGACATCTCTCTGAAGGGCTCCCTATGTTTTAATGCTGGTTCCAGTTTTGTCCTTTAGGTATTGATGTCCAAGTAAATGAGTCCCAACCTTTGGGAGCTACTTCCCAAGCTTCCTTCAACTCTAGCAATAACAACTGTGTCCAACTTGTGACATCTATTCATTTCTTTCAGGTTTTGTGACTTCTTCAGAGTTAAACAAACCTCCACAATGCTCATGAGTGCTGTATTTTGCATGTGGAATCCTGGTTCTGCTGACAGATGTTTAAAAAAATATGTAATCAGACAGCTTCATAAGTGGCTACACATGTCTGGTTACTTAAGAGTGGAAGTCTTTCCAGCACAAATTGGCTTTCACTGAAGCTCATTTTTTCCCTTTGAATCATACTTAAGCACAGGTTTTTATGATCTGATTCATTTTTGTTGTTATTGTTAGATTAGAGTCTCTTGGGAATTTCCTTAAGTAGTAACAATAACCACACACCTACATACAGAATGTTGTATGCCTGAGTGGCATTCAAGGGACAATCTTGTGAGCTGAGGGGATGGAACTCCCTCTCTGGCCAGTGAAGATGAGTCTTTGTCTCTTTCCTAAACTTTTACAAATCTGAAGCCAAATGAATGATCGTATTAGTGGAATTCTTCACATTTTAAGTGCCTTTCCAAGTAATACAGATATCATTTATGAATTCCCTAGAATAATGCTAATACATTATTAGGGGCTCACTAGATACTATCACTAACACAATAATAAAAAGAGTCACTTTATTGTGAGAAGAGCCCTCTAAAGTCCTGAACTGAATCAGACAAGATGAAAGAAAAATTTTCTTCATGGTGTAAAGACAAGAGACTTAAGTTATATTAGTTTGTAGAGTCACTTGTCAACCAGCTACTCTCTGTTTTCTTCCTTATTTAGAATACTATCATTGTGTAGGTAGAAATATTATGTAAGGTTATGATGAATCTTAAATTCTTCAATTAAAAAGCCATAATCGTACTTTTTCATGGAACATAGATTTTGATCCAGAAGCTGGGCTTTTATTCGACTTGGAATTCGTTTTATTAAAATGCATATTCTCTTTCAGAGTGAAGGGTTATTCATTTCTTTCCCCATTTGGTAGGTTTATTCTGCTTTATATGCAATGTCAAAATGTCAGGGTTTGCAATATCAAAACCTTGGTTTGTGATAGCATAACCTGGGTGATAGCATAAGGACCACTATCATAGTGGGTTACATTTTTGCATTCCCAAATAACCTGTTTTGTCACTTGGATGTAATACAGTAGCTAAAACAGTATTCCATTATCTGTGAAATATAGTCCTCAAGAGCATAAGGCTAAAAGTTCTAGCACACTTGTATCTCAACCAGAGAACCTCTCTTGAAATGAATGTTAATAGAAGCATTACTCTATTGTAGCTTTTCCAACTTAGGTTTACCTACTCAACAACAACAACAAAATATTTACAGTCTTTTCTTACTCCCATGACAATTCAATCAAATAGCCATTATCTCATACTTGGACTTTTGCAGGATTATCTCTGGCTCTAGTCTTTTTCTTCTCCTTTCATTATCTCAAATGTCTATATATTTTAAAAATGTAAATTTTATCCCCTCACTCTCCAACATTAAAATTATTCAAAGTATTTCTCATTGCCTAAAAGACAAGTCCAGTTTCCTTATCCTTCAATGCAATAGCCTCCACAGTCCATACCAGACCATCTCTCTACTCCCAGGTTAGTTATTGTTTATCCTGCATTCTGACCATACCATTATATTTATTTACTCTTTCCTAAAATCGCCTGATACTGTCATCATTGCTTATGTGGTGAACCCTCTACTTTGAATGTAATATACCCCTCATCATTAGTTGGAAAAGTCCTGTGCTCAGTGAATGAGGGAGAAGTAAAAGGAGTTTATCGCCCTCCTATAATCTCTATCAGCTCTCCCGGAGCTGTTAAAAATGAACCGTAGCCTAAGTAAAAATTGTGTATTTGGAAAACACAAGTCCCCCACACCCACTTCCAACAAATTACCACTCATTCCTTTATGGAAATTCTGGAAGCTATCAACTTGCTCCTTCCTCTGTAAAGCCTTTGAAATTACCTCTTTGTGTATTAAAGCAAAGAAGAATCACAGCATTCCCTCATCGATGCCTTTAAAGCACGTTGTGCCTACAGCCATTATATCTAAGCTTACCTTAGAATGCAGTGGTGACTTGTTGATAGGGATGTGGCTGACTTCCTTAATAAATTATGAATCTTTTGAGGGCAAGGACCATTTATTATTCATCTCTATATCTCCAGGGCCTTGCAAAGTGCTCGTTGTAGAACAAGAGCATAATTAATATTTGTTGAATAAATGAATGGATTAATATTCAGCAATGTATCATAAAAGCTTATAATTGTAGGAATGGATACCCAAGCTAAATATAGCATTAAGAAGAAAGAGAATATGCTGTATCATCGAAAGTAGAAATTAAGTGATTTATAGGCTTGATCTGATTGTACATATCCATTTGAAAGTTATTATTATTAGGTCTCCTTTTTTTTGACTTCTGTGATTCTTAAATCCACATCTCCAGCTCAAACCTCTGACTTGATCTTTTATATTTTATTTGCAACTATATTATTATATAACTCACTTCTACTTAACATGCTCAACTTACCTCAAATTCAAAGCTTCTGGAATAAATGCCTATCTCCTCTACCACGGGGCATTTGGTATTCTCTTTAAATTTTTCTGCTAAAATTTCATTGTACTGACCTGTAAGATATTCAGTTAAGATGACACTGTAAATCCATGTTTTGTCCACTGTCTCACTCCATGTACATAGCAGTAATAAACAAGATATAACAAGATAAAGTTAAAGATGCACATCCTCAGTGGATTGGAAATAGACAGAAACAAAAAATGGTAAGCTGTGCCAAAGTCCCTTGATCCAATATTCTTTGGATCCAGTAGCAGGTGGATGGTGGAGGATCTCAACTGCTTTGTTTGTGAACTGAGGACTAAAAGATCCTATCCAACATGGATGGACCAGAGCAATGTCCACCTGCCTGAAAGGAACCTGAAAAAAAAAAACTGCTACAGTTTACTTGGGCTTTAGCTTATATCAATCTAGGAACCCACTGAGAAAGCAGACAAAGTATGTCAGCAAGAACCTGGGTCAAGTTCACAGGCTGTATCTGCCATGTCCTTGATATCACCAGAGGGACAGGAAGCCAAGGAGGATCTGAGTGAGGCAATCGTAGAACCACTAGACAAGAAAAGGTATCCAAAGAAAGAACAAGCAAAGAAACACTTCTACTCAAGATTAGCTGCAATATGAAACTCCCAAATAGAGGAGGAAAATTAATGAGGACAAACCTTAAAATCAGCAATCAAAAAGATAAATTAAATTCAGAAAAAAATTTTAATGCAATGATCTGAAAATAACTTTGAATAAATATGTTAGGATACTCAAAGATATAAAGCAGGGTTCAGCAAACCAGCAAACTATAACCACACAGGCCACCCCCAAGCTTCCGGCCCCCCCCCCATTTTTTTATTAACAGTGTGGTTTTTTTAAAAGATTTATTTTTTATTTATTTCTCTCCCCTTCCCCCCTGCCCAGTTGTCTGCTCTCTATGTCCATTCACTGTGTATCCTTCTGTGACCGCTTCTATCCTTAGCAGCAGCACCAGAAATCTGCGTTTCTTTTTGTTGCGTCATCTTGCTATGTCAGCTCTCCATGTGTGCAGTGCCATTCTTGGGCAGGCTGCACTTTCTTTCGTGCTGAGTGGCTCTTCTTACAGGGTGCACAGGGTCCCCTATGCAGGGGACACCCCTGCATGGCACGACACTCCTTGCGCTCATCAACACTGCGCATGGGCCAGCTCCACACAGGTCAAGGAGGCCTGGGGTTTGAACCATGGACTTCCCATGTGGTAGGCGGATGCCTTATCCATCAGGCCAAGTCCGCTTCCCTATTAACAGTTTTATTGAGAAATAATCTATATACCAAAAAGCTCACTTCTTTAAACTATTCAGTTCAATGATTTTTAGTGTATTTACATAGCTCTGTAACTATTACCATAATATCATTTTAGAACATTTCATCATCCCCCAAAGAAACTTTGTACCCATTAGCTGTCACTCCTCCACATTATCCTCTCCCCTCAGCTCCTGGCAACCACTAATCTGCTTTCTGTCTAATAGATTTGCATATTGTGGACTTTTTATATAGATGAGATACTTCAACATGTGGTTGTTTTAATTTTTCAGCAGCTAAAACAAATGCCATACAATGGGTTGGCTTAACCACGGGAATTTGTTGGTACATGGTTTCTGAGGATAGAAGGCTTGATTCCTCCTGAAGGAGGTATCTTTTGGCTTGCCAGTAATCTTTGGAGTTCCTTGGCTTTTCTGTCACATGGCAGTGCACATGGTGGCACTTTCTCCTTTCTCCTCTACATTCTATTGACCTCCAGCTTCTGGCTACTCCCTGTGGCTTCTCTCTGTGTGACCTCCCCTATAAGGATTCCTGGAATAGGAATTGACCCATCCTGACTGAGTTGGGCCCCCCCTTATCTGAAGCAACTTCATCAATAGGTCCTATTTACAATGTATTCACACCCACCAGCATGGATTAACATTCACAACTTGGTTTTCTGTATATAACTCCAAGCCAACCACAGCTGTCTTTTATGTCTGACTTCTTTCAATTAGCATAACATTTTCAGGTTCATCCATGTTGTAGCATATATCATTACCTTTTTCCTTTATATTGCTATTTTATATTCCATTGCAATGAAATACTACATTTTGTTTATCCATTCATCAATTGATGGACATTGGGTTGTTGTCATCTTTTGGCTACTATGCATAATATTGCTGTGGACATTCATGTAAGAAGTTTTTATATGGACGTGTGTTTTCATTTTTCTTGGATACATCCACAGTTTGTTCATATGGTAACTCTATGTTTAACATTTTGAAGAAATGTCAAAATTTTTTCCAAGTGTCTGCAGTGGCCTGGTTTTCTAAGTATTTTTGGAACCCATCCAAATCCACTCATTTACAGCAGCCTATGGCTGCTTTTACCAGAATTGAGTAGGGTAGTTGCAACAGTGACCGTATGGCTTGCAAAGCCTAACATATTTACTACCTGGCTCTTTACCAAAAGGAGTTTACCAGAACCCCAGATATAAAGGAAGATATAGTCATTAAAAGCACTTAAACATACTTTAAAAGAATATAAATAAAAGTAGACAAGTATAAAAGAGAAACAATTTTAGAAATCTTAGAAATGCAGATTTTAGCCTGGACTGAATTATATTCCCCAAAAGATATTTTCGAGTCCTAACCCCTGATACATATGAATAGGGCCTTATTTGGGAATAGGATGCAATCAAGTTAGGAAAAGTCATATTGGGTTAAAGTGACCCTAATCTAATGACTGTTGTCCTTATTAGAAGACAGAGATTTGGATACACAGACACACCAGGAAGAAGGCCACATAAAAACAGAGGCAGAGATTGGAGTAGTGCATCTACAAACCAAGGAATGCCAAGGATTGCCATCAGCCACCAGAAACTAGAAAAGAATCATAGAACAGATTCTTCCTCAACCTCCAGAATCAACCAGTTCTGCTGCCAGCTGGATTTTGAACCTGAGGCCTTTAGAACTGTGAGAAAGTAAATTTCTCTTGTTTTAAGCCACCCAGTTTGTTATGGAAGCTCTAAGAAATGAATATATAAACTAATCAATTTGAAAATAATGTATGAAATAAACTCTAGATGAGAAACAGAGAAGAGAAATTAATGAATTGGGATCTGAAGCTAGGATTGAGGAATTCACTAAGGAAGCGTACAGAAACTAGAAAATCTAAAAACAAAGCTAAGACATATGAGAGTAGATCAATTTCTAGATGAGAAAATAGAGAGAATGGAAGAAAAGAAAGAATTGAAAAGGTAATGACTGAGAGTGTTCCAGAATTAAAGAAAAAAATATATATATACATAAAATAAATACATTGCAAAAGAAGGGAAAGCTGAGACTAGTTGCTGAAAAGCAAAATATAAAGTTATGTTTTAAAAATTCACATCTATATTTTAGAAAAACTGGCAATGAGCAACTTTTCACTGTTTCTAACAGTCTGTATTTTTATTATAAATGGCACAAGCCCTACTCAGGTTTCGAGACTCATTGGGAAAGCAGATGTAGCTAAGTATTCTGAAAATCTAAGCTTCAAAGTCATATAAATGCACAGCCTCTTTCTCTTTTCCTCTGAGAAACATGTACCTCATACAGCCCCATGCCCTCGTAATACCTGAGGAGGGTGCTTCTAATTAGTCTTAAGAAGATCCAGCTTAGCTCTGTGCAGTGCCAAGCATGCAAAAGCAGTCCTTTGCTCCTGAGGTGTCTTAGATGGTTTATAGTTTAGTTACATTTTGTCCTGCATTTTCGAAGTGGATGAGCATTTTTAGGTATATTGTATACTATTATGAGAAATAAACTTTCAAGTGGATACATTGAATCAAGAGCTCAAAATAAATCCTCTTAGAACAGGGCTTCTTAACCTTTTTTGTTCCACGGACCCCTTTGCCAGCCAGGTAAAAAGCACGGACCTCTTCTTAGAATGTAGTGGCAGGTAGTTTTATGATCCTCAACATCGGAGGTCAGAGAAAATAAAGATAAATAAGCTGATTTCTTTCAGTTCAAAACTCACAGACCAAGGAGTACATGGAACACTGATTAAGAACCCCTGTCTTAGAAAAATAACTTCCTACTTTTATAACTCATGCATAATTTTTAGTATTTGGGGCAAAAAGTTGAGTATTTTTTGTTTGTTTTTTGCTTATAAATCACTTTTTTAGAATGAGTAAGATGAGTTATGAGAAGGAATAGTCAATTTATAGCTTTAATATAGCCAAGCTGCTGATTTGTTTTTAAATGAGCAGAATGATTTTGATTATTTATTTACCTTTGAATGTTAGGTTCTGTGATAAGATGCAAATTAGTTAACACTGGCACCAAACATTTCTGAGGAACTAAGAGCTCTCATTGGTCATTTTCATTATGCCCAGAATTTTCCGTGATTTCTAGAGAACTGTTCTCCAAACTAATCATTCCCTTGTGCAAATCAGATATGCGTGGCAACAGGATCAAATTTGCATTAAAATTGTTTGTTGGATATAATTAATACTAACTTTTAATCCTTTTATACCCTTCATTTTCACTGACATTTTTGTTTCTCACATTCCATAATTTCAAGAGTCCAAATAATCTCAATGGAGTCCAAAGAAAAAGCGGGGAGGAAGGCAAGGAAGAGCTCCTGGTAAATTAAATACATTCTATATTGTACACTCCCAAAGGTGGCCACCATCCATTCTTCCTTCCCTGAAAGTGGCCTGAGACATCCAGGACAGCTTGGTTTTGTGGCCCTTTAACTGCCTGACTGCTGTGAACACAATTTTTGAAGGTCTGTGGCTCCTAATGAGATTCACTGGCCTCCTCCTCTCCTCAATGGGGTGGATGTGCAGTGATAATGAGTCATAATAAAGGTATGTTCCCTGAACTAAATTTCAATGTCTCAAGCAGTATTTTAAACAAAGCCTGTAATTTCAGGGTTTGGTTTTGATCTCTGACAATGATAAGCTTGTCTCTCCTCTTAGACTCATTAGACTTTACTGGCTCCTTTCTGATTCATCAACCAGTTCTTATGTGAGGAATGATTCATGAATTAGGAAAGAAAAAGTGATTTGAATAAAAAGAGGAAGTAGGTTGATTATAAATCCTTCTTTTATAAAAATCCCACTTGTTAAATTTCAATATGCCAGATAAAAATTAAAAGGTGACCAACATGGTATAATGTGAACCTGAGATGTTTGAAATTTCCTGGTACTATAATGCGTCTAGCCTCTACTTGGGAACATATTGGAGGATGAACGCTTACATCTCACCTGAGACTCTTTAGAGTGAACAACAAATAATAATATAAATTAGGATCCCAGCACTATTATGAATATCAATGAAAACTTATTGTAATGAATATTACATAGTATCAATCCCTTACATCCTAATTTTGAGTAACATTTTCACTCCTGACATTTTAAGAATTTCAAATAGAGTTCAGAAAAGCTTAAGGAAATCCAAAGGAAACAAAGAAAAAAGGAAGAGTTCCTGGTAAATAAAATATACTGTCGTAGTCTCCCAAAGAAGACCACCATCAAGTATTTCCCTCCCTTTCCTCATTGAAGCAGTATGGTCTGTTCACCTTTTCCTTTAAATTTGGGCTGATTTTGGACTTGCTTAGACCAATAGAATATGACAGAAGTGATGTTGTCCTATAATGGGGCCTAGCCTTTAAGAGGACTAGCAGTTCAGCTTCTGCTCTCTTAAAAGCCAGCCGCCATATAAGAAATCCAATTATCGTGAAAAGAGAAACACCAAGCTGGCCAGGTGGAGAGAACATGGGGAGACACATATTGGTTGAGCCTCTTGTTGATTCAGGCATCCCAGCTCTGATTCCAGACATGTGAATTAAGACATCCTCTTGTATGCTGCAGCCCCAGTAGATATCAAAAGAGCAGAAAACTGTCCAGCCCAAATTGCAGAATTGTGAAAAATAATATATTCTTATTTTAATTCACTATGTTTTGAGGTGGTTTATTACATAGAAATCAATAACTGAAACACTGATTCAAGTGTCCTCATTAGTCTCAACATCAAAATTGTAGGTATGTTACTATCATTTTAAATTTTATTGTTTCCAGAAACATTCAGCGTTTATAAATAAAAATGGAAAAATACAATATGATTTTTTCCCTAGAACAAAACTGAGGTTTCAACTTAGACAGAGTAAAAGTGATCATGTTTGGATAGGATCCAGAATGACCAACATAACAGGTTTCACATGTCCTTGACAGTAAGGTGCTTGTTTGCAGTCGCTCCCAAGTTTCCATTACTGAAAAGAAAATAAAAAACAAAGCCTAGGGACTTAAGGAAAACCCTAGAGCTTCTCACTATACAATGAAAACTCTCTTCCACTTGAACTTGAAGATCCTCTGTAAGCCCAGGTTCCAACAAACTTCCCATGTTTTGCCAATAGTGGTGGCAGAAATCTCAGTTATTTCAAAAGATCTTTTGGATGTTCATTCTATTCTTAGACTTAGATCTATGACTTCAGTCTTCAAAGATTAAAATTGGAAATCGATGAGTTTGAAAGATGGTGCATATTCATTCAATGTTCATTCATTTTCTTTGGTTTTCAAATTAGTATTTCAACTAATTGAAATAATAAAACCAACTTATTAGTTTTGAAAACTTTGGAGATTTTTTACTGTTATATTAAAAATTCCTAGGACAGCAAGAGTGGGTGTAGCTCAGTGGTTGAGAGCCTGCTTCCCATATACAAGGTCCTGGGTTCAGGTACTGCCTCAGAAAAAGAAAAAAATTCTAGAACAATACTATCAGCAGTTTCCTTAGCCTTTGCTCATCCCAAGAAAACTAAAAAATAAATTCATGGAGTTGAGATAAAGCTTAAATTTCTTTTTAAACCTTGGATTTGCATGAGTAAACAATTTGTAGCCTAGGTGGGCCTTTCTAGAGTCCATCTTTACTTCAATGATCTCCCTTTTACCTAGTCTCAGTTGAATACTGATTAGGAAAAAGGGAGTTCCTTATTCAGGCTATTTCACTACTAAACTGTTAAGTGCAATTTAGATTTGTTTTCTAGATGGGCAGATGGCAGAGAGCATGGCTGTTGTGGAGTTGAAAGAAAGAGGAAAGGCTTGGAACTACATGTAAGCAGCAGGTGTGAATTTGCTTGGGCCCTGGTTATTGTTGTCATCATCATCATGAACACCACCACCACATCATCATCATCGTACCAATTAATAGTCACCATATGCCAGGCACTGAGCTCTACATAGTAGGTATTATCCCAATTAATTTTCACAAGAACCCTGTGAATTAGGTATCATTATTCCATAGTCAGAAAAGAAAATCAAGGAAAATAGAGGCTTAGAAAGGTGTTCAAAATTCCCAAAGCTGTTACATTGTGGAAAAGGGTTTGGAATCTGAGGCCACTCCCAAGCTCTCCAAAGCTACCAGTACTACCCATTTTTAGGTAATTTTAGGTTTTCAAAACTTTTACCAGTAACACAAAGATTAAATTAGAACAGAGAACTCTAATTCCATAAGAAATCATTGCTAGACTTTATTTCCCAAAAACAATTTGAAGTGATCTGGGCTAGAAAATTAATCCTTCATCTTCTGATTTCCAAGAAAGACTGCAGCTTCTCTTTATGGTACTGAATCATCCCTAATTTTCCTCACTATTCTCATATGTGAGGCAGGTTTAATAATAACACTTAAATATATAGGCTGTTAAAGAATTAAATGATAATTCATATAAAGTATTTTAATATATTCCCTGAAATATACTAAGCACTCAATATGTGTTGTTATTTTTATTAATATAATTCTTTAAATATGTAATTGGTGCCAAATATAGTCAGCTTCTTAAATCTTTAGTTCTGGACACTTCCTAAATATTTCCTAACATGCCCTCCACTTAATTTTTTCATGATTCTATCCTCCATCATCTCACATTTGCAACAAGGTGAGTTGCAATCATTTCACTATTGCAACAGTTTTGAGACTGATATTCCTTGGCTCTTGTCTGTCCCCATTCCACACTGAAGCATTCCAAAAAGTTTGATTGCATCTTTATTAAAATTATTCCCGTGGCAAATTCCTAAATGGTGTATCCAAAGTCCTTCTTGATGTGGGCCCTACCTATCCTCTCTACCTCAGCTGTTACCACTTCCCCATATAAGCTTTCTATATGTCCCAGACATAATGAAGTATGTGCTGTTGCTTGAAACTCACATGATTTCTGATGTCTGGAATTAAACAGCACACTTGAATTCACTGTCATTTGTTGAATTCTCCACTTACTGGGGGGAAGGGACGAGAATGGAATTGAAACTAATTTCCCTGTGATATTATCTTAATTTCCTAAATGCTGCCCAAGTTATATAACCTTAAGTGGGTTGGTCTTTATAATGGAAATTTATTAGGCTAAAAGCTTAAAGTTCTGAGTCTGTGAAAATGTCCAAACCAAGGCAGCATCACAGATACCATCTCACCAAAGATCGACTTCTGGTGATCCTGAACTCCTGCTGTGTGGCAGGGCAGAGTGGTGGCTGGACTCTGCCTTCTCCTCCAGCTCAGCTGTGGGAGATCAGGCAAGCATATGGCTCATCTCCCTTCTCCTCCCAGCCTCATTGCTTCAGCTGCTCCAGATTCCAGCCCCTGACGTCTCTCTCAGTCTCTCAGAGTTTTTCTCTCTTTCTGCAGCTGTAAGCAATCCTCAAGTCCTCTCTCATGTGGCAGGGTAAAATGGCAGCTCCCTTTCTCTCTCCTTTCCTCCACTTATATAGGACTCCAGTAAAAGGATTAAGACCCATCCAGAGTCCTACAATCTAATCAAAATCTCCCATTTGCAAAGGGATGGGTTCTCTTTAAGAACAGGATTTTCTGGGGTCCCAAAAAATGCAGAGGAACACAGCCTACATGAGTAGGGTTTAGTGGGGTGTCAGTGAAGTATAAATCTAAAGCCAATATCTGAGAGCATCACAATTCCATTTTTGCCCAAATGCATTGTACACTCTTTGACCTTTATTTTAGTTGGCATCCCTTGTGTTGACATCTGCATACTATTGCCATGCCTCAGTTTAACCCAGAAAGGCAATGCAATATTAATTGCTTATATATTTTGTTCTTAAGTGTGATGGTTAGGCTAATGTGTCAACTCGACCAGGTAATTGTGCCCCGTTGTTTGTTCAAGCACACACTGAGTGAATTGTAATACAAGGTCATTTATGGACTTCAATCATCAGTGAGTTGACTGCATAGATGACTGATTACATCTATGATCAACCAGGGAGATTGCCATCAGCAATGAGTGAGGTTTTATCCAGTCAGTTGAATGCCTTAAAAGGGGAAGTGATTTCAGCATTCAGAGAGAATTTTCCCAGCTTGTCTTTGGACAGCCATAGTCTCCCAGAAACTCATCAAGGACCTTCACTGGACTTTCATTGGAGCTCCTGGTTTGTAGCCTGCCTGCAAAACCTGAACTTGTGCATCCCCACGGTCATGTGAGAGAAATTTATAAAACCTCATACTATTTACAGATATCTCCTGTTGACTCTGTTTCCCTAAAGAACCCTGACTAATACAGCTTGGTACCAGGAATGATTCTTGAGGAAGAGTCTCTTAAACATGGGATGTCTGAAGTGGTTCTGCGAGTTTTGCAATTCGCTTTCCTCTCTAATTGGACTCAAGGGTACTGATGACTCTCTTTCCAATAATGAAGAGACCACTAACAGTCCAAGGCATAAGGGGGCAATGGAGATACACAGAATATCATCATTGGATTTCCCTACTTCCGTGCTTATAAGAGGCAAGGATCTGGGTGAGAGTGTTTTCAACAGCTTAACAAAATTTTGTGGAGTCAAAAGGTACAGTGATGTTGGATGACTCCTCCTGGATACTCTGGATACAGTTAAAAAAGAAAGAGATGAGCAGAGACTTCAAGTTTGCAATTTAAGTATATGAATCATGTGAAACCACACTTTGTCAGCCTTGTATCACCCAGTCTCCAGCCTGCTTCAGGGAGTCTGGACCTCCTTCTAGCCCTGAGGAGGTACCAGCCAAACTAAAGCCTGCACTACCTAGCCTCTGCGCTGCCCCGGGGAATCTGCCTTCCAACCCCTGCCTGAAGAGATTAATCCTGTTTTATTAGATGAAAATACAATGGAATGCCCTGAGGTCAGTAGTTTGCAAGCCATTTCTAATCTTTCCCCACCACTACTCTTCTCTTGAGACCTATTACTAGACTAAAATCATAACAAGCCCCAAAGGCGAAATGCAAGGTGTGACCCATGAAGAAGTATGCTATACTCTGAAAGAACTGCATGAGTTTTCCAACTTATATAGACAGAAATCAAGGGAATATATGTGGGAATGTGTACTAAGGGTATGGAATAATGGTGGGTGGAAGGAATATAAAATTAGATCATGCTGAATTTATTGATATTAGCCCATTAAGCAGAAATTCTGGATTCAGTGCTGTAGCTGAAGGGGTTAGAAAGGGGTCTTACAGTTTGTTTGGGTGGTTGACTGAAACATGGACCAAAAGATAACCTAGCATGTCTGAGGTTGAGATACTTGACTTGCCCTGGTATACAGTAGAAGAGGGAGTTCAAAGGCTTATAGAGAGACAGGAATGCTAGAATGGATTTACCATTCATGACCTACCCACTCACCCCTGGAATTTTTAGAGGACACACCTTTTACCAGAACTGTGAGGAATAAAGTTGTAAGACTAACTTTATCTTCCCTGAAGAGCTTTGTGGTTGTGCTTCTCTGTGGTCCAGATATTACTGTAGGGAGGGCTGTAATGGAATCAGAGTCCTTCAACATTATGGGTATGATCAGATCTCACTTTTACTTGTAAAAATCAAGTATTGGCAATTAATCACTGAAGGCAAGGTAGGCGTGGCTACTGCAGTGAAAGGCAGATTCAAAGCAGCACTCAAAATAGTCTGAGTCTCAGAGAGTTATGGTGTTGGCTAACAGATCATGGAAAACCTGGAATGAAGTAGAAGGGAAGTCTACTAAATTTCTTCTAGATCTGTATAAGCAGAAGAGTTCAAGGTTGAGTGAACAAAACCCTAATTTGAATTACAGACACAGAATCATGGCCCCTCAATCAATTCCCAGACTTGAAACAGTTTACAAACCCAGAGCCCCTTGAATGAGGAGAAGGCCAGGTTCCCTTGGGGAAGGATCCTGTTAAACTAAAAATTTATACTGTTAATCTACCTCCCACCTTTCCCCAAGGAGACCAACGGCCTTTTACTAGAGTAACTGTGCTTTGGGCATGCATAGCAGCACTCCGTAATAAAGTGGAAGTGGTATATACAAAATAGAGCTTAAGCAGGTCATGAAGGCACAAGCAAGTTACATGAGGAAGTTGCTCAAACGCCCATGGTCACCTCCCCTGCTGTGTTACTTTCTCTTTCCCAGCAAGCAGCTTTGATCTTTTAGGGAGTCCCTTACAATCATTTGACTGAGAAAGAGAAGACTCAGGCCTGGTTTCAAAGGGTTCTGCATGATATGCAGGTACCACCTGAAAGTGGACAGCTGTAGCACTGCAGCCCTTTTCTGGGATATCCCTGAAGGGCAGTGGTGAGAGCAAATCCTCCCAGTGGGCAGAACTTGGAGCAGTCCACCTGGTTTTTCATTTTGCTTGGAAGAAGAAATGGCCAGAAGTGTGTTTGTACACTGATTCATAGGCCATTGCAAATGATTTGGCTGGATGGTCAGGGAATTGGAAGGAACATGATTGGAAAATTGGTGACAAAGAGGTCTGGAGAAGAGGTATGTGGATAGACCTTCCTGAGTGGGCAAAAAAACATGAAAGTGTTTGTGTCCCATGTGAATGCTCACCAGAGGGTGACTTCAGCAGAGAAAGATTTTAACAATCAAGTGGATAAGATGACCCACTCTGTGGCTAATGCTCAGCCTCTTTCCCCAGCCACTCCTCTCATTGCCCAAAGGGCTCATGAACAAAGTGGCCATGTAGGTAGGGATGGAAGTTATGTATGGCCTCAGCAACGTAGTCTTCCCCTCACCAAGGCTGACTTGGCTACAACCACTGCTGAATGCCCAATCTGCCAGCAGCTGAGACCCACACTCTGCCCCTGATAAGGCACCATTCCCTGAGGTTATCAGCCTGCTACCTGGTGGCAGATTGATTACATTGGACCACTTTAACCATAGAAGGGGCAGCAGTTTGTTTTAACTGAAATAGATACATACTCCAGATATGGGCTTGCATTTCCTGTTTGCAATACCTTTACCAAAACTACCATCCTTGGACTTAACAAATGTCTTATCTACTGCCATGGCATTCACACATCATTGCTTATGATCAAGGAACCCATTTCACAGCAAATGGTGTGCAGGAATGGCCACATGCCCTTGGAATTCACTAGTCTTACCATGTTCCCCATCATCCTGAAGCAACCGGATTGATAGAACTGTGGAAAGGCCTTTTGAAGACTCAATTATGGTGCCAACTAGGTGGCAGTACCTAGCAGGGCTAGGGCAGTGTTCTCCAGGAGGCTGTGTATGCTCTAAATCAGCATCCCCTCTATGGTGCTGTTTGTCCCATAGCCAAGATGGGTCTGGGAATCAAGGGGTAGAAATGGGAATGGCATCCCTCACTATTACCCCTAGTAGTGCACTAGGAAAATCTTCTCTTCCTGTCCCTGCAGCCTCAAGCTCTGCTGGTCTACAGGTCTCAGTTTCAAATGGAGTAGTGCTGCCACCAGGGAATACAATGCTTCCTTTGAAATGGAAGTTAAGACTGCCACCTGGCCACTTTGGGCTCCTCTTACCTCTGAATCAACAGGCAAAGAAGGGAATTAATGTACTGGCTGGGGTGATTGATCCTGACTATCAAGGGGAAATAGGACTGCATCTACATAATGGGGGGTAAAGAAGAGATCCTCTAGGGCATCTCTTAGTACTGCCATATCCTATGATTAAAGTCAATGGAAAATTGCAACAAGCCAATCTAAGCAGGACTAACAGTGGCCCATAATCTTCAGAAATGAAAGTTTGGGTCATCCCACCAGGCAGAGAACCACGGACAGCGAAGGGCTTGCTGAGTGTAACAGGGACATGGGATGGGTAGTGGAAGAAGGTAGTGATAAATACAAACTTTGACTACATGACTAGTTACAGAAATGAGTACTGTAATAGTCATGAATCTTTCTTCCTTGTTTTGTTATGAGTACAATTATATATGTACACAAAACAAATATCTTGGTTTTCTTCCCTAACCTTTGCTTTCATCATATGGCAAGTTATATTAGTTTAATGTCATAATGTTTAAGGATGTCATGTTTAAAAGTGAATATGACCCGAGGACTTGCACCCTATTCTGTAGGGAATTAATGCATTTCTGGTTGTACAGGAGAGTTGAACATTGTGAGGTGGAAATATATCTATATATACATGTCTGTTTATTGTTTTTACTTAGAGACGAAGTATGGTTTAAGGTAATGTGTATGGTTGCCACGTTGACAAGGGGTGGACTGTGATGGTTAGGCTAATGTGTTCAACTTGGCCAGGTAATTGTGCCCAGGTTTTTGGTCAAGCAAACACTGGGCTAATTGTAACACAAGACCATTTATGAACTTCAGTCATCAATGACTTTACTGCATAGATGGCTGATTACATCTACATCAGTCGGGGAGATTGCTGTCAGCAATGAGTGATGCTTTACCCAATCAGTTGAATGCCTTAAAAGGGGAAGTGATTTCGGCATGCAGAGAGAATTTTCCCAGCTTGTCTTTGGACAGCCAACATCTCCCGGAAATTCATCAACGACCTTCACTGGACTTTCATCAGAGCTCCTGGTTTGCAGCTTGCCTGGGGAATCTGGGCTTGTTCATTTCTGCAGTCATGTGAGAGAATTTTATAAAATCTCATACTATTTACAGATATCTCCTGTTAATTCTGTTTCCCTAAAGAGCCCTGACTAATACACTAAGCTGAGTTGCCCATATGTTTCCTTGCAGTTTTTTTCAAAATTAATAAAACGTTTAAATTTTAATTTTTTGGCATGACCTCCTTTTTAAAAGGACTTCCCCCTGTCCCCCACCCAAGCCCATTTTATTTATAAAATTACCAATAAGGAATTATTTCATACTTCTTTGAAACCTCCCTAAAACAGTGGTTCATGTTTATGGCTTTGATCTAAGATCAAATTCTCTTTTTAACTATTTTATGGGTGACTGAACTTTTTTAACTCTTGGCTGATGAAAATACAGTCTAACTTTTTTAATGTTCTCTCTAGAATTTGTATTCAGTCATTGACAAAGAATAAGATATAAAACTTGGCTATAGGGTAGAAAAATCATATTTTAAAGCTGTTTTATCTTGAAATATTTATGGTATTGACAACACTATATTTCTCCCTTGACCTGGGTCGATGAATCACCTCAATTGGCCTCAACATGGTGAACCTGTCCAATACCACAGCTCTCTCTAATCAGCCAAATCCAAAGTTTTAAGGTGTAAATTCCATTCCTGATTTCCAGATTTTTACATGTATTATTTATTGGTCATTCTCATTATTTAAAGTAACTTCCAATTTATGATTCAGTGTATGTACAGTACTTTAAAAAATATATATATATATAGTCACAAAATAGTAGTTGGTATGAGAGCACTGTAATTATTAATCAAGACTGGTATAATATTAAAAAGAATATCCAGAAAGTAAAGAAAAATAAAGTCCTGGGTGTAGGGAAATAGGATGTGGGGCCAAGAAATATGGGAGAGTAGCAATCACATCATACATTTCTTTAAAAATTTATAGTTGGCATAGTGCCTTTGGTCATATTGCCATACTTAATAGTTTACATGCTATAAAATTCTGAAAGATGAGTAAAAGAAAATTGTATTTTTACAATAGATAGTTCTCTAGCAGAGGAAAATTATACCAAATCAAAGGTGACAGTAACATTTGAATTTCACTGGGCCAGAAGGTAGCAACAAATTTTGTCTGATCCTTTCACACAAGTACTCCTTCACTTGCCTTACCACTACTAAAATGGCCTGCTCATAAAATATTACTTCCCTTGCAAACAGTTCCAAGAGGCTACTGACATTAGACATTAGAAATATTTTTGTTCCTTCCTATACTTCAAACCCATATTTCCTTGCTTAAAATTTTTTCTTATGTTTAAATTGATGTTTTTTGCTTACAACTTTCCTTATTCATATTTATTGTGGTTATCATTTTTCTTGATGTGCTGCTGTCCTGGGTCACCATTTTCCTCTCCATATTTTACTCTGAACATAATATCTCTCTGTCCTCCTCTCCTACTTCCTTGATTATCCTTGTTATTTAACCTCATTGTGATCCTTCCATGTCCTTGCAGAATTCCTTCTAGAACCCGTAATAGGACCTTTCAGTAATATTTTCACTAGTTCCTTTAACTTCCTCACCAACTTGACTTCTGCCTTAACCGATTTTGCCAATCACTAGTCCTGACCATACTGCACAACTCTCTTCTTTTTACCAACCAATCAGAGTTACTCTGTAATGGATACAAATTTATTCTTAATAATCTGAATGGGAACATCTCTCTGCTTTTCAAAAATCATTTGGATTATCTTTTATTTATTTGTTTTTAGAGTTGTTGTATGTTTTCAGAGAAATCATGCATCAATTAGAGTTCCAAAATATCAACTTATTAATACCTTGCCTTATTGTAGTATATTTGTCAGAATTGGTGAAAGAACATTTTTGTAATTCTATTAATTATAGTTGATTGTTTAAAATAGGGTTTACAGTTTGTGTTGTATAGACCTATGTTGTTGTTTTAATGTTTATTCTATTAACATATATAAACCTAAAATATAAACCTTTAACCATATTCAGCACTTTTAATTACATTCACAAAGTTGTCCTACCACCACCATCATCCATTACCAAACTTTCCACAAGCCAAAATGGAAACTATATAATTGAAGCACTAATTCCCCATTCCCTCCCCTCACCATAGCCCCTGGGAACTTATATGCTGGTTTCTGACTTATGAGTTTGCTTATTCTAATTATTTCATATCAGTGACATCATATGAAATTTATCCTTTTGTTATCTGACTTATTTCATTTAATGTGATGTCATCAAGGTTCATTCATGTTGTCACATACATCAGAACTGCATTCCCTATTATTTTGGTTTGTTTTTTTTAAGAAGCTTTAAATTGCTTAAAAATTGCACCAAAAATATAGGATGTTCCCATATACCCCACCTTCTCCTGCTCCCACACATTCCCACATAACAACATCTTTCATTATTGTGGTATATTTGTTACAATTGGTGAACACATATTGAAGCATTTCTACTAACCATGGACTGTAGTTTACACTACAGCTTACACTTTGCCCTGCACAGTTTTATAGGTTTTGGCAAAATGTGTTACGGCCTATATCTGTCATTGCAGTGTCATGAAGGACAGTTCTAATGTCCCAAAAAATGCTCCCATATTGCAACTATTCTTCCCTCTACCTCTCCTCAGAACCTCTGGTGGCCACTGCCTTTATATCAATGATACAAGTTTTTCCATTGCTAGAATAATAATAAGTCTCCTTAAGTCTATTGTTGCTTTCCCCTTTATGTTTGCTCATCTTCAGTTTTGAGGATTTGGGGATGGTGATGCCCACTCTTTTTGATTGAGAAGGGCTTAGATCCCATGGGACAGATGGATGGAACTGTCTTGCTTGTAGTTGTAGATACTCTGTTTCAATGGGATGGGTGTTGTCCATCATCATCCTCTTGTTAGTTGTCCTGGGTGAGTCCGATGAACTGGAGGGTACATGTTGCAACTCTGCTGCAGTTCAAGGTTCCACAGGCAGATGGGCAGACCAAAAATTTAAGTCCCTGGAATTTATATTTAACAAGTATAGTGCTAATTATAGACTCAAATAAAAGGGGAAGAACCATATATAGTGAAATTATAAATGAGTCTAACTGTTACATAGGGGAGCATATATTCCAAAGTAAGAAACACTCACAGGGTGTATTGTCTGCCCTGCCTATAGTGTCTAGATATCTCTAGAGCCCCCAGGAGCCCTGTTGTTTGAGGCACTGTTTACTGTGGCAGTCAATGAGATTCTCCTGAGATGTGTGTGAGCATAACCTCTGAAATGACCTCCCAACTTACTATGAAATCTCCTAACCATAAAAACTCATTAGTATTTAGTATTTCCCCCTTTTGGACAAGTTCTTTTTCCAGATGCATTTTTAATCAGTGCTTGGTAACAATCCCTTGGTGCCAGGGAGGTTCATTCCCAGGAGTCATGTCCCATGCTGTGGGGAAGGTAGTGAGTTTATATGTCGAGTTTGGCTTAGAGAGATGCCACATTTGAGCAACAAGGAGGTTTTCAGGAGGTAACTCTCAGGCAATATATAATACTAGGCTAAGTTTCAGTTTCACAAGAAAAGGTTCATAAGTTCAACCATCAATATCAAGGGCCTGTCCTCTTTTGCTAGGCACTGCTCATGTACTTGGGGGATTCTTGCTGCTCTGTTAGAGAATGTAGCAGGACATCCCAGGATGGGAATTCAATATTCTTTCAGTTGTTGTGTGGGTCTCCACACACCAAGACAATAGCCCATGATCACTTGAACATATTTATATGTCATAGAGGCATGCCTCAGGTGCAACCCTTCCCACACATCACCCCATGACTGACACCTGGCACCAGTGATTCTCCCCTGCCACAGTTTTGACCCTTCTGTGATCCAAATCCTCCATGAAAACAAAGCCAAAAAAAACTTTAGTCCATTGTTGGCATTCCCCTTTAGGTCTGTTCATTCCTCAGTCTTGAAAAAGAACTAGTAATAATAGTAATAAATAACAAATAGAATACAAAAATAAAAAATTTTTAAATTAATTTTATTGTATTTTTCTTCACCTTAAAATCTGTTATCTTTTCTGTAGAGTGACAGTTTCTTCCATCTTCCCCCAGTGTCGTGTTTTTTTTCATTTTTTCTTCAATAAAGGTTTAGGTTACAGAAAAGTCACACAGAAAATGTAGGGGATTCCCATATACCCAACCCCCTCCATCTCTCCCACTCTCCCCTATTAATAGCATTTTACATGTGTATGGTACATCTGTTACAATTGATAAACGAATACTGAAGCATTGCTACTAACCACAGCCAGTGGTTTACATTGTGGTTAACATTTTGTTCCACACATATTTATGGATTTTGACAAAATTTTAAAAGGCCTGCATCTGTCATTACTAGACTTTTCATGCCCTATGTTCCTTATGTTTTATTCTTTCCTTCCTTTCCCCTCAATTTATGGCAACCACTAGGTTTCAAATTTAGAAGAATAAGGTTCATAGTTATATGCAGTAATATTGACCGCTTGACATATTGGTCTGTTTTCTTTTATTAGGCACTTTCTGTTCTCGAGAGATTCTTGCCCCCTATTGAGAACATAGCAGGATTCTCCAGGATAAGAGTTTAATATTTTCTTGTTTATTGTGTTGGTCTCCACCCATTTAGATAACAGGACTCTGACAACATGAACACTTTCATATTTCATCAAGGCATGCCCCAAGTATGTCCTATCCCACATATACCCCCAACCCTAAGGCCTGCACCAAAAGCCCTCCCCTGTCATATTTTCCAAAAGAACATTCCCACCATTAGTTTTAACTACAGACAGGCAAATCCCCAGATTTCACATGCTCCTTCCACCAACCCTCCCCCAGTTCCAAGGATAGTCCAACCCAAACCTTCCACCCTACTCTCCCTCACATTCCTGCACCATTGAGTCCAATTACATCATTGTACCACAGTCGCCCCCATCCTCTGCCCAAACTCCCCTTCCACCTTATCATAGATTTTGCCCATATTGAACATGAGCTGACCACCCTCTGTGCCTTTTCTGTCTCCTAGTAACCTGTCTTCAGACTCTAGCTCTGTGAGTCTGCTCAATTTGTTTAATTCATATCAGTGAGGTCATGTAATATTTGTCCTTCAGTGACTGTCTTACTAAACTCAATGTAAGATCTTAAAGATTCATCCACATTGTCCTGTGTGTTAGTAATACATTCCTTCTTTCAGCTGAGTAATATTCCATTGAATGTATATACCACAATTTGCTTATGCATTTATCTGTTCATGGACACTTGGGTTGGTTCCAACTTTTCCCAATAGTGAAAAATGCCACTATTAACATTATGTGCACATACCTACCTGTTCATTTCCCTGCCTTCAGTTCTGGGTGTATACCCAGAAGTGGGATTGCTAAATCATATTTCAGTTCTATAGTTAGCATCCTGAAGAACCACCAAACTGTCCTCCGTGATGGCTATACCATTCTACATTCCCACCAGCAGTGTATGAGTGTGCCCTTTCCTCCACATCTTCTCAAACATTTGTGGTTTTCTGTTATTTTAATAGTCACCAGTCTAATAGGTTTAAGGTGATATCTCATTGTAGTTTTGATTTGCCTTTCCATAAGAGCTAGTGATACTGAGCATCATTTCCTGTACTTTTTAGACATTTGAATTTCTTCTTTGGAGAAATGTCTATTCAGATTTCTTGCCCAATTTTTAAATGGGTTGTTTGTCTTTTTATTTTTGAGATGTTGGATTTCTTATATATGCTGGATATTAGGCCCTTATCAGATAAATGGTTACCAATATTTTCTCCCATTGAGTAGGCTGCCTTTTTGCTTTCTTGACAAACTCTTTGAAGTACAAAAGGTTTTAATTTTGAGGCGGTCCCATTTGTCTATTTTACCTTTTATTGCTCACACTTTGGGTGTAAAGTTTATGAAACCATTTCCTACCACAAGATCTCATAGATGCTTCCCTAAATTATCTCCTAGGCACTTTATGATCTTGGTTCTTATGTTTATTCCTTTGATCCATCTTGAGTTAATTTTTGTATAGGGTGTCATTTTTTTGCATGTGAATATCCAGTTCTCCCTGCACTATTTATTGAAGAGGCCATTCTGTCCCAGTTCTTTGGGCATGGTGACCTTGTCGAGTATCAGTTGGCCGTATACATGAGTATCTGTATCAGTACTCTCAGTTCTGTTCCATTGGTCAGTATGTCTATCCTTGTGCCAATACCATGCAGTTTTGACCACTATACCTTTGTAGTATGCTTTAAAGTCAGGTAGCATGATTCCTCCAATTTCATTTTTCTTTTTTAAAATGTTTTTGGCTATTCAGGACCCCCTGCACTTCCAAATGAATTTCATAATTAGCTTTTCCAATTCAGTAAAAAATGCTATTGTAATTTTTATTGGGATCGTGTTAAATCTGTAAATCATTTAGGGTAGGACAGACGTCTTGATGTTTAGTCTTCTGATCCATGAACAAGAATATTCTTCCATTTATTTAGTTCTTCTTTGATTTCCTTAACAATGTAGTTTAGTTATCTGTGTACAAGTCCTTTACATCTTTAGTTAAATTTATTCCTAGATAGTTGATTATTTTAGTTGCTATTTTAAACAGATTTTTTTTTCTTGTTTTCCCCTTTAGATTGCTCATTACTGGTGTACAGAAATGCTACTGATTTTTGAATGTTCATCTTATATCCTGCCACTTTAATGAATTTGTTTATCAGCTCCAGAAGCTTTGTTGAAAATTTCTCAGGGCTTTCTATGTATAGGATCATGTTATCATCAAATAGTGAAAATTTTACTTCTTTTCCAATGTGGATGCCTCTTGTATCTTTTTCTTACCTAAGTGCTCAAGCAAGTACTCCTAACACAATGTGATGACAGTGGGCATCCTTGTCTAGTTCCAGATCTTAGAGGGGAAACCTTTAGCATTTCACCATTGAATACGATGTTAGCTGTGTGTTTTTCATATATAACCTTTATAATGTTGGGGAAGTTTCCTTCTATTCCTATCTTGTGAAGTGTTTTTATCAAGAAAGGATGCTATATTTTTTCAAATGCTTTTTCTGTATCAGTAGAGATGATCATGTGTTTTTATTCTTCAAACTGTTAATGTGGTGTATTACATTGATTAGTTTTCTAATGTTGAACCATCCTTACATACCAGGGATGAAACCAACTTGGTCATGGTGTATAATTTGTTTGATGTGTTGTTAAATATGATTAGCAAGTATTTTGCTGCGGATTTTAGCATCCAGTTTCATTAGAGAGATTGGTCTGTAGTTTTCCTTTGTTGTGGCATGTTTACGTGGCTTTGGTATTAGGGTGATTAGAGTTAGGCAATATTCTTTCTACTTCTATTTTTTGGAATATTAGCAGAACTGGTGTTTTTGCTTTCCTGAATGATTTGTAGAATTAATCTATGAAGCCATCTGGTCCTAGGCTATACTTAGTTGGGAGGTTTTTGATGACTAATTCAATCTTGTTACTTGTAATTGGTATGTTAACTTCATCAATTTCTTCTTTTGTCTATGTAGACTGCTTGTGTGTTTCTAGAAATTTGTCCGTTTCATCTAAGTTACTCATCTGGTTGGCATACAATTTTTCAAAGTATCCTTCTCCATTACTCTTTATTTCAGTGGGATCAGTAGTGATACCCCTCCCTTGTTTTTATTTTATGTATTGCATCTTTTTTTTCTTTCTTAGTCTAGCTAAGGGTTTGTCAATTTTAATAATCTTCTCAAAGAATGAGCTTTTGGTTTAGTTAATTTTTTCTAGTGTTTTTTAATTCTCAATTTCATTTAGCTCTGCTCTAATCTTTGTTATCTCCTCCTTTCAGCTTGTTTTGAGATTAGTATGTTATTCATTTTCTAATTCCTCCAACTATGCACTTAGGTCTTTGGTTTAAACTCATTTTAAATATAGACACTTATGGCTGTGAATTTCCCTCTCAGCACTGTTTCGCTACACCCCACAAGTTTTGATGACATTGTGTTCCATTTTCATTCATTTTAATGTAGTAACTGATTTCTTTTGCAATTTCCTCCTTGGCCCACTGATTGTCTAAGTGTGTGTTTTTTAACTTCCATATCTTTGTGTCTATTTTTTTCTCTGCCCATTAGTGATTTCCAGCTTCATTCCATTGTGATCAGAGAAATTAGTTTGTATAATTTCATTCTTTCTGAATTCATTGAGAGTTTTTCTTTGACCTAGCATTTTGTCTGTCCTGGAGAATGATTCATGTGTGTTTGAGAAGAATGTATATCCTGCTCTATTTGGGTGTAATGTTCTGTATATCGCTATTAGTTCTAAATCCTCTAACGCATTATCAAGATCTCTTTCTTTATTGACCCTCTGTCAAGATGTTCTGTCTGATGGTGATAATGGTATATTAAAGTCCCCTCTATAATTGTAGAACCATCTGTTTCTCTACTTAGTGTTTCTAGTGTTTGCCTCATATATTTTGGGACACCCTAGGTAGGTACACAAAAGTTTATGACTGTTCTTTCTTCTTGAGAGATTATCCCTTTTATTAATATATAGGGTCTTTCTTTGTCTCTTAGAAGAGTTCTGCATTAGAAGTCTATTTTGTCCTACATTACTCTAGCTACTCCCATCCTTTTCTCTTGATTGCTTGTGTGCGAAATCATTTTCCAACCATTTACCTGCAACCTCCTTCTTTTTCTGGATCTAAGGTGAGTTTCTTGTAGACAGCATATTGATGGGTCATATTTCCTTATCCATTCTGCCAATCTGTATCTCTTAATTGGAGAGTTTAATCCATTAACATTCAGTGTTATTATTGCCAAGGTATTACTTACATTAGCCATATTTGCTTTAGGTTTATGTATGTTATATTTTGTTTTTATTTCTCTTTGTACCTTTTTGTTATTCTTACTAATAAGCTTCCTTTCTATGCCCTCTTTCAACTTTCCTTTGTTTCTTCCTTTTAACCTACAGAATTCCCTTTAGTATTCCTTGAAGTGCAGGTTTCTCTTAATTTCTGCTTATCTGTGAATATTTTGAACTTTCCCTCATTTTTGAATGCCAGCTTTGCTTGGTACAGAATTCTAGACCAACAGTTTTTTTTTTCTTTTGGCACCTTAACTGTGTCATACCATTTCCTTCTCACCTTCATAGTTTCATATGAAAAATCAGCATTTAATCATATCAGGTTTCCCTTGCATGTGATGGATCTCTTTTCTCTTGCTGCTTTTAGTATTCTCTCTTTGTCTTGAGCATTTGACAATTTGTTAAGTATATGTCTCTTACTAGGGTTGTTAGGATTTATACTGCTTAGGGTGTGCTGTGCTTCTTGGACATGTACGTCCATGTCCCTCAAAAGGGTTGGGAAATTTTAGCCGTTTATTTCCTTCAACACTCCTTCTGCCTCCTTTCCCTTCTTTTTTCCCTCTGGGGTGCTTATAATGTGTATGTTTGTGCATTTTATGTCATCAATTCAATTCCCTGAGTCCCTGCTCAATTTTTTCTTTTTATCTATCTATTTTCTATGTATGCTTATGATTTCCTCAGGATGTTCCCCCAGTATCTTCCTAATATCCTTCGTCTCTTCCTTCAGTTCATGAAGTTGATTTATGATATTTTTTTGGACATCCTTGATAAGTTGTTCCACATTCTGCATCTCCTCCTGGCTTTTAGTTTGTTCATTAGACTGGGCAGTGTGATCCTGTTTCTCAGAATGACTTGTCAGTGTTTGTTGGTGTCTAAGCATCTCTTTATCTTGATGGGCTTAATTAGATGACCAGCTTCTCTTTCTACTCTAGGGTTTTATTTTGGTTTTTGTGGCAAGGTTCCTTTTGCACACTTGATTCCTCTTATTCTATATCCTTGAGTTGTCCGTGTTCCCTTGAAATATATTAAAACCATAGAAAAGGAAAGAGGGAAGAAGAGAAAAAGAATAGGAATAATAATAATAATAGTAAAAGATAGAAAAGTAACCATAAAGGAGCCTGGAAAAATAAATAAGTAATAAGAGTGAAAAATCATGAAACATAAAAAGGAATAAGAATTTTAAAATGTGGAATAAAAATTGAAACAAGAGATAAAAATTGAATAAATAATATACCAGAAAGATGAGAAAAAGAAAAAAGGAGGTGAGAGTTAAAAAAAAGACCAAACAAGAAAAGGTAGAGTGCAAGAAAAGCAATGAAAGAAAGGTAACATGAAAGAAAGAAAAGAAATTTTTAAAACTAAGGAAAAAAAATAAGGGGAAAGAAAAGAAATGAAGAGAAAAGACATAAAACAAAAATACAACCCAGGAAAAAACAGACTTCCCTCTTAGTCTCTAGGAACCATTTCAGGTTGCTGGTGATCATCAGTGAATCATCCTGCAGCCTGCCCTCCACAGGTAAGGTACCTGGTTTTAGCAAATAAATGATTTTAAAAAGTGAAATTAAAAAAACTAAAATACAACAAAAAACTAAAAAACTAAATCAAACTAGATAAAAAAAACTAAAATACAACAAAAAAATCTCAGTCTATAAGTTCCCTGTCATAAGGTGCCAGCTGGGTGCCTTCAACCTGGTGGATCACTCTCTAAATACCTTCTCTTAGGAGATACTGGGACTCAAATCGGGAATGCCGTATATGTGAGACATGTGTTCCCACAGTGAGTTCCATCCACTCCACAGATCAGGAAGGCTTCTGAAATCTTATCTGTCTCTTCCTGCCCCCTTTCCCTCATGCAAGGTGGACTTCTAACAATTTGCCGACTCTCTCTCCTGGCTTCTTTCTCTCCAGGGCTGTTTAGATACCTGTCTCAGCCTGCCTCCTCACTGATCCCATTCCTCTCTCTTCTAGGGTAGCTGGGTATGACAGCCTGCCTGGTAAGATTCCTCCTCCACTTCATTGTTGGCTGGGTTCTTTTTCGAGATTCAAAGGGGGCTCAACTGGCCAATCTCACTGAAGAGAAGCCACTCTCCACCCTCTGCCAGACTCCCCTTCCTCCCAAGGAGGAGAGTGTTCTTTCCCACTCAGTTGGCTGCAATGAGCCAGGTGTTTTATTGAGACTATTAGCCTTGAGGGTGGGGTATATGTGCCATACCTAGCCACAGGTGTGAATAACTTGGCCTCTGTCTCTCTGTCCCTCTCCCTCTTGCATGATGCATAGCACTCTCCTGAACTACAGATACCCACAGCAGCTCCATCGAATAGCTTTTTGCCCTTCCTCCACTGTTTTTGTGAGAGTTGAGCCCTGCCTACTTACTTCAACACCATCTTCCCAGAAGTCCCATTCCTTATTATTTACAGCTGTAAATATTCCATTGTGTGTATGCACCACATTTTGCTTATCCATTCACCAGTTGATGGACACTTCGGTTGCTTCCATCTTTTGGCATTTATAAATAATGCCAATGTGAACATAAATGTGCAAATATCTGTTTCAGGTCCTGCTTTCAATTTTGGGGGGTATATAACTTGAAAATTGCCAGGTCATATGGTAATCCTGTACTTAACTTTCTGAGGAACTACTAAACTGCCTTAAACAGTAGCTGTACCATTTTACATTCCCACCAATGAATAAGTGTTTCTATTTCTCTACTCCTCTCTAACACATGTCATTTTCTGTTGTGTTTTTTTTTTTAATAGGATCTGTTCTAGTGGATGTTAAATTACCATTTTTGGTTTGCATTTCCCTGATGGCTAAAGATGTTGAACATCTTTCCATGTGCTTTTTAGCCATTTTTGTATCTTCCTTAGGTAAATGTGTATTCAGGTCTTTCACCCATATTTTTATATTTTTAGGAGGTACTGAGGATTGAACCTGGGACGTTGTGCCAGTTTGAGATTATTTATGAATTCCAAAAAGAAAGATTATGTTTGTAAACTGGTCTACTAGTCTCTTCCTCTGGGCATGATCCCCTTTGATTGTATTAGATTCAGCTGAGATCTCTGATAAATTGTTAAGATTAAGGCTTTGATTCAACCATGTCAGTAGGATGAAACTCATTTTAAGTTCCTGCTTGGGCTATATAAATGAACACTCACTCAAAATGACACACTGCAGGAGATACAAAAGAAGAAGAGAGAACTTTGTCAGTTTTGATCCTGGAGGACCGGGAAGAAATGAGCCATTTGCCTGAGAGTTCACAGCTGACCTTGTGAAGAGAACAGAGCAACTGAGATTGGAATAAGTTGGGTCCATGGAGCCTTAAAACGAAGAAGGAAGGAGAGACCAGGCAGACATCGCCCACTAGCTTGCTTCAACACATGCACCTGATTTTGGGTGAGAAATCAACCTTGAGTTGAACTCTTGAGGGCCTTGTAAATATAAGCTTTTACCTCTAAATAAATGCCCTTTATAAAAGACAGCAAATTTCTGGTACTTTGCATCAGCACCCCTTTTAGTTGACTCATACAGACTTCATACATGGGAAGCAGGCACTCAACCCTTGATTTACACCTACTTCCTCACCCATTTTTTAATGGTGGTGTCTTATTTTTTATTTGTAGGCTTTCTTTATATAGTATGGATTTTAAACCTTTATTGGATATGGGTTTCCATATATTGTCTCCCATTTGTAGGTTGTCTTCTTACTTTCATGATAAAGTCCTTTAATGCACAAAAGGTTTAATTTTGATGAGGAACCATTTATCTCTTTTTTTCTTTTGTTGCTTGTGCTTTGGTTGTAAAGTCTAAGAAACCACTGACTAACACCAAAGTCCTGAAGATACTTCCCTTTATCTTCTTCTAGGAGTTTTATAATCTGTTTCTTATATTTAGGTCTTTGATCCAATTGGAGTTGAGCTTATACAAAGGTCTGAGGTAGGGGTCCACCTTCCTTCTTTTGAATGTAGACATCCAGTTTTGCCAGCACCATTTGCTGAAGAGACTGTTCTTTATCAATTGAGTGGAATCAGCACCCTTCTCAAATATCTTTGGCCATAAATGTAAGGGTTGATTTCTGCACTCTCAATTCAATTCCATTGGTCTCTATGCCTGTCCATGTGTCAGTATCATGCTGTTTTAATTACCATGGCTTTGCAGTAGGTTTTCAGATTTGGGAAGTATGATTTCTCCTACTTCATTCTTCGTTTTTCAAGATTGCTTTGGCTATTTGGGGCCTCTTACCAATAAATATAAAAATTTGATGTTTGGCTTATACATTTCTGCAAGGAATACTATTGTGTTTTTTAATGGGATTACAGTGAATCTGTAAATTTCTTTGTGTGAATAAAGATCTGAACAATATTTACTCTTCTAATCCATGAACCCAAAATGGCTTTCTATTGATTTAGTTCTTTGATTTCTTTTAGCAATGTTTTGTAGTTTTCTGCATATAGGTCCTTTATACCCTTGCATAGATTTTTCCTATATATTTGATTCTTTTAGTTGCTATTGTAAATGGAATTTTTTTCTTGATTTCTTCTTCAGATCGTCATTACCAGTGTAAAGAAACACTACTGATTTATGTGTATTGATCTTGTATCCCACCAGTTAGTTGAATGTGTTTATTAGTGTTAGTAGCCTTGTAGATTTTTTTTTTTCAGGGTTTTCTTTATATAGGATCATGTCATCTGAAAATAGGGAAAGTTTCACTTCCTCCTTTCTAATCTTTATACCTTTTATATCTTTCTCTTGCCTAATTGCTCTAGCTAGAACTTCTAATACAATGTTGAATAACTGTGGTGACAGTGATCCTTCTTGTCTTGTTCTTGATCTTAGAGGGAAAGCTTTCAGTCTTTGATCATTGAGTATGATGTTATCTGTGAGTTTTTCATTTTTGCTCCTTTTCATGTTGAGAATAGTTCCTTCTATGCCTAGTTTCTAAGTATTTTTATCAAGAAGAAATGCTGGATTGGTCAAATACCTTTTCTACATCAATTGAGATAATCAAGCTGGTTTCTTTTCCTTTACTCTATTAATGTGGATATTAAATTAATTGAATTTCTTTTTAACCTCCTTTGCAAATCTGGAATAAATCCCACTCAATCTTGGTGATGCATAATTCTTTTAATGTGCTGTTATATTTGGTTTGCTCATATTTCATTGAGGGTTTTTGTACCTATATTTATATAGGGATAGAGTGATTTTTTGTATGTGGCTTGTGTATGAAGGTGATATTGGCCTCACAAAATGAGTTAGGGAGTGCCCCCTCCTCTTCAATTTCTTGGAAGAGTTTGAGCAGGATTGGTGTTAATTCTTCTTGGCATGTTTGGTAAAATTCACCTGTAAAGGTATCTGGTCTTGTGGCTTTTCTTTTTTGGGAGATGTTTGATTACTGATTCAGTCTCTTTACTAGTAATTGGTTTGTTGAGATCTATTTCTTCTTGAGTCAGTGTAGGTAGTTTATGTGTTTCTAAGAATTTGTCCATTTCACATAGGTTATTTAATTTGTTAGTGCTACAGTTGCTAATATTATCTTCTTATAGTCCTTTTTATTTCTGTGAGTTCCAAAGAAAGGTGTCCTTTTTCATTTCTGATTTTAGTCATTTGTGTCTTCTCTCTTTTTTTCCTCATCAGTCTAGCTAAAGGTTTGTCGATTTTATTGATATTCTCAAAGAACCCACTTTTGGTTTTGTTGATTCTATTGTTTTTTTATTCTCTATTTCACTTATTTCTGCTGTAATTTTTGTTATCTCCTTTCTTCTGCTTGCTTTGAATTTTGTTCACTCTTGGTTTTATAGATCCTCCAGTTTTGATGTGACATCAAGAGCTATAAATTTCTCTTTCAGCATTGTGTTTGCTGCATCCCATAAGTTTTCTATGTTGTGTTTTTTATTTTCATTCACCTCAAAATATTCCTAATTTCCCTTGGGATATTTTATTTTTGACCCATTGGTTAAGAGTATGTTGTTTAATTTCCATATATTTGGGGATTTTCTTTTTCTCCCTCTAATTGATTTCTAACTTCATCTCACTGTGGGCAGAGAAGATGTATTGTATGATTTCAATACTTTTTAGTTTATTAAGATGTTCTTTTGTGACCTAACTTATGATCTATCCTGGAGAATGATCCATGTAGAGAAGAATGTGTATTCTGATGTTGTTGGGTGCAGTGTTCTATGTATGTCTGTTAGGTCTGGTTGGTTTAGAGTTATCATTCAAGTCTTCTGTTTTGTTTTGTTAAAGATTTATTTATTTATGTATTTTTCTCCCCTTCCCTCCCCCCACCCCGGTTGTCTGTTCTCTGTGTCCATTTGCTGCGTCTTCTTTCTTTGTCCCCTTCTGTTGTTGTCAGCGGCATGGGAATCTGTGTTTCTTTTGGTTGCATCATCTTGCTGCATCAGCTCTCTGTGTGGGCGGCACCATTCTTGGGCAGGCTGCACTTTCTTTTGCGCTGGATGGCCCTTTTTACGGGGTGCACTCCTTGCGCGTGGGGTCCCCTACGCGGGGGACACCCCTGCGTGGCACGGCACTCCTTGCACACATCAGCACTGCGCATGGGCCAACTCCACACAGGTCAAGGAGACCTGGGGTTTGAACTGCAGACCTCCCATGTGGTAGACGGACGCCATAACCATTGGGCCAAGTCCGCCGCCCTGTTTTCTTATTGATCTTCTGTCTAGATGTTCTATCCATTACGGAAAGTGAAATATTGAACTCTTCTACTATTAACGTAGAATCATCCATTCCTCTCTTTAAATCTGTCACTGTTTGCTTCATTTTGGGGCTTTGCTGTTAGGTGCATATTTATATTTATTATGTCTTTTTGTTGTATGGACCCTTTTATTAGTATAAATGACCTTCTTTGTCCCCAGTTTCTGACTTAAAGCCTAATTTATTTGATATTAGTATAGCTAACCCCAGCTCTCTTTTGATTGCTAATTGCATGGCCATTTTTCCCCTCCCTTTCCCTTTAAATCTGCTTATGTCTTTCAATTCTAGGTGAGTCTCTTGTAAACATGGGTTATGCCTTTTTTTATCCAATCTGCCAATCTCTGCCTGTTGACTCGAAAGTTCAGTCCATTTGCATGCAAAATAACTTCTGATTATGTAGAACTTTCTTCTGCCATTTATCTATTTTGTCTTTGTAAGTCTTATGCCCCTTTTGACCCTCAATTCTCCCACTAATTCCTTTCATATTTATTTGATTTTTTATTGTATCATTTTGAGTCCCTTCTTATTCCTTTCTGAATATTTTTCACATATTTTTTCTAGTTACCATTCTAAATCTATAGCAATCCTATTTGATTTGCTATGAAATTAACTTCAATAGTATACACATAACTGTCCAAAATCCCTCTGTTCCCCGACATTTTTTGTTCTTCTTACAAATTATATCTTTGTTCATTGTATGATCAAAACCATAGATTTAGCATTACTTTTTATGCATTTGCATTTTAGCACCTGTAAGAAGTAAAAGGTGGAGTTACATATCAAAAAACACAATACAAAAGTACTGGCATTTTTAATTACCCATGTGGTTACCTTTACTGGAGGTCTTTATTTCTTTATGCTGATTTGATCTACTCCCTAGTATCCTTTCCTATCAGTTTGAAGAACTCCCTTTAACATTGCTTGTAGGGCAGGTCTAGTGACAATGAACTACCTGAGCTTTGGTTTATCTGGGAATGCCTTGATCTCACCCTCATTTTTGAAAGGAAGTCTTGCTTGTATAAAATTTTTTGTTGCTAGTTATTTACTTTGGGCACTTTAAATATTTCTTGCCATTGCCTTGTTGCCTCCATGGTTTCTGGTGATAAATCAACACTTACTCTTATTGAGACCCCCTTGTGCATAACTCCTTGCTTTTCTCTTGCAGATTCAGAACTCTTTCATGATAAAGTATTTGTTTTTCTGCTTGTTTACTATGTGTCTGGCAGGCTTCTCTTTGAGTTTATCCTGATCAGGGTTTGCTGGACTTCTTGAATGTACATATATTCATGTCTTTCAAATCGGGGTTTGCTGGACTTCTTGAATGTACATATATTCATGTCTTTCATTAAATGTGGAAGTTTTTTGCCATTATTTCTTTAAATATTATTTCTGCCTTTTTCTGTCTTCTCTCTCTGGGACTCCCATACTACATCGATTGGTATGCTGGATGGTGACCCACAGGTCTCTTAGGTTATGATTTCTTTTTTATTAGTTCTCTCTCTCTCTCTCTCTCTCTCTCTCTCTCTCTCTCTCCCTCTCTCTCCCTCTCTCTCTCTCCCTCCCTCCCTTCATTTAAAAATATGTATCAGTTTTCCCTGTCTACAAGTGCTTACTTATAATACTGTTGTCTTCTCAAATTACTACATTGCCTCTCTCATTTCCTTTACCAACAAATTTCTTGAAAAGTAGGCCATAATCTGTGGCTCAAGCAATTGAGTTCCCATTTACCATATGGAGGACCAGGGTTTGATTCCCTGGACCTACTGGTGAAAAAAGAAAAAAGGCATCCCAGACCTGCACAGAGAGGTTCTACACAGCCTGAGAGGTGCAGCCCCCACATGGTTAAGCTGCACACCAAAAATATACAACCAGATAGGGAAAAAAAAATGTAGGCCATGCTAGCTGCCTACACTCTTCATCTTCTGTACACATCTAAGTCTTGAGAATACTTTGCTTATTCTCTTTCATTCATCACCTATAACCTTGGACACTATGTCCATTTACCACTCTCAAGCCCTTATCCTTAAATTCTTCTGCATCAGTCACTACTAACCAACTTTCTTTGAAAAGTCAGTATTCCATGGTTTCCATGACACTCTATTATTTTTCGTTTCCTGCTGACATGCTCTTTCTCCCCACCTCATAACTGTGAAATTTATGTGTTTGCTAGGGATTACCCTTGTCCTTTTTTTGTCCTCTGTATTTCCTTGGTAAAATCCTCATGGCTATAAATATCATAGCTGAATTTTCATATCTGTCAATTTGAGTTCAAATGCTCTCTCCACTTATAGCCCCATATTTTCAAATGCCTTTTAGATATCTCCACTTAAGATTTTTCTCTGATATCCTCACCAAGTATAAAATCCAATTGTTCTGATCTCTATTTCTGTTGCCAGACTTGCTATTCTTCCCTTTTCTCCCCTTCTTTCTTAGTTCTTGTTATTTCTCTAACCTCACAGTTCTAGACTTTCAGATCAGTGGTTGTCAAAACTGACTGAGCATCAAAATCTCTTCTGTGTTTTCAGAAATCATGGTTTGATGATTCCCTCTAGGCTTAATGAATGAGATTCTCTGGTTATGAATTTCCAAAACCTGTATATTTTTAAAGTTTCCCATGTTATTCTGATGTTTGGGAACTACTATGGATTCTATCTCCGCAATATTTTTGTGTCCATCCCTTATTTCCCTTTGTGGAAGGAAAGTAAAATGCCATTCCCATGTCTCAGGCTTTCATTATCCCTCACTTAGGCCCTGCAGTAGTTATCTAACTGGGGTTCCTGCTTCCAGCATTTTCTCCCCCAACCCATAAATTTTGCTAGAAGATTAAACTCTGTTTTGATCATGCCACGCCTAGTCTCAGAAATTTTAAAAGACTCTCCATATTTTGTAAAATAATTCTGAATTAATTAACCTGACCCTCATAATCCTTTCATGATTTAGTACATTCTTCTCATTACTTTCGTGGCCCAGTACATTCTTCTCACCGTTCATGTTAATGGACCTCTAAACAAGCCAAAGGGAGCAATGTACACTAAATTATGCATTTGCCTTTTTGCCCCTCTTTACTGCTGTTCCCACTACCTTAACCTCAGTATTTACATGTTCAAATATGTTCAAATATAGCTCATTTTTAAGGCCCAGCTGAGATTCTTTTTTCCTGACAAAGGCTTCCTTGATCCCACCAGCAGGAAGTAACACCTCCTTTCTCCAAATTTTATATAACTTTGTCTCTCCTTATAATACTTACCTCCTACTTTTTATTTTAGTGTGTGTGTGTATATAAGCACACACAAAAGATATATAATTCATCTTTTAAACTATTTTTTAGCTAATACATGCTCAATGCTCAGGAAATATATTTCTTGCATAACAAGCAATAGCCAATGTTTATATAAAATGTTCTAAGTGTTCAACATCTTAACCGTAGAGCCCACATTGAATGCCAAAACTTCATTTGGGAGATATCAATATTATATGTACTTAGTTTACAGATGAGAAGATTGTGTCAGGTGAATCAAGTTACTTTCTCAAGGTCACAAATTTAGTATGGCCTTCCAGTCACCAGGTTCCAGAATCCACACTTTTAACCATTCTGCTCTTCTGGCTCTTTTGTGAATAAATATTGTATCCTCCTTCCCCTAGTCATGGTTTTTAAACCTCAATGCATGATTTTGTTGTTTTCTATATTTAACTGGCTGAGACCCATATTCAAAACAGAACATTTTCTTTTAATTAGATTTGACAGAAGCAAATTATAAAATTTGGTGTAAATAACCTTCAAGAAAGCAAATAATGGGATTTAAATTAGGAGGAATCGACTTCAAGGAAGAAATAGAAATTGGGTCACAGGAAAGACTAAAGGTTGAGTAGTTATATAAAGCCCTATTGTATAGTTTTATAAAGGCATTGTAAAGCAGTATGGTTGTTAATTCACAAGTAATTGAAATGAGCAATATTTGATCCTTACACTCATTTCATTATACAATCACCATGAAGTGTAATGGTTTCCCTCCCCCTAGCACTTTTTCCCCTAATACCAGATTATCTGCAAATAAATACCTCAACCATGGCTATATTAAAGCTGCTAGGTCACTATTAAGAACAACTGTTTTTTACAAGCATGTTTCACAAACTTTGTAACTGGATAAACTGCACCTGGTTAAAACATAATAATAATAAGTGGAAACTTACAGCTTTGAGCTTAGGGCAAAAATAAGCTGTAGCCGCTACTTATATTTACTAATAATAACAGATACCTATGAACCAGTCTCACCATTAACAATTTGAATTCCACATGAAAGATGGGGAAAAAAGGATGTAAACTCATAAATTTTAAGGTCTATATGTATGACATTGACAAATAAAGAGATAAAATTTTAATAGTCTATAATTGGCTGAAAATACTTTAATGACTAATATTTAAATGTTGTCAGTAAGCTGTTATTTTTTTAGACCCCTATCTTCTCCCCAGCTCATACACATGGCATTTAATCTGGGGACTGTTTTTCTTCCTTAACAAAATTATTTACCTTTCTTTTCTCAGTAAGGGTTTGGTCCAAGGTTGTTAGTAAGAATAAGCAGTAAGATATTAGTTCGCTCTCATATGCATATGCACTGTGGGTACTGTGGCATTGTTTAAATGAATAATGATAAGTCCTTATATAACACAAATATCAGACTGCTTTGTGGTCAATTATAGATATATATTACTGAAAACTGGCCCTGCACATGTGTTTGGCATCAGTTTTCTAATAGTTACAGATAGGTATTTAACAACAGATTGTAAGTAATATCCCAAAAACTTTTGGGAACTATAATATTACTCCTAGGACCAGGCGAAGCTCTGATAATCTGATAACTTGTTGGGAGAAGAGTTGTAATTAATCACATTGACAAAGAAGAGCCAAAGGATTTAACTCAAGTAGACCTTCCAGAATAGTGATATGGCAAAAGATGTTTTTTTAAAAGTCAAATAAAATTTTAAATTTTTCTTACAGTTTATATTGTGATGGCTAGAAAACCAAATTAAAGAAATGAAATAAGTATTGGGACAAACTGGCATATACCCCAATTGAGACATGTAGGGTCTACCAGAAAACAGTTCTGGAATCTACGTATTTAATATCTATAAAAAATATTTTCTTTTACACATTATCTTTAGTGTTAATTTTTCAGAGACATTTTGTCAAATTTAACTCAAGATTGTTGCATTGTGTGTGAACCAATTAAAATCAATGACTGTGATGTGATCCTAGCATACTATCAATAGGCTATTTATGACCAAATACATAGTAATCTAATTTACGAAAATTATAAGGCCATCTAATAAGACTCAAAATATACATGTAGGCAGGTTGAAAGGTACACTGTATATTTTCATTACATTATAAAAGCTAAGTGTGTTGAAAATTGTTATTAGGTGCCTCACCATACCTGGAGATAAGTGTTTTGAGCTCTTTAACAGGTGAGTAACTGGCAATGAAGTTAAAAAAATCTAGGTTAAGTTTAATCTTCAGTAGATAGTTGGCTGATTTCACACTTGTTTTAGAAATATGATCTTCTACAAACTTTTATCATAATATTCTTTTATTAAACATTTATGAAATATATTTTAAAAATTATTTATATTGACTGTAAACTCCCATAATAAATCCCCTTCCCATAGTTCCAAAACTTTTCTATGTTGTGTTTTCATTTCCATTTTTCTCAACATATTTCCTAGTTCTCCTCACAAGATGAAAACAGACCCTTTGACCTTTTCCTTAATAGTCACAGACCTTAAGGAAAAATTAAGGAATATTATCTGGCAGCTTTGAAGTACATGGTTCAAATGGAATTACTCTAATAACAGTTAGTGCAAGGTCCATGTGGGTATGTCTCATCTAACTTAGTTATTCTCCTTAGATTCAAAATTATAGCCTGCAAATTGAAAATTATATATAGCTTTTGCAAGGCAAGACCATAATTCTAGGCTTGTGCCATTTTTTTTTTCAGTCCCAATAAATCACACTCAAAGAAAGCCTGCCTGACACTGGATTGTCCTTTAGCATTCAGGAGAGCCCTAAGTCATCTGTGACAAAGTTCTACTATTTAGGTTCTCAGCTGGCCTTGAGACTCCAATGAGAGTTTGCTCACATGAAGAATTTACCCCTGGAAAATATATCTTGCATTTTTTCTGCCTGCAGGTCCAGTACCTCCCCTGCACAGGTATTTCCAAATTTTGCTTGAATCATTCATATATCAGAGAAAGTCAGGGTAAACCCATGTCAGAAGGCAGTGGTTATGTTTCCTGTACCTGCCTTTTCACCTGAGATATCCTTCCAGCTACTTAAATTACCTTGTAGAACAGTGATTTACAAAGTGCAAGTCACAACATACTGGTGAGTCCCATTGCCAGAACATTTTAAATGGGATGGGATGGGATGGGATGGATCGGATCAAAGTGTGTCATACATTAACTTAGTGTTCCATAAAACTTCTCTCATGATTGAGTGATTCACATTTAAAATACATTTCTGACTGCAGTTTGTAGTAAAAAAAAAGTGTGAAAACCAATTCTGTAGAGTAGATTTGACTCCTCTGTGGTCCTGGGATTGACATGCATCTATGGAAATCTTAAAGTGGATTGATTCTAGGAAATGGGCAGTGCTTCTATCTCACTCTCATACTTTTCCCTCCTTCCTCTGTATTCTCTCCCATTAAAAAATAAACAGATTCCAAGGAATTGTATATATCCATGGGATGTTACTTACAGGCAGCTTTGCCTGCAAGCCACAAACTGCAGTTTCTCTAAAGCCCCTGCAGCCCAGCACCCTCTGCCTGCTGTGAGGAATACATTTTCTCTCTACAACCTCCCTATTCCTTCAAAGAGAGAATGAAGGAGCTAGTGGGGGCACAGCCTACCACTCAGGTTTGCTCTTCACTATAGCATATCCTCTTAGCTAGACCAATTAGACTTTTATTTATTCATTCAACTAATTTATTGAGCCCCTAGCGTGATAAGTAAGACTCAGTCCTATGCTCTTGACACAATGCCTTCAGAGGGCTCACATTCTAGTAGAGGAGCAGACAATGAACAAATACATAAATTGTAGAGTATGTTACATGTTGATAAGTGCTGTGAAGAAAATGAATGGGAAAGGGAAGCTTCTGAGATGCCCATTTTAAATAGGTTGGTCCAGAAACTTTCATGAGTAGGTGAGGTGGAACTTAGACTCTCCACACTCAAAACAACCTCTCTAAAAGTATGATCTTCAGATTATATCAGGATAAACAAAAGGGTTGACTAGCCAAACAAATTATGGAAATTCTAGGTTAAAAGAAAGTTAAATATGTTTCTTTACTGTGATATTTTAGACCTTTGTCGTTTTTTTCCATTACTTGATTATTTTTATTTTTTTAAAAAATTTTAATTAATAGATCACAAGAAATGTTACGTTAAAAAACATAAAAAAACAAAAAAAACATAAGAGGTTCCCATATAACCTACTCCCCACTCCCCACCACAGCATTTTTGTAAATTGTATTTTTTGAAGATATATACATCACACAAAAAATGTTACACTAAAAAATATAAGAGGTTCCTGTATACACCCCACCCCACTCCTCCCACTCCAACAACCTCCCTCCTCATTGCAGCACCCTCATCGCACTCAGAGAACACATTCTGGATCACTGCTGCACTACACAGATAATAGTTTACCCTGTAGTTCACACTCTCCCCCGGTTATTTTAGACCTTTGACTATGTAAGAGGGGATTGTAGCCATGTGCTTCCCTAACTTGGTAAACATTTATTAAACGTATGCTTTGTGCCAGGCTCTGTACTAAGTGTTTTATGTACATGGCTCCTCCACTAGGTGGAGGCTGGCTCTGCTTTAGCTCACCACTTGACTTCCAGTACTTAGCACAGTAGGTGTTCAATAGGAGCATTACGTTTGTCCTATCAGCACCAAATACTCATCAAATTGATGCATAAATTATCTTATTAAACCTTCACAATCATCCTTTATATTTTATTGATGAGGAATTGCGGCACAGAGAGGCTAAGTAGTTTGATTAAGGTACACACTGGGATCAAAAGGGATGGAATTAGAAGCAGCATGCAGATCTAACTCCAAAGTTCAGACCTAGTTTTAAAATTTGCCACAGAGCATTTCTTTTCTCCACAGTTTACCTTAAAGGAATAATGTACCATAGACACACTGCTCTTAAGAAAATTTTCTTTTTTCTGAAATGTATTCTCTTCACTCTTGGACTTTCAATACCTAGAACTTCTCTAAAGAGAAATCCAAACCTTCAGACAGGAGCAGCAGTAAAAGGAAGGCATTCAAAGTCACATCAACAATTCTTTTATTTAACAAACAGTAATTAAGCACCTTAACTCTACCAGACTATGCACTGTCCTCTATATGGGACTATAAAGATAAATAAGATAGAGTCAAGTCAGTGTGCTTAATAACCTCTAATGAAGGAGACAGGCAATTTTACATGTGGTAACAAAGACCCAGACACTGAAGGAATACTGTGCTCAGGATGCCTGGAAGTACAGAGACTATTGGCTGGAAGGTAGACTAAGGAGAGGTGGTGAGGTTTGTCTTATATGATAGGGAAGCCAGACAAAGGGATTTTAGCCTCTAAATGATACTATTTTATGTGAAAATATACATATACCCATCTGTACATAATTGCGTGCATACACAAATATATACATACATGCATATCTTTTTAAAAGATAGCTCTGGGGGGTGGGAAGATACTTCTGGCCACAGTAGAGGTTGCATTGGAGGAGAGTGCTCCACCTAAGAGGTTGTCACAATAGCCTCACTAGAAGATGTGGCGGCATCAATGAAGGCAATGTCCTGGGAAAGATTGGAGAGGACAAACTTGAAAGGAACTTAGAAGATAAAATCGACCAGAATTGTTGGCCTATGTAGTGTAGTGTTTGAGGGGGGAAAAGGCACCGAGGTGAATGGAGGTGACTCCAACAAAGTGGATGGTGGTACAACTACTTAGAAGGAAGATAAAATGTGAGAGGAAGGGTACTATATTCAGTGTGATATGCTTTGGGGCCCTCTAGGCCAGTGGAATTAAAGGTCTGATGTTCAGGAGAGATAGAAATGCAAATCTGGAAATTCTTTGAAAGAAAATGATGCTAGAGGTTATGAATTTAGGAAAGAATGTCTAAATAAAGTGAAGAGCCTGAACTATAACTAACTGCTGTGATATACAAAGTCTAGCCTGCTGCAGCAAGCATTTGCAACTGACTCTGGTGAAAGGAGCCACAAAACTTAGAGTGCCATTCCCTATCATCCAAATGGGTTTCAAGAGCTCCTTTGAGAATGTGTTGGAGAAGTAATGAAGTTAAAAGTAAACTCTTCAGTTTGGAACCAAGTATTGGACGAAAGGCCAAATGTTAAGAAAGCAAGTTACCCAGAGGTAGTGTGGGGTGTTCCTTTGAACTTTGAATAATTTGCAAACTCCATCCATAAACTTTGTTTTGTTATCTATTCTGCCCACAGTATACTGATGTTGATCTGGCAGTTCTGTAAAATATATGCCTTATTGTCATCTTATATGCTTTTTTTTTGTTTGTTTATATGCTGAGAATGCTGATGAATGCCTGTATTAGTCAGCCAAACAGGTGCTGATGCAAAATACCAGAAATTGGTTGGTTTTTATAAAGGATATTTATTTGGGGTAGGAGCTTACAGATACCAGGCCATAAAGTATAAGTTACTTCCCTCAACAAAATCTATTTTCATGTGTTGGAGCAAGATGGCTGCCAACATCTGTGAGGGTTCAGGCTTCCTGGGTTCTTCTGGGCTCAGCTCCTGTTTTCTCCACAAGGTCAACTGTAGACTGTGAAGCTCTCTAGGTTTTGCCTCTCTCCACAAAGTCAACTGTAGACTATCAGGTGAACTGCTCTGTCTCTCTCCCTGGGGCTCCAGTTCAGCATCAAAGTCCAGTATCAAAACTCCAACATTAAAAACCCCCATTGGGTGGGTACTCAATGCCCTAATGACATGGCTCAATCAAAACCCTAATCATAAATTAATCATGCCCAGGTACAGATCAGATTACAACCATAATCCAATATCTATTTTTGGAATCCATAACCATATCAAACTGCTACAGTGACCATACATTGTGGCATTAGTCTTAACCTTTGTTAAGAAAACTCAGAAATGCAATCTCTGTTTTCTCACCAAGAAATAGTTCAGATCACTGAAACTTCTTTTTCTCTAGAGTCTGTTTGTTTTAGAATAAAGGCTCATTTTGGAGAAATAAGACCTCTTGATACCTTTTCTTTCAACTTATCTTTTTTTCTAATTTAAAAATAATACATTCCTGTTGTTGAAAATAGGCCCGTAAATATCTTACTTCCACCTTATTTCACAGTTGTATTCCTTGTTTTATGTTGATGAGTTTGTTTTAGTAGCACATCCCAAATTGTTAAAATCATAAGGTCAGTGAGGTAAATTAAAACAAATACTTTAGAAGATTGTAAACACAGAGTAAATTCCAGCCTCATGTAAATGATATGATTTCATAATAAAGCCATTATTGTTGTCACTGGCACATAGCAATAAAGCCAAGGCTGCAATTACAAAGAAAATACATAAAACACTAGACTTTGTTTTAAAATGGCAATTAAAATCATTGAAATCATATTTGCCTGTAAAAAAAATAGAGATTTTATGTATTCTCAGTGAAATCTCCTACCTTCCATTAGTAGACTTTCTTAAAGACAGTCATGCTAAATGGCCTAGCCACATGCCACTTTTTTCTCTTTTTCACAAGTAATTTCTTTCACTAACACCTTTTCAAACTACTCTGATTTTCACATTAGTGACTCCTTGTTAATTTAAGTATTTAAGTACTTGGGTGATTTGATTGTGTCTCCCAGTAAAGGAACTTCATCCTGACATAGACCCCCTTATTCCTTGGGCTCATTAGTGTGTTTTTAGGGCTTCCTTGTATTGAGAACATTGAAAGCTTCTGTTTTCTATTAACTAATTCACCCTAAACATAAATTTTTAACGTTGCACATTATAAATGACTTCTTTGATAAAAGCTGACTTAGTAGAGAAGATACTAATAGTTATCTTACAAATGTGAAATGACAGCTTGAGGAAATATGGAACTAAAATGATTTTCATTAAATGGAGCATTGATTTTCAGTTTGCCAAATGGAATTCATAGTGCCTGTTAAACCGCAACATGCGCCCCACCAACAACTTTTATCCATATTCACATCACCCACTTCTACCACCCCTTCCCATTTTGATTAGTGTTATTCTAGGTCACAAAGAGGGTGAAAAGCACCTCCAGAGGTGGATTTACCGTAAAGCTAATGAAGCTTAAGTTTCAGGGCCTCTCATTTGCATGGATCCCTTCCAAGTTCCTGTGCCTAGTTATGTTTTCACAATTTTTTTTAAGGCTGGGGCAAGTTATAAAAGTTTCAGGCCCATAAACTCTCCATGTGCCTTCTGGGTATGTTTCTTTCATCTGACGTCATATCTTCATTATTGTTGCACTGCTGGAAAACCAGCCTGAGGTTCCTTGCTCAGTACCCAGAGTTATGTATGACCAGCTTTCTGCCTTGGGCTTTCTCAGCACACATCACTTGCTTTCAGTGTGTTTGGCCTTAACCATTAAGGGGAACAGACAGGCAAAATTTTGAAAGATTGGTTCCTAGTCATTCATACAAAATCTCCGTGTCCTTTTTTTTTATATGTCTTTGCACAAAGACATAGATGTTTGAATTTTACACAGAGCAAAGAATGTAATTACCAACTTGATACTTATCTTTGAAAAGTTTTTGTGAGCAGAGCTTAGGCAGTTTCCATTTAGTAGGGTATTTTATCAGAAATAAAAATGAGACTTTCAGCCCTTTATCAAATTGTATGATTTCATTAAACCAAACTGAAATTTCATGAAATTAAATAAATCACAATATATTATCTCTTGTCTTGCTACAAGGCATTAATGACCAAGGAATTATTCATCTGTATAAACCTTTCCTTATGTGATCCTTATTTTCTTTTTGCCATTATAATAAGAACTAAGATAATTTGTATATTTTTCTATTAATGGTATCTTTGAGCAAGATATCATCAGCACACTACACTTCTAAAGCCATCTTTCTTCTCTTAAAATGCTCAAGTTGTCTCCCTCTTCTTCCTCCTCTTTCATTTTTTCCCCTTCTCTTTGCTTCTTGAGCTATTCTATCCTAAAGCCATTAGTTGATACAGAGTAAGATATGCATCCCCAGAGCAGGTGCTATCAGAACCCAGTCATTGTGAGGAGCGACACAGCCCAGCATGAGCTGTCAGAATTGAGGGGGTTGAGTGTGGCCTCTGGGCAAGGGAAGGGGTGACAGCAATGCAAGATTTGTTATATATAGGGGCGATGACCAAATAGAGAAATATTTTTAGGGATAATGAGAAATAGTTTTCTTACTGACAGTGAAGAGAATTACAAATATGGAAAGGGAGGAAACTAGAATTAACCCTGGTGGTGTTGGATTGGAATTAGGAATATTGGTGTGAAGAAGTGGTTTTCCTTAAATAAAAATTGATGTGTGTTTGCATGCACATGTGTACATATGCACTCTAGCTTTGTCTCTCGAGCGGGGCTTGGAGCTGCAGCATGCCAGTAGCAATGGGCACACCTAGTAACCCAGGTCTTCATTTCTAAACACTATTCGCCCCTGAAAGAAACCAGGACTGGGGCAGGGCAAAGTCCAAGATGAGCATGGAACATCTAGTTGAGCTGAAAAAGCAAAAAACTACTCAAAGAATGATGGGGATATAAAAAGCACAGGAACAATATTGAAGGGGCTTCTACTAACCAAACCTAGAACAATCTGAGCCTCAAAATAAAAAATGATAGTAAAGGATTATAACCCACTAATAAACTAGGAATCCATGGATCATATTATAAAAATAAACAAACATTTGCAAAGAAAAAGATATTTACGTAGTTTCAGAGTAATGCCACACAAGATACTTTTATATTACAAAGAGAAAAAGGCTAACTTTACTGTGGTGAATCTGCACAGCCCCACCAAATGAACATCATAAAGGTACAAATTCAAATCTCTTGCCACCCAGTAGAGGACAATGAGATGACCATAGCATCGCTTCTGTGATATTTCTGGCAAAGTTTATAATCTAAATCTAATCCTGAAAAAATGTTAAGCAAACTCAAATTTAAGATATTCTACAAGCAAAGCTGGATGGTGATCTTCAAAAGTGTCAGGGTCATGAAAGTCAAGGGCCCACGGAGGAAATGTGGAATTAAGGGAGAATATTGTGAGATATACCTCTGCAAGGAGTGATTCTGAACTGGTTTCTTCTGCTATAAAGGAAACTATTAGGGATAATTGATGAATCAAATGGGATCTGAGATGTTAGTAATGCATTAGTGTTAATTTCCTGACTTGATGATTATAATATTTTTATGTAGAAGAATATCTTTGTTGGAAATACACATTAAATACACATTCAGAGGGTGATGGGAATCAAGGTGGTAACTTTCAAATGGGTCTGGGGGAAAAAGATGGTTGTCCTATACTTGCAACTTTTCTGAAAAGTTGAGATTTTTTCAAAATAAATAAAATTTTTAAAGTTCTAAAGTTTTATTTAACTGTTCAATTTCCACAAGTGCATGTGAATTTTACATGTTAATTGTTAATGGTGAATAAATATGGACTTTGAGATATAGCGTGTGAGTTGTCAATGGCATGATCTTTCAATAGCTTGAAAAGATGTGATTCACTTTCTAAATCTTCTATGACTTGTCATTTAAATATTAAAATCCTCACTATTCAAAAACCCAAATGTGAAAGACAATTCCAAACAGACAAATGAAAAAGTTGATGAAGTCCCTTGGCCTTGAAGAAATCTGTTCTGAAAATCACTATTGACACAAATTGCCTGGAAAAATAATGAGTAGTATAAGCCTGGTGTTGATAGTAGTGAATCAGTCACTACATCTTAGCTTGTAACCTTACCTAAAATTTTAGGGGTCTTCTCAGTTCAAAAAAGGGAAAATGAGTACATTTTTTTCCCATTACACAAAAAAGTCTTTTAAACCTTTCTCTTTTAAAATGTCTATTTGAAGGAAATTTACACACCCACTCTTTCACTGGGATCACACTAATTTTATCCCTGTTCGTGGCATTTCCTAAACCGTCCAGCAGGTGGTAGTCTAGGAGAGGAACAGTTATCCTTCCCCATCCCCCTAGCCAATTAGCAAACCTATTTGCAAAAGAGAAAGAATGTGGACTCAGCAATGTGCCTTCTTTCCTCTGGCATAGGAGAGGGATTTCCAAGGTTGTTCTTTCAGAATGGGTACTTAGGCATATAACATATCATAAGAAAGCAGCCAAAAATAATTTTGAGTGTATATGTAGCTATACAGTATTCTGCAACTCAAAAATTCTCTTTTTTTTTCATGATTTCTAGAAATTCCGCTCGTCTTATATCTCTTTGCCCTGATTTCAATGACATGGCTTTGGGGAGGACTGCACATGGCTTACAGACACTTCTGGATGTTGGTTCTCTTTGTCATTTTCAACAGTCTGCAGGTAAGAGTTACCATTTAGCTAGTTATTAACAACAAACATTTTTCCTAATGAACACAAGACATGGAATTTCAGTGTAAAGGATTCAAGTGTCCATCCACACATAGGCGATTCCATGCACGCGACATCACAGTGTCATGGAATAAAATGACTGGGGACTAAGTCTTTAACATCTGATATATGGCTTGGATTCTAACTTGCCCATTATACAGATATATAGGAAAGACAAAAACTTTATCTCCTTCATTTTGACAACACCCAAGTAACTTCAAAAATATATTTCCTTCTTAGCAGGACTGATGTATATAAACTTTGGATGTGGCAGCAGTGTAGGACCTACACACATATTTAGACCCAAGCTATGTCTAGAAATTATATCAATTAAGGTTTAAGGAGCCCACTTTTTTTTTCTTTCCTTTCAGCCCTGCTTTTTTGCTTTTCTTTATTATTATTTTTTTAAAGAAGCTTTAGATTACATAAAGGTTACATCAAAAATATAGGGGATTCCCATATACACCACCCCCTCCCCCACCCACATTTTCCCTTATAACAACATCCTACATTAGTGTGGTAAATTTGTTACAACTGATGAACACATATTGAAGCATTGCTATTAACCATGGTCTACAGTTTATATTATGGTTTATACTTTGCACCACACAATGTTATAAGTTTTGACAAAATGTATAATGACCTGTTTCTGTCATTGCAATGTCATACAGGACAATTCCAATGTCCCCCTAATGTTCCATGTTACACCTATTCTTCCCCCTCCCTCCCCTCAGAACCTCTGGTGACCAACTGGTGCTTAGTGAAATGAGAGGGTTTTGATTCACTGGAAAGTAACTGAGGGAAGTGGTTGTGGCTCAACTGATAGAGCACCCACCTACCATGTGGAGTGTCCAGGGTTCGATACCCAGGGCCTCCTGACCCGTGTGATGAACTGGCCCACATGCAGTGCTGCCTTGCACAAGGAGTGCCATGCCATACAGGGGTGTCCCCCACCTAAGTGTGCCTGACATGCAAGGAGTGCACCTCCAAGGAGAGACACCCCATGCAAAAAATGTGCAGCCCACCCAGGAATGGCGCTGTAGACGCAGAGAGTTGATGCAGCAAATGACACACACACAGAAAAAGTGACACAGTTTCCCAGTGCCACATGACAAGAATGCCACTGGACACAGAAGAACACACAGCAAATGGACACAGAGAGCAGACAACTGGGGGCAAGGGAAGAGAAATAAATAAAATAAATCTTTAAAAAAAAAAAAGAAAGTAACTGATATCTCCCAAGTCTGGCAGTGTGTAGTTTAAATTAGTTTTGTGAGAGTGCTTAGATAGCGTAACTAGAAATTACATAACTATAGCAGAAATTAAAGCTATTTTAGTGCTTTTGTGAAATGGGAAAATCTGCACTCTGAAATTAACAAATGAAACAAATGCGTTTTCCTTATTTTCCAAAGTGAAAAGGTCTGTCCTAGAGTAAAATAATTTTGTGAATTTCCCAAGGGTATCACTAAACAATTCTTACTTTGGCTGCCATCTTATAAGATACATGTGTAGGGGGAAAAATGTATATGTAGTGTCTTCGTTTGCCACAGGGCTGCTGATGCCAAGTACCAGAAGTGGGTTGGCTTTTATAACAGAAAATTTACTGGGGTTAAAGCTCATAGTTGTGACGCCATGAAATGTCCAAATCAAGATACCATCAGAGATGCTTTCTCAACAAAGTTAGCTGTTGTTGGTCCTAGCGTCCTGCTGCATGGCGATTGGGCAAGAGGGGCCGGGTCTAGGGGTCTCTACTTTCTCCTTGAAATCAGCTGTGGCTGCGGCCAATCAAGTCATCTCCTTGTGCCTCTCGGAGCTTCTCTCATTGAACTCAGCTTTGGGTGAACCTGGAGTTCTTTCTTTCACAACACCTGATCAAATCTGGCCCAGCTTTTTTCCCTGGGAAGCCGCCATATTGATCCTGCCATGTAGGAGAAAGGACTACAGGAAAACGGAGAAGCCCTGAAGATTGAGAGAGAACCCGGAGTGTGGAACCAGCAGAGCACAGAGCAGCTCGAGGCTCAGGAGACAACCCTGCCATATGCCTGATAGCTCACAACTGAACTCGAAGAAAGTGGAGCAGCTAAGACTGAGAGAGGCGAACAGAAAGACACAAGCCCTTTGCCTGTAGCCCATAGATGAGCTCTGAGAGCTAAACTCTGAGAGACGGTGAGGCTGGAGGAGAACACTGAGATTGACAGTCGTCTTCACTACATGGCAGGACACTGGAATCAACAGTAGCTGATATTGATGTGAAAGCACTTCTGATGGTGCCTTGATTTGGATGGTTCATAACCTCGAAACTGTACGCTTTTCCCAAATAAATTTCCCGTTGTAAAAGCCAACCCATTTCTGATGCTTTGCATTGGCAGCCCTGTAGCAGACGTAGACATTTAGTTATGTATAGTTAGGATTATAGTGTACAACTGAAAATGACCTAAAGAAAGCATATTTAGGGAAACGGACTTTGGCCCAGTGGTTAGGGCGTCCGTCTACCACATGGGAGGTCCGCGGTTCAAACCCCGGGCCTCCTTGACCCGTGTGGAGCTGGCCCATGCGCAGTGCTGATGCGCGCAAGGAGTGCCGTGCCATGCAGGGGTGTCCTCCGCGTAGGGGAGCCCCACGCGCAAGGAGTGCGCCCCGTAAAGAGAGCCGCCCAGCGCGAAAGAAAGTGCAGCCTGCCCAGGAATGGCGCCGCCCATGCTTCCCATGCCGCTGACGACAACAGAAGCGGACAAAGAAACAAGACGCAGCAAAAAGACACAGAAAACAGACAACCGGGGGAGGGGAGGGGAATTAAATAAAATTAAAAAAATAAAATCTTTAAAAAAAAAAAAAAAAAAGAAAGCATATTTAGGTTCGCTTTTTTAGGAGATCAATTCTTTAGCAAGATTGTTGTTTACATGAGGGTATTTAGTCAAAGTATCATATTAATTTAAGAAGGGAAAAATACAGAATAACTTTAAAAGTTTGGAAATAAGTTGATATAATCCCTATATAGATAGAGATATAATTTAGCACTCACTACCTGCTAGGCAGCATGCTAGTGCAGCCAGTACAAAGGATGAATGTGGCAATGCTGCTCCTCCAGAATCCGATGACTCAGGAGAGTAAACAGATAATTACTTATAATGATATACCTACCATGGCTGGTGCCGGGTAAGCAAAGTGCTCTGAGTGTTGAGTGAAGGGGCTCTTCAGTCCTGTCTGTCCTGGCACTGGAGCTAGCCCCAAAGGTGAGCCATACCATTCAGAGACCCTTTCTTAGTCACCTTAGAATTCCGAGGGCTTAGTAGAAATGGGTCAGAAATCCAAAATGATAGTTGTCAGATGTCTTTTATTTGGCTAATGTACGATACACAACACAGTTTCTTAGGTTCTTAAAATACTATCTGTCAACTTTTAAAATTGAAAAATTCCCATAAAAATCTGAATTTCTGGCTTTTCTTTAAAAGCAATGCTTTTATGGCAACAATTTTCAAGCCCTGAATAGATGCTGCTCCCTTTAGTTGGGGGCATGTGACCCCAAGTTACACCCAATACACTTCATTTGTTCATTTTACTTGTCCAGCCCCTGAGTTTGTGACACTTGAAACAGGTCCTCTTCAATGTTCATTAAATGTATGATGCATGTATGGTTAGAAACAGGTGTTTCATACAGAGACAACAGTTAGCATATGCTGCAAAAAGAGAAAGTGAGTGTACTTGCTGTAATGAGATTAAGCATAGGGCTGGGAGGGAGGAAGCACAAGTTTGCAGTTAAAAAGGAAGTGGTGGGAGATGAGACAGAAAGGGAGGTTTAGCTTAAATGCCATGTCACCAAGATCAAGACCTTAATCTTCAGCCTTTAGTCAGTTGGGTTATTCTTTTGTTTTTGTTTACTTAATTTTATTAGCATGGGAGTGACAATGTTCATGCCTACTTTTTAGAAGGACAACTGGAAATCTTTAGGAGGGGCATATTGAAAGGAAGAAGAGTTTTAGGCAGGAAAAATGGCTGGTAGGCTACTCACATTCCAGACTACAGATGTTCAGGCAATGTGCCTGGGAATAGACAGCAAGCAACAGGTTCGAGGGATAAATATTAACGAAACTTGGTTAGCCAATCAAATGTAGAATGTTGGGTGCAAGAGACCAAAGTCACTTAGAAATGCCTGGTATGGGTGAATGGCTGGACACTGACACCTTTAGTCAAAATGGAGATGACATAAAGAGCAGGGTTGTCAGAAATATACAGCAAAATTGGTGAGTTGAATTATGGATTGTGGGTTATGCCATTGGAAATGCAGATCCAGATTTGAAGAGAAGGCAGCACTGAAAGCATGGACTTGGAAGACTTCCAAAGCACCAGTGTTTTAGTAAAGAGGTATTGGGAGAGAGCTAGTGAAAGAGATTGTGAGTGAATGATAGGAGAGTTAGGAAAAGAACCTAGATAGGGCCAGTGGAGGAAGTGGTAGAAATGAAAGCTTCAGAAGGAAGTGAAGCCTGACTTTGCCAAGTGTAGCAGAGAAGCCAAATGGGATAAGTACCAAGGAGCAGTATGGCCTAGTACAATGGTTCTCAAAATGAGGTTTACATGAAACAGGTTCCCAGGTGGTACTGGATCAGCCAGTCTGGAGACCACAATTTGGACCACCGGTTTAGGAGAACATGATCCTAACTCCAACTGCCTACTATCTGGCTGACCTCAGTCCAGTCATGGATATTTAGTAAATTCTACTATCTACATCTATGAAATGGGAACGTATATTACCTAGGATTATTTGTGATTTAATTAAATGACATAATGAATATAAAGCATTCATATAGGTCCTTTCACATAAAGAGCAGTTATTTTATTATTAAAGAAGTTTTATGGAGAATGCACAGAAAGAAAAAATAATACCTTAGGAAGAGAGGTTAGTGGGTTCAAGGGGAAATTTATTTGCTTTTGTTTTCTTTATTGTCTTGAAAAGTACCAACTGAGAAGGAGAAAGTGACAACTGGAGAAAAAACTCATTGTCACTGTGAGATCCAGATAAGGCAGGAAGAAGAGGTGGAAGGCTTATCTGAAGGAGCAATAGAGATGTTTCTTTCTGAGGCTGAAGAAGAAAAGGAAGAATTGGTATATATGACAAACTACTCAGGAGCTCAAAGTGTGGAAAGTTGGCATTTACAACTAATGTCCACTCTTTTCTATGAAAGACAGGAAGCAAGGTTACTCACTGAGATGGAATGGTTTGAAAGCTTGAGGTAAACATGGTAAAAAGTATGGAACAGTTTCTAGGCAAAAAGTAAATGGCTTATGGTGGGTTGGAAGATGCTCAAGAAATGCATTGACCATTAAACTGGTAGGATTTAAAGGAGGTTGTAAATCCTGAAATATGCAATTGAGCCAGTCAGCAGTAATTAAATAAATTTAATCCTTAGGATTTTAATGGTAGCTTGTATAACCTCTCAAACCAGTAAAGAGATTATTAATGAGCTCTATTGTGGATGAATTGTGTCCCCAACAAGTTCTGTTGAAGTCTTAATCCCTGGTACTTGTGACTGGGATCTTATTTGGAAACAAGGTCTTTGCAGATGTAATCTAGTTAAGGTAAGGTCATACTGGATTACAGTGGACCCTAAATTCAATATGACTGGCATCCTTATAACAAGAGGGAAACTTGAGCATAGTGACACAGACAGAGAGGAGAATGCCATGTGAGACAGAGACAGTGGTTAGAACCCAATCTCTAAGCCCAAGAATGCAAGGATTATTGGCAACTACCAGAAGTTAAGAGAGATGTGGAACTCCAAAAACAACCAACCTTGATGACATTTTTATTTCAGACTTCTAGCCTCCAGAAATGTGAGAGAATACATTTCTGTTGCTAATAGTTTATTACAGCAGCCCTAGGAAACCAATACAAGCTCTTATGGAGATTTGTAAATAAAAGATTATTGACCATTGTACTGTATTTCATGGGGAGATGTAAAAGAAATTGTTATAGTCTCTTTTTTTGAGAAACTTATAAGCTAAAATAAGTAAAAACTAAAAATATTTCAGACTCACATTTAGTGAACTTAATTCAATCTATGTGGTGTTAATGAGGCAAGGACTGTGCATGACACACTGGTACGTTCCTGGTACTCAGGGAATCAATTCTAAAAGTAATGCCTATTAAAAAACACTTGGCAAATATCATTTCTCCTGGGCTTATTGGGGTTCATTTAATTTATAAACTGACTCACATCTTCAACTTGGGCATTTCCATTGACTAAAGACAGAAAATAGTAAATATGTTCCATTAAGTATGTTCCATGGCATTTAATGGTCCATGGGGTTTTTGGTATTTTTACTGGCTTTTGTCAGCATCTGTGACCACAAAAGCATATTAAATATCTTATGTTTGTCTACTTTATTTTGCTCAGAAGATATTAGTGCTTACTGTCTCACTTTTTTTCCAGATTACTATGTATTAGATACTCTGAGATTGATGAATGAAAAGGATCTATCTATAGTATTCTGGGATTTTGATATTTATTTCTTGATGTGTTTTAAGTAAGTTCTTGGCCACTTGAAATATTCTCAGGAATTTCTTGATTTCTTCCTGAAGAAATTTGGGCATTTGTGCATTTAAGAAAATACATATGAAGTGCTTTGTAAAGCACAATATAAATGCAAAAGTGACTTAGAAAGAGATCATCATTCTAAATAAGCCTATTAATATTTTTATTACTTAATATTCCTTGATATATAGATACTTTATGTCTAAGAACTTCTGAGCTTTGCTCAAATTCTTATTGGTGTATCCTTAATATTTACATCTTGATTGTTTAAACAAATTTTAACTGTTAGACGTTGAGGGTGAACACAGAGAATGAAGGGGGAAAATGCTCTTTTTAAGTTTATTTCCTGGGAATTTTCTTCTAATACACGAATCTGCTTGCTAACATGTCAGCATGTTCATGATACCTGTGTTTTTGCCACTTCCCTTTGCTACACTTGATGTCAAGTGAACAAATCCTGATTTTCATTGTGCTTTGTTGTCTGTAAAAAGAGGGACTCCATAACTTTAAAAAAGAAAAAAAAGTAGTTTCATACTTGGTTGGTAATCCCAGATTCCATTGGCCAGAGAGCTCTATATTTCTATTTGCTCAACAGGCTGAGTGTACTAGCCTGGTGGCCATCACTAGCACAAGACTCAACTCCTATCAACAGAAAAATAGCTTCTTCCTCAAGAGGAAAATCCTGTGGAGGACTTGAATTGCTCTAGCTTGAGTCACATTCCATCCAGGAACCAGTCACAAAGTAGCAGCTACTGTGGTCAGGCCTGTGTCCTGAACAGACTCCAAGAGTAGAAAGAGTGAAACTGATCTCACAAAAACCACAGGGAATGGAATTCCCTCTGTGAAAAACTTGGCTGATCTCTGTCCTGTTTCTGGGGAAGCAACCTCTGAATCTTTGGACTTCCCCATGACATGAGTGTCTTGTTTTTCTTCCTGGTGGGCCCTGGACCACACCCAATAGTTATAGGGCTGGGCAGGCAATATGTGCAGCCTTAGGGAGGGAACCCACTGTATCAGAAAGACCAACCATGTGATTAGGTAGTTGAGGCTTTGAGGCACATCACATCAACTCTCCTCCTCTCCTTCTGGGAGGGGAGGGGTGCTGCAGATTGTGTTCATCCTTGATTCTGTCAATCATGCCTATATAATGAGACTCCATATAAACTTGGGACATTGGAGACTGCAATGAGCTTCTATAATTGAGAAATTACATTGCTACTGTACAAGAAGGACGCCTCTCACTCCATGTGGAGAAGATCCAAAGTTTGCATTTGAGACCCTCCCAGACCTTGCCCTATGCATCCCTTCTTTCGGCTTCTTATTAGTATCCTTTTGCTACAATAAAGCCATAATCATAAGTATAGTGCTTTAAGTGAGTTCCATGAGTCATTCTAGTGAGTTATCTAGCCTGAGGGGGGAGATGGGAACCCCCCAAACTTGTAGCCAATTGGTCAGAAGTGCCTGGGCCCTCAAATCTGTGACAGATATCTGAGTGAGGGCAATTTTATAGACTCCCTTAACCTGTGGGGTCTGACCTAACTCCTGGTAGTTGAAGTCAGAATTTAATTGGATTGAGCTACTGTAATAACTTGCAGTTGATGTCAAAAGCTGTTGTGGAAGTGTTAGAAAGTTTTGCAAAAACTCCCCACTCTGGAAGAAAGGATTCTCTCACCAACAGAAGGGAGCAACTGTACTAAACAGGTAAAGGAACAGATGATCAACATATGTAATTTCTAAATTGTCTTGGTCATTGATAAAATATTGGACAAGTTTGGACAAGGTCAAGGACAGCTATTGGGAAACCACTAGGAAATGTCATCATTCTAACATCAGCTTATCATGTTGGGATCCATCATATAACCAAATACCTCTTTATTGTCCATAAGAAATTGATAAGGGATGATGTAATATTTTCCTTAATCCCTGACCCATTAATCCAATAACCCCTATTTTTAAAAAATGTATTGAGCTTGTCATTTCTAAGTAGATTCATGCTCATTCTAAACTCTCTTAAACTTTATTCCAAGGTATATTCAAATCTGTCTAATGATTACTGGGAGATAATCACGAGGCCTGATACTGAGCTGCTAAGCACTGCTGGTAGGGTGCTATCAGTTGTAAAAATATTGAAATATCTACTGTGCAGACCCCTTGCGTATAGCCCAGATAGGAGGCTTCCAGCCATTAGGCCTGTCTCCCAGGATTCCCTGAGAAGGCTAATGCCTGGCCAAGCAGGAAGCCTCCAGGACTACTCCACTGCTAGAAATGCAGCATTCAGATTGGTCAGTATTCATGCCACACTAGTTGTTAAATATATTGTATATCATTCCTGCCACTACGTTCTAAACTATTTTTCTATTTTTAACTTGAAATCATTCAACTTCAGACTGATATATAGCATTTACTTCAGGTTTTTTTTCTTCTAGGGCTCATTCATATTACTGTGACAAAATTTCACTAACAATTTTCTTACCTGTAGGAATCCCATTAAGATACTGAGGATAACTAGCAGTAAGAGACATCCATCATATACCCAATAACCTCCGAGATCCTAGAAAATAAGTTTTTGGAGAAAGTTCATACACTTTGAAGAAGCTTTCCAAAACCTTCTTCTAGGAAAGACCTTTACAGCATATGGGAAAGTGGCACTTCTCTGCATATCAGCTATGAGAGTGTCTTTCTAGAGTTCTGTTTGAACATCTCCCTGTACTGACTTAAACATGTTCATTTATACCGGCATCTGGTCTGGAGATGTTCCATGGCAGTTTTTGAATCATTCCCTGTTTCAGGGAAGGGAGTCAGAACATGGAATTCGTAGCTAAAAATATATATCCTATATTCAAATGGAAGGATCAGCTCATTAAAATCATTATTGTTCCTAGCCCCATCTCTTAAACTGCTAATTAGCTGAGAAATAAGTGACTTAAAGGTGAGAACAGTTTCTTCTACCATTTTTTTTCTGTTCTTAGTGACCACTCAAGTGCCTTGAACATTAAAGCATTTTTCCTATATAGAAAAATAGCTTTTCTTTCTTTTTTCCCATCCATCCTTCCTTCCTGTGTCTTCCTGCTCTCTCTTCTTTCCTTTCTCTCCCTCCTTCCTTCCCTGCCTTCCTCTTTTCCTTGCTCCTTCCTACCCTCTTATCTTCTCTCCCACCTTTCCCTCTTTTTCCCTTCCTTCAGTGCTTTCCATGTAGCTCATTGATGTATGTTAAAATTCAGCTTTAAAACTAGAGCTGTCTTTAGGAAGAGATTTTTTTTTAAGATTTATTTTATTTATTTTTCTTCCCTTACCTCCTGCCCCCAAGTTGTCTGTTCACTGCATGTTCTTTATCCGCTTCTGTTGTTGTCAGCGTCACAGGAATCTGTGTTTCTTTTTGTTGCGTCATCTTGCTGTGTCAGTCTCCATGTGTGCGGTGCCATTCCTGGGCAGGCTGAACTTTCTTTCACGCTGGGCGGCTCTTCTTACGGGGCTCCCCTATGCTGGGACACCCCTGCGTGGCAGAGCACTCCTTGCGTGCATCATCACTGCACATGGGCCAGCTCCACGCGGGTCAAGGAGGCCTGGGATTTGAACCGGAGACCTCCCATGTGGTAGACGGACGCCCTATCCACTAGGCCAAGTCTGCTTCCCTAGGAAGAGATTTTAACAAATGAAAATGGTCCTTGAGGTATTGCAAGAAATGGAACATATATATATATTTGCTAGTGAAAAGGTAAAGTGTACATTCCAAGTGGAAAATAGAAGCAGATTAATAATTCCCCTTTAATTATGTTCTGTGAATTCCCTTTTAGTAAACTAGAGGGTCCTTTGCAGGTGTCTGCTTAGATACAGTACATATTTAGTCTTGGCTGCTTCCTTTTGAGGATAAACAGCTCTTGGGAAAAACACATTGTTAAATAATCAGTTACAGAGGACTAATTGTTTCAAGGCACTCCCTTTGCAATTGCTTTCCAACAGCCAACAGTAATAAGAAATGTCACTTTGTTTCCATTGGAGACAAGCGCATGAACTATTCATAAAGAGTGGAAAAGCAGTCTTTCCAGAAAATCCTGGAATAAACATGCAGAGGCCAGGTTATATTGGGACTCTATCATTGATATGTCCCAGAACCATGTCAAGTTCAGTGAAAATAAATGAGTAAACTTGTTTTGTAATAGGAGATTCAGAGGGACTAATGAATACCTCCTGTGCCTTTTGAAACATCCCTGAACATTTCTATAACTTTACAAAATAAATACACAGAAGCTAAGACTACAAAATGTATTTAAACTGTCTTCATAAGACCAGGCCACTCTGCCCAGTGTTCAGTAGTATCTGGGCTGATGAAACATCTTCGTGTTTTCATGCAATAAACTTCTTACTCCATTTGACAATGAATGAGTGTCAAACATTGGCTCCTCATTATCTGGTTGATTGACCAGGCCAAGCTCTTCAGACAGACTGCAGAACTTTTTTCTTTGAAGATCAAAATGACTTATATTGATACAGTTTTGGTAGAGTAAGAAGTTTTGCTTTAAGTTTTTCCAAAAGTGCTGGAGAACATATGTGTGTGTGTGTATGTGTATACTTTTTAAAACGTTTTGTTGCAGTAACTGATATAGAACACAAAATTTCCCATTTTAACCACATTCAAGTGGTTCAGTAGTATTAATTATATTCACAATAATGTGCAACCATCACTTAATCAGAAACTGTTGACCCATTAAGCTATAATATAATTTCCTCTTCCCACGCACTTCTCCTACTCCAGGTAACTTATTAGCCACCATTGAGCTCTATGAAGTTTCATTCTTCTAGGTATTTCATATAAGTGAGATCATGCAATATTTTTCTTTTTGTGTCTAGCTTATTTTGCTCAACATGATATCTTCAAGATTCATCCACATTGCAGCATGCATCAGAACTCCACTCCTTTTTATGGCTGCATAATATTCCGTTATATGTGTATACCATATTTTGTTTATCATTCATCCATTGATGGACACTTGGGTTGTTTCCACCTTTTGGCTAATGTTAATAATGCTACCTTAAACATTGGTATACATGTATCTGTTCAAGTCCCTGTTTTCAATTCTTTTGGGTATATACCAAGAGCTGGGAATGCCAGGTCATCTGGTAATTCTATTTACAATTTTCTTAGAAATCCCCAAACTCATTTCCACAGTGGCTGCACCATTCAACAATGCTACCAACAATGTATAAGGGTTCCTATTTCTCCTCATTATCCTTTTTTCTCACATTATTTCCTGTTGTTGTTGTTATTGTTATTGTTGTTGTTGTTTTAATTATAGCCATCCTAGTCGGTATGAGTGGGTATCTCATTGTGGTTTTGATTTGCATTTTCCTCATCACCGATGATGTGGAGCACCCTTCATGTGCTTTTTGGCCATTTGTCTCTCTTCTTCGGAGAAGTCTCTATTCAAGTCCTTTGTCCATTTTTTAATTGGGCCATTTGTCTTTTTGTTGTTGAGGGGACCGCAGGATTTTCACTTTTATTTGAACTGGGTTCTCTAAATAAAAATGTAGGTGTCTGACCTGTCAGTGAATATGTTCTATGAGTATGGTTTTAGGAATGAGGGAGTTGAAAAGATTCTATTTTGATGCATGGCTCCATCCTTCCAAAACAAGTGCCTCCATTTCTCCTTCCCTAATCCATTCTTTTAGTTTGTTACTTCATTTATAAAGATTTTTGTGTGTGTGTGCCCTCTATGCTCATATTTTTATGCATTTTAACCTTGTACCATGCTTTTCTTGGGCTCTGTAGGCCTTTACCTATGAAAAGATCACACATACACTGGTACTTGAAACAACAAACCTACAAGAGTTACAGTGAGTAAGGCACATACCACTTCTTTAAAACAGTTTTTGGAGAATAAGGCAAACAGTATCATGTGGCAGTTTTTCATCTGGTCAATCAGATTTTTTGCCTAACCATTAATTTATAAATTTTTCTAGGATATCTCTAGGATTAATCAAATTTATGGTGGTATACATTTTAGGTATATTTTTTATATGCATATTTTACTGTAACATTCTTCTATGTTCGGTTTCCAGGTACGGTAGATTGAGCATGCAATTCAGAGTTAGGCAACCTCATTTCTGCTAAGTAACTTGATGGTATAAGCTTTAGCTATCTACTTTCCAAATGGAAGTGTTGATTCTTGCCCTAATTTTGCCTTAGGCACCTTGTAAAAATGTATGTATATGAATATAATTTGTAAGCTTCATATCATTCTACGAATGTTTGTCTCAGGAGGTGAATAATATTAGACGAATGAAAGGCAAAAGAGATGAGATTATAAACTTAGTCTTCAGATCTTCTCCTCCCCTGGTTTTCCTAGAAGTGATTTCATCCACTCATGCCCTACATGCAGATCTGATAGCTCCATCCACATTGCCATCACAGTTCTCAGTTTACACCATAGTTCTGTTGTAGGTCATTCATCTACTTTAAAATGCGTAAGCAAATGTCTTCAGGTTCAAGCAAGCTGTTTATGTGGATGAAATGGAATTTTTGTGAGTCTATAGGGATCTGTGAGGATTGTGGAAGAACTGGAGAGTAGAGATTCCTCCTAAAAGTGTTTAAATGCAGATAAATAGGCAAACATATATGGGCCAAGCAAGCTCTTACAGGGTAAAGTCCAATAATTGGCACATGTATGCAAACTCTGCTAAAAAATAAATTTGAATTATTCTGCTACAGTGGATTCATTTTATTTTTGCAGGCAAATAGAATATGGGCAGATCACCTTGATGCAATAAAAAGAAACAGAGTTTTAGGCTTTTTGAGGATTAATCTACTTATGGTTTGCCTCTTCTCCTATGGACAAACTGAAGGTTTGATCAGGGAACCCAACTGACTCAATGGAAAGCCATTTGTACTTTCTGGGACCTCCTCCTCCTTGAAGTATCTGGACTCCATTTTTTCATCTCCCAAGCACTATTCAATTGCTGAATGCACTGCTAGCAGATGTTTTCTGCTTAGTTTCTTTTTCTTTCACCCCACATACATGCAGCTTAAGAAATGGCAAATGCCCCTAGAGTTTCCTTTTTCTATGCAATCTCAGCCCTTCAAGACCTGGCTGCCTTGGTAGTCTTTTTTTTTTTTTTTTTTTTTTCCACATTTTAAAATTTTTAGTTCTTTTTTCCTTAGAGCATGTGAGTTAGCAAAACAATCATACATACCATACAGGATTCCCATACATCACCCTACCACCAATACCTTACATTGTTTTGATATATCTGTTACAAATGATGAAAGAACATCACCATATATTATTGCTATCTATAGTCAATAACTTATATTTGGTGTATTTTTCCTACAAACTATCGTATTATTAAGACCATATTTTATATTTGTTATAGTTCATGAGAGAACATTCTCGTATTTTTACTATTAACCACAGTCCATCATCTCCTACAGGATTCACTGTGTTATATGGTCCCCTGCCTTGTACAATCCATCCAAAGTGTACACTCAGTGGCTCTCAGTTTCATCACAGAGTTATGCTGTACATCAGCTCAGTCCATTTCAGAACACTTTCATTACTCAAAATGAAAAAATCCCATACCCCCTTACACCCCCTCCAAAATTGGCCCTTAGCATTGATATACTGCCTTCTTTGCCATTGCTATAAAAATAATATAAGATTACTGTTAACTATAGCCTATACTTTACATTAGTTGTGTTTTTCCTATGTATCTCCATAATCTTATTTTTTTATTTTTATTTTTTCATATATTTTTATTTATTTTTAAATATACATAGACCACACAAAATGTTACTTTAAAAAATATAGGGGGTTCCTAATGCCCCACTTCCCATACTCTGCACTTTTCCCACATCAACATCTTCTTTTACTAGTGTGGTACTTTCATTGCATTTCATGAATACATTTTCAAGCATGGCTGCACAGCATGGATTATAGATTACATTGTATTTTACACTCTTTCCCAGTCCACCCAGTGGGCTATGGCAGATATATAATGTCCTGCATCTGTCCCCACAATATCATTCAGGACAACTCCTAGTCCCAGAATGCCCCCATATCATACCTCCTTTTCCCTCTCCCTACCTTCAACAACTCCAGCCGCCACTGTCTCCACATCAGTAATATAATTTCATCCATTGCTAGAGTCACAATAATTCTATAGTAGAATATGAGGAAGTCTACTCTGGTCTATATTTTATTCTTCCATCCTGAGGACCCCAGGATGGCAATGTCCACTCCACCTCTAAATTGAGAGGGAGCTTACATCCCCCATGGTTGGTGGATGGAATTCTCCTGCCTGCAGCAGTAGGCGCTCTAGGTTCCCTGATGTGGTGGGTGATCATCCTCACCTCCCTGTTAGCTGACCTGGGTAAGTACAATGAACCAGAGAGTAGGTGCTGCAACTCTCCTGAGGCTCAGGGCCCAGCTGGCACATAGGCAGTCCAGAGATTCAAGTCTCCTGAGCATACACCAACCCCAGCACCAACCACAGGTTCAGTAAAAGTGACAGAAGAGGCATGGGTAGAGAGGTCATATCTGAGTTCAACTCCATCACACTCAGGAACACAGATTCCAAAGTAGGGCCCATTGGCAAGGCACCGAACTCTAGAGCCATCTCTTATGACCATAGGACCTGGGTGTCTCCGGAGCCTCAGGGGCACCACAGCCTGTGGTTGTATCTACTTTGGCTGTCTCTGAGATCCTGCTGAGATGTGGGTAAGCGCAACCCCTCTGATGACCTCCCGAATTATTTTGAAGCCTCTTAGCCATATAAACTCGTTTGTCTTTGCTATTTCTCCCTTTTATTCAAGGTTATTTTCTAGCTCCATCCCCAACCAGTGCTTGATAGTAATCCCTTGTCGCCAGGGAGGTTCATCTCTGTGAGTCATGTCCCACACTGGGGGGAAGATAATGCATTTATATACACATATAAATATATACACCCTATATACATGTCCTGGAGAACTCCCTCCCACCCATGCATTGCCCATCAATGACACCCCACATCAGTGTTCCTCCCCTACCAAAGTTGAACCCCTCTGTGATCCAAAACTTATTCAAATATGAAGTCTAATATATTGCCACATTCATTTAATAGGAAAATGAAATGAAATAGTAATAATAGGTTTAAAGTTTAGAAATAAAATACATAATAATTCAGAAAAATTAAAATAAAGTAAAAAATAAATTAGGTTATTAAGAAAATGAAAAATAGCATAAAATTTTTTTTTGACATTTTGCTTTTCATCACTGTAATAGGTATTGCCTTGTATGTACAGTGTCAAGGCAATGTCTTCCATTTCTTCCTCAGTGTCTATATCCTTTTTTTGTTATTATTATTATGTCTTCAAAAAAGTTTTAGGTCACAGTAAAGTCACATATAAAATATAGGGAACTCCTGTATACCCAATATCAAACTGTTTTCCCCCTTTCCCAGCAATGATCTTTTTACATGTGGATGTTACATTTCCTGTAACTGATGTACAGATATTGAAACATAGCTAATAACCATGGTTCCATTATGGTTTACACTATGGTTTACATTTTAGTCTATATGCTTTTATAAATTTTTGGTTACATTATGGCTTATATTATGGTTTACATTTTAGACTATACACCTTTATAAATTTTTGGTGATATTTAACATGGCCTGTACCCATCATTGCAGGATCATGCACAATGCTTCCATTGCCTTCCAGTTACCCCCTCTTCCAACTATTCTATTCCTCTCTCCCCCTTCCCTCAGGGCCCGCAGTGATAACCAAGCTTCACTGCTTGAAAGACAAGATTCATAGAGACTTGCAACAATGCTGAGGGCTTGACACACTAGTTTGTCCTCTCCCATTGGGAGCCACCCATGCTCTCGAGAGACACCCTAGCCTCTGTTAGAGAACATCAGGCCTTTCCAGGATGAAGGCATAACACCTTCCCATTCATTGTATGGGTCTCCACCCACTGATATAGCACACTGTGACATCATGAGCACTCACACACATTCACACGCTCATGTACCTGCCCCAGGTACACCCTGTGCCAGATGCTCCCCAACAAACACCTTAAACCAGTAACTCTTTCTTATTATATTTTCTATAGAGTTTTCTCAACATTATAGTTTCATCCACATATGCAACATTCTCTCATATTCACTTGCTCCCCCCCAACCCTCCCCCCAATTCCTTGGTCCATCAGACCCATCCTCCCAACTCTAGCCTCCCTCAAGCCTGCAAAGTACAACCCAATAGTATCCGTATGCCCCCATCTTATCCCTTCACTGCACAACTACTTACCTCTACTTTATTATAGATTTCACCCCTGTGGGCAGTGGCTCACAACCTTCTTCCCCCCCCGCCCCCATTTCCTGTAAGCCCATCGTCCAGTCTCTAGCTCTCTGAGACAGCTTGATTTGCTTAATTCATATCAGAGAGGTCATGTAGTATTTGTCCTTCAATACCTGACTTGCTTCACTCAACATAAGGTCCTCAAGATTCATCCATGTTATTCCATGTGTTAATTCTGTATTCCTTCTTACAGCTGAATAGTATTCCATTGTGTATATATACCACATTCTGTTTTACTATTCTTCTGTTGATGGGCATTTGGGTTGATTACAACTTTTGGCAATAGTGAATAGTGCTGCTATGAACATTGGTGTGCATATATTGGTTTATGTCTTTGTTTTTAGTTCTTCTGGGTATATACCCACCAGTGGAATTGCTGGGTCATATGGCAAATCTATAGTTTTTTGAGGAAGCGCCAAACTGTCCTCCAGAATGGCTTGATCCTTCCACATTCCCGCCAGCAGTGGATGAGGGTTCCCATTCCTGCACATCCTCTCCAACACTTGTAGTCCTCTTTTTTTAATAGCCACCAGTCTAACGGGTGTAAGATGATATCTCGTTGTAGTTTTGATTTGCATTTTCCTAATAGCTAGTGATGTTGAACATCTTTTCATGTGCTTTTTAACCATTTGTATTTCTTCTTCAGAGATGTGTCTGTTCAAATCTCTTGCCCATTTTTTAAATGGGTTGTTTGTCTTTTTATTTTTGGGATACAGGATTTCTTTTTATATGCTGGATATTAGACTCCTATTAGATATATGGTTACCAAATATTTTCTCCCATTGGGTAGGCTGTCTTTTCACTTTCTTGATAAACTTCTTTGGGGTGCAAAAGGCTTTTATTCTGAGGAGATCCCATTTATCTATTTTTTCTTTTGCTGTTTGTGCTTTGGCTGTGAAGTTCATAAAGCCATTTCCTATTACAAAGTCCTGTAGATGCTTCCCTACATTGTCTTCCAAGATTTTTATGGTCTAGGCTCTTATATTTAGATCTTTGATCCACCTTGAGTTGATTTTTGTATGAGGTGTGAGATGATAATCCTCTCACATTTGTGCATATGTATTTCCAGTTCTCCAAACACCATTTGTTGAAGAGGCCATTCTCTCCCAGTTGAGTGGGCTTTGTGGACTTGTTGAATATCAGATGACTGTGTATGTGAGGATCTATATCATAACTCTCAATTCCGTTCCATTGGTCAGTATGACTATCCTTGTGCCAATACCATGCCATTTTGACAGCTATAGCTTTGGAGTATGTTTTAAAGTCCTCCAATTTCATTTTTCTACTTCAATATGTCTTTGGCTACTCAGAGCCTCTTTCCCTTCCAAATAAATTTCGTAGTTAGTTTTCCCAGTTCGTTAAAAAATGTTCTGTTGATTTTTATTGAGATTGCATTAAATGTGTAGATAAGTTTGGATAGGATAGACACCTTAGTGATATTTAGTCTTCCTATCCATGAACAGGGAATATTCTTCCATTTATCTAAGTTTTCTTTGATTCCTGTAACAGTGTTGTATAGTTTTCTATGTACAAGTCTTTTACATCTTTAAATTTATTTCTAGGTATTTGATTATTTTATTTACTATTGTAATGGTATTTTTTCCTGATTTCCTCCTCAGATTGCTCATTATTGGAGTACAGAAATGCTACTGATTTTTGCGCCTTGATCTTATAACCTGTGACTTTAATGAACTCATTTATAAGTTCTAGAAGCTTTATTGTAGATTTTTCAGGGCTTTCTCTGAATAGGATCATGTCATCTGCAAATAGTGAAATTTTGACTTCTTCCTTTGTAATTTGAATGCCTTTTATATCTAGCTCTTGCCTCAGTGCTCAATCAAGTACTTCTAACACATTGTTAAATAGGAAGGGTGATAGTAGGCATCCTTGTCTTGTTCCTGATCTTAGAGGGAGAGATTTTAGGATTTCACCATTGTAAATGATGTTAGCTGTGGGTTTTTCATATATACCCTTTATCATGTTAAGAAAGTTTCCTTCTATTCCTATCTTTTGCAGTGTTTTTATGAGAAAATTGTGCTGTATTTTGTCAAATGCTTTTTCTGCATCTATAGATATGATCATGTGATTTTTTTTCCTTCTATCTCTTTATGTGGTGTATTACATTGATTTTCTTATGTTGAACCATCCTTGCATACTAGGGATGAAACCCACTTGGGCATGGTGTTTAATTAGTTTGATGTGTTGTTGAATACTATTAGCAAGTATTTTGTTGGGGACTTAGCATCTAGGTTCATTAGAGAAATTGGTCTGTAATCTTCCTTTCTTGTGGTGTCTTTGTTTGGCTTTGGTATTAGGGTAATGTTGGCATCATAGAATGAGTTACATAATATTCCTTCTGTTTTGGTTTTTTGGAAGAGTTTAAGCAAGATTGGTGTTAGTTCTTTCTGGAATGTTTGGTAGAATTCACCTGTGAAGCCATTTAGTCCATGGCTCTTCTCAGTTGGGAGGTTTTTAAAGACTGATTCTATCTCTTTTCTTGTGATTGGCTTGCTGAGATCATCGATTTCTTCTTTTGTCAGTGTTGGCTGCCTATGTGTTTCTAGGAATTTGTCCATTTCCTCTAAATTGCCCTTCTTGTAGGCATATAGTTTCTCAAAGTATCCTCTTACGATAGTCTTTTATTTCTGTGATGTCAGTGGTGATAACCCCTTTCTCATTTCTAATTTTGTGTATTTTCATCTTCTGTCTTTTTTTCTTTGTAGGTCTAGCTAAGGGTTTGTCAGTTTTATTGATATTCTCAAAGAACCAGCTCTTTGTTTTGTTATTTTTTCCTGTGCTTTCTTACTCTATTTCATTTATTTCTGCTCTGATCTTTGTTATTTCTTTCTTCTTCCTTTGGGGTTAGTTTGTTGTTTTTTTACTAGTTCTTCCAAGTATGCAGATAGGTATTTAACTTTAGCTCTTTCTTCTTTTTTGATGTATGTATTTATGGGTATGAATTTCCCCTCATATAAGTTTTGTTATGTTGTGTTGTCATTTTCACTAGTTTCAAGGTAGTTACTGATTTCTTTTGAGATTTCTTCCTTGACCCACTGTTTGTCTAAGAGTGTGTTGCTTAATTTCCATATCTTTATGCCTAATGTGATACTCTGACCCTTGAAGCTTTCCAGCTTCATTCCACTGTGGTCAGAGAAATTATTTTGTATGATTTCAAACTTTCTGAATTCATTGAGACTTTCTCTGGGCCTAGCATGTAGTCTGTCTTGGAGTATGATCCATGTGTGCTTGAGAAGAATGTATATCCTGCTGTACTTGGGTGTATTGCTCTGTATATGTCTATTAGGTCCAGATCCTCTAATATATAATTAAAAGTCTTTATTTATTGATTCTCTGTTGAGATATTCTGTCTAAAGGTGTTAATGGTGTATTAAACTCCCTCACTGTAATTGTGAAGGCACCTATTCCTTCAGTTAGTTTTTCTGTGTTTGCCTCACATATTTGGAGGTGCCCTGGTTCGGTGCATAAATGTTTGTGGTTATTCTTTCTTCTTGAAAGATAACCCCTTTTACTAATATGTAGTGTCCATCTTTGTCTCTCACAATAATTTTGCATTTAAAGTCTATTTTGTCCGATATTAATAGAGCTACTCCTGCCCTTTTTTGGTTATTGTTTGCTTGTAGGATTGTTTTCAAGCCATTCACTTCCAACCTCCTTGAATCCCTTGGTCTAAGGTGGGTTTCTTGTAGACAGCATATAGTTGTGTCACATTTCCTTATCCATTCTGCTAATCTGTGTCTCTTGACTGATGAGTTTAATCCATTAACATTCATTGTTAATACTCTCAAGGAATTACTTACATTAGCCATATTTTCTTTGGATTTGTATAACATATATTATTTTTATTTCTCTGTCTTTTATTTGTTCTAACACTTTCCTCTAACTCTGTCTCTCCTATTTTTTTTCTTTCCTCCTGCAGAACTCCCTATTGTATTTCTTGAAGGGCAAGTTTCTTATTGGCATACTCTCTTAGTTTCTGTTTATCTGTGAATATTTTGAGCTCTCTGTCATTTCTGAATGCCAATTTTGCTGGATAGAGTATTCTTGCCTGGAAATTTTTTCTCTTAGTGTCTTGACTATATCATACCACTGCCTTCTTGCCTCCGTGATTTCAGATGAGAAATCAGCACTTAATCTTATTGAGCTTCCCTTCTATGTGATGGTTCTCTTTTCTCTTGCTGCCTTCAGTATTTTCTCTTTGTCTTGAGCATTGGATAATTTGACAAGTATATGTCTTGGGTTAGACCTGTTGGGATTTGTACTGTTTGCGATACATTGCACTTCCTGGGCTTGTACATCAATCTCCTCCTATAGGTTTGGGAAGTTTTCAGCCATTATTTCCTCCAACACCCCTCTCCCCTCTCCCCTCTCTTCTCCTTCTGGGATGCTTATAATGCATATGTTTGTGCATTTTGTGTGGTCATTCAAATCCCTAAGTACCTGCTGGATTTTTTCTATCAATTCTATCTGTTTGATTTCAGATGTACTGTCTTCCACATCACTAATTCTTTCCTCTGCCTCTTCAAATCTTCTGTTATTTTCTGAGAATGTATTTTTTATTTCTTGGATTGTGCCATTCATCACCATCACATTCGTTATCTTTTTGCATATGTTTATAATTTATTTAGTATGCTCTCCAAGTGTTTTCTTAATATCCTTAATCTCTTCCTTCACATCATTAAGTTGGTCTGTGATATTTGATTGGAGAACTTTCATTAGTTGTTCAATGTTCTGTGCCTCTTCCTGGTTTTTAGTTTGTTCATTGGATTGGGCCGTGTCTTCATGATTATTGGTATGGTTTGTAATTTTTTGTTGCTGTCTGGTCATCATTTTTTCTTGATGGGTTTGTTCAGTTGATTAGCTTCTCCATCTAGTCTTAGGTTTTATTTAGATGCTGTTTGTTTGCGTGTGTTAAGTTTTCTCGTTGACACTTTGTTCTTCTTATTCTATTTACTTGTTACTATCTAAGTTCCCCAGAAGGAAAAAAGATTAGGGCCAGGGAAAGCAAAAGAGGTAAGAAAAGAAAAATATAATAGTAATATTGATAGTAAATGTTAGCAGAAGAACCATATAAAACCTAGGTGAATATTAAACTCATGTAAGAAGTGTAGAGTTATAGGAATAAAAAGTGGAGTACCTGCAATAAAATGGGAAACTGAATATGAAGAAGAATATAGTGTGAATTAAAAGGCCATTGTGATCAGGAGAGAGGGAAAGAGAAGATAAAGGACAATAATATAAAAAGTTAATAAAAGATAGAAAACAGAATAGAAGTGTTAGAAATAAAAAGCCAGAAAAATTGGGGTCTAAACAAAGAAAAGTGGAATTTAAGAGCAACAACAGAAGCTGGAAGATAGAAAGATGTGGGAAGGAAAAGAGATAGCTTTGGTAGCCATAATCAGTACACACAGAAAAGAGGAAATGAAGGATGAGGAAACACAGCAAACAAGAAACAAGGCAGCAGCACCTTGAGCAATCACTCTTTTTGTCACATTCTCTCCAGATTGATGTCCAGAAACCTCCTGCTTTTTGGGTTCCCAAAACAGCTCACTCAGGCAGGATTTTGTCCCCACTCGGCCATTTTTTTGTAGGAGAGATGAAGTGAATGCACTTGCTAAGATGCTATCTTGCCCTGCCTCCTCTTGGCAGTCTTGAACCCTGTGTTTTGTCTCCCCAAGACTATCAAGCCCAATTGCTGCAACTCCCAGGCTGCAACTTTCTGTTCATCTTCTACTTTCTCAAATCAGAAAACGTCCCCAAAGAGAACAATCAGCAGAAAATGGGTTTTACTCCTCTCCGGAATCTATGCACCCTCTTGATTACTTTCCAATGCTTTCCAACTGCTATTTTGCTGTTTTTGTTGTTCTTGTTGTTGTTACTATATGTGTATGTCTGATGCATTTTATCTAATTTATATAGTTGTTTTCAATGGGAGGGTTAATCAAATATAAACTATTCCATCAAATCGAGGAGCAATAGTCTTAGTAAATTTATTTCAACAAATATGTATTTTCACATTTACCAAATGCATACTAATAAATTAAGATATTTAGAGCCACTGAAATACATGATATTTAGTGGAAACCTTTTAAGACATACACATGGTGCTAAGTGTCCCCGGAACACCACATGCCTATGTATGCAGCATCTTTTTTTTTTTTTTTAAGATTTTATTTTTTATTTATTTCTCTCCCCTTCCCCCCGCCCCCAGTTGTCTGCTCTCTGTGTCCATTCATTGTGTGTTCTTCCATGACTGCTTCTATCCTTATCAGCAGCACCAGGAATCTGAGTTCTTTTTGTTGTGTCATCTTATTGCATCAGCTCTGCATGTGTGTGGCGCCATTCTTGGGCAGTTTCTTTCGCACTGGGTGGTTCTCCTTTGGGGCGCACTCCTTGCACGTGGGGCTCCCCTATGCGGGGGACACCCCTGTGTGGCATGGCACTCCTTGCACACATCAGCACTGCACGTGGGCCAGCTCCACATGGGTCAAGGAGGCCCCGGGTTTGAACTATGGACCTCCCATATGGTAAGCGGACGCCCTATCCATTGGGCCAAGTTAAGATGTATGCAACATCTTAAGATTACTTTATATCTTGCATATCACTAAAAATTAAAATAAATTTAAAAAAGAAGAAGATTTGAATAAGAGTTTAGAATTTAATATCTATCAATTGAAGATTGAGATTTAGAAATGGTTTCGGGCTACAGAATGACCACATGCCTATTTGACAAAACTGAACTAAACCAATAATATAAACAGACTAACAACACAGCAGGGCAACTGAAGGAGCAAGTTCCAAAAGGTTACTACTCCAGTAAATAAGTCTGTCTTCTCAGAATGTGGATTAAAAAAATCAACTAAAATTTAAATGGCATGAATTCAAATATAAATGCAACTTTTTTTTTTTTTTTTTTTCACCTTTCAATAGATATATCCTAGAAGTTCTGGCTTCATCTTTCTGAGTAAATCAGTTTCACATCTCTGTTTTTCTCCTACAAATATTTTAAGTAATGTTCTCTTTAGTTTGGGAAATACAATGAAATAATGAGTATAAAGTACCTTGGAATACATATCCTGTCCTGCAAATTTGTGAGCTTAGGCAAGGTATTTAATTTCTCTGAAATGGGAATAATGCTGTTTACTTTACACAGTAACCCTGGAGCTAACTGAAAAAAATATATTAAAATTTCTAGCACAGAATATGTATATCAAAACATTAACTGCCTCTCCCCTGTCCATAATATGACAACATAATTGCAAGCATTTAAGATTATTTTCATATGAATGAATGTCTCTAAGCCTCAGATCTTCATAGCATTTCACTGAAATCTGTTAGCATTTCTCTAATTCCTGATTATTCAGTCTTTTCGGAATCCTGATGATGTCACAGGCCACATTCACTGAACTGCCAGCTTAATGATCTTATTTATTAACAAGGCTCCAATGTATAGATACTACATAAGTATACTATAGGCATAAAATTTATTCATGGTATTTTGTCCTTTGATAATGTTATGGAACATTTTTGGATACACAGGAGATTCTGTCAGCTTGGAAATTCTCGTAAAGTGGAGTTATAGTCAAGCATTGAGAGAATTGAGAGAAGGGGTCATAAGTAATAGATAATATTTGATTTGACATGTGATATTTAGAAAGAAAATTGATAAAATTATGGTCAGTTCATTACCTTCTTAAATATTTTTCAGGAGCTTTTTCCATGTCAATTGCAGCTATAGGGCATTCAAAGAGAGGAACAGTGCTACATAGTATCATCTATCCAAGGGAAAAAAATGAATTGCTAAGATTATAAAAAATAATAGGTAAGATGGGTAAAGTAGAATATTAGGGTAGTCATTTTAAAAGTTTGCAAGAAAAATCCAATATTTAGCATTTAGGGAAAAAGTATTAGAGTTCTTCCAAATTTCTGCATTGTAAAATCAATTATAAAACTTTAAAAGACAATTTTCATTTGGAAAATTTGCAATATCAAAAATGCAATGTAGATTATATGTTTTTAAATGTATCATTTGAACCAATATCATATTGCTAGAAATCTTATATTCATTCAGTCATTCAGGACATTAAGTACGTACCTAGAATACATTCGGGTATAAATAGGTTAGACCCCCACATCACAAAGCTTCTCTGCCCAAAATATGTTATAATAAAAATCACAGCTCATTCCTAAGTGCTTATTATGTGGCCTTGTGCTTATTTCATTTTATCTTTACAACAACTCTGCAATGTAGGGACAGTTATTCTTGCCATTTCATATATGGAAATGCAGAAGCTTGGAGACGTTAAGTAACTTGGGCATGGTCACACACTCAGGAACTGATGAGCTGGGATTCCATAAACTATGATCAGTTCCCCCAAAAGCCTATACAATGCTGGAAGGCCACAATACCTCTTATTATGTATTATTTCTTTCACAGTACCTTAGCAGAAAGCTGTGTTTATAGCAGCTATTCAGAAAATGCTTGTTGGATTAAAATTTTTCACTGAATTGAAATGCCTAAAAAAGCAAAATTTATTAAAATACATAAATAAGCACAGTTAACATATGAATTTTTTTTATCTTTCATTTATAAAGATTAACACATTTCAACAAATGCTAATCTATTTTAACAATCCCCCCAAAGAACAGTGTCTTTTTGGATTAGCTGAAAATCATTATTGTGGAAGCTGGTGGATAGCACTATGCTATAGCAGATGCCGTCTGTCTACAGCAGCTTTAATGCCTGTAGTGTTTAGATCCTGTGCTAAGTGATTCCTTTTTACCCCGTAGCACTTTCAATATTAAGCAACATTTCCTCAGTTTACCAGTATCTTCCAGTTCCCCTATTTGCCAAATGAAAATAATTTTCCTTACACCTACAGCTCAGTAATATGTTTCCCTTCTCCTACAACCTTAAGATTCACTAAGTCTAATGCTATTATCACAGCATTCACTAATGGCTTATTTTGTGGGAGGTATATTTCTATACACTTACATATATGATTCGATCTTTTTAATACCACTATTACCAGCCCAATTTTACAGGTGAAGAAACTGAGACTCAGGGAAATTGAGTCACTTGTTCAAGGTCACTGAGCTAAGAAATAGCAGGGCTGAGATTTGATCTCACAGTCTGACTTGAGAGGCTAAACTGGTTACCACAATGTCCTGCTTTATAATAAACTGAATTTTGTCTCACAACTTCCCACTTACTATAGTTTGAAAACACCTTAGGTCCTGGGCTTATGTAATATTGGAAATGCTGATTGTCCTGTTTCTTGTAATGAGGACTTCTATTCCAAGTTTGAAAGATGTGTTGTTCCTCCAGGTCATTAAAGATGAGATATTATATTGAGTCTAGGTTGGGCTAGATTAGACTTGGGGATACCACAAAGAATATGGTCCCCTCAAATTAACTTACATTCTTCAGTTCCCTAGTTCTGTAATTTAGTCAGTCTTAACAGAAGTGACCTTAAGCAACAAAGAAAGTTAGCAAGTTCTCATTGCTTGCTCAAGACATTTGTAAGCACCAAGAAAGACGAAATGCAGGAAGAGTTCAAACTAAAACTGTGAAGGTTGTGGTGTGTCTATGACTCCCTTGTCTCCTTGCTTTATCTTCTCATCTCTAACTGTTCACCCCACCCTGCTTCTCCTTTCTCAGAGTCTGGATTCCTCCAGTTCCCCACCATGCTTTGAATGATGTTCTAGTTGGACCTGCTGCCTTTAGGAGTAGCATTTTCCTTTTTTCCTGTCAACAAAATATACATTTCTTTTCTTCAAGATTATGGCCTCAACTATAGCAAATCACATTAATGTTGTGTCAAAGTGTTAGCAGGTATGTTAGTTTGCCAAAAGGCTGCCAGTGCAAAGTACCAGAAGTGGACTGGCTTTTAAAATGGGAATTTTAGGGCAAAAGCTTACAGTTCCAAGGCTGTGAAATGCCCAAATCAAGGCATCAGCAGAGATGCTGTCTCAGGGTCCTTCCACATGGTGAAACAAGATGGCTGCCAATCTCTGCCCAGGTCTCTGCCTTCCTCTCCAGAGTCTACCATCTCCTGGAGCTCAGCTGAGGGCAACCATGCATAGGGCTTATCTCTTACCGGAGCTTCTTTCTCTGTCTCAGGTGCTCTACTCTCTTCCTGAGTTCAACTGTGAGCTATCAGCATATGGCTCATCTCTCCCTGGGCTTTAGCTCTTTGAATCTCTTAGGGTTTCTCTCCTTCAGTTCAGTTGTGGGCGAACCTGGAGTCCTTTCTCTAAAATTGCAGGATCAATATGATGGCTCCCTTTTCCTGTGTGTCTCCATTTATATCAGCTCCAATAAGAGGGCAGAGACTCAACCAGAGTCATGCCTTACTCCTAACGTAGTCCAATCAAAAATATCTCACACCCATAGGAATGGGTTAATTAAAAAACATAATCTTTCTCTTCTGGGGATACATAAAAGAATTTCAAACTGTCACAATAGGTTATAATAGTTCTTATATTATTATTTAGTTTTAACAGTTCTTCAGTGCTCTGAGTCAAAACATAGACTTTTTACTGTAAAAACTGAAGTATATGGGGCCTTTTCTCAGCAGCTGTGTCACCGATAAATAATAATAATGGTTTCCTTTTATGCCAAACCTTCTGTATTAGATATTTCTTTTAATCCTGAATTCCAATTTTTACCTTTATTTAAATTACTTAAGAAAATGATTAGAGGTTAAATAATTTGCCCAAGATCTCACATTTAGTATCTCTTTGGTCTCCAAAACCCATGCTTTTACCTCCTGCACTGTACTGCCTCCCATCTAGACCAGTTCCTACTCCATATTTTTAAATTTAACATAGGCCTTATTGGGTAGGGAAAAAAATTTACATATGAGACACAATTAGAAACTAAGACAAGGTTATAAGAATTCAAGCAATAGATTGCATGACCTAGGCTATAATAAATATCTATGACAGGGGTTCTTAACCTTTTTGTTCCACAGACCTCTTTTGCCATACAAGTAAAAACCATAGACCCCTTACACTGTACTGTGTATTATTTAATAAATATATCACACCCACACCAACACGTCCCCACAAGAATAATGTTTTTTTGAATTTCAATTCAAGCTCACAGACCCTTTGTTAAGAACCCCTGAACTAGGAGCATGCCAGTTAGAGGAGTTCCAATGGCCATATGCATTGAGCTAAATAATCTCCAAACAGGTCAAGAGAATGGTTTTTCAAAACTCTGGTAACACTATCATATCCATGAATTCCACTGTTTAATGATATCATTAACACACACAATTTTTCAATGATTATCAACTGAATTAAAACATGGCCACAAATGCACAGTGCAGTTACTATTTCTAGGAAAATACTAGAAGTCGCTGGCTATGTTTTTCTCCTCTTAATAGATATTGCTGTGTGAAGACAACAGCAAAGTTAGCGCAAACTAGAGCTAGACAAGCCAGCTGAAATGATAAAATTACAAAGAAAAGAATGAAAACTTTGGATTCACTGGATGTGTTTAATGCTGGAAGCAGTTGTCCCAAATATGTCTACATCCCTTAAAAGGAAGTGAAGAAATTGATGCTTGAGAAGTTGTCTCCCTTTTGCTTGCCTGCTTTCATTCTTCTTTACATGTATATTCAGCCTCTTGTTGTTGAGATGGTTGCAGCATTTTGTACTGAAGTTTTGTTGTTTTATCATGAATATACATCTCCATCTCCAACACTTGCAAAAGTTGGGAAACCTCAAGTGGAATAATGAGGAAAGAGAAGTTTACTAGAATTGTATAACTTGTAGAAGAAATGTATTAGTGATCATCTATTAAAATGAAGTTTCTTAATAGGATTTTTTTCACAATGCTGAAATGTTTAATGAATATTGATAGGCAAATTAAAATAGAATAAATTCATTTATGATTTTTTTTTCACCATATAGCTCCCAAATACTTTCCCCTTTCAAATCCTGGAGGAATATTCACACACAGAGTAGCCATAGCTATTGAAATGAGTCAGAGGAGCTCTAGTGTTACTAAATGAATGTTACAGCACTCGTAAATGTTATCTAATTACAAATATATGCTTTTAAATTATCCACTTTTCATAAAGAATCACCATAAAAACAAAAGGAAAGTTGTACAGGGGTGCTGTCCTTTTCACTACTCATCCCAAATAGGAAAATTTTGTCAAGTTTTTCTGATTCTTTTAGGAATCTGCTTCTTTGTTATTTCAATATAATAATACTTGTATTATTAGTAAGTTATTAATAATAACTTTCATATTATTAATTAGAATGGTTTCTAATTCTCAGTCTTTCAGACATAGGCATCCTAGAAATAAATTTAAGAAAAGTAATCTTCCCTGTGGAGACTTTCCAATATATTCCTATGAGATACCTTTAAGAAATTTAACTTTCTATAATACTGTTGGCGTTCATTTATTCAGATTCTTATACATCATTTTAGAGGTTTACTTTCTTCCTCCGAGGGAGCCAATTAAGTAGCCATTACAGAAAAAAAAAAATCTGAAGAAATTTTTCATATTTACTTGAATCTTGTCCGCTTGCATATTTGGTTACTCCCTAACCAGTTTCAATATTTTGAGGAAATATCCAAGAAAATACTTTTTATTTCCAAATGCATATTGGCCAAAGATAAAATATTTGAATGTCTCTCATCATTGGCAATATTCCTCGAGGTATGTACAATTTTTAGTAAAATAAATGTTGTGTTACACGTCAATGAAGATCAACAGGTTCCTGTTGACAATAGAACTAAAACCTCATCACAGTTTTGGTTTTTACCCATGAGCTCCACTTCAAAATTAAATTATTAGGAAAATGTTAGAGTAGCATGATACAAACATGATCTTCAAAATCACAATACATCTTAAAAAATGCCTGCCTCTGAATCATTGCTGCCAGTTTCCTGGACTTGCTATATTTATCACTCAAGATTTTCTAGTTTTAAAATGATGTACTTATAAAATCTTCATTTTGTCTTCTTCTGGGCTTCAAGACATAGTTATTTACATGTAAAAGGTGAAAGCCACTGTGTTTTGCAACTATAGAATTCTCTTCATAAATTATAACTTCATACTTTATCTTTGGACAGAGTCCACATGTTTGTTTTTATAATGCCGCTAAAACATATAAATCAAACATTTTATTAGGAAAAGTTTGTCTCTACCAAAACAAAACCATATTTCATTAGTCCTTCATACTTATAAAATATTGTACTTTCACATTAATATTTCATGTATTCTTTTCCCCCAAACATGGAGTATACAATTTTAATGCAAAAGTAAATGGAAACCAAATATAAAATCTGACTGAAATCTGGTTCTGTTTGAAACACCAAATGAGTTCATTAATCAGGTGAATGTAAATTTATAAACTGCTCTCATCTTGATACTTACTAACAATGTTCCTATCTTATGCCTCCCTTTCCTGGCCTATAAGAAAGGAGAGAAAGGTGCTGGTTCTGTCACAATGTACTTTTGTCAATGCATATGCCTTCTGCATGAATTTTCCAAGAATCCTCCCTGACTACAATCACAGTCCCTCACATCTACAGAATTCGTTCCAGCCCTGTTCTTTCTCTTACACGTCCCATCCCTGAAGACCTCACAGTTCTCATTCTCTACATCCAGACTTTTGAGAGATCCTGTACTTCTCTCTATTGGTACCCCCAAGTCTTATCATTTCCTTCTTCCATTTGCAGCAGTCACCAGCTCCTGCCTAACTTTTTCTTTGTTTTCTGCTTCTCTGGATTATGGGAGAGAATGTTATGGGAGATAACATAATCTCCTTATGGCCTTTTTGCATCATTACCTATAGTGACTTAAGCCATTCTTGATTCATATGAATGAAGCAAAGTATTCTTGTCATTCTACCAGATTCACACTGACTTAGTGATCTTGGATCAGTGATTTTTTTTTTTTAACAGATGAAGGAACCAAGTCTGGAAAGGTTAACCTGTGAAGTTATTAATACAGTTTTATTTTTCAAATTTCTGAATTTCCTAATTCTTTTCATTGGAGGCCAAAATATCCTTTGAAGAACACTGTCATAAAAGGAAATAAATGTTTATTACTATAGAACCCAAATAAAAACAGACTTGTATGGAATCTCCTGTGAAATGAGGTGTACTGTGGATCATGATGACCCATGAACTAAGCATTGAACTAAGAATTAGCAAGCACAGAACAGTTGCTAATTGTGTGACCTTGACCAAGTCACAAGGCTGGAATTTCTTCATCAATGAAATGAATGGAATCAGCAATATCCCATCTAATTTTGTGATGTTTTCTATTCTCAAATTTTATAAAAATGTTTTGTGTGATGAACCAAAAAGTTTTATTAAACCTTGCTCTTGATATTTATTCTTTTCACAGTTTTTACCAGTACACGTGTTCTTTTTTTTTTTTTATTATTGATTTTGTAATAATATTACATTAAAAATATATATGTGAGGTCCCATTCAACCCCACCCCCCCACCCCACCTCTCCCCCCCCCCCCCAGCAACACTTGTTCCCATCATCATGACACATCCATTGGATTTGGTAAGTACATCTTTGGTCACCTCTGCACCTCATAGTCAATGGTCCACATCATGGCCCATACTCTCCTCCATTCCATCCAGTGGGCCCTGTGAGGATTTACAATGTCACGTGTTCTTTATCCTCTTTTATTTCAGCTTGGAAAACTGAGACCTCAGAGTGAGGCAAGCCTCTAGAGTAGCAGCAGGCAATTCAGGGCTTAATTTGGAAAGTAAACCCAGGCTTCCCAGCAAACAACCACTCAGTAATCTTTTGGGATATCACTCTCCTTTCTTGATGAGTAGGTGCTTTTTAAGTTTCTCTTTGCTTAATTTCAGGTATTTCATAAGTCTCCCAGAACTATGAAATATCAGTCACAGAAATAATAAAAGAGTACATTTTATACTTGAAACCCCAATTGTGCTTTTTACTAAAATCGCATGCCTTAACACTGCATTTATAATATTTGAATAACTGCACCATATTTTTATTTGACATTAACTAAGTATCTAATGTATTCATTTATAGTTTTAGATTTGTGGCAGCAGAGAAAAGTATATACATGTTCGTGGTTTAATAAGGAGTCTCTGTGCAGTGAGGTATCAGCTTAAAATGTTTTCATTTCTCTCTAGTCACAGCTTTCAACTGAAGTCTGTCTGATCACCCTTTCACATACCTTATTAATGTCTTGGATAGATGATGCAACATTTGATCATATTCAGTTGTTAAAGCGCAGTGCAGTTTAAAACTTTTATCTCAAATTCAATTTAAATCCCACTTCTGCCTCTCTAGCCAGCACAGGAACACTGACTTAAGCAGGATTTTGACTGTTTGCTGTAGGATAGGAGGAAGTGTGGTCTGATCTGAGGTTTTCTCCTTCACTTACTTCAAGAATAAACTCTTGCAGTATGTTGGGGTTGGGAGGAGGAAGGGGACAGAGCCTAGTATATTTTAACTGGTTGCTGAACCTACCTACCTGTCTGTCCCTCTCTTTCTCGCTGTTGGTTATCTACTTTTCTGATTAAGGCTGAATATGTTTCTTTTACCTCTGGGAGGTAAGTGAGCAAGCAAGAGGTAAATGTGTGTCCCTTAGAGGCTCCATGGGATATTCCCACTGGTCAATTCCATGATATGTTGATTGGCTGAGTTAGGCTTTGTTCACCTGCTTGACCCTCCAACCCAGTAAAACCCCAAAGCTCCTTGCTTCTACGGTCCATCTTGCCTGACAGGCAGCTCTCCCACACGGAGTGTCTGCCATATGGCACTAGCCCATGGACTCCACAGAGCCCATAAGACCTAAAGAAAACATTCCGCAGTGGCCAAACTGAGGAGTGGGGAGTGTATGCAGTCTGCACTAGGTCAGATCCTCTTCTGCCTTGTTCACATAGATACAACAGCACATCAGCAGATTTACAGCTTAAACAGACAACAGGCCATAACCCCCTTTCACTACTCTCCCCGTATTTATGAGAAATTCCTCACTTGTCTTTAAGGGACTGCCCTCCATATTAGGCAATGATTCATGACTGAAAAATCTCTCCAGATTGCCTTCTAATATGGATGGTGGTGGTATACCAGTTTGGCCAGCTTTAGTAAGCTTCAAAGAAAAAGTGTCTGGTCCTGGTTGTTGCTACATCTATTTAAAACGAATGATGCTGTATTAATTTTCCAAATCGGCTGCCAATGCAAAGTGCCAGAATTGTGTTGGCTTTTATAAAGGGGATTTATTTGGGGTAAAAGCTTACAGTTCCAAGGTCAAGAAAAGTCTAAGTCGAGGCATCATCAGAGATGCTTTCTCACCAAAATCAGCTACTGTTGATACTGCCCAGGTTTCAACCTTCCCCTCCAGGCTCACCCTTTTTTCTTAAAGCAGGGGATCTTAACCTTTTTTGTTGCATGGACCCATTTGCCAGGTGAAATGAATACTACTGTAATTTATTTATTGCATATATTCATAAATTTCAGTTAGAGGTTAGAGAAAATAAAGAGAATAAGTTGATTTTTTTCAATTCAAGCTCTCAGACCCCCTGGAACTGTGGACCCCTGGTTAAGAACCCCTGTCTTAGAGCTTCATGCTTAAGAGATTCTGTGGTCCTCTCTCTCTTGGCATAGGACTTATTTCTTTCTAGGTCTCCTTTATCAGTCTCAGCTGTTCCCATCTCCTCCCAATTTCCGTTGTAAGCTATCAGGCAAATGGCTCATCTCTCCCCCAGGCCCTCAGCTGTTTCAGCCTTTCTGTCAAACGGCAGAATCAAAAATGGCAGAGCTCTTTCATCCTGCCTCTGAGGGTCCATTTATATCAGACCCAGCAAAGGGGCAGGAACTCAACTTGAGTCCCACCTTGTTGATGTAGTCCAATAAAAAGCCCTACAGCCATCTTAACAGGTAACCTAATCAAAGGCTACTTCAGAATTTAATGCAATCAAAGGATATCATCCTGAAGAACAGATTAGTTTATGAACATTTCTCTTTTGGGGATTCATAAAATAATCTCAATAATTTCAAACTGCCACAGATTACTAGGGATAATTGAGACAAGATGTCAGAAGCCAGTTCTTGGGCAACAGAAAGAGTCTTATACAACAGGAGAAGTATAATGTTCTTCTATTCCATGCACATCTTGCCTTTTCTTAAGGAGAGTTGTATATATGTAAACATACAGCATCCCTATCCTGTTGTTTCCTGACTTTTTGTAGACTCAATAACTGAATCTTCTACCTGTTCTCTGCTTCTGCCTTTGCTCACTGCACTTTATTTTTAACCTAGCAACCAGAGTGATTCTGTTAAAACCATAAAGCAAATATATCACTCATTTGCTAAAATCCTTCCAAAGGCTTATCTTCCATGATTACTTCTCCCAACTTCAGACCTGAGCACAAACCTCACCATCTCACAAGGGCCTTCTCTGGCTCCTATTATCTAAAATTTCCACACCCTTCCCCCCAAAATTTTGTATTCTTTTTCCTGCTTCATTCTTTCTCTTTAGAATGTATCAATACCTGACATGCTTTATAACATATTTATATATTTATACCTTGGTCATTATCTCTCTCTCCCACTAGATTGCAAACTTCACGAGGGTAGGGATGTTTTGTCTGTTTAGTTCACCACTGCATTCCTAGTTCCTACAACATCCCCTGGCCCATAGTACATGATCAGTAAATGTTTATTGAATGAAAGAATGGCTAAGTGATTAGAGGTAGACAAGCAAAACTAAATAGCAATTCAAGAGACAAATAATAGGTTCATAATTAACAGTAAATGGGTAATACAATAATTATCTCACTTAAGGTATCGTTTTAAAAGTTACTTAATTCCTCTAAGCCTCAATTTCTCCCCTGAAAAAAATGACAATAATAGTAGAACCTATCTTAGGATTGTTGGGAGAACTGAATAATAAGAGTAATAAAATACATATAAAGAACGGGAAGTGTGTAGAGCTGTATGAGTGCTCAGAAAATATGAGCTGCCCTTATTGTGGTGATAGCAGTTGTCATATAGCATTATTTGAAATTGTTCTCAGCAATAATAATGATAATAATTAGAGAAGCCATAATGAGGTCTAGAAAAGTCAGAGATGGCTTCAGGAAAGATTGTGGTCCTTGAGTTAGACTGCACAGGATGGAGAATTTGCATGGGTCTGAAGGAGAAAACCTCTTCAGGTTTTTCAGATAGATGAAAGGATGGGCAAAGGCAAACTGTTTCAGTTTACAAAACACTGCCAAGGCAATATACTGGAAATGGGTTGGCTTTTACAAGGCAGATTTATTAGTTCAAAACCTTACAGTTCTGAGATTAAGAAAAATGTCCAAATCAAGGCTTCATTGGGAAACCAGCTGCCATCAATCCTAGAATCCTCTCACATGGCAAGACACATAGAAGCATCTGCTGGGCTCTCCCTCCTCCTCTAGGTCTCATTGCTTTCAGCTTCTGGCTTCCTCCAGTTTTCTCTCTGTTCCTGTGGCTTTCTCTCTCCTGGGTTCCATTGATTTCAGCTTCTGGAGGTTTCTCTCTGTCTCTGTGGCCTTCACCAATTCCAGTTTCTAAAGGACTCTAGTAAGAGGATTAAGACCCACCCTGGGCTATGCCTTGCTGGAGTAACCTAATAAAATGGTCCTTAACCTAACATAATCTAATCAAAGGTTCTCAACAGGTTCGCACCCACAGGAATGGACCAATTTCAGAACATAATTTACTAGGGTCCACAAAAGAGTCAAACTACTATACGTATGGTAGAAGAGAACATAGTTATCTTTGGGTAGAATAAAGTTTACGTAGGAGAATAAAAGGAAATAGCATTGAAAAGGCCTTGAGGTGGGGAAAAGAGGTGATATAAGTGAAGCGTTTGTGCCTTTCATTGTTTGTCAGAGCTGCTGTGACAAATACCACACAACTGGTTGGCTTAAACAGCAAGAATTTATTGGCTCGCAGTTTGGAGGCTAGAAGTCCAAAATCACAATGCCAGCAAAGCCATTCTGTCTCCCAGAGATGGTGGCTTTCTTGTGGTGGCAGTCCTCTGTCATGTGGCAATTGGTGTCTTCTTATGTCTGTTCTCATTTCCACTCACTTCAGGCTTGTTCTTGCTGTGTCCAACGTCCCCACTCCAGAAAACCTCCATTCAATTTGGCCTCATTTCTAAACAGGATCTTCCAAGAGCCTATTCACAAATGAGCCTGCACCTTAACTTAACAATAGCATCCTCAAGGGTTTTGTTTGTTTTTATTGTCTTCTTTTTTTAAAGATACATAGATCACAAAAAATGTTACATTAAAAAATATAAGAGGTTCTGATATACACCCCCACCCCACCCCTAGTCCTCCCACATCAACAACCTCTTTCATCATTGTGGCACATTCATTGCATTTGGTGAATACATTTTGGAGCACTGCTGCTCTGCGTGGATTATGGTTTACATTGTAGTTGACACACTCAAGGATTTTATTTACAAATGGGTTCACACCCACAGGAATAGATGAAGATTTGACCATGTCTTTTGTGGGGGACATGGGTCAAGCCCCCAAAGTGCCATATAATTAAAAGCATATTAAAAGTTTAAAAAAAAAAGAATTCAGAAAAAACTTTTATAATACCTTAACCACTGCAAATATTTAATCTTGGCCTCTTGAATTCCATCTGCGAAGACAAGTTGAAAGCCATCCACCAGGGAGTTTATTTTGCTGGAACACAGAACCATAATCATGAATGCTCCTGCTCTTCCCTCAGTCTTTGAGTCTGAGAGTATGAGCTTGGAGCACCATGAAAGGAATTTACATAAATGAATGATGTGTAAATACATGAAATAAAATTGTCACTCAGAGTGTCATCTTTTTGACATTAGGGGCCGTGAACCCAATACATCTTCCATGTGTCTCACAGCACCTCAGTCTGTTCTGAGAACCAATTGAATAGAATTCCCGGGAACACTTGCAGTTTCCGGTGCATCAGAAGGGGCCATTCAAGTGAAAGTACCTTATCTAATCCTTAAGGCCTGGAGAATGGTGCCATTGAGAGGCCCTCTGTATTTGCCTCTGTTTGTACCCGTCTTAAAAACACAGGCACTTTTTCTTTTTCTTGACTCTATCACTATTTCATCAGCTGGAATTTCTTATTTTCCTTTTCCTTTCAGCATCATTTTCTATTTCATCCCATCATTCCCCTCATTTTTATCTCTCGATCATTAGCATACAATGAGGGCTCTGTTAGCAAGCCTAATGATACAATGTATAACTCCTCCTCTGAGAGAGCAAGCCTTCCGTCCACTAGGACCCACCTTGCTTTAAGAAACCAAACAATACCTGAGTGTTCAGTAGGGAAATCTTTTGTTTTAGAAGACATGGTGAATTTCCCAGACCTTAAAGGGTGAAAAGAAATAATGAAACATCTGAATTTGGGCCATTTGAGAATGCCAGTAACATTCCTAGTAGCAGTTAATAATGGCAGGTGCTGTGAAGAATCATACATAGGCAACTGGATTCCTGAAATCTGCCAAGTGGTGACTGCTTATGTTTTTAGAGCTGTGTGAAGGAGAGGAATGTAGCTACACCACTGCTGTGAAGTCCACAGGAGCCCTACAGCTGCAGGCCTTGAAACATTTTGAAAATCGCCCATAACTGTCTTTTGCCTCTGTGTTATCAACTTATCACTGAGCCTACAGAGGCTACTGCATGTTCATGTTACCAGAAGTTCACCTCTGCTATGTTATAAGAAGTATAGGCAGCTGTACCCAAGATGAGTCTAAATGACATCTCCATTGTTAAAGTAAAAAATTAAAAAGTTTTAGAACTCTTGTTTTCTTGACTTCATATTTACCATTTTGGCAGCCCAAGTTGGGGCAGCATTAAAAAATAAAATCAAACCACACACACCTACTTCTCCTTTGGTCCTCAAAACTCTCCCTCTCTCTCAGCATGACTTTAATATATCTTTATATTGACAAATACTTGGCTGAAGTATAAATTCTATCTTTTTCAGTAGTCAGACTCCTTTCCAACCAAAGCAGCAATTGGATTTGCAGACATAAGGACAGTAGAAAGCAGTAGCATTTTGGTTTTACTTAGCCTTCTGACCCTTTTGGCAAAGGAAAGATGGTTCTTATGGAAATCCCTTTGCAACCTCAGGGCAGCAAAGAGGCAAGTAGCAGTGGGGGTGGAAAAGGTGAGATAATAGCAGGAACTGAATCCTGCCTAGCATCTATTGAGAAGAACACAGTACATAAACCCAGAACTCATTTAGGTACTTACTTGCACCAGAAGTTGCAAAACTCCAAAGTCTAAAGGACCTGGAAGCAGCTGGGTTGGGGACTAGGCTGAAGAATGAGCATGCATTGTCTAAAGGGGGCAGCAGCTACTTGGCTCTAGTTAGGTGTTTGCTAGACAGGAAGCAGATTCAGTGTCAGCCAGATCTTCAGATTTTTCCAGAGAAGCCAGAAACCAGATTTTTATGTGAAAGCTCCTAATTTGTTAATGTTGGCAACTATTTAAAGACAACCTTTAAACACAGTACAAGCCAATCAAAACCTGTTGGCAGACAGTGTTTGAGCACCAGTTTTGTAACCTCTGGCTTTCCTAGTAGGTACTTGTTAGAGGTTTTGTAACAAAGGAAAGGCCCTCTCATAGTTCACATGGATGGGGGCGGGGAGGGGGATTTTCTGGCTTTGTCTTTCTGAAAATTTCTACACTGAACATTTTTTTAAAAATCAGTTAATTTTAGAGCTCTTGGACCCCTTTTCTGAACATAATTTGGAATGAACTCCAGCTCCCAGGGTGGTCTCAGGGAGATCCATCCCCTCACTTGGCCTCAAGTTCATGGTTGACCAAGAGGGGAGGAGGGAGGAACTGGACATTCAGAACTGTTCTAGACTAGACGAATCACTGTGCTTAGCTGAGTTTAGATCTATAGCTCCCAGGGCAGGCACAAATCACTTATCCTCAGTATATTGGGGAAAGGAAATGCTATGCGTAATTCAGGCCAGAATCTTCTCAGCTGCGCTTAAGGACGTGCGCTGTGTCTTTGTGGGAGGAAGTGGGACACTATGGGAGACAGAAGAGATAAAGGAGCCATAGAGTGAGCAGTGTAGAGGAACACTACTTATTCCCAATCTTCAACCCTTAAAAAAGAAAGAAAGCCATCAAAATCAAAAGTTAAAGATGCTGAATAACCAGATCTTGAAAGTGTTCAGAGTGCCTTCCTACCTTTTTTTATGAATGCACCCATCCATATGCCAGGCTATTGGAAATCTTCACCAAAATAGAAGCAATGCCAGTGGTCCAGTATCTGCTATGGAGAAACAGACTGTTTTTATTCCAAGTGGAGGAATAGGCCAAGTGAGCAAATGAATGCATGGGGCAAATCAAAGGAAATGTCAGCCTCCGAGCTCATGAGTGTCTTTCTTCTTTACAGTGTGAGAGTCGGTCCAGAAGTCTGAATAATTAAGTCAGGGCCTGCATTTGCTGGCTTTATCCAAGCTGCAGTTCAGAAGTGAGCATGGCATTTAAGGCAAAAGCAAATTCTGCATGCCCAGTGTCATCTGTGTCTGGTATTTTGGTTTATTTGTGTGTGTTTTTTTTAACAGTTTCTTCCCAGAGTGGAGAGGATGACATCAGCTAAATACGAAATGCAGACCCTTCTAATTAAAATTCTTGTTTATTTATTTGTGATTTTAAAAAGAATATGAAGCATGCCTGTAAGACATTTGTGTCTGGAAAGAGTTGAGCAACTCTGAAGCTGTAGCGTGCAGCAATTGGTTGAAAATTGCTAAATTATGTTTCTTTATTTTCAGCAAAATGTCAAATTTTTTTTGCTTCTATAAAGGTCAATATGGTTTAAAGAGTAAAAGACCCTTATTTTGGACCATTTACTTGTTATTGAACTTCAGAAGTGTTTTATTTACCCGTAAAATTAAGTCAAGGAATCTTTTGGTGGCTCTGAAAGGAGAGTAGGTTGCAATAAAAGTCATTATTTTGTGTGACTTTCCTCTTCTTTCTGGGCCTTTCATGGAAAAACAGAAAGGAGAAAATTAGTTTTGATAGCAAAAGTTATTTGTGATTATATGTGTACATAGAAGCATATGTGGAACATAATTTGTCACATTGGATGGGTTAGGGGTCATTTTTTCCTTATGCTTTTTGCTCTTAGATGTTCTTTAACAAGATAGAGCGATGGAAATGAAATTATTTTAACAAATACATTTCATAGTGACATTTTCCAAATTGTAGCCAGGGACTTGTTCTTCCAACAGAGAAGTCATCTCCTTTTTATAACTGAGGGTAAACAACTAAGCACACACCCACCCACATGTGTACAAATGCATGGTTAGGGAAAAGCACCCTTTGTTCAAGGTTATTTTCTAATGACCATCATTATTTATTAGCACTGATGGATACAATCATAATGCATTACTACTGCATATGCTTTTTTTGGGAAAAAAGGTAAAAATAATAAAGTGGTATTAATATTATTATTAATATTAGCTTAAAGGCATAAATTTCTATTGAATTATATCTTCTAATCCTACTTCAAAGCCAAGACTAATCTGGCAAACTGTAAGCCAGGATTTGGTTATTTTTGACACAGATAGAACACATATTAGTGATACTTTCAAACTAGAATTTGCTAGAGTTTGTCTTAAGTAGCCCCCCACTCAGCTTCCCTGACTTTTTCTTTCTCTTGCCCTGCTCCCCTACTCCCCTACCAGCCTGTGTTTTGTTTTGTTTTGCTTTGATTTGCTGAACTCATCTCACTGTCCACTAATTCCCCACTAAAGATTTCACATTGTTGATTTCAGATATGCCTCTTGCCCCAGGATGTTGGCATTTTAAGGAGGGATTCCTGACATCCTACCCTCATTGCCTTTTCCTGGAGAGAAAGCAAATATGTGAAAACGCTTTGCCCTGATCATATACCTTCCAAAGAGTATGGATAGCAAGCACAAACTCTTCACCACACTTTCTGGATTCACATCCCAGCTCTGGCTCTCCTATTTTTGTGATCTTGCACAAGTTACTTACTTAACATCTCTGTGCCTCAGTTTCCTCATCAGTAAAGTAAGATATTTATACCTACCTCACAGGGTTGTTGTGAGAATTGAATGAGATAATACATTTAAAACATTTAAAAGAGTGGTAGTACACAGTAAGCACTCAATGAGTGTTACTTATTTTTGTTATTACTCTAATTCTCAGTGTTACCACCTCTGTTTTACAAACCCCACTTTCTGAATTGTCTTATAATTACTACTCCATTTCCTGAGCTATGCATTAACTGTTAACTGTAGATAGAACTAAGCAATGCTTCGTTTTATTTAATTAATTAATCTACTCTATCCCAGGAACTGTTTTATGTTCTTTGGATGTCAGTGAACAAACTTTACATTCTAGCAGCAGGGTAGAGAGGTAGAGGGTAAACAGACAATACAAATAAATATTTTAAGTAAGTAGATTATGTAGCACTTAAGAAGGTGATAGATGCAAGATTCAAGAGACTGTGAGACAGGCAGGTGGGTTGCAGTTTTAAATAGGTTGGTCAAGGAGTCTCTTTGAGAAGGCAAAGGATGACCACATCTAGAAGAAAGTAAGGGAGGGCCTCCTTGTCCACCCCAGTCAGTTTTACTTCCTTGTCTGATTCATACTTATTTTTATTCTGAATTTATTTTTATTCTGTATATATTATTTTTGAATAGCCATTAGTGAATTCCATTGCATTATTAGTACTGTAAAGTGAATGTATATTCTCTTAGACTGGATCATTTGTCTACCTTTTGACTTTTATCCTAAAATTTCCTATTGCATATATTTTCCAATATATTCGAATTTGTCTATCCAGAAGCACCACAATTTTTTTTTAATGTTTTTCTTGTTTTTCTCTCACACTTGAGTGAGGCTTATATTAGATTCATTATGTAAGGTTTTATTTTAACTTTTGGCCTCTCTAGTACCATTGCATCAAAAGGAAGTTAAAACTGACTTGCTTAACATCACTTGCCAAAGTAGGTGTAATGCGGGCAAAAATAGGACACAGATACATACCGTCTTGGAACTTACTTTCCAGCAAAAGAAGACACATATAGAGACAAGATCTAGAAAGAAAAGAGTCCCAGTTGTGGGTAAAAAAAATACAAAAACCTTTAAGCCCCAGTCAAGACACTGGAAGTTAGCATAATGGAGTAGAGAAGTTAACAGATATAACCAAAATAAAAGTCATTGTAAAATGTCGAAGTTCTAAAAAAAGACCCAATTCCTAACAAACTTTGACATTTTAGTTATAGGGTCAGGAAACAAATTCTAGTTGGATTGGTTTAGTGCATGAAAACTACATAAAAATAAGTGACTGTAAAGTTTTCTGTAATGTTCTCTTATATTTGAAATTGTATGATTAGTATTTTTATAATTAATTCCTAAAGACATTTTAATTATTTAATAGAATAATTTAATCAATTCAATTAAGTACTACTTAAAAATTGATGTTTAAAAACTCTGTAGCAGATGTAGCTCAAATGGTTGAGTGCCTGCTTCCCATGTTCATTCTCTGGTACCTCCTAAAAACAAACAAATGAAAAAACAAAAAACAACAACCCTGGGGGACCTGGTGTAGCTCAGTGGTTGAGCACCGGTTTCCCACATACGAGGTCCTGTGTTCAATCCCCAGCCCCGGTGGTACCTCAGAACAAACAAACAAACAAACAAATTCTGTAGAGCTGGCCCATCCATATTTGTGAGAGACAAAGGAGGATGGAGAAGATAGAGAACCATGAGGTTTCCTCCAATTGGAGACAGTCCCTCAGAGACTTTGTGTTCTGGCAGCTTTGTCAGTGAACAGTGGAGACCTCAGGATGGTTAGTGGAGAGAGGACAGAGGAAAAGAGTAACAAACTGCTTTCCTCTGTTCTTTTTTTTTAATACATTTTTTTTTTAATTTAAAAAAGACTTAGATTACATAAATGTTACATAAAAAAATATAGGGAATTCCCATATGCCCCAACATCCTTCCTTAGTGTAGTACATTTGTTACAATTGTTGACTACATATTGAAGCATTGCCACTAACCATGGATTTTGGTTTACATTATAGTTTATACTCTGTCCCATACAATTTGGGAAATTATGACAAAATATATAATTACCTGTATCTGTCATTGCAACATCATGCAGGACAATTCCAATGTCCTGAAAATGCTCCCATATTACACCTCTTTTTCTCTCTCCCTTCTCTCAGAACCTTTGGTGGTCACTGTCTCCAAATCAATGATAAATGTTTTTCCATTGCTAGAATAACAATAAGTCTAGAGTAAAATAATAATAAGTCTACTATAATTGTAAGTCTACTGTAGTCCATTGTTCATTCCCCAGTCTGGAGGATTTGGGGATTGTGATGACCACTCCGCCTCTAACTGAGAGGGGGCTTAGATCCTATGGGGCAGATGGATAGGGCTATCTTACCTGCAGTTGTAGACTCTGTTCCTTGGGATAGTTGTTGTCCATCATCATTTCCTTATGTTGTCCTGGGTGGGTCCAATGAACTGGAGAGTAGGTGTTGCAACTGCTGAGATTTAGGGCCAAAGTGGCACATGGACAGACCAAAGATTTAAGTCTCTTGGGCATACACCTATCAAATATAGTATTAACTCTCAGTTCAAATAGAAGGGATAGAAGAGCCCTGTATAGGGAAGCCACAAATGAATCCAACTCTGTCACACTGGGAAGCATAAATTCCAAAGTAAGGCCCTCTGTCAGGGCACCAAACTCCTGAGCTGTCTACCCTGCCTATAATGTCAAGATGTCTCTAGAACTCTCAGGAACCCCTCTATTTGAGGCAATATTTATTGTGACAGTCAATGAGATCCTGCTGAGACGTGCATAAGTGTAACCTCTGGAATGACCTATGGACTCACTTTGAAATCTCTTAGCCATAAAAACTCATTTGTATTTACCATTTCCCCCTTATGGTCAAGGTCTTTTTCCAGGTACATTGCTGTTGATGCTTGGTAATAATCCCTCAGTGCCAGGGAGGCTCTGGGAGTCATGTCCCATGCTGGGAGGAAAGTAGTGCATTTATATGCTGAGTTTGGCTTAGAGAGAGCCACATTTGAACAAGAAGGCTTTCAGGAGTTAACTCTTAAGCAAAATGTAATACTAGGCTAAGTTTCCATTTCAAAAGAAAAGGTTCATAAGTACAATCATTAATATCAAAGGCCCATTGCAATGGTCTGTCTTCCTTCACTAGGCACTGCCACTGTACTAAGGGGATTCATGCTTTCCCATTAGAGAATGTAGCAGAGCTCCCAGGATGGGAATTCCATATTCTTTCAATTAGTATATGGCTCTCCACCCACTGTGACAATGCTCCATGAACACTTGAACACATTCATATGCCTTATAGGTATGCCCCAGGTGAACCCCCTCCCGTGCATCCCTCCATCACCGACACCCCACACCAGTGATCCTCCCCTGCCATAGCTGTGACCCTTCTGTGATCCAAAACCTCTCCAAAAATGAAGCCAACAAAATAACCAAATAAAAGTATTAGGAAAATGAAATAATAGTGATAGTTTAAAAAATAACAAATAAAATGCAAAAACATTTTTTTAAAATTTGAAATTAAAAAATTTTTATTCATTGTCTTTCATCACTGTAAGATCTGTTGTCTTATATGTACAGTGATATTTTCTTTTGTTTATTCCCCCAGTGTCTTATTATTTTTATTTTATCTTCAAAGAAGCGTGAACAGTCACATACAGCATAGGGGGGATTCTCATATACCCAACACCCTCCCCCTTTTCCCTTTCCCCTATTAATAACATTTTACATGGGAATGGTACATTTGTTACAATTGATGTACAAATACTGAAGCATTACAACTAACCATGGTCAAAGATTTACATTATGATTTACATTTTGGACCATATCCTTTTATAAATTTTGACAAAATTTAAAACGGCCTATATTCATTATTGCAAGATCATACAGAACAAGTATGAATGCAGATTTTTTCAACTCCAGGATTTGCCTCCCTCTGAATCTTATGGGAGTGGAGAAGCACAGTAATTGAAGTTCCTAGACTTGTCAAAATAGTCTTTTAAACCATAAGCTGCTTCCCTGTTAGGCAAACACTGGTCTTTAAGAGGGCATATCATTCACTGTGGGTGGGTTATGCAATATACTACCATTTGCACAAAAAGAAGGAATTAATATATTTCTTGGAATAGTAAAGTTAGAAAAATAGTAAAAGCTTGCTATAATCTGGAACATCACATTTTGAGAGTTATTAGGGTGAATATCCTGATCCAGGAGACAATAGTCTTGGTAAATTGCAGCACAGAATTAATGACCTGGAATCAGACAGGCCTAAGTGTGAATTCCAGGTACAGGGCCATCTCTAAGTACCAGTAAATGAAACAACACATACTAAGTTCTTAGCCCAGTGCCTGATACTCAGTAAAGAGTAGTAGCTTTATTATTTTTCTGTTTTTAAAAATGGAAGAAGAGCTGAATGGCCTAAATAACTCTCTAAATTTATTTTGATTAACTGCATTTTCTGCAAGAGGTTTTCATGATAATAGTACTTTTCGAGAAAGTACTCTTGCTAGGAAATAATTGGCTGGAATGAATAAATACAGTGATTATGGTCATATATGATACAGAAGGATTTTATTTCATTCCCGTCTCCTTGCCTTTGACCATGCTGTGTCCATCTCTAATTCTGCCCCCTCTTTTAAAAACTGTTTTCCAAATCTTACCTTCCTTATAGAACAAGCTTCAAATGTACCATTTCCTTGAAGCCTCCTGTGCCCTCACTAGTTTACAGTAATCTCTACTGACGCCAGCCCCGGTATTGTTGTATTCCAGATTTGCACTCCTGTAGCTCCTCGTCCTACACTGCCTGCGGCTGTTCCCTAAACAGTTCCCTGAAGACCCACTCTCCCTGTTCTTTTGTACTGCCTGTACTGCCTGTAAAGCTTAATTACAGGGCTGGCACAAGGTCCTCAGTAAATTCTTGCTGCATTAAAACTCTTATTTGAAATTTCCGGTGTCTCTACTGCTCTCCCATGAATCCCCTCAATTTAGGGAAGTCTCCTGAAATGACAAACAAATGTTAGCACCTCATCCCAAACTGACATTTTCAAATTATTTACATATTTCATCATTTTCCAGTGTGTACTACCAAAGCAATGTTTGCATTAAAGAAATACTTAATTGTCTAACATTTCCCCAAAGAACTGTAGTGATAGCCGGCAGCATTGTCCCACTTAAAGGAACTGAAGTAATTAAAGGTTACATCCTTTGTCTCAAATAATAGACTTAGTGATTGGTTTAGGAGTCCAAGTGAGGTCACTCTCCCAGAGCAGTCTGGCGGCATTGAGCAACCAGGAAGGTGAAATTGGTGCCTCAGTTAACTCACTAAGTTTACTGGAAGTACATATTTTCCCCATGCCAAATTCAGTAAGTCATAGAGCAAATGTTTATTTTGCTATGCTTTGAAAAGTTGCTTTCCTTCTTGTAAGTTTTCTCGGTGGAAGAATTCCAAGATATGATTTAATCTATGTTAGCAGAATTGAACTGGAAACAGGATTTGTTCTGTGCCTTGGCTCTGTCATTTATGGGCCACTTCTGTAGGGAGGGGTGGGGATCAGGGAAAGGTGGAAGCAACAGGAGGACGGCCTGGAGTTTTCACAGATGCATCTCTCAGAGTAAGCAAGCAACACACCCGTATTATAAAGTTTTTTTGTGTTTTTTTTGTTTTTTATTTTCTAGCAAAAGATATCTTGCAGAGCAACCAGGTACCTATTCTGCAGATTACAGTTCTTTGTTTCCAGAATTATGGTAACCAGGGATCTATGTGTTGTATTAGTCAGCCAAAGGGGTGCTGATGCAAAGTACCAGAAATCTGTTGGCTTTTAAAATGGGTATTTATTTGGGGGTAAAAACTTACCGTTACAAGGCCCTAAAGAGTCAACTCAAGGCTGCTCTCTCACCAAAGTCAGTTGTCATGTGTTACAGCAAGATGGCAGGTGATGTCTGCCTGGTCTCTCAGGGCTTCCTATATCAGTCTCTGGCAATGGCTTGTTTCTTTCAGGCCTATCAGCTGCTCAGCTGCTCTGTTCTCTTCAGCTGAAAACTATCAGTCAACTGGCTTATCTCTCCCTGGGACCCCATGATCAAACATAACAGAGCTCTCTTCTCTTCCATATGTTCTTGAGTGAGTGTCCATTTATATCAGCCCACCAAGGGAGCAGGGAATCAACCTTGAGTCATGCCCGACTGATGTGGTTGAATCAAAGCCCTAATCTTGACAGGTAATTTAATCAAGACATGTCAGCTGAATCTAATGCATTCAAAGGGTATCACACCCAGAGGAATAGATTAGTTACAAACATAATCTTTTTGTTTTGGGGGATTTATAAATAAGCTCAACCTGCCATACTCCGCACTCTGAATTCCAAAAAGGTATTACAATATTCAAAAAAAATTATTTCAGTAGCAATGCCAAGTACAAAATCAGATCACAATCAGTTTATAGAAATGCAGTTTGTCCTGGGGCAAACTCCCCTCTGGTTGTAGACCCTTTAAACCCACAAAACAATTTATCTGCATCCAATAAACAAAGGGCCAGATGTAATATATACATTTGCATTACCATAAGGAGAATTTGAGAGAGAAACTTAAGTCAGTGGTCCCCAACAGTTCTGAAAACCTGCATGGCGTACTCCATTAGATTTCAAAGTCTGAGAGTCATTCTTAAGATGATGGTTTCTTCTCCTCAGAGCTTGATGGGGGCCCACCCTTTGCACAGGTTTGCCTAACAGCTATTTTCTTGGTCTACTCTCATCAAGTACCTGGGTGGTGACCCAGCACCAGACCTCACCCTCCAAGAATACTGGAGTGATGGCCACCCTTTCTCTAATCTCTGGGGTACAGTCTCAACCCCCTTAGTACAGTGAGGTGGAAACATTCTCCCTAATCTCTGGCATACAGGCCCAACCTTCTCAAAACAGTGAGCTGGTGACCTGGCCTTCCCTAAACCCTGGGGAACAGGCCCACCCCTCTCAGAGCAGTGGGGTGTTGACTGCACTCCCTGTCCATGTCCCTTTTAGTCCAGGCTGACAGTGGTTTTGTTCATACAGATCTTGCAAAAAGCTTGTTGGTTTAGCATGCAGGAAGCAGGGGTCCAAGCCATCAGACAGTAAGACTTTCCACAATTCTTTCGAGGATAACTGCATTTTCTAATATGACTTACAAGTTCCGAGTTTAGTTAATTCCTCAAATGGGACACTATCATCTGATTTCCAGAGGTTTGGAATTTCCAGAATCACTTTCTGGTTTCTTTGTGCCTAGCAATTCAGTTCTCAGCTTATCTCTTTTGTCTAGACTATTGCTATAAGCTGTAAGGAGAAGCCAGGCCACAGTCTCTCCAAGCTTACTCTTTAGCTAAGTGTCCAGGCTTGCCATTTTCAAATTCTGCCTTACATATAACATAAGGAGTTTTGCTAAGTTCTCTGCAACTTTAAAACATGGATTGCCTGTCCTCCAGTTTCCAATAATAGTTTCATCATTTCCTTCTAAGTTCTCATCAAAAGTCTCTTTAGTGTCCATATTCCTACCAACAGTCTCTTCAAAGCAATCTAGGCGTTTTCTATCAAGCATCTTACAATTCCTCCAAAATATACCCTTTTCCCATTTATAAAAGTATTTCAGCATTTTTGGTAATTGCATCAGAATGTACCCCACTCTCAGTACCAAATTCTGTATTAGTCAGCCAAAGGGATGCTGATGCAAAGTACCAGAAATCTGTTGGCTTTTATAAAGGGTATTTATTTGGGTTAAAAGCTGACAGTTACAAGGTCCTAAAGAGTCCAACTCAAGGCTGCTTTCTCACCAAAGTTAGTTGCTACATGTAGAAGCAAGATGGTAGACCACCAAACTTCACCTTCCAACAACTTGAGCAAAGAGCACCTTTGCACTTCCCTATGAATGCTGTGGTTCAACTCTTTATAAACTTCCTCAGGTCAGAGATGAGCTGGTTGTTAGCAGGACAGCAGCCCATCACCAGTCAGGGCCATCTGTTGTTATTCCTTGAATTTACTCTGCAGGCATCCTACAAAGCTTTTGAGACTTCATGTTCGTTAAATGATAATGTTCTTACTAGAGATCTGAGTTATTTTGAAAGTGACCGTGTAAAGAGTTTATGTCTTAGAAAAATGTCTATTCAGCTGGATAAAGAGTTCCATGCAGTCTACAGTAGACAAAGCAAAAGCAAGATCTTATTGACAGCTTGAATCCTGAGTCAGAAATCAGGAAGTTAACTTCACATGAGACATCAGTTGTTGGCCTGAACTATGGTAAATCTTTTCTGTTTTCCCAATACAAATTTGGGATGCTTTCAAAATCAACAGACCATGGTGCTGTTGATTCACAAACTAAACAATCTTGTTAACTCATTCCTAAATGCAGTCACTCTGATTCTTGAACTCACTGGAACCATACTAGCTCTACAGGTCTTCAGAGCTCCTCTCAAAGTATTACTCCACAGTAGAGTTTAGAATCTAATCACACTGCTAAGTGTTATAATTTGAACAATCAACGATACTCATCTTGGGTTTATAGTGTACTCATTGGAACCATATAACCTGTTTAAGTAAATTTCTGTGATTCCTATTAGTTGTATACTGAAAATAAAGTGCTGCATGAAGATATTTTAAGTCTGATTTTCTTCACTGGTTACTTAGCACATGATCCTGGAGGAAGCATCAGTTCCTGCTCTTTGCATTTTCACTCTCAGCTATTTCCTTGGGATGAGAAATTAAGGAAATTGTGCAGCTAATTTTACCTTGAGTTGAGTCATTCAGTGCCTTAAAGTTGTTCAGAGTTTTCATAATTCTTCATATCGGTATTATTTGGTACATTAGCTATTAACAGAGCAAAAATACACTGAAATATGAAAATAAGTCTACAGGTGGCCTTGCCATGTCTAATGATTGGAAAGAGTGCAGACACAGGAGTCAGGCAGTCTTGGTTTCCTATCTTGGCTCTGTGCACTCGGGCAAGTTGATAAACTATTTTTATCAGTTTTAATACCAATGAAATGACTATAATAATACCAAATTTTCAAAACTTTTTGTGAACATTAAATACTATTTATTTCTAGATTGTGAAGAGCCACTGAAATATATGGAAATTTCTTAGTGTTGGTAAAATAAGCACTAGCAAAGGAGCCTAGTTTTCTAATGCTGGCAAAATCACTTCAACTCTAAGGATTTGGTGGCAGGATATCATCACTGTAAAAACCCAAAGGTTCAGTGTTTTCCCTCATGTGGTACACATACCATAGGTGATACATGAGAAAATTTTAGGTGTTAAATACATATATATATATATTTTTTTTTTAATGGATATGTTTTTATTTTCCTCACTGTCTTCCATTAATAGCAAGTGATACTGCCTTCATAGTTATGGCAATGATACACAATTTCCTTTTTAAATAAAAGTGAGAAAATGGGAAGCATTTGAAGAAAAATATTTAGAAAGTAATAGTACAGGCAGTATGTAAATATTCCTACAGTTATGTAGGTATTACGTGAAATGTAAAAGTTTAGGAACACCAGAGTAGAAAGTTTAGGAAAACTAGAGTCTCTAAAATGCTTTTTAGAGCTTTAGACTTCTGTGATTTTATTGTGTTTAAAGTTCTCAGTAGTTTCCTTATAAAAGATTCTATTTCAATATCTAGAAAGCTATGAAATTAGGGAAAAACATGGTCTTTCTTTATATAAAAGCTTTGGAAGTGGTGAACATTCACTATTTAATTAGTTTTCTAATATCCAGAATATAATAAACTAATTAAGAAGCCCTAGATTTACAAATGAAGTCAAAAAGTCTTATAAATAACTCTATGCCAATAAATTAGATAATTTATATGAAATGGAGAGATTCTTATTATCACACAAAACTACCTACATTAACTCAAGGACTAGAAGATCTCAACAATCCAGTTACTAATAAATTGATTGAATCAGCAGCCAAAAACCTCCCAACAAAGAGAAATCCAAGACTAGATGGTTTCACAGGGGAATTCTACCAAACATTCCAAAAAGACTTAAGCATAAGAAAACCAATAATGTAATGCACCACATTAACAGAATGAAAGAGAAAAAATAATATGATTATCTCAACTGATGCAGAAAAGGCACTTGACAAAATACAAAGCACTTTCTTGATAAAAAGCACTTAGAACTCTAGGAATAGAAGGAAACTTCAACATGATATGGGCATATATGAAAAACCCACAGCTAACATGCTTCTTAATGGTAAAAGACTGAAAGCTTTCCCTTTAAGACCAGAAACAAGACAAGGATGCCTACTGTCACAGTTATTCAACATTGTACTAGGAGTTGTTGCTAGAGTAATTAGGCAAGTAAAGGAAACAAAAGGCATCCAAATTGGAAAAGAAGAAGTGAAACTTTCCCTATTTGCAGATGATATGATGCTATATATAGAAAACTCATAAAAATCAAGAACAAAGCTGCTAGAACCAATTAATGAATTCAGCAAAGTGGCAGGGTCCAAGATCAACACCCAGAAATCAGTAGGGTTCTATACACAAGCAATGAACAATGGAAACAAGAAATCAAGAAAAAAAATTCCATTCACGTTGTCAATACCATCCAGAACAATTTATAGATTCCATGCAATCCCAATCAAAATTCCAACAACTGTCTTTGCAGAAATGGAAAAGTCAATCATCAAATTTATATGGAAGGGTAAGGGGACCTAAATATCTAAAGCTGTCTTGAGAAAGAAGAATGAAGTTGGAAGACTCACACTTCTCAATCTCAAAAGTTGTTACAAAGCCACAGTAATCAAAACAGCACAGTAGATCAGGTTAGGCAGGCAGGGCTCAGCTCTCTCACAAAAACAATGGGGAAAGAGCCCAAAGATATCCAAGGGACCTGCTTTGGGGGTGAGCAGAATAGGACAGTGGTTCACAACTCCCATAGGGTGAGGGACAGAGAGATGAAGAACCTGGAATAACAAAAGTGAGTTACCAAATCCCCTTGGAAGCCAGGAAGGACTCCCCTACCCCATCCCCAAGACACTAAGCTGGGGTAAAACATCTGGCTCAATGCAGCTGAGTGAGAAAGGAACAAACATCTTCCTCCCTGTCAGCTGTTACAAAGGAAAAGGCGGGGGCCGGGGGGGGGGGGATTTTCTTCAGTGAATTTGGCCAGGGGATCCCACTTTGAATCTGAGCTTTGGCCAGACCAAAACAAACAAAAATGGAGATTTCCTATCCATGGAAAGGTGCATCAATGAGTACCACCTGCTGACCAGTCTGGAAATTGCATGGGCAAAAACTGATGGTGGGGGGGGGGCCTCTCTATTCTCTAATTCATGGGAGAAAATCTGTACCCCATTAGTGAGTCCCTGGCACAATTTTGATAACTTAAGAGAAGTAATTTTAAGTACTTAGAATAAGTTGAACCAAATATCAAAGAAAAACTGAAGGGAAAAAAAAAATTAAGCAAGAGAGAAATTGGCCATAAGAGTAAATTCACCAACATATTCAGATACCTAGACATCAGCAAAAAATTACAAGTCATACTAGGAAACAGGAAAAGATGGCCCAGCTAAGGAAACAGACCAAATATCCTGAAGAGATGCAGGATTTAAGTAAGTTAATCAATGATAATCACATAACTTTCCTAAATCAATCCAAAAACTTTAAGGAAAATATGACTACAGAGGATATAAGAAGACACTGGGTGAACATTAAGAACAATTTGAAAATCTGCCAAGAAAAGTAACAGAACTTATGGGAATGAAAGGCATGATGGCTGAGATTAAAAATATTTTAGAGGCACATAAAACCAGATTTAAATTGCTCAAAGATAGAATTAGTGATTTTGAATACAGAAAATTTGAACTGGAAAAGACAGGAGAACAGAAGAGAATGGAAAACATGGAACAGGGTCTCAGGGAATTGAATGACACCACAAAATGCACAAACATATGCATTATCAGTGTCTCAGTAGGAGAAGAGAATGGAAAAGGGGCAGAAAGAATATTTGAGGAAATAATGACTGTAAATTTCCCAGCCCATATGTAAGACATAAATATCACTATCCAAGAAGGACAATACACTCCAAATAGAATAAATCCAAATTGACCTACCACCAGGATATCTACTCTTCAGAATGACAAATATCAGAGATAAAGAGATGATCCTAAAAGCAACAAGAGAAAAGCAAAGCATCACATACAAGGGAACTTCGGTAAGATTATGTGCCAACCTCTCATCGGAAATCATGGGGGAGAGAAGAAAGTGGTATGATGTATTTACGGTACTACCAGCCAATAATTCTGTATCTGGCAAAGTGTCCTTCAAAAATGAGGGTGAGTTCAGAGTCTTCATAGACAAATGAAAACTGGTAGAATATGCTACCAAAAGGCCAGAATTACAAAAAATATTAGAGGGAGTGCTGCATCCTGAAGGGAAAAAACAAGGGCGAGAGACTTGGAGAAGAGTGTAGAAATGAAGATTATTAGGAAGGGTAAATTAAAGGATAAAAAGCCAATAGTATGATATGACAACTGAAAGCCCAAGGACAAAATGGATGAAGTAAGTAATGCCTTCATAGTAAGAACTTTGCATGTTAATGGCTTGAACTCCCCAATCAAAAGACATGAACTGGAATGGATAAAAACATATGAGCCATCTATATGTTGTCTACAAGAGACTCACTTTGGACATAAGGACACAACCAAGTTAAAAGTGAAAGGTTGGAAAAAGATATTCCATGCAAATAATACCCAAAAATGATCTGGAGTAATAATACTAATATCAAACAAAATAGATTTTAAATGCAAATCTGTTATAAGGGATGAAGAAGATCATTGTAAATTAATAAAAGGGGCAATTCAGCAAGAAGAAATTATACTAAATATTTATGCACTTAACCTCAGTGCCCCTAGATACGTGAGGCACACACTGGCAAAGCGGAAGGGAGAAATAGCTGTCTCTACAATAATAGCTGGAGACTCAATACACCACTCTTAGTGCTGGATAGAATGTCTGGACAGAGAATAAAGAAACAGAGAGCTTGAATAATATGATAAATGAATTAAACCTAATAGACGTCTATAGAGCATTGCACTCCAAAACAGCAGGATATACATTCTTTTCAAGTGCTCATAGATCCTTCTCCAAAATAAACCATATATTGGGTCACAAGAGAAGTCATAATAAATTTAAAAATACTGGAATTATACAAAACAGTTACTCTGATCATAGCAGAATAAAGCTAGAAATCAATAATGGATGGAAAAAGGGAAAATTCATAAATATGTGAAGATTAAATAATACATGCTTAAATGATCATAAGGTTAAAGAAGAAACTGCAAGAAAATTCAGCAAATATCGTGAGATGAATGAAAACCTATGGGACACTGTAAAGGTAGTGCTGAAAGGGAAATTTATTAGCCTTCAATGCTTACATTAAAAAAGAAGAAAGAGCTAAAATTGAAGATCTAACTGCACATCTAGGGTAACTAGATAAAGAACAGCAAACTGATCCCAAACCAAGCCAAAGGAAAAAAAATAGTAAAGTTCAGAAAAGAAATAAATGAAATCAAGAACAATAACAAAAAATAGAACAAAAAAACCCAAAAGTTGGTTCCTTGAGACAACCAACAAAATCGAGAAACCCTTAGGTTGACAAAGGAAAAAGAGAGAAGACGGAAATTTTAAAAATTAGAAATGAGAGTGGGACATTACCATAAGAGGATACTATGAACAACTGTGTGCCAAAAAACTAGGCAATGTAGATGAGATGGACAAAATTCCTAGAAAAACACAAACCACCCACACTGGCCCTAGAAGAAATAGAAGACCTCAACAAACCACTCACCAGTGAAGAGATTGAAACAGTCATCAAAAACCTCCCAAAGATGAAAAGCCTGGGACCAGATGATTGCACAGGTGAAGTCTACCAATCATTCAAAGAAGACCTAATAGCAATCTTGCTCAAACTATTCCAAAAAATTGAAAAGGAAAAGACTACCACACTCATTCTATGAAGCTAACACCACTTTAATACCAAAACCAGATAAAGATACTATGAAAAAAGAAAATTACAGACCAATATCTCTAATGAATACAGATGCAAAAATCCTCATCGAAATACTTGCAAACCAATCCAAAGGCACATTAAAAGAATTATACACCACAATCAAGTGGGTTTTATCCCAGATATGTAAGTGTGGTTCAACACTAGAAAATCAGTTAGTGTAATAAACCACATTGATAAACTGAAGAAGAAAAATCATATGATCCTCTCAATTGATGCAGAAAAGGCATTTGCAAAATACAACACCCTTTCTTGATAAAACACTCCAAAAGATAGGAACAGAAAGAAGCTTTGTCAATATGGTAAAGTGCATATATGAAAACCTTACAGCTAGCATTGTACTCAAAGACTGAAAGCTTTCCCTCTGAGATCAGGAAAAAGACAAGGCTGCCTACTGTCATTATTATTCACTATCATGCAAAAAGTTCTCGCTAAAGCAATTAGGCTAAAGAAATAAAAAGCATCCAGATAGGAAAGTAAGAAGTAAAACTTTCACTGCTCGCTGATGATATCATCCTATATCTAGAAAATCCCGAAAAATCCATAGCAAAACTTCTAGAATTAATAGACGAGTTCAGCAAAGTGGTGAGATACAAGATTATTATGCAAAAATCAATATTATTTCTATACATAACTCATGTCCAATCTGAGAAGAAAATCAGAAAAAAAAATTCCATTTATAATAGTGACTAAAAAATCAAATATTTGGAAAAACACTTAACCAAGGATATAAAGGACCTACATTCAGAAAACTATAAAACATTGCTAAAAGAAACCGAAGAAGACTTAAATAAATGGAAGGACAATCTGTGTTCATGAATTGGAAGACTAAATATCATTAAAGTGTCATTTTTACCCAAATTGATTTACAGATTCAACACAATCCCAATAAAAATCCCGAAAGCCTTTTTTGCACAAGTGGAAAACCAATTATCAAATTTATTTGGAAGGTTAAGGATCCCTGAATAGTCAAAAAGATCTTTAAAAAGAAGTAGTTGAAAAAAAATAAGTAGTTGGAAGACTCTGACTTCCAGACTTTAAAACATATTACTTAGCTACAGTGGTAAAAAACAGCATGGTACTGGCATAAAAAGACACATTGAACAGTGGAACCTAATCAAGAACTCAGAAATAGACCCTCATATGTACAGTCAAGTGATATTTGACAAGGCAGCCAATGCCTCCCAGCAAGGCCAGAACAGTCTATACAAGAAAGGGTGGGAAAACTGGATAGCCATATCCCAAAGAAAGAAGGAAGACCCCTATCTCACACCTTATACACAAATTAACTCAAAATGGATCAAGAAATTAAATATAAAAGTGACTACCATAAAACTCCTAGAAGAACATATAGGAAAACATCTTCAAGATCTTTTTTTTTTATTAAAATGTCTTTTTTTAAAGGTATATAGATCACAAAAAAATGTTACTTTAAAAAATATAAGAGGTTCCCACATATCCCTCACCCCACCCACCCACTCTTCAAGCTCTTATGGTAGCTAGTAGTTTCTTAAACCTTTCACCCAGAGTACAAGCAACAAAAGAAAATAGATAATGGGACTTGCTGAAAATTAAACACTTTTGCACCTGAAAGTCTTCTGTCAAAAGGGTGAAAAGCAGCCAACTCAATGAGAGAAAATATTTGGTAATCATATACCTGTTAAGGGTTTAATATCCATGATTTAGAAAGAGACTCCTTGTAAGAGTTGATTTCTAAGGAAATTTTAAGAAAATCAAGTACAAAGGCCAGGCAGCAGATTGTGGGAGGGAGTAAAGGAGAGTGGGAGATAGTCTTCCAGGAAGTCCAGGCAGCATGTCGAGAGGCTTGTTTTGTTCTGTTTTTCAGGAGAAAGGAATCGGTACAATATAGTTGGATCTAGGGTGAGGCTAGGAACCAACAAAAGAGAAGAGACAAGAGTAACATGAGACTAAAGTAAGAGATGAATTTGTGCAGTAGGCGTGAGTCTGGGGAAGGGGCACAATTTCAGTGATATTAATAGTCAGTGATAATAAAGATATAGCATCTATAGGTGTTAATGAACATGTAGTGTGAGAAACAGGGGAGAAGTAGTTCAAGAAGATATATGACACGGCCATTCTAGGGTCCACAGAATGGAGGAATAGAGTATGGATTAGAGTGGACTTACTGATATTCTATTCATGAACTATTGTGATTAGTAATCGAAGAAAATGTGGCATTGGTGTGGAGAAAGTGGCCATGTGGCTGTAGAGGGTAGGGAGTGGGAGGAAGAGATGTGATGTAGGGGCATTTTCGGGGATTGGAGTTGTCCTGAGTGGTGCTGCAGGGACAGTTACCGGACATTGTATGTCCTCCTGTGGCCCACTGGGTGGACTGTGGGAGAGTGTGGGCTATGATGTGGACCATTGACCATGAGGTGCAGCGGTGCTCAGAGATGTGTTCACCAAGTGCAATGAATGTCTCATGATGATGGAGGAGGTTGTTGTTATGGGGGGAGGAGTGGGGTTAAGGGTGTGGGGGGTATATGGGGACCTCATATTTTTTTAATATAACATTGAAAAAATAAAGACAAAAAAAAAGAAGATATATGGTTTTCTAATTTAAGGAGATCATGGATAGTGGGGAATTATTCTGAGATAAAGAAATCAGAAGGCCAAGATATGGAGATTTAGAAAGGGAGTTTTATTTCGTCCTTATTAAGTTTGAGCTCCCTGTCGTGTAAACACCAAAAAACAGTTGCCTGGAAGAAGTGTAGAATGGATATTCATATTTTAGAATCATCAGTATATGGTTAGTAATCTGATCCATGACTCAAATTGGACATAATGTGAAGGGGACTAAATCCAAAACAAAAAGCAAAAACATCATTCATCGAACCCTAATAGTGAAATGTATCTTGTACCACTATCAGATATAGAGATCTTAGGTATGGTTCAGAGGAGGACTCCTACCGCATGCCAAAGATCAACTCAAAATAGATCAAAAACCTCTAATATTTAAGAGGTAGAATTATAAACTCCTTAAAGAAAATGTTGGGAAGCGTTTCAGGACCTTGTGTTAGGCAATTCTGAGACTTTACACCCAAAGCACAAGCAACAAAAAAAAATAGATAAATTGACTTCATCCAAATTAAAAGCATTTGTGCATTAAAAGACTATCATGAAAGTAAACTGACAACCTACACAATGGGAAAAATTATTTGGAAATCACATCTGATAAAGGTTTAATATGCAAAATATATGAAGAAATCCTTCAATTTAACAATATAAAGATAACCCAATTTAAAAGAATGGGCAAAAGACTTCAACAAACATCTATCCAAAGAATATATACAAATGGCCACAAAGCATATGAAAAGATACTCAACGTCTTTAGCCATCAGGGAAATGCAAATAAAAACCACAATGAGATATCATTTCACATCCATTTGAATGGCTGCTATTTAACAAATGGAAAATAACAAGTGTTAAGAGAAGATTAAGAGAAATAGGAACACTTATAATTGCTGGTGGCAAGTAAAATGGTGCGGCCAATGTGGAAGACATCTGAAAGTTCCTCAGACAGCTAATTGTAGAAGTACCATTTGACCCAGCAATCCAACTACTAGGTATATACTCAAAAGAATTGAAAATAGAGACTTGAACAGATAGTTGCACACCAATATCCATAAGAGTATTATTCACAACTGCCAAAGGATGAAAGCAACCAACCTAGCCAACAAGCAATGAATGGATAAACAAAATGTGTTATATGCATACAATGGAATATTATTCAGCCGTGAAAAGAAATGAAATTCTGATACATGGAACAACATGGATGAACCTTGAGACATCATGTTGGGCAAAATAAGCTAGACACAAAAGGACAAACATTATATAATCTCACTGATTTGAAATAATTAGAATAAGCTAGCTTACAGAGTCAGAATCTAAAATACAGGTTACCAGGGGATAGGGTGGGGATAGAGAATGGGAAATTGAGGCTTAAAATATACAGGCTTCCTATTTGGAATAATGGAAATAATTTGGTAATGGATGATGGTGGCTGTGGTACCACATTGTGAATACAATTAACAGCACTGAAATATATATCTTAATATGATTAAAAGGGGAAATGTTAGATTGTGTATGTATGGCAATAATAAAAAAACTTTTTAATACATGGAACTACAGTACACATACAGTGAACCCAAAGTTAAACCATGGATTTTAATAGTACAATTATTAAAATGTGTTACCAATTTTATCAAATGTTCCACACCAATGCAAGGTGGTGTTGTCAGGGTGGCATGTGGAAATCCTGTATTTTATACATGATTGTTCTGTAAACCCATAACTTCTGTAATAAAAAACAAAACAAAAACAACAAAGTCTTATGAACATTTTGGCACATTCCTTTAGTCAGGGTTATATATAAAAGCCACAAATTCATCCATATAATTTCATTGTGTATTGGAAGATGTTTTAAAGCCAAAATTAGGCCTTCTCTTCCCTAAGCAATATGATTCTCATTTATTTAACTTTCCCTACTAAGTTATATTTTATATCTTATATCTGACACTTCCTAGAAGACCATCTCCTACCCTCCTTTCCTCCTCCTCCCCCTGCCCCAATCCGCTGCCTAGTTTTTGTACTTGCTTTTTTTAGAAGTCAAACCTTGCAAGGAGTCTTCTCTGCTAGGGCCTCAACTGCCCTTAGATATATCTCTTTGAGCTCCTGCAGCATGCTTTCTTTTCCTGATCACAGCATTTATCTACTGTAATATAATTATTAATATTTTATCTTTCTCTCACTGTCATGCTAGCTACTTAACAGATGCTCTGGGTTATATCTGTGTGTTCCAAACCCTAAAAATGCATGTGCTCAGTAACTGTTGAATGGATGAGTGGATCCATGAATGAATACTAGAATGTTTAGTAATGAAAGGCTTCCTGTACCTTTCCAACATATTGACTTATATTGTTATAATTAAATGGCCACCCTATCCTACCCACACACACTCCCCAGAAAAATGGTAAAGTCATTGTTGCAGTTTGATATTATCTATGAATTTCACAAGGAGATGTTGATTATGTTTGTAAATTGGTTTGTTTCTCTGGGCATGATCCCCTTTGATTGATTTAAATGCAAAGGCTTTATGTTTAATTGATTAAATCAAGATTAGGGCTTTAATTCAACCATGTTATTAGGGGCACTCAGGGTTGAGTTCTTACCCCCTTGGTGGGCTGTATAAACAGACAATCAAGAAGATGGAAGAAGATACATGGGAATAGAGAGCTCCATAGACACAGCAAAGGATAGAACTTGATCCTGGGACCCCAGAGAGAAATGAATCATTTACCTGATAGTTTGCATCTGAAGAGACCAGAACCCTGAATAGCTAAGAAAGCCAGGAAAGAAACAAGCCCTCCAGCCTATAGCTGAGATAGAAGAAGCTGGGCTACAGAGCCTTAAGAGAGAGAGGAAGGCTGAACCCTCACAAACATTGCCCACCATCTTGCTCAACTCATGGCAACAGACTTTGGTGAAAAAGTACCTCTTATGGTACCTTGAGTTGGATTCTTTAGGACCTTGTAGCTGTAAGCTTTTACCCCAAAGAAATACCTTTTATAAAAGCCAACAAATTTCTGGTACTTCGCATCAGCACCCCTTTGGCCGACTAATACAGACATGAAGTCTCATTCTGTTGATTTTGCAGCAAGCCGATAATGACCACATTAATCCAGAATGGTCTGTCCTGTACTCCCAATACTTAACACTTGAATCATCACCATTGTTCAGTCTGAGGCAAATCTGAAAGGACAGGTTTCACTGAGAAGTAAATGCTCCCTTTAAGTTCCTGGAGGATTATTATAAAAACAGCGAGGCAAGGAGTCTTTAATGTTGGAAAAATGAAACAAGATTTCTATAATGAAAACCAGAAGCCATAGTATAGATGAGGAAAAACGGTAATCAGCCTAAAATAAGAAAAGCCTGGTGTTAAAATATTTAATTTTCTCTGGGCCAAGAAGCTGATGCAAACTGTTGTGGGTGTTTTAAGATCAAAATTAGTTAGACAGATATATGTAGAATGTTTTACTTGTTGCATTTATGGGTTAAAACTAGCTCTGGAATTCATTTCCTTTCTTTATAAATAGATATGATTGACATTTACTAGTAGTGGTCTTTATCTTCTGAGACATACAGTTGTGATATATGGAGCAAGAAAAGTGAAAATCATTATTAGAGATCTATTTCTTAATTTTCCCCCCATTAACATTCTCTGACATGCAGGCCATCAGCCAGGCTAAATTAGAAAGCATTTTGGAAAGAAGTAGAATTCTCCCCTGCCTGTGAATCCAATAGTCACTTGACCTTTTTAGATTCACCAGTATTTTAATGGTGGGAAGGATATGGTATAGTTTGTTTCCTCTCAGTATATTTTAGAGGCTGCTTATATCTCATAGATCAAAGTTTGATCCTTAGCTTTGCAGGATCAAAACCTCAATTTTGACCAGGCTCCAGAAAGCTGATTTGCTATTCAAGTATTCATGGTATATTAATTTACGATGGGATTTATGCCTGACTTGAGGAAATGAACCAGTTGTCTACAGAAAGTAAATTTGTTTAACCTTCGTGGAGATAAATCCCAAGAAGAGACAAAAATTCAACTTCTGCAAGTAAGTTCTGAACTATTTAGAAAATAAAACTATTTGATATAACCCATCCACAGCACACCTTGAATTTGCAGATGAGGAAATTGAGACCCCAAGTTTTCAGCACTACATAACAGCTGAGATGACACTAGTATCCGGTTCTCCTGGATACTGATCTGTGTACTTTTTACAACCTTGGCCACCAACCTGATTTTGAAGTGGGATTGGTGGTAGGAATTTGAACCAAGAGATAATCCAAATTCTTTAGCAAGGCAAAGTTAAACAGGAAAAAAAATGCTCAAAAGAAATATTTCCTTTAAGCTAAAGTCAACTGATAAAGTGCCTTTCTCTACACTTAAGGGGAGAATGGGCCTAGTGAAATTTTAAATTAAAAAATTTTAATAGGACTTTAAGAAGAAAAACATCTAGGTTGCTAGTTAGTGATGAAGAAACTGACAATATTAACTCTTTTACTGACTACTAAATGACCATTTTTCATTGGTTTCCTGAATATTTTATCATTGTAGAATACGTTGTTCATTTGAACTATATTCTTTATAGATCAATATGTCTCTAATAAGGCCCAATGAAATTACTGATGTTTGAGTGTTTTTTATTTATATTAGCAATACATTTACAAATCATATTTCAGGTTATTTCTGAAAAGATTTCAAAAGGTAGTTCATCTCATCATTTACTCATTCAAAGCCATTTACTAAGTTACCTGAGAGTACAATGGAGAACAAAATGGGAATGGTCTCATATAGTATGCGTAAGCTCACGATGCCTACATTCTACTGTATCATACCAAGTTATCACTGTTTCCAGTTAAAGTTGGATTTCAAGTTTAGGTCTGGGTGGAAGTCAGGTGCAACACAATGGGAAACCAAGCCCTTTATGGATAAGAAAAGATAATTTGTTACTTAGAGGACCCAGACAGAGAAAAGGGTGGGGGAATGCCACAGGAAGCACGATGGGCTCGTGTGGGTCAACCAGTAGGTGGTGAGCCCTCAAGCAAAGCAAAAGAGACCTGGTGGGCTTGTGCCTCCACTGTGGTTCAGGAATGGAATTAATGGATTTCCTGTGGGAGTCAAGGATTGGTTAGCTCAAAGCAAACACACCAGAAAAAGGAAAGGGGCTAAGGGTTCAAGGGCAGTGAGGTGGTTTCCTTATCATTTGGGGCCAGTTGTGGGTTTGGGATTGTATTGTGTCACGTGCATGGTGGTTGCAGATGGAACCAAAGGTCAGTGTTGAGGCAAGTGTCTTAGCCAAAGTAAGATGGATGTCTAGGCAGCTCACGAAACGTGTTGATAGTTTTAACAGTTATAAACTGTGGTAAGTTCCACAGAAGAACAGTATAGAGTGCTAGGAAGGGTAAACAGAATAAAGTCTTCTAGTTTGGAAGATTCCTGAAGAGTGAGACCAAAGGTTGAGTATTGTACTATGCCCAAAAGGCATAGTATTGTACTATGCTCAGGGGGAGCAGCAAGTCAGAGAGCTGCACCAGATCTGTGTTTGATGGTGCTACCTGGGTAATAAACATTCATGAAACAATTGAATAAAAGACGGCAAAGGCTGTGAGGGAGATACTTGAAGTAAGATCAGCGTAACTGGATAAGGAGAATAAAAGCGGGTTCCAAAGGTGAGTTTGGAAAAGTAGGTATTATTGAATCCAGGTAATGCAGAGGCTTATAAGTCATGTTAGGGATTTGGGAACTTATCTCAAAAGTCATTGGTAAGCATTACAATGTTATTAGCAATGAAGTTACATCTATTATGGATAGATGGAAAGGAGTAGAGAGTGAATTGATACTGAGACTTTTGGCTTGGTAAAGGTATGAGACGTGCCACTAGCATATTAACAGATTTGGAGTTAAGTCAAAGGCTCACAATATACTTTGGAGATAAACGTGACTGGATTTGGTGATAGATTAGATTTGGGGTTGGAGGAGAAGCAAAAGGGGGGTCATCAGGGGTGCCCTAGGCCATCCTGGTGACCTCCATATCTGTAGATGACCCATCTTACACCCTGGCCTCACAGCCCCTGGCCCTCCCCAGCCACCCATATCCCTGGGCCCATTCTTGTATTTGCCATTACTCTGAACTACTTCACTGCCCAAATATAAATGCTAACGTTCTACGCTTTGACCAAAACACCTGTGTTTCCAGCCATTTCACACTGAGGCCTCCATACCTGCTAAGGAGAACTGTGTACTTGTACTGCGCACAGAATTTTCCTTTCCATGTCTGTAAATGAAAGTGATAATTCCTACTGTTATACTTAGGGTTCCTGGAAGGTTTGAATGATAATGTTTGCAAAGTCCCTTATACGGGCCCTGGCACATACAGAACTGCAGTGACATATAAACTACCTGTGCTCTTTCGTATGCTTGCTAGTTCTGATATCTTATACTTCTTGGAATCCCACTAACTTTGATTACCTATTACAACAAATGAATATTTTATCAGCCAGGAATCTCTAGTGAAATAGAACTAAGAGGATACATACACAAATTTATTTTAGGGAATTGGCTCACATGATTTCGGAGACTGGCAAATCCAAAGTCCGTTGGGGACAGGCTGGCAAACTGGAAGCAAGCAGGATTTGATGCTATAGTCTTAAATCAGAATCTCTTCTTCTCTGGGAAACTTAAGGATTTTTTCTTTAAGGCTTTCAACTGATTGGATGAGGCCCACCCATATTATGGAGAGTCATCTCCTTTACTTAAAGTCACTTGATTGTGGATATTAACCATATCTACAAAACACCTTCACAGCAACACCTAGGTTACTGTTTGATTAAGGAACTGAGTACTATAGCCTGGCTAGGTTGACACATAAAACTAATCATCATAAGTATGTTTATAATTCAGCACTTAATTTGTCAGGTTTTTATATAGAGGTTAACCCAATCATACCACTTAATAAAAGTATGTACATACTTTCAATTAGGCAATAACTGTTTGCAGCACCAAGAGTATGACCCTTTCCTAAAGTGGAGCTAACCTTAGAAAAATAAAAAATAAAATAAAATGCTCAATATGCCACTGACTTAAACCTCAAATACTGAGGATTTATTAAAATGAGAAAGACTCAGTTACTAATATTTCTGCCTATTTATTTCACACATATGTGCAAAATGTGTAGGGAAAAGGAAACACTATGTAAACTAGAGAGATAAGTGATTTACCAGAGGAAAAGTAGTTAAGCACAGATCAAGCTGTTTGCCCTATGTAACATATTTCAAAAGAATTTGGGGAAATGGGATATGGCTCAAGTTCTTGGGCACTTGCCTACCACATGGAAGTTCCCAAGTTCATTTCCAGTGCCTCCTAAAAAAGAAGACAAGCAGGCACAGAAAGCACACAACTAACAGACACAGAGGGCAAACAGTGAGCACAAACAATGGGGGTGAAGGGAGAGAAATAAATAAATAAAATAAATCTTTTAAAAATTAGAAAATAAAAAAAATATGTATATGGCCTGCTGCTTCCCTTTGTCCAGACTTTTGTTATCAATGGCAAATCATATAAAGGATCACAATCATCCTTTTGCCATCAGGTGAAATACACAAATTAACTATTTTTCACCAATTGCAGGTAAATAAAATGCTTGAAGTTAATTGTACAAACAGTTCCTCATACTAACCTATGTTTCCCTACTTTTTTAAGAATAAATTTTCAGAGAATATGAGGATTTCATTTCTTTGTTTTAAAATTCCCACATTTTAACTTGCTATAAAATTAACATTATAGACTAGAATAATTTTGTAAAATATGCATTCTCTTATAAAGGTGGTAAAATTTGAAATCAAAGTATAAATTATTCTCTGCATGAAAGATTTTTGAAACTATATAAATAGATAAAGGAAACCAAAATTTGGAGTTTGGCTCATAATTTTAGTAAATTTTACTTTTGAATGTAGCTATTGTCTCATATATTCAAATTAAAATTGTGTTCAAAATGGTAAAATGTGGCGTTCTTTTATGAATACTGCGAAGGGTTTAAACACATATACACACATATAAAGAAAAATAAAAACAGTTCAGCTTCTATTTATTTTTTTCTTCTAAGTTACCTCCCCATAAAAGTTTGTGATTATATACGCTCGTACCCTCGGTTACTTGGCATCTGAGTCACTGGAGTTGCTACTGAAAAACAAACAAACAACAACAAAAGCACAACCCAATTTAAGTCTTCCAAATTTCTGGGAAGATGTATGAAGGAAATATTTGGTACAAGACCCATTTCTTAGTTAAAAATGAGACCTTAAGGTATTGAAGCTGTTCATGCCTCTATATAAATGTCATCAAAGAGTCAGAACAGGTAGAGACTATATAAAGAGATACTGGTGTTTCTTGTCCTCATCTTCCTAGGCCTCAGGTAATACCAGCTTTTAAAAACTTATGCTTCTGTATTCACCAAGTGCAGTGAATGTCCCATGATGTTGAAGGAGGTTATTGTTATAGGAGGAGTGGGGTGAGGGGGGTGGGGAGGTATATGGGGACCTCATATTTTTTTAATGTAACATTAAAAATAAATAAATAAAGACAAAGAAATTGAAAAACTTATGCTTAGGGAAGCAGACTTGGCCCAATGGATAGGGCGTCCTTCTACCACATGGGAGGTCCAAGGTTCAAACCCCGGGCCTCCTTGACTCGTGTGGTGCTGGCCCATGCACAGTGCTGATGCACGCAAGGAGTGCCGTGCCATGCAGGGGTGTCCCCCACATAGGGGAGCCCCCCTCGCAAAGACTGTGTCCAGTAAGGAGAGCCACCCAGCGCGAAAGAAAGTGCAGCCTGCCTAGGAATGGCGCCGCACACACGGAAAGCTGACACAACAAGATGACGCAACAAAAAGAAACACAGATTCCCGGTGCTGCTGATAAGGATAGAAGAGGTCACAGAGGAACACACAGCGAATAGACTCAGAGAGCAGACAACTGGGGTGGGGGAGGGGAGACAAATAAATAAATCTTAAAAAAAAAAAAAAACTTATGCTTATTCTTAAACTCAGGATATGTTAATCCAAAACTTCCTATTTGCAGGACACTGTGTTGGGCCTCTGAAAGTGAAGAAGCCCAATTGCCTTCCTTCAAGAAATTTAAGAAGTAATGTAGGAAACCAACAAGAAAACTATCAGTTACAATAGAATGTAATAACTACTGTAAAATGATGTAGGTGTGGATTTCAGTTGCCAACCAAGTCTGGAGTGGCAGAGTGGTCAAAGAAGCATCTCAGAATCCCAGGGGAAGCTGATACTTAACTAATATGTGGAACTAGCCAGGCTAGGTGGGAAAGAATAGCAGAGGGCACACCAAGTACAAAGGGCACAGCTGAGAAAAAGCATGGCATATTTGAGGATAGAAAGTACCTGCTTCAGTGTGTTTGGAGGGTGGAGTGGTGACAGGTGAGGAGGGATTTATTAGCCAAGTTACAAAACTCTTGTCTCTACCCTAAAAGCCTTGAGGAACCTCTGAAGCATTGATCCCCATTTTAAAAAATGACTCCTAAAGAATAACCCATATCAGTGAAGAAAGAGCTATCAATGCCTTCAGGAGAATGGGTCAAGATTTGTGTTTAAGAATCACTCTTAAAGCAGAACAGCACCTTGGTTTGCGTTCTTCGCCAGTTCTAGGAAAGAAATGGTTCTTAAACCATGTGAAATATTTAACCACGAAAATCCTGCTTGGTCTTATAATGTTACATATTTATTCAAAGACAGCCTTGTGTCATGCTGCCTCAACTGTTAGGAAAGTAACATACAAAGATTTATATCAAACAGGTTAAGGACAAGACTATGTATACGTCCCTTTAGTGGTAAAAACAATACCACCTCATATTTATAAAGCAGGCTTATGGTTTACAAATATATATCTTTATTTTATTTGTGCTTCATAATTATCTGTTGAGTTCATTTGTATTGACATTCCCATTTTACAGATGGAAAAAAACGAGGTTCATAGAACTATATAGCTCAACATAAAAATATTTACCAAGTAGCAGGGCTGAGTTTCAGTCCAAAATATGACTTTAAATCCTGTTCTTTCCGAGAAAATGACTATAAGCCATGAAGAAAATTAGGTATAGGACTAGATTATAGCCCTTATTTACATTTTAAATTAAATTATCAGTCGCAAGAAATGAATCACTCCATTTCCTTAAAGAACAGAAAATAATGAAGTGTGTCCTTGGACTCCAAATATAAAATAACATAGTACTCATTTTGCTGATTTGTTTGTCTGTGTCAGTCAAAGGAAAAAGAAAGGAAAATGATTTGAGGTCATGGCAATTAAAAGAGGCACTACTAGAAATTCTATCCTTTGCTACTAGTATAATATATAAAAATAACAGTTCTGACAAAGTTGGCTGTGGAAAAAACACATGAAATTAAATCTGATTTTCACTTTGATGTCCATCACAAGAGGAGAAATACGTGCCCACATATGAAACGTATCCACTGTTGGTAAAGTGGAATTTTTCTGTCAAGGAAGAAGTTAGAGAGCAGGAGCCCACATCATAGCCAGCACTCTAGGCCATGGGGCTTGATTTCATACTTGTACCTCAGCTATGTAGCCCTGGTGTAAGCTCTTTGAAGCAGGTATCATATCTTTTATTTTTTTATTTTTTATTTTTTTAAAGATTTATTTAATCAGCCCCCCCCCCCCCCCAGTTGTCTGTTCTCTGTGTCTTTTTGCTGCATCTTGTTTCTTTGTCCGCTTCTGTTGTCGTCAGCGGCACGGGAAGTGTGGGCGGTGCCATTCCTGGGCAGGCTGCACTTCCTTTAGCGCTGGGCAGCTCTCCTTACGGCGCACTCCTTGCGTGTGGGGCTCCCCTACGCGGGGGACCCCTGTGTGGCACGGCACTCCTTGCGCACATCAGCACTGCACATGGGCCAGCAGCACACGGGTCAAGGAGACCCGGGGTTTGAACTGCGGACCTCCCATGTGGTAGACGGACGCCCTAACCACAGGGCCAAGTCCGTTTCCCTTTAAATCATTTTATGGGTAATAGATGCTCAAAATTTTTTTGAGAATAGTACATAGCATTATTTTGAAGGAAAACAAAATACTTGCAAGGGCATCACCAAATTTAAGGAAGGCCTGTCCCTGGGCTCATCTTCTGGTTTACTGATTTCCCCTTCTGAGGTTCAAGGAGCAGAGCAACTCCTGAGAGCTCCAATGGTTAGACCATGCAAGTGGGCATGAAATGCTCTGGAGACAGGCCCATGCCCATTCTGTCCATGGCCCATGTGGTGCCCACAGCCCACTACCCCAATAGACACTCAGCTGTTATTTATTAACTGAATGAATGAAGGGAAGGTGGTCAGGAAAGAATTCTAATTGCAGATGATCTCCATGTAAGAGGGCTGGCTGGCTTGAATCTAGATTTTCATGAGGATAATGTTGATAGCTCTGCTATCATCAAATAGGATAACTTCCACAACGTTCGGCCATTGGAGAGCAATTGCTAAATTGACCATATACTACATTGTCATTGAGCTTGAATGACAAGAGATGATGTTAAAAAAAATTCTGGGACAACATGCTAAACCAAGAATCCCAAGCCATTAGGACTGTCAAAAGCAAATCAGGATGTGAGGTAACTTTAGCTATTGCTCGACTCTAAATCCGGGCTTCAGTGTCCATACATAATTAATGGGTTGGGGAAAAAAGTCTCTAGAAATTGTAATTTTAAGAAAGTTCATATCCAAGATAGAGTGGTTCTTTCTGATGTTACCATTTGGTATAAATTTTGTTTTTTTACTTCTCTATCTTTTCTTTCTTTTTCTCCCTATGCTTTTTAAAATCTGAACAATGACCTTGGGTTGCTTTTAAATATTTGTTTTAAAAATTAAATTTCCATCGATTTTTAGAGTTTTGCTAGTAAATAAAGTATTCTATAGACTATCATCCCCAGAGAAATCCTGGAGTCCTTATTTCATTGATAAAAAAATTGAGACCAAAATGTATTAAATTAATTGTCTCTACTAAACAGCTGTTTAACCATCAGAAAAGAGTATTTCAAAATAACAGCAAATAATATTTGTGTTTGATTTTGTGTGTGTTTTTTATTAAAGAAGTTTCATATTTACAGGAAAATCATGCATAAAATATAGAGTTCCCATATACAACCCTATTAACATTTTGCATTAGTAGGATACATTTGTTAAAATTATTGAAAGAAAATTTTTATAATTATACTATTAACTAGGGTCCTTGGTTTACGCTAGGATTCATTGTTTGTGTTGTACACTCCTATTATTTTTGTGGTTTTGTTTTTTTAAACTTTTATCCTTGTAACATGAATTCCATCTAAAATCCCTCCTTTTAATTACATTTCAGGTATATAATTCACTGCTGTTAATTACATTCACAATGTTGTGCTATCATCACCACCATTCACTACCAAAATTTTTCCATCAACCCAAGTAGAAACTCTGTACATTTTAAGCATTAGCACCTTCTCCCCATCCCCAACTTTCACAACGGCCCATGGTAACCTGTATTCTAGTCTCTGCTGCTGTGAATTTTCTTATTCAAATTATGTCATATCAATGAGCTCATGCAGTATTTGTCCTTTTGTGTCCTGACATTTCACTTAACATGTTGTCTTCAAGGTTCATCAGTGTTATTGCATATATTAGAACTTCATACTTTTTTATGGCTGAATATTATTCCATGGTATGTATGTAACATTTTATTTATCCATTCATTAGTCGATGGGCACTGGGGTTGCTTTCATCCTTTGGCAATTGTGTATAGTGCCTATGTGAACATGCATGTGCAAATATCTGTTCAAGTCCCTGCTTTCAGTTCTTATGGGTATATACTAGAAGTGAGATCACTGGGTAATATGGTAATTCTATAATTAATTTTCAGAGGAGCTGCTAAACTGTCTTCCACAGCAGCTACACCATTTTATACTCCCACCAACAACGAATAAGTGTTCCTATTTTGATACATCCTCTCCAAGATTTGTTGTCATTTGAATCTAGCCAACCTTAGTGGATATGAAATGGTATCTCATAGTGGTTTCTCTAATGGCTAATGATATTGAGCATCTTTTCTTGTGACTTTGGCATTCCTTTAGAGAAATGTCTATTCAAGTATTTTACTCATTCTTTAATTGGCTTGCAGGTTTTTTTGTTGTTGAGTTGCAAGATTTCTTTATGTGTTTTAGATATTAAATGTTTATTGGATGTGTGTTTTCTGGTAACTGTTTAAGATCCCTTGTCTTTTTACTTTCATGATAAAGTCCTTTGAAGTTCAAAAGTTTTTAATTTTGATGATGTCCCCTTTATTTTTTCTTTTGTTGCTTATGCTTTGGTTGTAAAGTCTAAGAAACCATTTCCTAACACAAGGTCCCAAAGATAGTTCCCTATGTTTTCTTCTTGGAGTTTTAAGTTCCAGTTTTATATTTAGATCTACGATCTACTTTGAGTTGTTTTTTTAATATGGTATGAGGAAGGTGTCCACCTTCATCCTTTTGTATATGGTCATCCAGTTTTCCCACCACCATTTGTTGAAGAGACTGTTCTTTCCCAATTGAGTGCATTTGGTACCCTTGTTAAGTATCAGTTGGCCATAAATGTGAAGGTTGATTTCTGAACTATCAGTTTTATTCCATTGGTCTTTACATCTGTCCTTGTACAGTACTGTGCTGTTTTGATTACTGTGGCTTTGCACTAAGTTTTTTTGTTTTTTGGTTTTTTTTTTAAGATTTATTTATTTATTTAATTCCCCCCCTCCCCTGGTTGTCTGTTCTTGGTGTCTTTTTGCTGCGTCTTGTTTCTTTGTCCGCTTCTGTTGTCATCAGCGGCACGGGAAGTGTGGGCGGCGCCATTCCTGGGCAGGCTGCTCTTTCTTTTCACGCTGGGCGGCTTTCCTCACGGGCGCACTCCTTGCCCGCGGGGGACACCCTTGCGTGGCACGGCACTCCTTGCGCGCATCAGCACTGCGCATGGGCCAGCTCCACACGAATCAGGGAGGCCTGGGGTTTGAACCGTGGACCTCCCATGTGGTAGACGGACGCCCTAACCACTGGGCCAAAGTCCGTTTCCCTGCACTAAGTTTTAACACCAGGAAATGTAAGTCTTCCAACTTTGTTCTTTTTCAGGATGGCTTTGGCTGTTCAGAGCCCCTTACTCTGCAATATAAATCTGATGATTGGCTTTTCTATTTCCGTAAAGAAAACTGTTGGAATTTTGATTGGGATTGCATTGAATTTGTAAATCTCTTTGGGTGGAATTGGTGTCTCAATGATATTTACTCTTCTGATCCATGAATACAAGATAACTTTCCATTTATATAGGTCTTCTTTGATTTCTTTTAGCAATATTTTATAGTTTTCTGCATTTAGGGCCTTTATACCCTTGGTTAGATTTTTCCTATATATTTTATTCTTTTAGTTGTTATTGCAAATGGAATTTTTTTCTTGATTTCTTCTTCAAATTTTTCATTATTAGTGTATAGAAACACCACTCATTTTTGTGTGTTGATCTTGAACCCTGCCACTTAGCTGAATTCTATGAGCTTTGTTGTAGAGTTTTCAGGATTTTCTGTATATAGGATCATGTCATCTGAAAACAGGAAAAGTTTCACTTCTTCCTTTCCAATTTGGATGCCTTCTATTTCTTTCTCTTGCCTAATTGCTCTAGCTAGAACTTCCAGTACTATGTTGAATAACAGAGGTGACAGTGGGCATCCTTGTCTTGTTCCTCATCTTAAGGGAAAGCTTTCAGTGTTTTACCATTGAGTAGGATGTTAAGTGTGGGTTTTTCATATGTGCCCTTTGTCATGATGAAGAAATTTCCTTCTATTACTAGTTTCTATGTGTTTTTACCAAGAAGATATAATGTATTTTGTCAAATGCATCAACTGAGATTATTATGTGATTTTTCCCTTCATCTGTAAATTTGGTATATTACATTAATTGATTTTCTTATATTGAGCCACCCTTGCATACCTAGGATAAATCCCACTTAGTCTGGTGTACAATTTTTTTTTTGAGGAGGTACCAGGGATCAAACCCAGGATCTCACACATAGGAAGCAGGTGCTCAGCCACATGAGCTACATCTGCTCCTTGTACAATTCTTGTAATGTGCTGTTGGATTCAGTTTGCTGACATTTTATTAAGGATTTTTGCATTTATATTCATGAGGGGTATAGGTCCGTAATTTTCTTTTCTTTTGTTATATTTATCTGACTTTAGTATGAGGGTGATTTTCATCTCATAGGGAGTGTCTCCTCTTGAATTTTTTGGAAGAGTTTGGACAGGATTGATTTTAATTCTTCTTCACTAGTTATTGGTTTGTTGAAATCTTCTATTTCATCTTTAGTCAGCGTAGCTAGTTTGTGTGTTTCTAATAATTTGTCCATTTCATCTAGGTTATCTAATTTATTGTTGTGCAGTTGTTCACAGTGTCCTTATAGTCCTTTTTATTTCTGTGGGGTTGGTAGTAAGGTCCCACTTTTTCAATTCTGATTTTAATTATTTGTGTCCTTTCTCTCTTTTCCTTAGCCAATTTATCTAAAAACATATAGAATTTATTGATCTTCACAGAGAACCAAACTTTGGTTTTGTTGATTATTGATTTTTAAAATTTTTTCTATTTGATTTCTCTCTGTTGTAATCTTCGTTATTTCCTCCCTTCTGCTCACTTTGTGATTACTTTGCTCTTATTTTTCTAGATCTTCCAATTTTGAGTTTAGGTCTTGGATTGAGATCCTTCTTCTTTTTTAATACAGACATTTTGAGGTGTATATGTCCCTTTCAGCACTCCATTTGCTGCATCCCATAAGTTTTGGTGTATGTTTTCATTCTCATTCACTTTGAGATATTTCTTAATTTCCTTATGCTTTCTTTTTTTGATTTATTGGCTGTATAAAAGTACATTGTTAAATTTCCACCTACTTGTGAATTTCCTACTTCTCACTGTTTTTATTTCTAGCTTCATTCCCTTATGGATGGAGAAAACGCATGATATGATTTATATACACATATATACATATATGTATAATTAATTTATTGAGGCTTGTTTTGTGGCATAACATGTGGTCTATCCTGGAGAATGTTCCATGTGTACTAGACAAGACTGTGTATTCTGCTGCTGCTGGTGAAGTGTTCTATATATATCTGTTAGGTCTAGCTGCTTTAGAGTATCTTTCAAGTCTTTTCTTATTGTTCTTCTATCCATTCTTCTATCCATGTTTAAGTGGTGCATTGAAATCTATTACTAATGTAGAATTGTCTATTTCTCCCTTCAAATCTGTCAATATTCACTTCATATCTTTTGGAGGCTCTGCCATTAGTGCATGTGTGTGTATAATTGTCCTGTCTTTTTGTTGAATTGTCCCCTTATCAGTATATAATGACTTCTGTCTCTCAAACTGTTTTTGACTTATTTCTATTTTATCTGATGTTTGTATAGCTACCCAGCTTTCTTTTGGTTACTGCTTATATAGTGTGTGGGGTTTTTTATTGTGTGTGTGTTTTTTTTTTTCATCCTTTCACTTTCAGTCTACTTATGTCTCTGAATTTAAGGTGAATCTCTTGTAAACAACAGATGGTTGGGTTATACTTTTTTATCCATTTTTCCAATCTCTGTCTATTGAATGGAAAGTTTATTCCATTTACATTTAAAGTAACTACTGTTAATGCAGGACTTTCTTCTGCCATTTTGCTATTTTTTCTTTGTAGTCCTTTTGTGACCCTCAATTTTTCTGTTAATGCCTATTTCCAATTTATTTGTTCATTTGTATTATACCATCAGTCCTTTCTCTTTTCTTTCTGAAAATATTTTTCAGAGATTTTCTGTATGGCATGGGGTTAAAATTTAACATCCTAAATCTACCAGTCATATTTGATTTGATAACAACATATCTTCAATAATCTTTAAATGCACTGTTCCTGTGCCCCTCTGCCAAAACAACCTCTTATTTGTACTTTTTACAAATTACATATTTGTACAATAAATAATATTTGATGATATATATTCTGTTTCTTAATACTCAGAATTATTTAATTTCTCTTTCAATGCTATGTTATCTCCAGTCTTTAAATGCAGTTTCCAAAGATGTGTGATATTTCAAAGGACTCTTTATCTGCTGTGAGACTTCCCAGAATTTGTCAATTTTGCCAATCGCAGTGATAAACCTCTTTTCATAACATCAGTGCATGATTTATACCTGAAACAAAGCATAGTATGTTGGGTTACACGTTTCTATAAAAATATTCACAGACTCTTTCATTGTTTTGGAATTAATTCATATAAGAATATTTCTGAACAAGGTTATTTAGATCATCTTTGATATTTAATTAATCAAATTATAATTAAATGATTATTCTCTTAAAAGTTTAGTAGATTATTTTTTTCCTTTTAAAAGTAATGTAAAAAGTTTAAAAGTCCAGTAGAAATGTGTATTAGGATGGCTGCCAAGCTGCCTTCAGCAACTTGTAGGGCAGGAATAAGTAAGGGCTACAAAAGTTTGGCATCTCTAGAAGGGTTCTTGGTGTTAGAAACGACATAAAATTTACAGAAAGACATGCCTGTATTAGTATTGCAGCAGAGAGCATGGGAAATGTGCAGTGTGTGTTTAGTATCTTTCTTCTGAGGAACACCTGATACAATTTTTAGTTTGAAGGAGTTGAACCTTGTGCTATATAGCCTTTTGCTCTGAAATAAGAAAAACAATGAATGAAACAGATGGGGTAGGAACAATAAAACACTTCCATTCTATTTTAAAATATAGTTATCAAGCTGGATGATCTAATGTTATGAGAGATTATTCCTCTAACCTAAAAATACCTTTTGCTTAATGAGATTATATATTATATTATATTATATTATATTATATTATATTATATTATATTATATTATATTATACTATATTATACTATATTATATTATATTATATTATATTATATTATATTATATTATATTATATTATATTATATTATATTATATCAATTTCAGTTTATTCTCAGCACTCTTTGGTAGTTGTTTTTCCCAAAGATATTAATTATATCTGAAATAAACAAATGCCTCCTTTCAGTCCTTCTTCTCCTTGATGTCTGTTTTTTGACAATGTGTGGACCACCTCGTTCTTCTGGAACAAAATCTTCTCTTGGCTCCCCTGATACAGTCTTCTTATCTGACCCTCCTTAGTAGTCAGTTGTTCCTCGTTTACTTCACTGGTTCTTCTTCCTGTTCAAGTTCCCCAACTGTACAGAGTCTTTCTTTTAAAAAATCACACACGCATATGGCTTCAGCTTTTTACCACAAACAGCTATTTTCTACAGTATCTCTAGCCCTTCCTTCTCTCCTGATCCCCAGTCTAGTACTTAAAATATATGTTTTCACTTCAAAATGTATGAGATTCAATTTAGCTTCCCACAGAAAAGTGCCCTTCTCTCTTATTTTTATTGGCACTTGGTTGTCTAGTTTTCCCTTACCATCATCATAAGCACTATATTTTGGTCATCTTCCATTGTATAAATAATTAAGCTTAATCCATACAGTGGTTAACTGAGCTATCTGAATACTAAATGTTGGAAGCATTGTTTTCAAAAGGCAATTTAAAGGATGCTGAAGAAAGACCATTTTTAGAAGTATTTACAGTTATAATAAGATTTAAATAATTGCAGTAGAATTTAGTATTTTTGTATAATTTCAACTTTTTCTCATTCAAAGCTCATTCCAGCTATATTCTTTTCTTCATTTTTCATTAGAATATTTTTTAAAAATTATTCTTAGATTCCAAACCTGATCTACATTTTTTAGTTCCATCTCAGTACTGTTATGACCACCTTCTGTCTTCCATATCCTTAAGTCCTAGTCCTAATTCGATTTGTACTTCTGAAAATTTTGTAATCTAGGAACTCTCAAAGGTAGTGGTATAGAAGAATAAGGGGTTTGAAATCTTGTCACTTTACAAAAATGAATGTGCAGTTCCTTCTATCTAATCAGAAGTAGTTGTTTCCTGATAAGTAAGTGTCAGCACTGATTAATTCTCCATGCTTTGAAATGTAACAGAAGCATGAAGAACCTTAAAAATCTCAGAGATGAAGCACTATAGAACAAGACCCAAAAGGAAAGGCTGAACAAATGGGGATCTCATCTGGAGATGAATTTGCTGAAGCATGACTTAATAATTGTCTTCTTATCTTTTGATATATGAGTATTTATCAGAAAGAGAGCTCTGACCCAGAGTTTCCTCTGTCTAAAAGTAACACACACTAACTATTACTTTAAAAATGGAAAATAAAAAATAACAAGTGTTGACAAAGATACAGAGAAATAGGAACCTTAGTAAACTATTGATGGGAGTGCAAAATGGTGGAGCTCCTGTCGAAAATAGTTTGACAGTTCCTCAGAAAGTGATATATAGAATTACTTTATAACTGGATAATCCCAATTCTAGGTATATACCCCAAAAAATTGAAAGCAGGGACTCAAACAGATATTTGTATACCACTGTTCATAGAAGCATTATTCACAATAGCCAAAGGTAGAAGCAACCCAAGTGTCCATCAACAGATGAACGGATAAATAAAATGTGGTGTACATACAAGGGTATATTATTCAGCCATCTAAAGGAATGAAGGCCTGCCTCAATGAAAATAGTGGCTTCAGGACTCCATCCCCCAACGAAAACTTTGAACAACCATCAAGAACTGACAGAAATATCTTTCTCAAAGCTGCAGAAAAGTTAAAGAATTTACAGTAGCAGGGTGAGCAACGAATCAGCAAAAATGCATTTTAAAAGTGGTAGGACTTCATGGTGCCCTGGTTGGCCTCTCCTCCACCCCTCACTGGCTCTGCATAGAGCTGTCCCATATTCTCAGTGTGGGTCCCTGGTCCCAATTCCAGAGAGAGCAGAGTAACTGTTTCCTAGGAAAAGGGGGAACATTCAAATCCATGTAAAGAGGAAGGGGAAAGGGACCACAAGTGCATTGCCAAGACAAGATGCAGTTGCAGAAAGATTCAGGAAGGTCCACATGCTTTGGCCTGGAGCTGTTCTCTAAACTCATTGTATGGATAAACTCCTAAGGAGAACACTCACAGGCCAATCAACAAAGACTGGCAAACGTATGTTCTCTCTCTCTCTCTCTCTTTCTTTGGTTATCCCCTGGCATGCAAGGAAAGTCCTGTCTAACACTAGCTGGATGGCTGGATGGCTGGTGCAAGCTTAAGGAACAGCTGCCTCAGAGGCTAAATTACAGCAGTAGCATCTCTAAAATAGCAGAATGTCCAGGTTTCAACAAAAGATTTTAAAACATGCAAAGAAACAAGAAGTGATGGCCTAAGCAAAGGAGAGAATTAAAACATTAGAAACCATCTGTTAGGAGGACCAGACCTAATATATACCAGAAAACAGTTTTTTAAAAATATTTCTAAATATTCTCAAAGAGCTAAAGGAAAACATAGACAACTAAAGGATATCAGGAACAAAGAGACTATTGATAGATTGAAATTATGAAAAGGGTCCAAACAGAGCCGAAAACCATAGTAATCAGTAATAGAAATTAAAAATTCCCTAGAGGGGTCCAATATCAGACTGGAGCTGACAGAAGAACAAATCTATGAACTTGAAGATAAGACAATTGAAATTATTCAGTCTGAAGAGCAGAAAGAAAAAACAGTGAAGAAAAGTACATTAGGGAAGTGGACTTGGCCCAGTGGTTAGGGCGTTCGTCTACCACATGAGAGGTCTGTGGTTCAAACCCCAGGCCTCCTTGACCCATGAGGAGCTGGCCCATGTGCAGTGCTGATGCGTCCAAGGAGTGCCATGCCACACAGGGGTGTCCCCCACATAGGGGAGCCCCACGCACAAGGAGTGTGCCCCATAAGGAGAGCTGCCCAGCGTGAAAGAAAGTGCAGCCTGCCCAGGAATGGCACCGCACACACGAAGAGTTGACACAACAAGATGATGCAACAAAAATAAACACAGATTCCCATGCCACTGACAACAAGAGAAGCGGACAAAGAAGAACACACAGCAAATAGACACAGAGAACAGACAACTGGGGCGGGGGGGAAGGGAAGAGAAATAAATAAAATAAATCTCTAAAAAAGAAAAGAAAAGTACATTAGTGGGAAGCTGATGTGACTCAAGCAATTGAGCTCCTGCCTAACACAGGAGCTCCCTGGTTCGGTTCCTGGTGTCTCCTAAAGAAGAGAGTAAGCTGATGCAATGGGCAGGCATGGTAAGCTGAAGCAACAAGAAAAACACAATGAGAGACACAACGAAGCACAGAACGGAAGTGGCTCAAATGATTAGGCGCCTCTCTCCCCTTACAGAGGTCCTGGATTCAGTTCCCAGTGCTTCCTAAAGAAACAAGGAAGATGTACAGATATGGTAAGTGCAAATAGTGTGTGTGGAGGGGACATAAATAAATAAAATAAATCTTAAAAAAAAAATTGCAGTAATAATTTACCAGGGGGAGGGAGTTGTAAGGGTGTGAAGAATGGGGAGTTCATGCTTAATGGGTACAGAGTTTTTGTTTGGAGTAATGGAAGGGTTCTGGTAATGGATAGTGGTATTGGTAACATAATATTGTGAATAAGTTAATATCAATAAATTATATACTTGAAAATGGTAAATTTTTATGTTGTCTATTTGTTACCATAATAAAAACTAGAAAATAAAGAAATATATATTTGACCTTATTCAGCATAATCAATATGGATACATTCTAACTAAAGACCTTTGAAAGCATTTTTCATGATTGTGGTAGGAGAACCAACAATAATCAAAACAGTAATGCATGGAAGGTAGGAAGGAATTCTCTTCTCTGTGAGCCCTCACTAGGGGAAAAATAGGAAAAACTGATGGATTATATGTCTCCTACTTCTAAAGTAGTTAATCTATTATGTTGCAGAACATTGTATTGTGAGCAACTTAAAAAGATAGCAGCCAAATGGTTTATCCTTGCATTTCAATGCCTAGTTGGGCATACAGTGGGTGTTCCACAGTATCTTGTTGAAAATTAGAGATTCTGGATTCTCTTTTAAAGTTCTTTTACAGACTAGCATAAAAAGGAGAGCCTGAGATTTAACACGCAGTATTGGACTAGGGACTTGTTATTACTCTGAGGTCAGAAACCTCCACAGCTGAGTACTTTGGATAATGAAGGTCCTTTTTCTATATTTGCCCAACTTGATCTGGGCACAGGCAAATGTCATTCAATCTGCATTTAAACATTCTTTTCTTTCCATTTGAGGGTGATTATGTTTCCTGGGGCACATCTAAAAGATTCAGAGTATTTACTGTATATCTCTATACTTTTAAGAAAAAAACATGCAGTTTTCAGATGCAAGTTATTTTCAGCAGGCGGTTCCTTTCCTGACTCACCAAAGGCTAGATATAAAAACAAACGAGAGAATGTACTGTTTCAACAAATAGGTCCTTAGAGATGAATTTCAATGCATGGTTATTGTTTCCTCATCTAGCTTTTATCATATTGCTTCACAACCCTTAGAGAAATGATGAAATAAATCAGTGACATTCACACAATTTTTAAGGCAGACAGTTTTATTTTTTTCCTGTCATTGTCTTTTGCTATGGCCAGTGTAACTAAGTCATGCCCGTGTGAAATATTAGTTGTACAAGAAAACTTTTAAAAGTGTGTTTTCAGGAAAATTTGTTTCTGCTAATGGTCACACTGTCATCTACAGGTGAAACTAATTATATTACTCTGTATCATTTAGAATATCAATGTTGTTTCCAAAAAAACCACAAAACCCTAATTCAAAAGGAAACAATTCTGTTACCAATTTTATATCATAGCTAGAACACTTTCATTTTAAAATATTTTAACCATTGACCAAATGACTTTTAAAAATATTTGTTGATTATTTAGACTATCTGGCAACCTGATAAGGGGTCGTTCCAGTACTAAGGGGAGAAAGGCCTAATTTATGACTGTATTCCAGAGAGCACAGAGATCAGATGCTAGCATGCACATCATGGAGACTGTCCTTCAATTTCATTTTATATTAAAGTTGCTTATAATTCTTAAACCCCATTTTTTAATAGACTTTTGACTATTTATACCGACAGTTCTAAGTTTCAGACCCACAAGCATTTTATTGCTTCTATACTTCTAGAAATATTAGGACTTATGGGGAAACACAAAGTTCACAAAATGAAGATACTTGTGTTTTCTGAAAAAATCTTCACATTAACTCTTTTTCTTTAGTAAACTGTGTCTTGCTTTTATTTTAGTGGATTAATTTAAGTATTTTAGTAACTAAGGGGATTATTTGTTTCTAAAACTTAAACACCAGGAATAATAGACACAAAGGGCACAATTTAACGTATTTTATTGACTGAATGTAAAGGTCAAAATTACCAAGCTTTATAGAAGCACTATTAGAAGTATACAGTAGATCCCTTGTAGAAATCATGAAAGAAAGCCAGTGTAGGCAGTGTCGGGAACACAAATACAAAATTTGACTTGCTGTATGTGACACGGAAGCAGAGCAATTGTCAACATGTTGCAAAAGAATTTAAAGGGACAGCAGGGCTTTAAGAAGGCACAGGATAGTTTTGTTTTTCTTATGTAGCACTTAACTGAGAAGCAAGGCATGCTAAGTATTACACAATCCCAGGATTCCTCAAAATCCCTACACAGTGATTCTATTTCTAAATGATATAAGTAGGTAGAATATATAAATGAAATCAGGAGGCTTGGTTATTGCTGTCGTTCCTGAAATTTACTACTGGACTGAAGTAAAAGCTAAAGTGGGCTTCAACTACTTTGCTAACAAAAAATGAGAACAATTGAGATAGATGGAAAAAGAGTGTAATTTTTTTGGAGAGCAAGAGGTTTGCTTTTTAAAACAAATCTATCCCCTAATTGGATATACTTCTGCATTTCAGTCTTCATGTAATATTTGGACTAGATGGCAGTTACTTAGGTTTCAACCAAGAAAAAAAAAGATTTGTTAGTGAGAGAGCAATTTTCCTAAATGATAATTGATTAACTGTTTTTATTGCATCCTGAAATGTACAGTGGCTTCTTGCTAGTCTCTTAGCATATAATGCTCAGCTTTGGGTAAAATTTGGAGACACTTGCAGAGAATCAGCTGTGCTGATTTTTCTGTTTATTCTTCAGCCATTCTAGCTAGACTTCATTTGACCTGTTGCCATTCTTTTCTTTTGCAGGGACTTTACGTTTTTGTGGTTTATTTCATTCTACACAACCAGGTGTGCTGCCCCATGAAGGCCAGCTACACAGTGGAAGTGAATGGCGGGCACCCGGGGCCCAGCACTGCCTTCTTCACGCCCGGGAGTGGAATGCCTCCTGCCGGAGGGGAAATCAGCAAGTCCACCCAGAATCTTATCGGTGCTATGGAGGAGGTGCCTGGCCTTAGCTCCTCTCTCTCTCTCTCTCACATACACACACACATGCACACACACACGTGCACACACACACGTGCACACACATATTGACATCCTATCTGTCTCAAAAGGGTACAAGATAAAAGAAACTAGATGAACTTTAAATCCTTCCGTACTCTGAGATACTCTGATGTGGTATTTGATTTGCTTACCGTGATACCACGCCTAATTCTTCTTTCTTCTCCGCCCTGCTCACTATGTGGTCTAACAGTTGGGAAATACAAAAAAGTACCTTTGTAACTCTCTTCCTTTACACATTCGAATACACTACTTCAATCTCAGCAAAGAGTGAAAAAAAAAAAAAAAAACACCAAAACTCCTTTTAATTTAAATGCCAGGAAATATTTCAGAACAAAAGCTCAGAAGAGTACTTCGGCAATACTAGGAGAAAATCCAGCCAGGATTTCCTCTGTAAAATCTACTTTTCATTGCTCTCTGCATTCTGTCCATATCATTTTGATTTGTGTGTTTAAGTAACCTTGCCAGTAGCCAGTCAGTAAGGCTGCGCATAGCACTGGGACCACTCTTCATATTTTAAAATGTGCCTGAAGATATTTGGGTGGGAACAGTTGGTAATATAAATCCCTGACAATTTCTGCAGTGCCTGAGATTTGCTTGGCTACCATAACACATAGCTCAAAGAGTCTTTTCTGTATTAAGGAGCTAAGGGCAATATTTGTGTTTGTATACTGAAAAAGGCAGCAAATCAATGAACGTTTATCTGAGAAGGAAATAGTTTATAGATAGGTAATAGATAGAACATGGATAGGTAGATGATAAGCATTATAGATAGATGCAGATACTTGCCCATAGGGAGATTAGTTTTATCCTCCAAAGCAATGTAGCAAGTAATCGTGTATGTGCCAGGTTGATATTAAGTGATCACAAATTAAGTGCAGTATTTAAATATCAGGATGTCTTTAGCAACTGAATTATTTTAACATTGCAATTGGTACCCACAGAGATGCAGATATTTTTAAAAGCAGCAACCCAGGAGTGAAACTTAAAAAATATTTTTGTCTTTTTGAATGTTTTTCTAATCTAGCAATGTCTAGATCTGAACTGTCCAATACAATAACCATTCATCACATGTGGCTATTTAAACTTAAATTAATTAAAATTTAATAAATTTATAAGCTCATTTCCCCAATCATACTGGCCACATGTCCCTCAATAGCACATGTCTCCAGTAGCTGTCTACTGGAAAGCACAGTTATAAAATATTTGTATCATTGCAGAAAGTTCAAATGGACAGTGCTGGTTTAGATACTCAACTTCTTACTGAAATTTTTCAAGTTATCCTCTCCTCTCAAGTTTATTTTTAAAGACCACCAGTCACTTTTCTCAATATGAGGTGTCCCCACAATCTCTCAGAAAACCTTATATTGGGAGAGCACAGCTGTGACAGTGTTTCCTGGGTCCAAGCCACTGCTTCAGCATTCATTCTGGGTGTTGCACAATGGCATAGCCCAACATGTGCTCTACATTCCTCAGAGGCTTAGAATTGGCTTTGATCCAGCTGCCAATGAGGGACTGTCAGAAATTCTGAAAAGCTGTGCATAGGAGGAAAGGATAGGAAAGGAAGGATTAGGGGTCAGTATCAGTAACCTAGAAGGAAATGAATGCATTTTATCATTTCAGGAAAAAAAATATTTTTAATCACTTAATTAAAAATGGGGAAATGTTGTTATGAAACAACTCTTTTTTTTTTTTTTCAATTCATTGTGTCCTTACAGATCTTTACTATATTTTAAATCCTATGTTGTATATTTGACTAAGGATTAGGAAAGTTCCTTCACCAGTTCTTCTGTATTTTTAGAGTTTTTGATTAAAAATCATATAAGAAATAATTAATTGGGTTAGTAAAAACAAAACAGGAGTTTTCTTTTCCACACAAGACAGTACAGAAATCTCCAAGTAATCCTAATAGGGAAATTGTTTAAATCACTAGATTAGATTGTCTCATGAAAAGACATTACTGTATAAGAAACACATGAAATTAAAGGTCTTGATTTTAAGTAGTTCAACAGCCTTTATTCCAAGTTTTTGTAAAGAGTTGCAGAGATAAATTGTTAATATCGTTTTCAAAGTGAATATTTATGCATTCCTATTACGGTTTCTTCACCTCCCCTCCCCCTACCTAAAAAGGTGCCACCTGACTGGGAGAGAGCATCCTTCCAACAAGCCGGTCAGGCCAGTCCTGATTTGAAGCCAAGTCCACAAAATGGCGCCACATTCCCTTCATCTGGAGGATATGGGCCAGGGTCACTGATAGCTGATGAGGAATCCCAGGAGTTTGATGACTTGATATTTGCCTTAAAGACTGGTATGTATAAACTCGCAAACCTCATTAGAGGTAAGCACTCTTGTTGTGCTACAAGTTATACCTTTCCCCATGAAGTCCCAAAAGAGGTACAATTTAGTCATGCTTATTAGCACATCCTGATTCTCATGACCCATTCCTAATCCCAGCCAAATTCTAGGATATTTTGTTCTTGGCACCAAATAAAACAAGACCTAAAAATAATTTATAATCTTTATTAAGAAAAATGCATACTCTATTCTAAATGTAAATATCTCTGTCCTGACCTTTTGCTAGGGCCCCCAGATACTATTGAGAAAAATTCAGTATGAGATAATCTGATAGGCATCTCATGGAGGGAATTTTGCTTCTTCCATGCCAAAGAGACCTTCATATGGAACACCTTTGAATAAAAACCTTTTAAGCGCAACACAGTAACCATTATATAGCTCTCTAGTGTTTGAAGTACCAACACACACAATATTTCATTGGATCTTCCTTTGAATCTGTTTTAGTTTCCTGGTGGCTTCAAGCAAATACCACAAAATGGTTTGGCTTTAAGCACTGGGAATTTATTAGCTTATAGTTTCAGGCCTAGAAAATGTCCAGATCAAGGTACTATGAAGGTGATGCTTTCTTCCCAAAGACTGGCTGTCAGCAATCCTTGGCTCCTCTGCCAATGGCAAAGCACATGTGAGAGTCATCTGAATCTGAGCATGCCTAAGTTACCTGGCCAGATCCTGCAACTAGTGAGTGTAAGAATGAGGAATCAAATCAAGGTCTTCTGCCTTCAAGTTCCATAAATCTGTTATTCCTATTTGTTCCTCTGTTGCCTATTTTTAAATGTTAAAACAGAATAGGTATAATCATAGCAGCCGTAATATACCTTTTGATTGATAAGTATATGGTATTTACACATTTACTACACATGTATGATAAGCACCAAAGACTAGAAACAGAATTTAGAACAAAATATTAATAGGAAGCAGATGTGGTTCAAGTGATAGAGCTTCTTCTTACCATATGGGAGGTCTTGGGTTCGATCCCTGGGGCCTGGTGAAAAAGAAGATAAAGTGTGCCCGTGCAGTGAGCCAGTGCCCACGCAAGTGCCTGTATGGTGAGCTAGTGCCCACACGAGTGCCCAGGTGGTAAGCCAGTGTCCACACAAGTGAGACACACAGCAAGATGATGATGCATCAAAAGAGAGACAAGTCAAGGTAAAGCACAGTGGAGACCAGGAACTGAGGGGACGCAATCGACAGGGAACCTCTCTCCATATCAGAGGTCTCCAGGAACAATCCTGGTGAATCCTAGAGGAAAGAAAATGAGAAGAGAAGAAAACCATAGCAAAAACAGCAGGGCAGGAGGCCAAGAAGGGGGAAAAAATAAATAAACAAAAATCTTTAAAAAATATATTAATAGATGTTATTTTCAAGTGATTAGATTAATATGTCAATGGAATGAGTCCTATGTTCCAGTGACTTTTTAAGAAATATGAAGGGTCTGAGATTTTACCCAATTTCAAGCTAATAAGTTAGCCATGGTTTCATGGTTTCTGGCAAAAACATGAGACTTGTAGGTCAGAGACAAAGGATTTTATTGCTCTCAGCACAATAAGCAACATGAGCTTCCTGTTTATATTGGTTCCCTTTTCCCTTTAAGTCTCATGGGGGTGACACAAGGAGCCCTGGTGGATGCCACACATATAGTCAATTTACAACATAGCTGAGAGACCTGAGTTTAGGAAACCCAATTATCTTATAAGGGATAGTAAGCAAACCTCTCTGACCTTTGCTAAAGAGAGAAACATTACTACACTGGACAGTAAGTAAGCTAGCACTCTGCTCTGTAGGGAGACTCTCTTTATGTCTTCCAAAGCTGTTTGCTCTACAAACTTTGCTGTACAAACTTCTAAACTTCAAAACTGTTTAGAACAAAGGAAATCTATCTCTCTGCTCATAAAACATGCATATAAAAATTGTCACACAGAGCATGATCTTAACATCTATGTATAGATAAACAAATCACTACTTAGAAAGAATTTATAGTTTAGGAGAGAGGTAGTGGGTAATAAAGAGATGAGTGTGGTGATACAAATGTTTGCAAGGTAGGGATGTAAACAATTAAGAAAGGCTTCAAATGGGAAGCTAAAGATAAAATGAGTCTTGAAAGATGATTCTATATTTTCTAGGTGGTCAAATTTGGAGAGCAGGAAGGAGGCAGAGGAAATATGTATGAGCAGCAACACAGAGGCACGAGATGATGTTTGGGGGACACTATTGGTGATATTCCTGTTCCTCATCTGATTTCAGAACCAACTAAGAGAGAGACACAGGATATCAAACTAGCTCTTATATTACTGAAAAACCTGATGTGGGACAATTAAGTTTTACCTGCAGGCTGATTAGCCCACCCACCCCACCCTCCAGTGCTGGAAAATCACATGCCACTCCTTACGGGGCAGATTCTGCCCCTGAAAAATATGTGGCATAGACAGGCAGAGCAAGATAGAGGCATTCTGCAGGCAGGCTGTTTTAGTTTACTAAAAGCTGCCGGGAGCAATATACCTGAAATGGGTTGGGTTTTACAATGGTGATTTATTAACTTAGAAGCTTATAGTTCTGAGTCTGTGAAAATGTCCAGATCAAGGCTTCATCAGCTGATGCTTTTCTCCCTGAGGACTGGCTGCTGATGGTCCTGGATTGCATTCTCATATGACATGGCACCTAGCGAGGCGCATGGGGCGTCCGCTGATCTCTCCCCTCTCCTCTGGGCCTCTATTGCTCTAAGCTTCTGGCTTCAGTGGCTTCCTCTCTCTCATGTTCTGTTGATGTCAGCTTCTTGATTTTGTGGCTTTCTCTCTCAGATTCTTTGGGTTTCGCGCTCTCATTCTTTGTATTCATCCTATTTATAAAGGGCTCCAATAAGAGAATTAAGATCCATTCTGGGTCATGCCCTACTGAAGTAATTTAATCAAAAGGTCCCACCAACAATAAGTTTACCTTATAGGACTGGATTAGCTCTAAGGACATGATCTTTTCTGGGGTCCATAAAAACCCCACACTACCACACGGGCCATTCCCTAAGAGAGGGAGGGAGCTTCTAAGGTTCTTATGCCTGCTCTCTGCTTCTACTCACCAATCAGATATGATGCTCTACTCATTGAGAAGGTAGAGTAAAAAGGCCAGGAGTACTGTTATAATAATGGAAGGTTTCTCCTCATGGAAGGAAACAGAGGTGAGGAGTAAGTTTTCTCCATAAACGACCAAACAATCTGCTGCCTTCGACTACAGGTATTAAGTCTCAAGATAGGGCATATAGGGTAAGATGAGACTTGAGATTGGAGACACTGACAGAATCCAGATAATGGAAGAACAGTTAATATCTTTGGACATTATCCTAATGGCAAAAGGAAACTCAAAAAGTTTTAAATAGAGAAGTAGCATGATGAGATTCTCAGGCCCTGCTCATAAAATATTTCATGTCCTAAAACTAGAACAATCAACATCGTAACTTATTTGCCTTTAGGCATAAATTCTCACAGGACAATTTGGTCACAGGAAGTTTCTTTGCTCTCAATTCTGTGAAGTCCTAGTATCATCTCTGTAATAAATCCTGTGCTGGCCTGATACATTTAGGCATTTATATATATTGAATGTATGTGGTATCTAATATTTATTGACTGTTTACTATACTCCTGTCACTCTCTAACTAGAAGTATTAATTCATTTATTCTTCACAGAAGCCTAAGAGGTAGGAAGAATTACTATTTTCATTTATAGGGGATTTAGGTAACTTTCCCAGAGTCACATAGTAAGGAAATGGTGGCAGCACAAAGCACATCTAGGTGGCCTGCCTCCTGAGTCATTCTCTCAGACAGTGTGTGATGCTGCCCTTCATGTATTTTGTTAAATATGGTGAATCCTACTGTAATAAGTGAGAACTCATCCCTATACGCAAAAACAGATTTGGTGCTTGTTAACCCTTTATTGTTGAGTAGCAAATGAATGTGTGAATGAATAAATAAAATCTGAGTTTGTTGACAGGTATAGGCATTCAACGAAGCATGACATAAGAAAGAGTAAAATAAATATTGGAAATTGCTATTAGTTATTGAGAAGATAAAGGAAAATTTTTTTAAATCCATCTCAATTGATCCTTGAGGTATATATAGTTTTTAAATAGGTAAGGATGTAGGAAAGGGTATTCCAGATGAAGGGAATGGAATTAGCCAAAGCCCAGAGGCTTAAGGAAGCATTGTGTGTGAGGAGAGTAAGTACTATAATGTGCAGAGGCAGAGGCAGAGGCAGGTGAGTGAGGCAGCAGAAGAAAGGCCTGAAAGGTAGCTTACTGTCTTGTTAACAATCGTCTGTAGTTTCCTAACTGGGGTTCAGCAAACACTCCACTTTAAGTATTAATAGTTATTCCTCAATGAGGGTATCCCCTGACCAAATATATCTACTGTATTTAAACTGGTGTTTCCTGAACTCATTTGTTGACAGACCCATTTTGGGGGAGCAGGGCAGTTACCGATGGTTTGTATGACATTAAAATGCTGTTTGGAAATAATTATTTTTTTTTAAATGTTATTTGGACACCACACAAAAGATTTAGGATTTTTATAGAACATAGTAAGTCCATGGATGTTTTGAGATGAGGAGTGACATTTCCCCACTGGTTTTTGAGGCAAAATAAGTCTTATTAAACTACAAGAAATAAATTCAGAGGTAGGGATCAGAAAGGCTGGGAGGTTATCACAGGGGTCCAAGGGAGTGAGGTTGAAGCCTCAGATCAGAATAGTGGAAATGAAAGAGGAATGCTGAGGAAAAACTGAGAAGACAATCAGCAAAAGCTCATGTTTTTCTCCTGGGATACTACAAGAATAGGGTGTTTGTGGTTTGTTTGCTGTGGGGAGATCTAGTGGGTTCAAGAATTGGACATATTGGTCATTAGGCCTGATGGGATACCCTTGTGAAAATGTCTGGCAGGCTCCTAAATATTCAAGTTTGGGTCTTCTGCAAGAAATTGGGGCTGGGAGTAATGATCGGAAATGCATTACAGTACAGTCAAAGCTACAGGGATAAATAAGTGTGATCTGGGAGAGTGGAAGGAGAGAGAAGAGAAGAGAAGAAAAGAGTTAGGGGAGGGAGGGAAGGGAGACACAAAGAGAATCCTAGATAATACCTACATTTAAGGAGTGAATAGAAGAGGATCCCACAGAGGAAACGGTAGCATGGTCAGAAAGACAACTAAAGAGAAAAGGGGAATTTATGAAGGAGGGAATGATCAACTGCATAAAATGCTGGTTAGTGTTAGGACTGAAGAGAAACTTTCACATTATATATCATTCTCAGGGTAGAGTATGTCTCCAGCACTATAATAATATTGTCAATTGTTGATGTAGCTTATAACACTGGAAACTAAAATGAATTCTTTTAGCATAATCAAATTAGATCTGGGTCCTAAATATATAACAAGTATTAAATGCATTCAGTTCAGGAATGTGTGGAATGACTTGCTTACTTATAGATATAGCCTAGCATTCCTTAGAGTTCACTAAGATCATTAGGAAATAAATACTTTAAAAGACCAAAATAACAGACTAACATTGCTTTCCTATATTTTTAGAAAAGATATAATATTCAAGCGCCACCCCTTGAGACATCTTACGTTGAAGAATATTGTCAAATCAAAGGGAGTAGTCCACATGCTATTGCATCTGCAGCAGATTTTACACTTGACCCATAGGCCAGATTCAGCCCAGCAATGTATTTAGTTTGACCCACAAAATGTCTTAACATTCTTTAGAGCCAACATTTAAGCTTAGAGATAGCTATCCCACAGAAAGTCAGAATTCTTGAAACATCTGGCCTGATACCCAATAATGGTTGTCCTTTAGACAGGACATGAGCTTTCCAGTTTGTCCAGTGCCCTCCAGACTTGTTTCACTGATTTCCACTAGCCTTTCTGGCCCCTGTGGACATTTGAGTTTGGAAACCTTTATCTATCTCAAGGCCCACCTTAGCTATGGGCTTCTCCAAGCCACGTGCTGGAACTAGCGGGTCTTCCATGTCTCTTGTATTTGAACCTTAAAACAACTTTGTAAAGCTATGTAGCCCTTTGCATATATTTAAATACACACTGAAAGTTTTAACTAAACATCGTAAGATTAAGTAGTACCAAATAATGTAATTTCAACTGAATTATAAATTATTCTTTCAAATTAACCCAAAGGTGTCTAAATACCGTAACAATTTGATACCCACTGTTATTCATTTAAAAAATATATGCACAAGATTTTGTTTCACTTGAAAGTATTACATCATTCTCTTTTTTCTTTGAACTAGTATTTCTATTCCAGGTTTTACAGAATCTTACTAATAAATTTTATGCTTAAAATTCATTTTATCTTCATCTGCTCTTACTTCTTAGTAATTAAACATGTATATAAATTGAAACATTTTTTCCTGTGGCCATAAGACCCAAAAGTATCAAAAATTTTTCTCTGTTATTACCATTATTATTAACCTGCAGTTGAACAAAACATTAATAACAAAAATATTAAATTTTTATAAAGTTACCAAAAATAAAAAAGAATTTTAGCAAGAGAAGAGTGGAGCTGGGTTTTATTTTCTCAAATAATTCATATATCTATGGTGCAGATTATTTCTTGATTTAATAAGAAAGAGGTTAGCATTAATTCTTTTTTTAGTACTATAATTATTATTTTAAAGTTGTAAGTGCTAAGAAAACTTGTTCATATAAGTAGATAAATGAAAGGCATGTCAGTTATCCATTGCTCTATAATAGATCACCTCAAAATTTAGTGGCCTAAAACAAAACCCATGTTGTTCACAATTCTGTAGGATGGCAGTTTGGCCTGAACCTAGCTGGGTGGTTTTTCTGTCCGGTTCACATGGCCTCCCTTGTGTAGCTGAGGTCGCCTGGCAGCTGGGATGACTGGAAGGTCCAAGTAGGCCACACTCACATATCTGGCAATTGTTACTGGCTCAGCTGGGCGGCCTCTCCAGTTGGCCTTTCATCTTAAGGAGGCTTACCCCAGGCTTCCTTACATGGGACCTCAGGGCAGCAAGTAAGTGAAACCTTGTGAACATTGTTACTTTCTCTATTTTCTATTGGTCAAAGCAAGTCACAGATAGGAAAATGGAGTCTTCATGATGAGAGATGCCACAAAGATTGGTGGTTATTTTTCAATCCATCACAGAAAGAGTTTTTGTTCAGCAATACCACTCCTTTCAAAAGAAAATGGTCACATAGAGAGCTATCAGCAAAAATTATTTGTAACGTCTATCAGAAGGAGAGATACCTAAAGAGATGTCAGTCCATTCCAGTACGGGTGTCAGGGTCCCCAGCAAAGGCACAGCTCATACAAGCTCTGACGCAGAGATGTTTTACTCACAAGAGAAGAGACAGAGCAAAGTCAGCTTCACTACTGGGCGACAGTTCCCCACAGCCAGCAGGACTCAATCTGGCCACCTCAGGGAGATGTTCTATGCACAGCACCCCTCTCTTAGTCTGTCTGCTGCAGTGAGGCACCTCATCTCCTCTCATCCGTAGAACATGCCCACCAGAATCAGTCTGTCTCCAGTGAATATTTACATATGCTTGGGAAAATAGTAGAGGGATGTACCGGCAGTCCCCTTACCTGCTTATCCTGCCAGACCAACACACCTCGTCCAGAGCATAGGATGTATTTAGGGTCCCAGGGATGGTGGCAGGCCATGCTGGGACTGGCCTTTACCCATTTAATGATCAACCAATTGATAACTACTATTTTTTATTTTTTTATTTTTTTAAAGATTTCTTTATTTTCCATCCTCCCCCTATTCCCACCCTGCTGTTTTTGCTGTCTGTGTTGTCTGCTCTTCTCAGTTTCTCTCCTCTAGGATTCTACCAGGATTTGATCCTGGGGACTTCTGATGTGGAAAGAGGCTCCCTGTCAATTGTGCCACCTCAGTTCCTGGTTTCTGCTGCACTTCATCTTGCTGCGTGACTCACTCGTGTAGGCACTGGTTCACCATGTGGGCATTTGAGCTCACCACGCGGGCACTTGCACTCACCACTTGGGCACTCACGCGGGCACTTATGCTCACCATGCAGGCATTTGTGCAGACACTGGCTCACTGCATGGGCACGCTTTCTTTTTTCTTTTTCACCAGGAGGCCCCTGAGATCAAACCAGGTCTTCCCATATGGTAGGCAGAGGCTCTATCACTTGTGCCACATCCACTTCCCTGATAACTACTTTAAAGTCCTTTTCCAGTGTTATCAAAAGCAAAGAATAACAAACACCTGAGGTGCAAACAGATGTGTTGCTCAATTAATAGATTCACCCATTTTCTTAACAATGACACCCGTATTTTGGACTGTCCCTTAGGTTGCAATTCCAGAGTTTTGAATCCCTGGGGCAGTGCACCATAGTAGGATGCGTGGGAGTAAGAAGGTGACTGTGAAAAGGCTTCACAGGCACTTCATAAGATAGATGAAGTTTGGAAAAGAGGGCATATGAGAGCTAAAAATCTGGAGATGTAGTCCCTTAAAGCTTTCCCTGACATGTGACCTTTTTGCCCCTTGGAAAAAGTCCCTGTACTGTGGGTTAAGGGAATTCATATTTGAAGCCTTCTGCTTCTGGAGCTTTAAAAACTTCAGAGCCAATAACCTGGGGCATTTTTAGCATTGGATTATGAGGTGGGGCAGCCAGCACCCACATATTCTGCTGACCTCAACCTAATCACTTAGCCACAGTTTAGCTATAACAACTGGACTAACAAACTCCCATTTTCTCTTCTACCTTAAAAATCATATCTCGCAAATATCCTCTTATTCCCAGGTGAGAGTTTCTATAGTATACCGGAGAATTTCCTCCCTGGTATGGTCTAGTCACAGAATTTTTCCTTGTACTGCAGGCTTTCTAAAGGGCTTCTCACCACTCCCTAGATTCAGAGCCGACCTGAGGAAAATTTTTTAATTGGTCCTTGGCATGCAACAGCCTTTCTTTTTAACCCTCTCTTTTTAGCTTTAGAAGCATTCATAATAAAATATTTTATAAATGCAGGTGCAAGATAAAAGCCTTTTCTGTGGTTTTGTATTTTAATAGAAAACTCTTAAGACCAAAACCTTCAAGGTAAAAAAAAAAAAGCATCCTTTAATGGTGAGACTTCAGGCACTGTTGGGAGGACCAGGTAGATATTTTTTTAGCCGTCAACTGCATCACCTGTACATTAGGTTTGTCTTATGTTTTCCTTCCCCTAACTCCTGCATTAAAATATGTGTTAGAGAGTATAGAACAGCCTGGAGAAAGGTTAGTAAGTCACAAATAAGAAGGTAGGTTGCAAGACTGGGAATTACAACCCATTCAAACACAGATTCCTCTTAAAAGCAGGAAATATTGGACAGATGAACATGTTGAAATAGGAGTCAGGGCTAGTCCTGGGCAAAGGCTTATGTTGTGCAGGACTAGGATTCATTTCTGTAACTGCATATAAAACAGTACAGGGCACTTCAATTGATGTTCCATTTATGTAGGTGGATGGATGGATGGATGAAGGGACAAGTTTCAGAAAGGGGGACTAAGTAGGCTTTTCAATTGATACCATTTCCTGTGCCCTTTTAATCTCAGAACTCATCATCTTTCAATCAGCAATAATGTTTTTGAGGTATTCCAGCAGGTACTAAAATATTTACATTAATTTATTAGGTAGAATACCTTTTCTTGGGTGTCATAAAGGGAATTTAGTGTCAGAATGCCATTGCCCTAAGGGGCAAACAGGGACATGACACTTAGGGAAAGCATTCTCTGGTTACATTAAGAACTTCAAATATGAGAAAGACTAGCCCTCTAAGAGGGAAAGACTAGGTAGCCAGCTTTAGTATTGGGAAACACCATCACTGCTTTACAAGCATTTGCAAAAATATTGACAGGTCAGTCCCAAGCTCGTGTTTAAGAGCTACAATTGAATTGTGAAGTGACTGTGACAATGTTTTTTGAGTCCAGTGTGTCAGCGTTGCCTTTTTCATATTTTAAAACAACAACAAAAGCAAGTATATTAGAATAGTTTGTCATAAAATAGAACGCCCTAGCCCTAAAGGCAGCCATGGACTTCTTTTTCCATCTGATGCTTAACTATACTGAATTCTTTAAGGAAAAAAAAGGAAGAATAAGAAAACACTATTGAACTTTTTTTTAATTTTTAATAAAGTATTTTTCCTTCTGTAAGATATCCATATTTCACTCTAAAAAATAGGACATAATGCCCTTCAATTAGTTGTTCTTGAAGTGCATCAACAAAAACACTTAGTTCTAGATTAGTGGTGCCCTGGTTTTTATTAGTTGTTTGTTTTTTTACATAGAATTTTCGAATGTAACTTCACTGTCCCTAACCAGAAATATAGGAGAAGGAGCAGTCACCCTGAGCCAGCCTCCATTTTAAGGAAGGGGAGTAGGTACTGAGCTAACTGGAACAGAGCCTCAGTCTACATCAGTGGTGAGAGTTGTGTGGTAGGGAATATTTACATTCCCAACAAGAAGTGTCTTGAGTACTGGCATTTTCATGTTGATCCAAACCTGACAGAATTCTAAAAAATGTCAAGCTTGGAGCATATTAGGCTTAGAAACAGGGTCTTTCTTCACAGGGGGCTTGTCCCAGAGAAACTAACTTGATTTTCCATTATTCCCAGTCACTCAGCTTCCTTGTTTTACCTCAGGCCAACAACAAAGATATCATAGTAAACTTTTCCCTATTGGAAAACTATACATGATTTCTTTTTCAGTAAGAAGAAAAGGAATGAGTCATCCTTGAACACAAATGAAAACATTCAGAATCAAGGTCCAAAATACTATAACTCCTCAAAGAACTCATTGATAAATTTCTTTTCCAAAGATATTGTATAAAACAGCAACAACTTAGGTAACATTAAAACCTCTACAGCCCTGTGTACTAAATAACACTGGTTGGGAATCACAGCAGCAAAGTAAAATTTTGAAAGATTTATAATTTTTTTCTCATAGAAGGGAAAGGAATATGACCTTCATATCTGTGTCAATTTTAAAAGCCCATATAGAAAGAGAATGGTCCTTGTGGGTCAGAGTACCCTGGGTTGGAATCCTAGTTCTGCATTCTACTGGCTATGTGACTTTCAGCAAGGGAGTTAACCCTTCTGTTTCCTCATATATCAAATAAAGAGTATGTGGCAGCTAGAGATTATTTTATGCATCCGTAAAAGAGAAAGATTATGTTTTTAAACTCATCTTTTCCTGTGGATGTGATACCCTTTGATTGCATTAAACTCTGTTGAGGGACCTTTGATTAGATACTTGATAAAATCAACTTAGGGCTTTGGATTGGACTTGATTGGACTACATCAGTGAGGCATAACTCAGGTTGAGTCTCTGCCCTCTTACTGGGTCTGATATAAACAGACACACAGAGATGAACAGACACGGGAAAAGGGAGCTGCCATGTTTGAGTCTGCCATATGAGAGAGAGGACTGCAGAAAAATAGAAGTCCCCAAGAGTTTCAAAGAGCTGAGACTCAGAGAGAGAAAAGCCCTGTGTATGGTTGCTCACAGTTGAGCTCCAAGAGAAGTAGTTTCTGGGGGGGAAAGAGGTGACTTTCAGAGAGAAGTGACTATCTTGCCTCACTACATGGCAACAACACCAGGATCAATAGTAGCTGACTTTGGTGAGAAAGCATATGTGCTGATACTTCACTTTGAACATTTCATGGCCTTGGAACTGTAAGCTTTTACCCCATATAAATCCCCATTATGAGAACCAAGAGATTTCTGATACTTTGCATAGGCAGCCCTTTAGCAAACTAAAACAGTTTTGTAATTAGCTTGCAAATTTTCATGAGGAATAGCTATTATCTATGTAGTGCAGTGTCTAGCAAACTAAGAGTTATGTGTTGGGTTCACTTTATTGCTATACTTAAAAACAATTTTAAATGTTCATTTTTCCTAATTCTGTAATTCCAGAATGTTCACTGCACCATGACTATGGAGTAAGATGGGATTCTTGGGTGGGTATGGGAGGGGTGGGGGGCCCATGTGCAAGGAGTTTGAAATTTATTCTTTCGGCAAAGTTGAACACATGAAGCCTTGGGGATAAGGAAGTGACACACTTAGAGCTGCCACCTCAAGAGGCAGTATGGTGTAGAAGAAAACATCCTATATTTGTGTCAGAAAGTAGAATGGATGTCTTCATTGTATGACTTCCCTGTTGTGTGTCACCGACAAGTCACTGAAACCTCTAATCCTCAGCACAGTCCCTGCATCTGTAAAATGGGACTGATAATCATCCCTTCCCTAATCAATACATGTAAAATATTGAGAAAAGCTGAAGCTCAAGGTGAATATATACTTCCTTTGTGATTGCTTGTTTTGTCTTCCAAAGAGAAAAGTTGCTATCATCCCAGTGCTGGATTTTTCTTGAATTTCTGGCTTAAAATATAAGCACAAAATACACCTTTCAGAAAATCACCCTCAACCACATTCCAAAGAGATTCCCATCTTTTGCCCAGACCTGGTTGTGCTCCCAATTCTGACATGTCATACCTGTGCCCTTTCTGAATCTCAATGAGGGATTAGCATTTGGATATTACCTGCTTATTTCCACTGGGAAGAAAAGGAGGATGAGGTGGGTCACATAGATGTGGTGACTCAAGGGGAGGCTGTATCTAGAGCTTGCTGACTTCTCACAGGGCCTTGGGCTCCTAAACAAGCTGGTTACACCCACTTACTTGTAAAACTGCATCTCACATTAAACTTCCTAGCCAGTTTGCTCTGGGCCCTTGTAGTCTGCTTAGCATGCTTTCAGCCCAGGACTCATCTTTCTAGTGTTTTATCTCAGTGCTTATCAAACTGGCTTTGTTACAATATTCTTAGTGGGACTTGGATCAGCCAGATACTGGAATTAGTTGGAGTTGGTACTCCTTGGATTGGTTAGCCCCACTCCTCCCTGATGCTAACCACGGGATCCTCCCTGCTTCTCCCTAGTTGATCCCTTTGGGCAACTTGGTTACTCAACCCTTTGGCTCCAACTCACCCCAATCAAGCTGCGGCAAGCCTCAGGGTCCCAGTCGCCTTCACTGCTGCGAGTGGCCACTGTCTTAACTCTCCACTGAGGTTCTTCCAAGTTGGCTAGCACCCCTGCTTCTGTACCTACCCAGGCAGAGAAGCCAGGGCCATTTGCCATTTTTAAGGCATGCTGGTAGATTTGAAAGTTTATCTTCAGAGGCCAGGCAAATACCATAAGTGATTTAAGAGCGAAAACAGTGGAAAACTGGAGGGTAGTTCCTAGTCCCTGTTTTCACTGTTTTGTTTTGTTTTGTTTTGCCATGCAGACATGCAGGCCCAGTTTTCACAGTCTTCTCTTGATTTTTCAAGAGAAACCAGAAATCTGATCTTTTCATGTTAAATGTATTAGCTTTTGGCAACTAACTGAATTTTTATAAAACATTGTCCTTGGTGATATTCTAGTTCTTAATTTAGGGAAAGAGTTATAGGCATTTGTTAATCATTTTGCTTCATAAGCTGCATATACATTTTACATATAGAGTTACAATAAAACTTATCATCCAAACCAGCACAATTTGAGACAACAAAAAGAGGGTGTTACTAATAATTTTGTCAGGTGTAAACTGGGACTTTGTGTGTGTGTGTATCAGATATTATATACGCAAGCTCTCTGCTTTATGGGAATGGTGAAAGAAGTATTTGTGAACAGGTATGGAAATTGGCCTTGATGGGTGGGCAGGAAGGCAGTCAGGCTGGAATTAAAATGCAACACGCAGAATGAGTGCAGAGCCTGGCTCAAATTTGAGAGGAAAGTCTAAAATGGGAAAAGATTGAAATTACATCTATTTCCTAGAGTAGAGCCAGATTATGGAATATCTTAAAAGCCAGAGCAGAGGGTTTCAGACTTAATGCGATTGGCAATAGGAACTGATGTTTATTCTTGATATGGAGAAGGTGGTCAAAAGCAAAATGGACCAGAGCAACAGAGCAGACAATAAAGATGAATGAGGCATTTTCAAGAACTAGGATCAGGGTACAGTTTTTTAATACATTCAACAAAGATTTCCTGAACACCCACAGTGTACTGAACACTATCCTATGAGCTAGGAAATACAAAGATATGAAAGACATAAACCAGTGGGGGAGTCAGAAATTTAAAATGTTGCTTCCTCAGATAGCAGTGGTGATGGGTGAGTTGATATTTATAGGAAGAGTGGAGGCAGCCAGATTAAGGAGGTGGGGAATGAGAAGAGCATCCGAGGCAGAAGTGCCAGCATAATAACATGGTATGAAAAGGCAGTGACAAGCAACTTTGTGTCCTGAGCTCAGAAATGCTAGTGAGATGATAGGCTAGAGAGCAGGCAAGGGTCAGATCCTGTGGTCTTGAAACAGGGCTGAAGAGCAGGCTTCTGGGGACTAAGTAGCAGGAGGAGGGTCAAGAGAAAGCAGAAGAGTTCTGGAAAAAGCCAGCAGATCAGAGGGTGAAATGGGCAAGTGCAATGTCATAGAAGCAAAGAAAGAAGGAAGTTGAGTGTCGACAGCAGCCTTTAAAAGAGGGTACGATGTCCAGAGACTCAGAAGCAGCCACTGGATTTGGCTAGAAGAAGGTGGTCCTGAGCTCCTGCTTCCATCTCCAAATAGGCTTAGATGAAGCTCATTTCCATCTTCCCGTAGCTGTCAGTTCTGTAAACTACCCATCTTATTTCGTAGTCAGAAAGGAAAGTCTCAGCTGCCCAGGCAGCTGGTTTTTCACTTTCCTTTTTGTATGCAGAGGAGGAGGATCTGGGAACTGAAATTGCTGGAGGTTCAAACTAGCACACCCTGTGACCACATCCCCGTTATTTTGTGTGTTTTTTCTTTTTTTTTCTTGAGTGTGTGTGTGTGTATGTGTGTGTGTGTAAGAGAGAGAGAAACAGTCTGAGAGCTGGCGTTCCACGTGTTAGAGAAGGAAAGAACAAGGTGTTCATCTAAGCAAGATTTAATGTTTTCTGAGCTGTTTTGAGCCATGAAAAGAGCAGTGGATAGAGGAGCTTCCTCAAGACAAAGATTCTGGGCACTGTATGTAGTTAATAACAGCTAGCTTTGTGGGATTCCTGTGTGAATCTCTTTTGGCCTTGTGTTACATAATTACTGTTATCTCATGATTAAATCTGAATCATTCAGAGCCAAGGCCCTCAGGGCCCTGATATGGCAGCAGGGTGTTCTCACATGCCTACATTTCTTCTCAGCTCACTGCCCAACCCTGAGTCTCAGCCCGTGGACCTACTAGTACATGTGGGTTAGAGCTTGTATGTTTTCTAACTGTACACGCCACACCCCTGCTGAAAAATCTAATAACCTGCCCTATTTGTATTGTGATAAAAGCCCCAATCGATAAATGCTGTTCTTGGGAGTAGGCTATACTTTTCTACCACACAGAAACAAGAAAAGATTGAGAACTCAAATCTGTGTCTTTAGAAATTAATTTCTACATAAATTAAACATACCAAAGGGAATCTAAAGTATAGTTTCATATTTGTTTGGTTTTAATAGTATTTATTCTAAATGTATAGTTCCTTTTTTACTAATATAATAGATATAAACAGGTTTTGGCTTAATGTAACTTGACCTTTAAGAATTCACTAACCGTTTGGGTTTTGTGCTAATTCTTTCTCTTTTCCAGGTGCTGGTCTCAGTGTCAGTGATAATGAATCTGGACAAGGCAGCCAGGAGGGAGGTACTTTGACTGACTCCCAGATTGTAGAACTCAGGAGGATACCCATAGCTGACACCCACCTCTAGCTTCTCAGTAATCATTAGAATGAGAATATGTTCATATTTGCCTTGGCTTTTGTGCTAAAACTCTGTAAGTATATGCAGCCATGTAATAAGAATCTGTGAATTGTACTTTGTAACTAAACTCAGAAGTGATTTTTGTGTTTGGAATATAAATTGCTTATCTTTGTACAACCTGAAAATCCACTTCTATAATGAAAGACTGTACCAATTTATATTGGTTGATAGGATGTACATACTCCAAGACTGTTAGTTGTTTTAGGATCATCCTACATGGCTAACATGTTTAATAAAAGTAATATTAGCAATCAATAAAAACAGTAGAATCCATTTGATATCAACCAGACTCATTATTTGTTGTGCATGGGCAAAAAGGTAACAAATGAACCTATGTATGCTGAATGTATTTCTGCTTTTCAAAATTTTTAAGAAATCATAACAATCAATTTAATACTTGCAAGAAAAAAGAATAACTTTCAAATTATAAGCTTCCTCTACAGATAATTAAAACTAGGTAAGAGACATGTCATGAATTATGTTAAGTCTCATCTTAGGTTTATTGACTCTAAATGAAGAATCCTAACTGCTCAGATCACTTGTTTGGAAACTAAGGCATGACTAGTAACGCACACTGTTTGACACTCATTCCCATGCATGTATATGATCTTTTTTTACTTGAGTCTTAACCAACATAAACAAAGCTTTAAAATATAACTCCTAAAACCTTTAGATAATAGGAAATGAAAGGAAGGGAAGAACCTCAGGGTGAGCCCAGGCATTTGCATTTTAAGCACATTTCCCAGGAATTTCTAGAATCTGTCCAGATGGTGATGTTAATAGTACAATACTCTTTTCCAAGAGAATGCCAACCTGCCATCCCAAGTTGGCAGGAAGGGGCCTTTCTACTAGATTACAGAGCTGGTGGAAATTGAGATAGGTAATTTTGTGATATCAACCATGGTTGCCTGAAGATGGCTCTCAGTCATTCAGCTGGCCACTTAGACCTTCCAAACTCTTTTTATCTAGATATCCTAAGGCACCCTGTTTCTTTAAGCATTGCTATCTGTGCATGAGATAGAAGACTGCAATGCATCTAGAAGACGTTGATTCCTGAAACCATAAAATTTATTATTTGTTGATAATTCTGCATCAGAGTGTTAATGGGGGTACTACAGTTAGCATAGTCTTTCATCAAGATATATTTCTGCTCATTATAAAATAAGGGATCAGAACATTATCCAGAATGAGTGTTCTGTCCTCAGTTAAAAATAACTCCATCAAGCATTTTAGCACAGCTAAAAAAGTATCATTCTGAAGAGTTCAGAATTTGTTTTAGAGAAACATGTCTTGATTTGGATTTTTCAGTCTTTCTTTGTCTTGGAATGAGAAATCCCTGTTGTGTTCATGATGATTTCATTGACTATGATTCCAGAAAAATCACTGGGAACAGAACAAGTTTGTCCCAAAGAAGACTTTTTGACCTTTTTATTTTGGAATTCTTAAATATTTTTGAAAAAAATCAGTATCATCCTGACAAAAAAATAAAATAAAAATTATCTGTCCAAAAGAAAATTTTGTTCTGTTAATAATATCCCTAAGAGCTATCTGTAAAACATTCCAAGTGCTCTATTGTCACTGCTAAGCATGGTTTCACATTTTTACAAAACTTGAGGTAATCTTATTTATCGCCTCTTTCTCTCCACTCCTCATCCTGTGAGTCCTCCCCCTGCCCCATTCCCTCCCACCTATATGGAGTTTTGATTACTGAATTGTCATGACAGGTAGAAAACAAAAGCTGCATGACAAAATCTAAAAGCATAAAAAAAATTCAGGCTGCATTTTTGGTGGAGTTAAAATCCTTTTTAAGAACTTTAGAAATGGTGCTAAAAAGACAGAACTTACCTGGAGTAACAAATAAGTTGTTGTCCCAACCTACAGCATTGCACTGTAGTCTATTCCAAGACGGGATAGGAGCAATTGATGAAAAAAATTAAAAATGAAAATTTTGAAATTGATATGCCTTCTAAAATTGTTAATAGGTTTTAACAAATTTGGGCTTAGTTAATGATGATAGAAATATGAGATTTCACTGTGTGAAATCCACAGGTCACAATCGTTGGTAACTTTTTTAGCAGAGGTAATTACAAAGGTAATTGTTGATAGCTATTTTAATTTCTATGTGTTGTCAGAATTTGGGAAAACCTGGCCAAAAAACACCCAAAAAACAGAACCAATAATGGACACCTTTATTCCTTCAGATTTTTGAATTTCTATTGCTATCCTAAATGCTGTCTTGATACCTCAAGAGATCAAAAGAACCCCCTGCCACTGTTCAGGATGACTCTTTTACATATTGGAAGCAAAAACCAAGGTTTTCAGAAGACACTATGCTAAAACAAATAAGTTTCATATTCCAATAGCAGCAATATTTTGCCATCCTGTTTCCTCCAATATAGATTAAAATGGGACATCTGCCAGGGAAATAAAGTACAACATAGGAAGAAACAAATCAAATCAGATTCTGCAAAGTGAAAACTGGGACTATAACACATCACTGTGGTCTTTGTGTTTCAGTGAGCTTAATCTCTTTTCTTTCATTTTCTGCCCTCTGTCAAGGGGCACCTGCCATTTCCCTGGACAATGTCTGCTTCTGGGTTTATTTGGGTTTTGTTTTGCTTTTTGTTTTTGTTTGTTTATTTTTCCTTTCATTTTATGGATTTTTTCAATTTTTGTTTTTCTGGAATGCTAAAGAAAGAATATTTCCTAATTTGAGTGCAAGTGCAGAGGGATTAGTCATTAGTGGATGGGATGGCTTTGGAGCTGGTGGAATTCCTACTAACAAGATTCAAGATACCATGCAAATGAAAAACTTAGTAAGCAAAACACAGAAAGAATTTCATTCTGAAACTTTAACTTTGAATTGGTTTCAATTGCTTGGGACATTTTACAGTTTAAACAATCATGTTCATGTCTCCAAATCCAACCAGAGAAATTTAAACACATGATGGAGGTATGACTGGAAAAAGTAGAAAATGCCATTCAGGAATGAAGCTCTGGGACAATTTCACCATGTGTTTTCCAGCACTTAAGATCCTTCTTGAATTTAGCCTTTAGGCCTCTGGGTAGATGTATTTGGGAGAAGGTCTCAATCAGATCAGTAAATGGTGCAAATCATCTCAAAGGGCCTGGACTCCAGAGTGGATTCCCCCCCACAGCCTGACCTTGGCTTGAACATTGCAGAAAAAGCACCAAGAGCCTTCCTCAGTGCTGTGTGAACTTATTTATGTAGAGCTGCATGGATCCAGCCTCCCCAGTGCTACTCTAGTAGGATTTAAGTCACAGGTCCATGAGTAGCATTTAAAGATTGGACCAAGTGACTGATGCTAGGAAACTCTTCCATTATCTTAAATATCTTCCAGGCATTTTTAACTGACTGGTCAAATAAACTACAACTCAGAGCAGTGACATTCTTGTTGATTTAATCAGAGCATTGATTTTATTCTTATTCATCTCACTCTAAATTTCACCCCATAAAAACATTTTCAATACTATAATAGAGACCCAAACTCACCTTTTCAAAAATTTTTAAAACCTCAGATACTTTCTCAAGCTGTAACACCTGCTATATATAGTACATGCAATGAATACATATAAAATATTCCTAAGAAATATTCCTAAAGAAAAAACCCTTATTTTTATTGTAGTCTGTAACTATTCAAATCACCTTGATGAGTTCTGGGACCACCTTAATTAGGAGTCTACTACACTGGAGGAAAAAGAGTTTAACAAAGAAAATAATTTTTAAAAACTGGTATTTAGTGTAATAGTAAATGCTTCAGTATCATTGATTTATGGTTAACAAACATTTTATATTAAAAGTAGCTTATAAAATTTCAAGATAAACAGTAAAGAGAGAATAACCCTGCTTCCTGTGTGGTTACTGTTGTCATAGATTGTCTTTGAGAATTAGTTTTCAAGGAGGCTTCAGTTCAGCCCTGCATTGGACTCAGTGGCTGGGTCTAACAACTTTTCCTGTGCTGTGAGCACCAGCTTTGGGACTGAAGTCTCTAAAACTGGCACACATAAAGGAAATTTCTATCACTTTTCATTGCAAGAAATAATATTTCAGTCCTGTGGGCAAACTTACGATCCTGCTGAAATTTGAGTTCCTTTACCTGTAAGAAAGCAGGGTCAAACTATACTCTTGGTCTTCGATATGTCTTTAGGAATTTATGAGCAAAATCACAATTTTTTTAAAATTAAGGAACGTATTGATAGTATTTGTTTAGTAACACTAATGAAAGAAAGAGACAAATACAAATCATTCCAACATATTTCTGTGTACTCAGATGTATGATTTAATATTTATTTTAGCATGTGTGTGTGAGAGAGAGAAAGAGAGAAAGAGAAAAAGATTAGTTCTTGGATTTCAAGGCAAGGAAACCCAGAAAATCATGATAATAATAACACATTCCAATTACAGTTTACAATGCATGATTAAAAGATATTTTGAAATGATTCATGACGTTTATGAAACTGCCCATCATACTGCCTCGTGGTTTATATCTTTCCAACATCTAACAAAATCATTTTGAAGACTTTTGCACATTTCCCATCAATCATTTAAAGAAAAACTTGAAAGACTGGGTAAGAACACTAACACAAACTATAAAGAGAACCATCTTGATCTCAGGTGCTAAAGAACTCTCAGTGGCATCATGATTCCTTTCTTGACTGCTGTACTCTATCAAATAAGTCACAAGTATTATACAGTAAATCAGTAGTTTCCCCTAAAGCATTATCTTTATCCTATTATCTAATTTAGAGTATCCTTTATTTCTTGATCTTTTATAGATTTAATTACAGATGTTTTGCTTTAAAAAAAATGAGAATGTCTTTAAAATGCGTAATTACTGAACAAATCAGATGCCATGTTATCCTCATGTTACCAACGAAGCTTTCATTTCGAAGATATCACTTGTTGAGCTGTAGTTGTAATTCATTCTGCTTCCCAGTTATTCAAGGGGACTTGAAAGCCACTGAAGACCTATGAAAACCTTGTTAATTTCATTTTGACAGTAATCTCTCTATCAAGTTTCAAACTAGATTGTTCTTTAAGGATAGCTGAGGATGTATACGTGGTGGTGGTGGTAAGGGTGTGTGTGTGTGTGTGTGTGTGTGTGTGTGTGTAGGGGTGGGGGTGGTGCCAGACGAAGGGGGATATATTTATTCTTCACATCTCATTTCTCTTCCATGACCTGGTAGTCATAAGGCTTTGGGTAGAAAATTACATATGCATGAATATTTTGTAACCATAGGGTTGTAACCTACAAATCTCCCTCTCCTACTTACTTGGTTCCACAGCATGAAATCAAAAAAATATACATTTGTCATTTCATGGTTGATTCATTATGGCTATGTTAAATAGACTGGAAATCACAGTCTGCATTGTGTCATGCAAACTTTGAGAATGTGTAATTTTTAATGTTAGTAAACCAAGTGAATAAGCCTAAATGTCCTCTGAAGGTAAGACAGCAATGAATGTCAGATTGTCAGTGTCCACAATTCAGAATAACACACTATCGTCTTCATAACTGAGCAACGCCTGTAGTCCATGCTGTTAGGAACTAATTACTGGTACCAGTCAAGGCCTTCCCATACCCTGCTACATTGTGATTTTTCTAGGCAGCCCAAAGGTCATTGCTTCTTTCCAATCACGAAGATAGAAAGAACCACAGAGAAGGAGACCTTCTTTCTGAAAAGGACAAGCAATATATTGGATAAAATGTTCAAAATCACAAGTTGCCAATGTAGACTTCAGAGCAAATGCCAAGTTGTCATATTGGAAGGATAAACAAAAAGACAAACTGATTTTATTTGAAGGTATCTTTGGTTCAGGTATTTAAAGGCTTAATAATTGAGAACAGTATGAACTGTTTTGAAAGAGAAAAAAAGAAGCATTTTTTAAAATCTTACAAAATCTCCCTTGTAAGACTGCTCACATAGCAAAGAAATTTTTGAATCTTTACCTTTTTGTCTTCTTATTTACTCCCCCCCTTCTTCCTACAGAAACACTTATTTTGTGTAAAACTTTTTGAAAAGTTATATTACAATCTTATCTCTAAATAAAGTATATCATATTTTCCACTCTATTGTTGGGGGAAGCCTGATAATTAATAAAGATTTTGATAAAAGTTTAATATTAAGATGAAATACATCTGTCCCGGAGGGATGAAAGGGATATCTTAAGATGGGAGGTGCTTAGCTGTTCTCCCTAGGGCCCGAGTCTCCACATGGTAATGATTTAGTTGCTGGATATGATGTGAACGCAGGAGCCACAGGATGGATTAGTGACAAGACAGAGCCAGAGTGAGCATGTGGAGTGATTACGAAAATTTTCCTCCTCCTTATTACTCAGGTGTTGGTTAGGACTGATATCAGTTCTAAAAAGATGAACTACTCTTTAACCCAGAGATGTTGACATTGAAATTGAAATCGCTACTGGAGTAGAGGCACTGTTAGAGAATTCGAGATGTTGACATTGAAATTGAAATCGCTACTGGAGTAGAGGCACTGTTAGAGAATTCCTGTCACACTGCAATATTCCTGGAGGGTACGGTCCTCTGTGCTCAGGGAACATGAGTTTGAAGAGCAACAGCACAATGAGAACCTCTCTCCCTCCCTCTTCAGTGCATACCCATGCCAACACCTGCAGTCATGTATCGGGAGCTTGGGGTTATTAGAAAATGGGGGAGTCTTATTTCTGAGGGATGACCCCAGTCAGAGCATTAGTAAAGAACCAAAATTACTGACATATTCTTCTCACCTCACAGAGGTATTTCCTATACACATCTCTTCCACTTTCGAGCTGGAAGTATCAGATTATTTTTGTTTCTCATGATTTCCTCCCATCTCCTGCCCTGCAAGTGTTGAAATATGGGTTACACATTTAATGTATTTAGAAAATCATCTAATAAATATCAGCTTGATCATACCTCAAAAATGGTGGAGAGCAGTTGTTATTTCCTATCCTCTAGGATTTTTCACCAACGAAGTAAATACATTTTAATCACAGATGAAGTAGAGAGACAGTTGATGGTAAATGTTCTCATTGCAGTTTGGATTTGTGACAAAGGCAGAAGAAAGTTTTTTTCTGCATGTCACTGATTTATTTTGATAGAAGATAGAGGCGACAAACAGAATAGGATGAACTTTTGTTCTTCCCATAGTCATACTCGGGGTATTTTATCACCTCTCCTTCTGTCTATCCTCCACCCATCCCATGTACCCCAATCTCTCTCTCTCTCATGGAAATAAAACAAAACCTAAAGATTATAAGTAGTCTGAAGTAGTTTTTAGGGGTTAAGTCCAAACAATTGACTTAAAAGGGCTCAAAAACTATTTGATTTACATGGTGCTCAGGTTTCTTTGAAATTTAGACTGGTAGACTATGACTACTGAGAACTAGGAACCCCTGTAAAGGAAATTCATTTCCTGGATGTGAAACAAAGGAACTTTACAAATAAATATGACCAATTCTATACTCCACAACTAAAGAGAAGTGTATGGAACATATATTGGAATTTCATAATGGTTCCAATATTAAGAGCTAATAATAAAAGAAATGAATTCTATTAATAAGTTGAGAAATTGTATTTTGAAGAGTCACATATAGATGAAGTTATTAGAAATAAAGTAGGAATTGAACAAGTCTCAAAGACGAAAGAAGGAATGGTTTTTGTTTTCTGTTTGTTTTTGTAATTCAAATACTTCAGCCAGGGAGTAAAGGATATAAACTGTAAAATGCTTGGCAAATCTCAAACACAGAAGAGTTATTATGAGATCGAAAATTGTATTATAATCCCTAGATTAACGTCTGCTAGTTTACTTTAACATGATCTTACCAAGAGTCAGAATTATTCATTAGATGAATACTCTGGGAACTTCCTTTGCAAACTACTAAATATTTTCTGAAATTCCATTAAATTTATCCAGTCATGATTGCATGGAAAGATATTCAATCAGATACTGCTTCACTAGGTCAAAGAGAGTAGTTTATATTTTCTATCAACAAAACACACTCTGCTATATAATTTTCTTGGTTTCTGGCTACTGTACTAGACATTGTGTGCTCCCATCTCATCTGACCTATAGAAAAGCCTAGGAAGAGTTCAGTGGATGTTTTTGCTTTGCTCAAATATCATTTCTAGAATACAAGGTTGTCCACCTGGAACTTCAGGTTCCTTCATTTTCCAGCATTTAAATTATTTGACCAGTTTTCTTCTTAGCAAAGAGCAATTCGTCACAGGATTTAGCTAGCAATAAATAAAATTGTGACCACAATTCAGAAACTCTCTAAAGTTGACAAGGCTTTTAACTTCAGTGATTTGTGCTTCTCTCACCATCCACACCTTCTCCTAATCATAGTGGCTGGATACATAGCCCTTCAGAGTGGATGAATGCCAATTGGAAATAGAATAAATTTCATGCATTTCATCAACTTGGTTCCGGGTGTCATGTTGTATAGTCTCTACAACCCAAGTCCCTGCACGGTCTTTGGAATAAACAATGGTTGCTTTCTGCTTTAGGACTAAACTGTATAACTAGAAGCAGGAAAAGGAATTGCTCACCCTCCGCCTGCTTCAAGGCAAAGTAAAAATTAAGCTCAGCTTGTCATCACATACTTACAAGTGACTTATGTGAATGTTCTTTATAAATAGATTTTGAAAGTGCCAAAGTTTCCAGTGAAATAGGAAACCATTAAAATGGTTTACTATTTATCATTTTCATTATAGGAAAAGAGGAGAGACCATTGATTCACCTCTGGCAACGACTGAACCTTAAAGGACTATAAAATATTCATAGACAATGACCAAAATTTTTAAATTCATTACCAAATTAGGTAGACATTTTAAATATGGCTGCCACAATGACCTCCAGGAGCACTGCATATGCTCATGACATGCAAAGAAACACATATGATAAAGCATTTTAATAAGCCTCCTTTTGATGATGTTGATGAGTTTCAGTACATAGTTTGAGCTTTAATAACTTTAAAACCTAGTTTCAAGGAGAATATAATTTATTTTCAACAAAGAGGTAACAATTATAAGATTAGAAGATTACACAGTATACATGCTATTCCATGGTGCCAATTTTTTGGAGGATGAAATAAATGTAAGGAGGGGCCATTGTGGATGAGCTTGAAAGAATATTTTTAGTGTTTCTTAAAAATATTAGGGGTTAAATGAGATACATAATCCAAAGTTTATAAGTAACAAATATGTATAATAAATTATGAATATATGTATACATCCATATATGTAGATACCTAGTATAAATATATTACATACCTATGCTATGTTATACATTTATATATTATATATTTTATATTTATATAAATATATAGTCAAAATACATTGAAATAATATATATTATATATTATGTTTATACTTAGAATATATATATACTTATATACATTTACAAACACATTAATACACACATAAAATAAGAGTATAATTATAGATATTTTCAATCTTCTCTGGCTTTTCTGTATTTTTGCAAGTTTTCTATAGACGACATGCTACCTTTGAAATCACAAAAAAAAATGTAGTTTGTTGGAAATTATTTAACTGCTGGGTTTAGCACAGGTAGTATTTGATGCACTTATTCTTTTGGCTCAGTCAATTTCTAGTCAAACAATTGTACCTGATGAAATTTGTAGAGTTTGAAGATCTTGGGTTCCTCGTATCTGATGGAACCAATGCGCTTGTGTAATCTGCTTTTTAGGTGATATTAGGCGACCTCAAGGAGCAGGACACCAGGAGCCTCAGGCCCACTGGAGCTGTGTGTGTTAGAGCCTGCAGGACCAGTACTCATAAATTCTCAGGCTTACTTCTCAGCCTAAGGACGCCTCTGACTGGGCCTGAAAAGAAGGGGAGGCTCCAAGCCAAAGGAAATGTCTTACACCAGAAGTTTATAGAAGGAACAAGGAAGGTTTTTCTCCCAATCAATGGGTGCCTCAATGTTAGCATATTTTAAAGATAATGACATATATTCGATGGTCTCTAAGGAACCATTTATGAAAGAGCAATCACTTGGGGTATTTTTTTTTCAAACTTTTGGATTTATTCCATGTTTCAGAAAAAACCTACACTCTATTTCCAAAGAAACTTTAGCTTTAAGTTTTTACCCTTCAAATGCTCTGTAATTTCAAATAACTATTTCAAATCCAATCACTAATTTTTCTTTTGTTGAATAGAGACTTAACTTTTAAGTGACTATATTTAAGTAGTAAAAGGCAAAGGGAAAAATCGTTCTTCTCCTGCCCCTTTCTCTGGGCTCTCAGGCCCAGCATGTTCCATGCTTCACTGCACGCAGTCCAAACATTCTCCACATACAGGGCCCATCAGCACGGCATTCCTCCACTCAGCAAGCTCAGGGCTTTAGGGCTCTCTTATTTCTCCCCATGGTATTTTGAAATACACATTAATATACTTCAGCATTTTTTATATATCTTTTTAACAATATTTCAGAACTTGTTATTTGATATTTAAATACTTAATAAACTTAATTTATTGTGTTACATTTAAAGTTATATAAAATAGACGCTGGCATGTTCTTTAATTGTAGTTGCCAAAAATATGTGGCCACATATTTTACACAAATGGAGGCACATTTAGAGGTGTACTGCCCAGTTCTACAATTAGGTTAGTACACCCACGAAGCACTTCCTATCTTATGAGGCCCTCCATGCCCAATGCCATCTCTTTTCTCCTGTTCCTAATGAATATCTTCTCCATAAGCAATATTTTCTTGCTTCTATATTGCTTTCTTTATTCCCTTACCTTAATGATAACAAAGAAAAAATCAGAACTGAAGAGATGCCATAGATTAGTTCGGGTAATTAATACTGACTACTATAACAAACCCTGAGTCTCAATGGCTTACTATAAGTTTATTTTCTTGCTCATGCAAAGTCTAATATACCTCCCCTCCAAAAATCCCGGCTCTTTTCATCCTGTGGTGGCATCACCTTAGGCCCTCAAAATACTTTACTTCTAGCAGTATGTACTGAGAGGGAAGTGTGGACGCTCTCGTGGTATATGTTGTGTTCAGAATTAGAAGCCCATTTACCAGAACTCAGTTACTTGACCACCCCTAAATGCAAAAGAGTTTAGGAAGTGTGGTGAGCTATGTGCCTGGAAAGACAGGATGAACACCAAGAATCTCTACAACACAGAGGCACTGTCCTAATTCCTTGTACGGTCATGCTATCTAAAGTGAAAAAAACACTTACCCAGTGCATGCTTATATACACTCATTACTTTTACAAACCTACCCACACTGCCACCCTCTCTGTCTTACCTTACCTTTATGTCATTATAATATTTTTTAAATTTTTTATTAGAGAAGTTGTTTACAAAATAATCATGCATACCATATAGGATTTTCATACATTACTCCAGTATCAACACCTTGCATAGTTGTGGAACATTTGTTAAAAAAGATGAAAGAACATCATTGTAATATTACGGCTAACTATAGTTCAGATCTTACATTTGGTGTATGTTTGCTGTAAAACACCCTATTATTAACACCATGTGTTAGTATTGTATGAAAGAATATTCTCATATTTGTGCTGTTGGTCATACATAGTCCATCATCCACCACACAGTTCACTGTGTTGTACAGTCCCATGCCTTTTTGCTGATTTATAAATATGATTGTGGCTGAAAGGGATCCCAAGGGATGTAAATGTCAATTGAAAGGAAACTAGAAGATAATCTAGGGACTGTATAGCATAGTGATTTCAGTGGTGGATGAGGATTGTGGTTAATAGTACAAATACAAGAATGTTCTATTTCATGGTGTTAAGTATATTGTGATACATGGGGAAAAATTCAACTAACATAACTTATGGACTATAGTTAACAGTAATATTGTAATAATATTTGCAGCAATGTCATTATCTTTTTAACCCACACAAATAAATTCTTCTCCACAATCCCAGTATATCCCCCCTGTCAATTCTCATCACTAGACATCAAGTTCAGGTAAGTAATTAATGCTTCCAAAGGTACAATCTTTGCCTTGAATTGGCTAATCCCTTCGATCTTTGTAATGAATAAAAATCAAGGAGGAAATAAGCAAATAGAATCATCACCAGTTACCATAAGAAATCATTTATACTCGATGTAACAACACAGTAAAGAATAGCTACAAGAAAGAAAATTTAGAAGAGATAGAAGGTGAAATATGAATGTAGATTTTTCATAAAAAGACTGTCACAGTTATTTCTGAAAAATCAGTATTTTTGATATCTGATACATATTTAAAATCCTTTAAAAAATTCCCTGAGCTGAAAAGATAAATCATTTGCTCATGTACAGATAGCCTAGAGGTAGACACTGGAGTGCTTCAGTGAACAAGAGTGCTCCAAAGAACAAATCATGAGCTATTTGCAATTTTCAGATGTGAGGTCAGTGACTGAAAAAAATGAGCTAAAATACTCTAAAAGCAATCTCTACACTAGATGTCACTAAAACAGACACTTTTTCCCCAAGAAACAAAAGGAAAAAACCCATGGTGAAAAGACCTCATGTGTTCTTCTGGAATACAAAATCATCCAAGTCACTGCTGGTGATTCCCTGCTGGGAAAATTGAGAAAGAGTGGTATTGCTGGATTTCTTAGTCTTTGTATGAATCAGTCTAATTAACTATATATAGTAAAATAAAATGTTCCTATATAACAATAATAATGATACATTATGTTTATAGGGCATTTTATTGTTCTCAAACCAATATAGGTACATTAGCTTAAAACCTTTATCTATATCTTGTCAATGACTTAAGAAAGCACAATAGTCTTTTTTTATTTAAATTGCTGTTGAAACTTTTTAATGCCAAAATTGTTCTAAAGCTTTAAACCAGTTCAGATTTTTTCTGGTTTATAAGGGCAATAATAGGTGTGAAAATTAATGCTATGGAAACAACCTAGATCAGAATAAACAATTTTCCCAAGGTTTTTTACTTACAGGGAATCATAAATTACTCTTTTCCAAAGGGTGAAAAAATTCTTGTGTGAGTAATAAGACAAATTTTCACACAAATAACCAATAACATGAGTTAGACAGATGTTGTTTATTACTTGTGCCATTTCTCTGGAAAACTGTTCAATTTTGGAAAAAGAAAATCATTAAATTGCAAAAGAAGAGATGCTTTGCCATTGAGATCGTATTATAATATGCAATAACCAAAGCTCAAATTAATTTTAATGTTCATTGCCTAAACTGTAAAATCCTAAATGGTGTGACCATTGAATTTTTTTTGTTACAGAAAAGTTCCACTTACAATCAGTTTCAGTAATAAGGGGCAATTACAAATTTATAAATAATTTATAAGAAAATTATAGGGGTATTTAATGGACCCTCTCTCTTTCTCCCTCTCTCCCTATTCCTCTCTCGCTTCTTCACTTACTCTCCTAGATATCTGAGCTTCTAAGTTATTGTGGAAGAAAATGGCTCCAACATAGGTCAGGTTCTCTGTCCCAACTCTAAACTCCTGGAAAGGAATCTCAGATATACCAGTTTGAATCAGGTTTTCAGCCTCTCGACAATCAACTCTGGCCAGGGTTAGATCGTTTCTTACAAATGGTGATCGGGAGACTACTGCGTTTACAGCTCAAAGAAAACACAATCAATATATGGCGATTAAAAATGGCAAGAAAAATGTTAACGTTAAAGCTTAGAAAAGTAAGCTTGCACAAGGATAAATTAACTATTTCAACTGAGGTTTGTATTAATATGAATTACTGACTGCGTTGGTAGTATGTTACATGCAGCCTCAACGTGTTACTTGAAGGTCCAGGTTAATGTCCTATTTCCGTCACTGGCTTCCTCAGACATCTCTTGACTATGAGGATGATTTTCCAAGGATATATCTTGAGACTTCTCTTTTCTATCAAACTCCAGAACTATGTCTACAACTTCCTGCCAGTTGTTTCCAATTAGATAATTCAAATTGAACATGGATGAAATGAAATAACCAAATACTCAAATATCCCCTATGACCTCATAATTTCCTGTTGAATTCCTTACTTTTACCAGAGGTAAATTTAATCCCAGTTTCCCAAATAAAAATATGTTAAATAAAATTTTATTCTTCTCTCTTCCTCAATCGTTATATCTGATAAAGTATAAATAGACATATGCCGATGGACAGACATTTTCCCTTGACAATGTCACTAAAATCTACTACTTTATTTTCATTCTTCCTATAATGCTTAGTTTAAGCTCTTAGTATTTCACTTTTGTACTATTACTATAATGTCTTAATTAATATTCCAGTACCTCTTTTATCATATTCCCTTCAGTTCTAACCACCTTTATTCAAATCATCCAAGGTGCACCACTACCAACAGATGTAAATAAAATCTCACTTAAATCATCAATGGTGTACCCTTACCTAGAAAAATAACTGGGTATACCCCACTCCACATTTCTAGTTTCATTGTAGCTACTTCCGTATGTGGACCCTCTGCTATTTAAACAACCCTATTTACCTTTAATATGTCTTGTATTTATTAAAATAAATCAGTCTATTTATTATATCTTGAATAGATTTTATACAAACTTCTCACTATTTCTTGAATGACCTGTCTACCCAAATCCTGTCCATTCTTTAATCTCTTATACTTTTATTTCTTACTTTACATTTTCCTCACAAGTGTTTAGTGCATTTTTGGGGGGAATTCCTAGAGAAAGAGATGATAGAGATATATATATAGAGAGATATCTATGTGAATGTGGATATAGATATAGATGATATAGATATAGATAGATATAGATATAGATATATCTTTCACCATTCTTTACAGCTACACAGGCTCTGAATTCTACAGCTTCACTGTGCTTGATTTGCAGACATGTTGTGAATGTAATTCTCTACAGTTCTATTATAGAGCAGTCCTGTTCATCTGATAGAACATTTAGAACCTTTCATATTTTTTGCTTTTGTGTAAATGTAACCTGCTTCTCCAACTACACTGCAAGCTTGTAGAAGCTAAGGGCCATGGATAATTATATTAGTTAATGACTGATGCATAACAAATGACACTAAACTATAGCAACTTAAAACAAACTACAGTTTCTGAAGATCAGTGATCTGGAAGCAGCTGAGCTGAGAGCTTCTGGCTCAGGGGAATCTCATGAGAATACTGCCAAGCTGTCAGCCAGGGCTGAAGTTATCTGAGAGGCTTGCACAGGGCTGGAGGATCCACTTCCAATGTGGTTCGCTCACATTGCTGTTGGCAAGTGGTCTCAGTTCATTGCAATGTGGGTTTCTCCATAGGGAAGCCGGATGAAAAGTTGGCGTGATCAGATAGTAGATCTGAGAATATTTCCACTGTAGCATCCTTTTTTGGGGGGAGATTCTCTCAAAATTCAGGGTTCTGGAGGAAGGAGTACTTAATATAAGTTTCGTTAACAAGGATTTTGTTGCAATTGATCAGTGGGATCCAGCAGTTCAGCTAATAATTTATGAGGAAAAGAATTGAGAATTTGGAGGGACTGTGACTGACCTTGAATAGGTAAACAAGGGAGCATCCCTGAGGCTGATCTGTGTCATATGGGAAGAGGAGTTCTTTTGCAAGAATCCATTTTTGGGAATCTAAAGGGTGAGGGTATTTCATAATGTTTGATGTTTTCCAGGATCACAGGGCTCAGGTAAAATTTAACATTGTCAGGTATATGAAAATCATATTCCCAATTGCCAACTCTTTTTCTTGGTTAACAGGGAGAATGTCCTGGACACCACTTGCATCTGTTTCAATTACTAGATTGTGACTAAGATTATAACTAAACAGGGCATAAAATTCCTTTTAGTTGCAGTAGAAACAAGAATTCAAGAAACCAGAGAGGGCCGCTCAGTGATGTGCCATAAGGGAAGTCCTGGTGTGTCTTAGATAAGTCATGGTTGAGCTTATGACTAGATGACTCTGCTTTATACAAATACTGAACCCTAGAGTAAAGATAAAGTCATCAGCTTCCTTCCCTTCCTTATTTCTGTAATGCAGAGCTTTACCAACATCATTACTCTTCTCTGGGTGGAACTGAGCTCCTGAAAACAGGGTAATTTTGAAAACACCATATCTGTAATTGAAAAGGGCTTCTCAAGGCCTTTTACGATCTATATTTTTCTAGTTACTGCCCCTTAATACCATCAAAATCAAACTGGCTGAATCCAGAACCCAGGTGGCAGCTGTTGAGACTTGGCTCCAAGCAGCTCTTGAGACTCAGGGTGTGACTCTTCTGTGAGATCAGTCCAACCCCATGAGGCATCTCTGGCTACTTTCTAATTATTTCCATTGCAAATAGCCCTGAGTTATTTGATGAATCATTTCATTTTTATTGAAAAGTAAATCAAAGATGATAAAAGACCTATGGCCACACACATAGGAATCACCAGTTCTTAAGTAGGATCCAGAAGAAACCATTCTGGGCACATTCACTACATACTTGGCTTATCAGGCACCAAGAATATGACCAAAAGGCAAGGATCAGATCACTTCTCCCACACATTTCAGCAAGGGCAGAAATTATGGTTTCCTTCTCATCAAAAAATTGGAGCTAACTTTCACCAAAGGTAGACTGATGAAAATGTGACTATTTTTGTTTTTATTATTTCTTATACTTATTGCCCTCTCTTCAGTTTCTCTTTTATAATGACAATAACAAATAATGTATCTTGTTCACCAGCAATACATGAGACACTCTTTCATATTCTTTATATACTCTATCTTTTAGAATCCTCCCAACTTTTAAAAAGGTATTTATTATTATTATCCCTATGTTACAGAAGAAATTGAAACATTGAAACCCAGAACAATTAAGTTCTTTGTCCAAAAGTAATTTTCACTTATATATTTTCCCTCTTTTCTCTTACTTTTTTTCTGGCTTTTTTTCAGCTTCAGTTTCATTTTTCTCTATTGATTTTTTTTTCCCCTTTCATTTGCCTCTTGGACTTCAGGAACAAGCAGTTCAGTGTGTTACACGAATGACTGTTGAACTCAAATAAGAAAAGACATGTACAGTCTGAGTTGACTTGAAATTCTGTTAAAAGGTAGGTCAATAGGACAACGATTTACTTCTGACCTACCCACATTCTCCCCCCCCCCCCCCAACCTGCCCCAGATGAAGTTATTTGGCTGGCTGGACTGCCAAAACAAGTTTGAGAAAGAGTGAGAAGTGAACACATTAACCTTGCAACAACACTTGCCCCACCTCCCACCCACTTACTTGAAGAGCAGAACAGTGTACTAATCTCTTGAGTTCCAGCTGGTCTGGTAGCAATTGTGCTCTCAACTGTACTACTCTCCTGGGCTGAGTACCCTAAGGAATCTGGAGGATTCAGATATGTGACATTTTAACCATAATGATGACTTCCATTTGTATAACCTCTTTACAAACAATATTCTCTCACATTTCATCTCATATCATCACTTACATTATCTCAGTCATAAAGGTATATATGAGGTCTGAGAAAAAAGAGAGGATGGTGTTCCCTAAATTAGCTTGAAACCTTGATTAAAAATAAATCTTACCTTTATTTTCCATTTCAATGGTTTTCTAATGTAATTTCACATTAATTGTCTCATGAAAAAAATTACAGAGAGGAACTCATGGTACAAACTAGAGCTATAGCTGGAGACATAATGTAAATAGCCAAGGATGGTTTCCCGTAATGTATGCAAGTTGGCTATATTCCACTGAAGTCTTGGGCTCTGCTGACTACCTTGAAGAACTTTCCGGAATCCTCCTAGAAGTCTCTAGTGCTTTTCTGGACAGCATGTGAATGGGAAAGAGATTAAACTTATAAGGACTTGGAAAGACTTCTTTTTATGGAAAATTTGGAAGCAGAACTAGCAGAATTGACCTAAGGGTTTAATTAATCTTCACAGTTGGCTTGTGACCTCTGAATATATTGGTCTCTCTACAATTTGTCAAGGAAATATGCATGAGATTAATTCCTTAGGTCAAGAAGACTTTCGTTTGATTTCATGTTCCCAGTTGTCCCATGCTCCTGCCAGAAGCCCTAGACCTTCCCAGAGATCATTTCAAGGTGGTTTTTCAAATAGAAGGAACTAAATGATAATATCTACCAATCACTGGAATTTCTAAAACCAAGCAGAATTTTTATCATTATTTATAAGACAAAGTTGGGAAGCCCCACACCTTCTAGGAGCACTGCTGATTTAGAAAGGTAAATAGGTTTGTTTCCAACAGAAACAGGTAGTTTCACTTAGAGGTCTACTTTTGCAAATCAGGACAATAAACATTTTAATCAGTCAACATAGAAGATGTTCATCTAGTTGTGCACAGATAGAGCAAATCTATATAATTTATCATTTAAATTGGTGTAATTTTAATAGTGAAAGAGGGTACTACTATCACACCAAGACAAAAGATATAAACCCGGATGATTGGCCAAGGCAAAACAGGACACATGGTCAGCCCACACATAAGAAACTATTTGAAACAGTTTTTCTGTGTTTCTCAAAATGTCTTTTATCACACCAGAGTGTGGCAAGGATATTGTTCACTTGCATTTTCATATTGACAAATACATTTGTTTCACTTTCTTGAAAATAATCCTACATTCTAAATCTCAGCTAATCTGTTTTTAAACTTCATCATATATTTTATTTCTGCAACACTGAGACGTAGGTTTTCCACATATCTAGATTTGTGTGAATCCTCCAGAAGACTACTTCAATATACCCAAAGTCCTTCCCACTTTGTCTTCCAATTATTCAAAGTCATTTAGTTCTTTCTTGAATAATTTAAAAGCTTATTTTGGAAATAAAGTGTCATCTTTTTCCCTAAAAGTTTCCAAGTTTAGCAGAACCTCACTTTTTAGAACATGAGCACCTTAAATTATCAGCAATTAACTGTTCATTATCAGATGTCATAAATTGATTTAATCTCCAGTCCCACCCTATGACTCAGTTACCCTGTCTAGTTTTTATATAGCTACAGATTTAGAGATAGAGATGTTAGATAATGATAGATAGATAGATAGATAGATAGATGCATTACATATAGGGCCTAATTTAAACATACACACATACACACAGGGAAAAATGGTTGGTAGAACACTACAGATTTTAGGATGGTTCCTTTGACTTCATTTAAAAATATATATTTTCTATTTTATTTAACATAATAAAATGCATTTAGGTTTTCCAGCTGACCATTTTTGTAAGTTCTCTCAACTCCTTCAGAACTAAGGGAAGTATAATAACCTACCACATACAAGCTCATGATAAGGGGAAGAAATTTCCCAGATCTAGAACTGGAAAATTCAGAGGTTTAAGCAATGGTCAAATAGAGGCAAAGATGATGCAGTGTCCACTAGAAATGGAGAGGATTTCTGGCTCATGGAGCCTCTAAGCTTGTTATGAGGTGTTCTTAACCTATCTCTTCGGTTCTTCCTCTTTTTGGGTCCAAATTTAACTTCCTTTTCTGTATTAGTTGACATGGTTGCTTAAGGTCAGGGCACTACTCTAAGGAATTTCTGGATTTCCTGTTCTCTAATTAAGTCATCAGCCATTTGTGAACATTCAGCTCTGGAATTTAATTTGTTGGCATTGGGAAAGCATTCTGAATTTTTGAGAGGGAATGCCATGATAAAATATGTTTTAGTAAGATTACGTGCACAGTGAATAAAGTAATAGCAGCTAACATTTATATAGTGCTTGCTCTGTACTGGGTACTATGAGTAATTTACATCTACTATATCACTGAATCTTCAAAAGAACATCTGTGAAATAGTTTTCCCATGCCCGTTTTCCAGGTAAAAACGGGAGTTATTGAGTTGAAACAACTTGCCAAGTTCCATATATATAAGAAGGTGGAGCTGAGTCAAACACATGCTCTAAACCAAGCTCTAAAGCTAGTCTGCTAAACCACTGCACTGTCAAGACTAGATTGAATAAATGATATAGAATCAGGAAAACTATATAATAGACCAATGCAATGATCCAGACACAAAAGAATGAGGCAGTGGGAAAGAGAGGATAAGGGAGATGCCACAAAGGGAGAAACAGTAGGCCTGTGATGTTCTTTGTATGTATTGGGTTGTAAAGAGGATAACAGACATACGTCCTTTGACTAATGAGGAAAAATGGCACCAACAAAGAGAGAAATTTCACTGGGTGAGGGATTAACTTCTTTTTGGACATTTTGAATTTAGTATTGTCTAGGATAAACAAAGAAATTTGGCATATTGATACCAAGTTTGCAAAACAAAACAAAATACCCAAATAAATATTTGCTGTGTTTCTCCCCTATGTTCCACGTAAGGGGAAATTACATTCATAGAATTTATAGGATGTCTACTACCAAGAACAATAGAAAAGAAGTATTACAATTATGGTTGCAGGAATGAAAACAACAAGTTCTCAAGAACTTAAGTAACTTGCTTAAGATCCCACAGCTTGTAAAGAACCAAAACTTTTGTGTTTCATTGGTGGTCAATAATTGTAAGTGAGAACCTCATCACTGCCAGTGATTTTAGATTCCTTAGACAAGTAGAACTGAAAGTGTGAAGAGGTGAAGAGAAGAAATGAACAAATGACAGACTGACTAATAAATGAATGGAAGGATGGATGGTATGTAAATTTCAAGAAAGAAATTCTCTCCAACTAGAATTCTCTCTTCCTGGTTTTCCATTAAATCAAGGAGGTTCTTTTGTTTAAAATATTACTCAAATTTCCTTTCATTTTAAAAAGATCTTTCTAAATAGAAAACCATTCTTCTCTAGTCCCTTTGTTTTGTGTTTTTTTAAGTAACCCTTAGAACATATTTGTGTAAACTCCCACCTATATAGGTGTTGGGCTTCTTTCAGTCTTCACTTTATTCAGAAATCCCTGCTAGGTCATATCTTATGGTTCATTGGGCAAATGTATCTTGAACTCTGTGTGTCTTTGTATTCGTAGGTATGTTGGCTTATCCTTTAACTTTTAGGGCTCCAGTTGCTCTTTCTGCTAACTGAATTTTTTATAGGTAAACGTATTAATGTTTCGAGACATTTTGATTCTCTCCAGAAAGACATTAATTTATCTAGTTTATTGAATAAGTTATAATTCAACTACAAAATGAGGGCAAAGCATACTCTTCTGTCTGACAGATTCATGTCCATTGGAGTACATCATCTTCAACAAAAGGTGGCCAACCCCCTAGATCACTGTGAGGATGAGGCTTAGTGATGTTTATACAACTTTTTTGCTTGTATTGGAAAAGTACTGTGGTGAACATTAAAAAGTCTCTATCTATGTTCAAGTTAAGAATTCTCTTTCATAAACCTAACTTTTTTTCAAAGACAGCAGGGAATAGTAACTAGCCATTTTCCAAAGCAGATCATCAAGACTTTGAGACCAGTTTTAAGGGTAGCTGGTGTGAATTCAGTTACTTTCTAGAACAGAAGGCCTCAAATTTTAGCATGCGGCAGAATCACCTAAAGAATGGGTCCCCACCCCAGAGTTCTGATTCAGTAGGTCTGGGGTGGGGCCCAGCAATTCGCAGTTCTTCCAAGTTCTCAGGTAAAGTTCCTTCTCCTAGGCAGGGAACCCACTTTGAGATTCACTCGCCTAGACAGATCTTTCTCTCACCGGAGGGACTGAGAGACAGCAGTAACATCCAAGAGAAGGAGAGAAAAGTTCTCTAGAGAGCCTAAGATGTGGTCATTTTAAATTAGGTTTTTGTTTTCTGGTTTATTTGTTTGGAAAGGAATTGTGAAAAAAAAAGGGATGACTTTTAATACTTTTGTCTTTGTCTAGTGTTATTTGATTGAATTCCCATCAGAGCCTACTTCTAAATCTAGTACCTCCATTCTTAACATCCTCTCCTCTCACCAAAAACAAAAACTAAACTAAACTAAACTAAATTAAAATAAATGTTGTGGTCTCTTGTCAGCACTTAAAAAGTTAACGACAGCGTCAGACAGAATTGTTCAGGTCAGTGGAGGATAAAACCAGCATTTGGAAGTGCTGTGAGGACACAAATAGTTTAAACTGTAGAAGAGGCCTGAGGAAATTGCAGAGGGAAAACTTTCCATCCAAGGTTCCAGTTGCCAAGGAGTTTGTGTAGGTTGCTGGAGACCTCACCCCTCCGTGGCTCCTCTGTGACTCACTGTGTCCCTGGAAAGCCTCCGACTCAGCAACCAAAGAAAATGCAGAAACTCTGCCTTTGATCTCACTGGGATGAAACTCACCAGAGAGCTTTCTTTTTCTAAAGCACGGATGTTTCCAATCAAATAGACAGTAGCAGAGCCTATACTCCAATTCCTAGAAGTCAGTCTGGTTCTGGCCAAGGTGCAAAGGTTGAGATTAGATTAAGCTGAGTAAGGCGTTCCTCTGGAGCAGCGGGAGAGAGGCAGGGAAGGGCTAGAATGTCCTTAAATCCAGTTCAGGTGTCTCGTTCGTTTTGGCATTTCAGAATCACTCCTCTTAGATCCCGGTGTACGGTACTGACTCTATTTATTTGGAGGTGGACGGCCCGCTACATGTAAATAAGAAATGGCCTTCACCTCTGGATATACTTTATTCTTTGCCATTTCAAACTCTGCCCTTGCAGGTCCAAATCCAATTGTAACGTGAGGCAAATATGTTAATTTTCAAACTGCCAGTAAAAATCATTACTGGGTCAGAATTAGAAATAACGTTAAAAAATTTTTTTAAGTGAACTAGAATGGGTGGGGGTTTGGGGTTAGTGCTTAATTGGTACAGAATTTCTGTTTGGGGTGAAGAGAAAGTTTTGGTAATGGATGGTGATGGGAGCACAACATTGTGAATATAATTACCACCACTGAATTGTATATTGAATGTAGTTAAAATGGGAAATTCGGGGTTGCATCTGTTACCAGAAAAAAAAATTTTTGAAAACAATAGAACTGTACAACAGAAACAGTGAACCCTAATGTAAACTATAGAGCATAGTTAATAGTATAATTATAATATTGTGTCATCATTTGTAACAAAAGTACCACATTAATGCAAAATGTTAATAATAGGGAAATCTCTGTGTGCGAAGGGGTTTATATGGGAACTCTATACTTTCCGCATGATTTTTCTGTCAACCTACAACAGGTCTAATTTTTTTAAATGAAAAAATGTTAAGAGGGAAATATGAGATAGAATGGAGCAGAACACAACAGAGTACCTTGTGTTCTTACATAGTGTAAGTTGTTTTGTGAAAACTTTCAGTTGTGTATTTGCGTGAATATACAGTTCTCAGTGTAAAATTTATTCCAGAGGATTACAGTCAAAAAGTTTGCAAGTCACTACCTAGATCAAGATCAGCAAGTTCTTTCTATAAAGGACACAATTGTAAATAGTTTAGACTTTGCAAGTCTTTGTGGCAGCTACTTAACTCTACCATTTTAGTGTGAGAATATGTGATAAATAATACATAAATGAACAGGCATGGTTGTGTTCTAATAAAAGTTTACCTATGGACCCATGGATGGCTGTATGAAATTTATATTTCATATAATTTTCAAATATCATTAAATATTATTCTTTTATTGATTATTTTTAATCATTGAAAATTTTAAAACCATTCTTTGCTCATAAGCTCTACAAAAATAGTCAGCTGGCCAGATTTGGCCCATGAGCCTTGTGTAGACTGTGGCTCCTAATCCAGAAGGAGATGTCTTCTTTGTTTTGACCCTCAACTTGATTTATTCAATTATAACAAATTACCACTGGCTTGGTCCTAAAATAGTTTCCCATTATTATTGTCTACTTCACCCTTTGTGTTTTGATAAAAACTCTGGATTTAGAGTTTAGCCTTTTGTGATTGTTAGTAGTAATAATATTATTGTTAAAACAAAATAGGAGTTTGGGCTTTAAAGTACTGTGTCAAAGGTGATTTGGCATATGTCCAAGTAGTTTGGGCTAAGAATAACTGAATAATTGGATAGAAGACATTTGTCTTCATGGCACTATAAAGACATGAGACCCAGCATTTCACTTTTATGATGAAAATCTCAGCACTTCCATTAATAAACTACTAGTTTATTATAAAGAGTAGATTTTAAAATTGTGCTTTGTAAATTAACAATTGCTTACAAGTAATTATCAAATGCAAGTAAGTTCTTTTCAGGAAAATATGATTCACTCATACTATTTACAGAAAATTTTGTTCTCGAACAGAAAACTACACAATTTCAATGAAACCTGGGCTAAAACACTCCTCCCTTTTTTCAGTTGCTTAGCATATTATGTATTTTGGAGCAACCTGTTGGTGTGTGTTGCTGTGTTTTTATTTTTTAATTTTCTTAGATACCAGGGTCAGGGATTGAACCTCACAAGTGGGAAGCCAGTGCTCAATTATTGAGCCACATCAGCTCCCCTGAGGTGGTTTTCCCATTTGTTTGCTTGTTGTTTTTGTCTTTGTTTTTTAGGAGGCATCAGAAACTGAACCCAGGACTTACCATGTGGGAAGCAGCCATTCAACCACTTAAGCCACATCCATTCCCACCTCCTTCGGTATGTTTTGTTTAGATTCTCAAGGCAGCAGAGTTTAAAATGTTTTTTATGGGAGGGAGTTCTGCTTATCTTACAACAATATTAAATGTTTATAAGAAAAATAGTAAATAAATAATATTAATTCTTAGCCCACTGGGCGGCAGGTACTCTGCCCAGCAGAGTCTGTTTTGGCAGTAAACAAAACAGATGCAGCTTCTGAACTCACGGACATTTATACTCTAGCAGAGGCAGCTACTAAGCAGCTACAGATAAATCTGTAATTACCAACTGTGATAAAGATTTGTGAAGAAAATGTGTGAATGTTGTGAAGAGAGTGTACTGGAGGGACCTAGTTTTGACTGAGTGTTTCAGGGAAGGCGTCTTTGAGGAGTGACATTTAAGCTGAGGCCAACTCAAGCAGGGATGAGTCCAGACAAGAGCAGGGGAAAGGCCTTCCCAGGTAGGGAAGGTCCGTATGACAGCCCTGAGGGGCTGCTGTGCCTCTGCAGCCAGAGCCCAGGGAGCCCAGGAAGAAAGCAGCACAAGCCGATACTGGCAAGGTGGCAGGGCCAGGTCGTTCAGGACCTAGTGGCCAGATTAAGGAGACTGGGTTTTATTCTAAGGGCAAGAACTCATCTTTAAGGATTTTTGAATAGGGAAGTCATGTGAAGAGGGCTCATATTTTAATCTCCGGAAGTGGGGAGAAAAACTCATGTTTGGTTTGATCACCTACATGGCCAACAGAGTACTCGCGTACTACTGTTAGTAGAGATACCCAGCATCAATCGGGCAGCTGCTTGGAGAACTGATGGGGATGGGAGTGCCAGGAATGAAAGTGGTGAGGTGCATTGGAAGATGTTGCTGAGGTCCAGGCAAGACAGGTGGTAGTTTGGACAAGGATGGCAGTGGTAGAGATGTGAAGAGGACAGAGTCGTAATGTATTTTAGAGATGGAATTAATAGGATTTGGTTACTGACTAAATGTAAGAGGGGCAAGAAGGAAAAATGAAAGGTGACTCACAGATTTCTCTTGAACCATGAATATATACAAGGGAAACATGGGAGAAGATTAAGAGCTCAATTTGGGTACTTCTAGTTTGCGATGTTTACAAAATAGCAAAGTGGGAACATCAAGTAGGCAATACTGTACACAGACCTAGAAATTAGAAGAGAGGACTAAGATGGAAATATGAATGTGAGAGTCATTAGCATGTGGATAATAATCCATTTTTTCTTTCAAAATACATTTTATTTGTGGCACATGGAATTTAAAGATGAGTAATTTCTTTCCACGGAGAAGGTAAGCCCTGATAGACTATAAAGTCAAGCAGATATGTCAGAGCAGAAATATTTCCTGTGTAAAGAGAGACTAACAGGACTCCTCTCCAAGGAAATTACTTTCTTTATCATGCTGTCCACATTGTACACACAACCAATTCAGCGGGAGGGAGAAATCCCAAACTATGGGACTTTATGAGAATGCATTAAGTGCCCACTATTTTCCTCTGCTCACCCACTGGCCCCTTCCTGCTGTTAGAGAGGCTGGAGACGTGACAGGCCTGGTTATTCACTAAATGAAGACCCAGAGGGTCTGCAACAGGAGGAAGCTGGTCCTGCTGGTCATTGGGAGGACACTGTGTGATCAAGGTGAGCAGAAAACCCTCAGACTTCCAGGACCCCTGTAGAGCCTGCCAGTCTCCACCATGTCCCTTTGTTCACAGATAAAGGAGCTCTGAGTTACCAGAGAGTGTTTTTCAAGTTTCTGGAAACATGTCTACATTAATTAGAGAAGATTTGAAATTTTTAAAGAAAATCCAGTTTATCCTTCCGTAAATGAAGAACATCTCCCTTAAAGGATTTTCATTAGTTTACTTGATGATTATCATGATTATTTTACCTGACTCAAAACGAACCCTATGACATTGTTAGGGTTTTCTGGACCTCTCTCTCATTAGCTCCTCTATTGCTGCTCCTGTCTTACTTTCAAAAACTTCCACTAGATCCTTTCCTTCCCTCCTTTCCCCCTTCTCTGGGTCCTCTTGGAAAGTCTGCAACCAGGAGACCCCCGGGGAGCATGGGTCTCCTCTGGATCCCTGCACTTTCAAGCTCATAGATTCTGTCACTGCTCTGGGCCTCCTGATTCCAAAAGGCTCTCTCTGCATTGAGGCAGTTTCTGTCATGTCAAGATCATGTCATTTCTTCTTTCTGAACCTAACACAATGAGGACTGTTGAGAAAAAAGGTTCACTAGAGTTTATCTTCTTCAGTCGTCTTTTTTTTATCTCATTACAGATATTTGTCTCACCACATCGAAACCCATGCCTCAGCCACTCCTTTCAGATGCTTACTAATCAAGTTAACAAAATGAGTGACAGACTGCCTGATTTTTCTGTTTCTAGATCCTATTGATTAAGCTAAGTCGCCACACCAGGAAACTGTCCTTACCTCTGTATTAGTCAGCCAAAGGAGTGCTGATGCAAAGTACTACAACTCTGTTGACTTTTATAAAGGGTATTTATTTGGAGTAGAAGCTTACAGTTACAAGGCCCTTAAGAGTCCAACTCAAGGTTAGTTCCTTACCCAAAGTCTTTTACCACGTGTTGAAGCAAGATGGCAGGTGATGCTTGCAAGGGTTCAGCCTTCCTCTTTCCTCTTAAGGCTCTACTGTCCCAGCTTCTTCCAGTCTCAGCTGTAGGCTAGCATAAAGCTCATCTCCTTTCTCGGGGCTCATTTCTTTTGGGGCTCATTTCTTTCCTGGCTCAGCTGGTCCATTCTCTTCACAAGGTCAGCTGTAAACTATCAGGCACATCTCTCTTTCAGGGCCACAGGATCCTCTGTGCATCTACTCTGTGAGAGTCTCTTTTAACAGCCCAAGGGGTCTAAGACTCGATGCTGAGTCATACTCTAATGACATGGTTGGATCAAAACCCTAATCTCAACATAATTTAATCAGACATCTCAACTGAATCTAATTCAATCAAAGGGTTATCACACCCAGAGGAACAGACCAGTTCAGAACGTAATCAATACTTCTTTTTGGAATTTATGAATAATCTCAAACTGCCACAACCTCCAAGCTAGCAACTAGAATAAAATCTCCCATGGGCCTAGGGCAGGTAGGGGTGGTAGTATTTTCATCAACATCACTTCCAGGGTGCAGCTCGCCATCTCCTTTGTGGCTGTCTAGGACTTGGATGCCGAGGTCCAGTTTACTGCCAAATCTCCTGTTTTGCTGACCAAGGTGACACACCTAAGCCTTTAAGCCTTGACCTCATGTAACCCAGTGACAGGTCAGGGCCTCTTCTTATGTCTTTTCTTGTTCTATGTGGACAAGCTTCAATGTCAGGATGCTTTCTCCATGCCCCATGGTTGAAATACTTCCAGTGAGAACCTCCAGACCCTACACATGGTGAGTCACCAACTTGGCCAGACATTTTATTAATAATACTCTTTGAAGAGATTGTCTAAGCTACATTTTCTTTGCAGTCCAAGGCAATAGCACCAACAGTTCCCAAGTTTCTTTGGCAGTCTCATTTTTAACACCTTTCTCAAGCTTGTCTTTTTCCACATGCTTTTTGTTTCTCTCTGTTACAGTTGCTCTCCAGGAATCTCTGGCATCCCCATGGCAGCTGCAAATTTTGCTGCACCTTGATCTGTCAGAAAGCAATGTGGTGTCTTCTCCATAACAAGACATGCAAGTTTAATGGGATTTGCTATAGAGAAGACTGCAGATACTGCTCCTGTGGACAGATCTTTTCCATCCATGATACTAGCCACCATTTCAACTTCACCATTTACATTCAACAAGCTGTGTTGAACTTGGGATCATTTTTGAGTGTGATTACAGCTCATTCTTGCTGCATCAGCTGCCCTCCCTCCCTCCCTGATGATGTTGTAACCCACGGTTACATGATCCCTGGCCTACTTGCTCTTTCCAGTCCTTGGAGATACTGATGGCCACACCACCACAGTGTTCGTGTCATCAATTCCAAGGAGTCCATGCCTGGTTGTAGCCATTCAGCTGACTGTGACACCCTCCAGCTCCTTGGTGAGGCCAGACTACATTTATTTTTGTAATAAATATTAAATGAGCATCTACTCTGTGTCAGGCTCTAGTCTAGTTACTAGAAATATAGAGAGAAAAAAATAAAGATCTGTCTATGAAGTGCTTTGAAGGTATAGTAGATAAATTGATCAGAGATAAGAAAGATTGTAGAACTTGAGGAGCTCTTCAAGAAGGGGGCAACTGAGAAGGTGAAAAATATGAAAATCTGGAGATGTGTGATCCAGACTTAGGAAGTAGTATTTGCAAAGGTCCTGAAGGAGAAATGGGTTTAATGTACCTGAGGAATAGCTAGAGACTCAGGATGGTAGGAAAAGAGTAAGCAAAAGACAAGAAAAGGGAAGAAGGATCAGGATCACATGAGGTATAGTCCATGCTATATTTTTTCTGTGTGATGGGAAGTCATTGGAGGATTTTAAGCAGGGGAGTGATATAATCTTAATGATTTTTCAAAACTCTATCTCTGACTCAGATTGTAGGGGTCTAACGAGGAAAAAAGAGATCAATTAAGAAACTACCAACTATAATCCATGATCAGTGGCAATGCTTCAATATGTGTTCATCACTAATGGAGAATGAAGTTCTTAATGTCAGAAAGCGTGGGAGGGGGAGGGAGACGGGCATACGGGAATCCCCTATATTTTTTATGTAACATTTAAGTAATCTAAAGTTTCTTTAAAAGAAATAAATAATAAATATAAACTACCGACTATTCCTATTCATATATTATGTTATAAAGTTAAAAAAAAAACCCATCAGTGGAGGGACTAGAAATACTCCCTTGGCTATGTTGGCTAATCTGGGCAATGTGCAGATTTCTAATTTCCAATGGGAAAAAGAAGTAGTGCATTTGCTTGGCATGGGGAAGAAATTACTATGGTTTTGAATCAGATTCAGCTCCTGAGCAGTACCCACAAAAGAACAGCTTCTAGGCCCTGGCAGCCTATTTTCTTCCTCTGTTGGTTTCCTTGTCATATTCACTTACTGTCTCTGAAAAAGGCTAAGGCATAAATGTAAAGAGAGCAGTTCCACAGGTTGTAGGATTAGTCAATTCTCCCAAGGAGATTCAAACTCCATCTGCTGCTATTTATTAGATGACTCCGAGCCGTAAAAACCTATTGACGAGTGGTAGCCAATGATATGCTATTACAGCTATAGAGATAATGCAATATCCATGCCATAAAATGGTTACCAAGCCTCATGGTTATGTTTCAATTGTTCCTCAATGCACTGAGCATATTAAAAGGCTGTTTCTCCACCCGCCAAACAGAATTCTGGTGCTGGAGCTCCTCAGAGACACCTGCTGTGAGTGAAAGGTAATATTGTGATGATTATTACTGCTTGGAGAGCGATTACAGACACTTGCCAGCTACCTAGCCCTACACTGAACTATGTAACAAAGTGGGTCTAAATCAAACTGAAAATGAAACCAGTCCATTTTAAATTATTTAAATTCTCCAACCAAGCAAAATTGCAAGTAGGCTGACTTATCCTGTTTGATTTTGTGACCATTCTTTGGGGAACAGGCTGCAATGAGACAGTATGGAGGCTTATATATATTAACATTGTACACAATTCCCAGGATACTTGCTATACAGCAGTACATTCAGTATCTATTTTTCCCTTTGAGGATCACAAAGGCCTGAAAAATTGCCTCCCACGCCCCCTTTTTTTCCCAGATGCTTGTACCTATCCAGCCTTAGTTCTCAATCTGGGTAACTGTAGAAAAGTGCCCCCTCCATTTTAAGTAGCAGTGATTTCTAATCACTTTTCCAGGGTCAAGGTGGCCTCTTTGATCTCAAGAGTGAGAGGATTTTGAGCCAGAAACCCAGATTCACTGGCCAGTGGATAACGGCTTTGGTGTGGACAAGTAGCATCCCAATCTAGGATTCTACCCCAGCCTTTGTTCTGCTAATGCAGGCTCCATAAAACCTTAAGGGGGCCTTAACTGCAGAGTCCCAGATGAAATCTATACAGCCCTGAACCTATGCTTGGCTCCCCACATTGCCATTCTGTCTCGATTTTCTCCTATACCTTTTGTTTAGGAAACCCACTGAGGTGGAGAGTGAACTTTGCTAATGCTTTTGGTCTTAAAGGGGCAATAATGGGAAATTTATTAAGGCTTCTCTACCCCTAATTTTAGTTAATAATAATAATAATATTTAATAAGATGAAGTTTGGACTGCCTCAATAATATTGGAGGAAATTGGTACAACAGGATAAATGCCAGGTAGTGAAAGGCCACCAGTCTGCACCAGACCAGGGTATAAAAGAAAAATATTTACTGAATTAAACCCCTTATATTTTAGGGATTTATCTCTTGAAGCAGTCGGCATGATAATCTTGACCAACATAGACAATCTTCAGGCTATTCCACTGAGTGAACTGCTATTCAGGCAGCTATGTTTTGGCCAGTCTAATTCAGTGACCTTGAAGCCCTGGGGGCAAATGTCTTTACCATACTCAAGTATTAGCAATCCTTAGAGCTTTGACTAATAGGCAGAAAAATTCCATTAAATTCTTTCAGAGAAATGTATTGTGTAGTTATGACCATTCTCTATGTATAAAGCAGAGAGCTGAAAATTGTGAGAAACACCAAAGAAATATAACCATATTTCAAGGATATAATGTGAGAGGCAAGATGTGTACAGATAAAGCAGTTCATTAAACAGTGGTTCTTATAAAGAAATTAAAAATTCATCATTTAAAGAATTCAAACACCCATCAAGATTGATATGAAGAATTTCAGGTTTAGAGGTAGGAACTTGGAAGGTAAGCAAAAATTTAGCTAAGCAGAAAAAACAGCGAAAGAGCAGTTAATGAAATGTACTCTGACTGAAGTAAAGCACAGTGGGAAGAATAAGCATCACATATCCAGAAGAAAGTAGGAAGAAAACCTTGGCTAGAGGATATTGGGTATTACAATTAGATGAATAAGTTAGATTAACATTTTAAAGGTCCTTTATTGTCTTAATTCAAAATTTTTGATACTATATTGCCAATGATTTGCCGACTTTAGCATATAAAAATACTGTATCAGAATTTCCAGGGTGGGGCACAGACCTTTGTATTTTTAACAAGATTGTGATGAACACCAAAGTTTGAGAATCACTGCAGTAAGCAACTGGGAATCACTAAAAATTTTGAGGAAACATTTTGCTGTATGGTGGTAGAAAAAGAGGTAGAGAACAAACAGATATTCCACAGAGCACTATTTTATCTCTATTTAAATCCACCCAGAACAATGGAAGTATGCAATTATAATGACTTAAAAAGAGAGAAATCAATATATATGTATATATTTTAAAAGATTCATTTGTTATTTATTTCTCTTCCCTCCTCGCCCCACCAGTTGTCTGTCTCTGTGTCCATTTGCTGTGTGTTCTTCTATGTCTGCTTATCAGCGGCACCAGGAATCTGTGTCTGTTTTTGTTGCATCGTCTTGCTGCATCAGCTCTCCATGTGTGCATCATCACTACTAGGCAGGCTGCACTTCTTCGCATGGGGTGGCTCTCCTTATGGGGTGCACTCCTTGTGTGTGGGGCTCCCCTACCCCACATGGCACAGCACTCCTTGCACACATCAGCACTACACATGGGCCAGCTCACCACACAGGTCGGGAGGCCCTGGATTTGAACCCTGGACCTCCCATGTGGTAGGCGGATGCCCTATCCGTTGAGCCAAATCTGCTTCCCTCGAGAGGGAAATCAATGTTAATGCCAGTGCCTCCTAACATGAGACCTTACCTCCCCTTAGTTATCATGCATTGTTATTAAAAATTACGAGGGTTTTTTCCTGAATTGTTTTATTGTTTTTAAATGTATATTTTAATCCAAAAGTACAAAAAAGTAACAAAAAGTAAAAACTACTTTAAATCTCATCCACCAGTCATAATTATTAGCATTTTGTTGAATATTCCTTCAGAAATGTTTATCTATTTGCACATACATATAAGCATACAATTTTACATAAATATGAAGATGCTATTACATTATCTTATCTATGACTCACTTTTACACTCAAAAATAGGTTGTGGAAATAGTCCAAAAACTTTATTCATATCTACATCAAAATTTCCCTTTGTTGGGATGTATTCTAATTATTTACCAGACCTCAACAAATAGGCACTTAAGTGATTTCTGATTTTTGACTATTAAAATCACTGTCATTATCATACTAATGACTACATTTAGTCATACTTCTGCAGTCTTTATACTAATGGTAAATTCTAAAAATATATAAGTGGATTAATAACTGGAATTCCTGGATTCAAGGAACTGTATATTTGATGTATTGATACATATTTCAAAAATATATACCCAAAGTATATAAGAATATGTATTTTTCCTTCCTAACTGCCAACACTTGGTTTTATTTTTTTTTTTATTTTGTAAATCTAAGAAATAGGAAAAGAAAATAGGTTTTTATTTATCATTTTAATAATTTGATTTGCATCTTCTATGTTCATTAGTCATCTGTTCTAAGGTTTTTTGAGGTACTTTTGAATTTTAGGGAAATTACCACCATGTCTTTGAACTGATAAGGGTATGATAGTTTTCAAAAATATCTCTGCAAATCTGGCATTTAAAAATAATTTTACTTTATAAAATCTAAACACCTTTGATTAAAAAATGCACTGATATTTTTGTAATACAAAAAAGAAAAAAAACTGTCAAATAAAATACAATACTCCAAGATATAAAAACAAGAGCAAAATAAGCCCAAGTAAGTAGAAGGAAGAATAAAAAATCAGTAAGATAAATAAACAACAGAAAAAATCAACAAACACCAACATTCATTATTTGAAAATTACTTCATACCATAATGTCTCAAAGATAATAATATAAAAATATCACCAGCACATAACCATGGCAATTCAGAAAGTACAAATACCAGCAGTGAATCTGTAGAAATTTAAACACTAAGACCGAACTGTATATAGAGCCTCAAGAAAAGATAACAAGTAGATCAACTTGGGAAGATGACTATGATGATGACGCACAATATGAATTGGAGGAGGCCAGATGAAAATAGTCATGAAGTTGGGGAGAGAAAGCACAAACTAGAACCCACATCAGTCTCTCAGTGCCTCCACACATTCAGCTTCTCTGCAGATGACTGACATGTTTAACCCCAAAGCTGCTCACAAACCTGACTCAGGATGCAGAGAAGCTGAAGGAGGAGATCAGCAGGAAGTATGGGAAGTGCAGGAAGTGCCAACCTGGGGCTGCCGCAAGCCAGCAAAGGTGAGTCATGAGGACAGTGACCGTGAGTGAGTTGCAGCAGAGCCTGACCTTACACATCTGTTAAGGGTTGAATTGTGTCCCCCCAAAAGGGGGACATCTGTTAAGGGTTGAATTGTGTCCACCAAAAGGTGTGTTCAAGCCCTGACCTCTGGTCCCATGAATGTGACGTTATTTGGAAAAGGGTCTTGAGGATGTGATTAGATGCTGCCAAACTGGATTAGGCTAAACTCTAATCCAATGCGATTGGTGAGGAATCTGGATGCAGATACAAGAAGATGCGGGAGAGAATGCCATGTGACTACTGAGGTAGATATTGACATACTGCAACTGCATGCCAAGAATTGCCAAAAAACCACCAGAAGCTAGGAAGAGGCAAAGAAGGATTCTCCTCACAGCTTGCAGAAGGCACAGCCCTGCCAACACCTTGATTTCAGACTTTAGTCTCCAGTACTGTGAGACAATAAATTTCTGTTGTTTAAGCCAAACAGTGGTACTTTGCTAAGGAAGCACTAGGGAACTAACACTAACATCTCCCACACATGTTCTTTGAGAACCAAGCAGACAACCATGCAGGGAAAGGAATTTTAGGAAGTGTAGTTCCAGTCTAGCTAAGTAGATCTCAAAGGAGCCAGCACATTTATGTGGTATTAAATTATTCTCCCAATAACCTTACATTCAGGATACTAGTCATCAGGTTGATTATTTTTTGGAGATTCTGAGGAAAACTTAGAGATGGGAAGTATATGCCATCAAAGATAATATTCTTTCCATTAATTCCAAATTAATGGAAACACTCAAGGATGGACGTACTGATCTGGATGTTAACACGGGTGCCTTTTAAGGAACAAACCTTTCCCATAAAATGAGGAACATCTCCACATGAAACTGTAATGTCTGCACTAGAACAATGACAATCTGAGCAGCTTGAATACACCTGGTACAAGAGCTATTGTTACATTTGGAGAATAAATTGAATCCTGGAGAACCTAGATTGGTTGAAAGACATAAACACATATTAAAGAGAATGAAAGAGTGAGCAAGAATGAGTTTTAAATAAATTACAGCACTCTCTAGGACCTCAAGGATATAACACAGCAGGAGGTTTTCCTCTGAAACTTCTTGAGATGTATACTGCAAAACAATTTCTAAAAAAAAATTAAATAAATTTAAAAAATAAAATAATACATTAAAAGTGTAAAAAAGCCTTATATTGAGGGTGTCCACGGCTCATTTTAGTTCAAGAATAGCTTTATGCTAAACCTGAAGAGAGTCCCCAGTTACTGTTTTTAGATTACATTTTAACAATAATCTGGATTATTCTTTAACTGAGTCCTAAATGTAAAAACTCCTAATGCAGTTTTTAAGAATGATCAAAAGTATTTATTAAGACTATGTAATACCTGATAAGCTGCTTAAGACAGTGGCCTTGCTCTCTAAGAAAATGAAATATAGATGAGAGGCAATAAGAGAAGAAACAGATAGAGAGTAAACAGGTGAGATTAAGTATAAGCATTGTTTATAGGTCAAAGTTTAAGTGAACTCTAGAGCAACAGGTATAATAAAGCCAAGTGTTGAGTTTACACAGGAATAAAATAAGAACTAAAGGCAGTCAGAAAGTTATTGCTTTTGCAAAAAATTTTTCATATAAAAATATGAAAAGCTAAACCCACAAAGACACCTAATTTCTTTCTTTTTTTTTTTTTATTTTAATGCCTTAAATTCTCACTAGTGTCAATATTTCCGTCTGAAGGACAGAGGCTCTTTGTCCAAATCATACTTTCCCTATATGGCTCAGATATCAGTAAACCCTGCAGAGAACTTCAAAGGACGTTTTCTTGAAACTCAGTTAATTTGCTGGATGATTTCTTTTTTGATTGTTTGTTTATAAACATTTGGAATTTTGTTTTTAAAAAAATCACAACCTTGAACATTTCTACAAAGATGCTGAGCACGCTCACAGGGGTTCCCAGTGATTTTGTCTTAAACTACCATCTTTAAAAAAAGGAGGAAAAAACCCACAAAAACTTTGGCACACTATCATTTAACTTGTTTTAATGATTCTTCACAAGTGGTGAAAAATACTAAAGGAACAATCATAATGTTGTGGCCAACATAAATATGGAATTATAAATTTAAAACTATTTTCTGGTTTAAAAAATAAATCTGATAGTCAATGCAGCGCTGCAGGGTCTCTGTGTCTAGCAGAGCTGATCTGTTCCTGAAGGTACTTGCCTTTATTCCTTTTCCTAGCTCCTCCACACCCATTTCTTATTCCTCCCATCTGTTCCATCAAAGGTCCAGGGGGCTCACTAGGGCCACCTCATCAGATGAAAAAAGCCACCTTGCCACTTTGGTCCATGCCCTGGCCACCACAGCAGCCACCTCTGTCTCCACAACTGCCTCCTCTGAACATTCTACCAGGACCCCCAGGGTCCATGAGACTACCTCTTCCTCTTTGCCCACCCCCAGGATCGCCTCTGCCATGGTCACCACCAAGGGTAGAAAGGGTGGAGAGAAGAAACCTTCAGGCTTAGAGGCCTTACGGTGATTACAGTGGTCCTCTAGGTGAGATTCTGAGTTCTACATCCTGGATTGGGGCACTGTTAGTCCCCAGCTCAGTGCTGGACATTTCCTCCTCCAGGTGGGGTCCCTCAAGAACCTTGGGGTTCTCTCAGCGGGAAGCCTCTTCCCTTGAAAACCTTTTTTTCAAACCACTCCATGGCAGCCTTAGCAGTTGGGCAGGTTATCATAGGATTATCTGGCATTGCCTTTGGCTTTGGGCTTTCCTGTTTCCTTGTCCAGGTAGATGTGGATCATGGGTGCTCTTGTTCATCTTCACAACCCCACACTTCTTAAGGAGGTCTGCCGGATCACCTGGAGTCGCACTGTCATTTAATCCTTGCACATAAATTGCAATGTCAGAATCTTCATCTAGAGCTCAGGCAGGCTTAGGTCCAGATCTGGTCCTTATCCATGGGTCCATGAGGCTTACTGAAGCCACCTCCCTCTCCAGCACTCCATCTCCTCCCCGCCCACCTCTGCCCATGCCTCTACAATCAAATTCCCCAACTATTAGGGCTACGCATGCCCCTGTTCTCTCCAGGTCTGGAAACAGCTCAAAACTCCTGCTCCACTCATAAGCACCCATGCAACCTGTCAGAATGAACTCTGTGGCCTGCAACTGCTGCTCCTTTGGCTGTATTGACTTGGAACTTAGCTGTAGGATCCAGTTTGAGGGGAATAACTAGTGGGAGGCTGCTGCCCATAACTGCTCTACCATCCATAGCTGCGCAGCTGCCCATGGATGTTCTACTGAGAGTAACTGCCCTCATCATTACTAATCAGCTGTGTAGAGAAATAGCTGGTAGGAGGACAGGGTGGAAGTGCTGTGACTGGCTGCATGGGGTTAGCTCCCAGGTATCTGAAGAGCATTATAGTCACTCTATCTTATCCTAGGCTGTGCTGGTTGAAACTCCCTGTGCTGGACTGAATTTGACAAGTCTGAGCAGTCTTGCTACCATCCTGTGGTCTTACAGGTATGGTGGCTACTGGCTGATGCCCATAGTTTGGGTGAACAAGCTGAGTGTCATATGCAGACTGAGCTGCATTGAAGGCCTGGATGGTGATGACCTTAGCAGTAGTGGTATCATAAAAGCACCAGTGCCATACCCATGACAGGCTGGCCATAAGCCTGGGGAAGAATTGGAGTAGTATAACCAGTAGGAGGCTGTCAGTCCCCACAAGTCACAGTGGTCTGAGCCTGGGTATAGCTGACATCAGTGGGCTGTCCATAGGTTCCATATTTCGTTGTCCATTTGCCTTGAGTCTGTGCATGTCCTTGGGTGGGCTGAGTAGGGTAAGCTCTGTAGCCTTGCTGGGCTGCAGCTTGGCTGTAAGTACTGTAATCTGTTGATGCCATTTCTCTCCTGCTGGTAGTTATTATTGTTTACCTAGTGAAAATTTTCCCTTCTCTCTTTCTCTCTGTAAAATGATTAAAGCAGAAGGCACTTCCTCTTAGCCTGTAGTTAGAAATGGATACATTTCAGAACCCAAGTTCTGGAAGCTGCCAAAACGATTCTGAGCAATGGAAGCAGAGACCTCATTTATACCTCATGGCTTGAATCAGTCAGGGCTCTCAGGTAAACAGAACCAACAGGATCTATGTATCCTGGAAACTTAGGCAGAATTTCTACGTTACAGTCTTGAGGCAAATTTTGTTTTGATTTTGCTTTTAAGGCCTTAAAGTGATTATTGAAATCAAAGGTAATCTCTTCAAGTCAAGTAACTGTAACTGTTCATCACATCTACAAAATACTTTTAGAGCAACATCTAGGCTAGTGTTTGATTAAACAACTGTACAACATAACCTAGCCAAGTTCACACAGAAAATTAACCATCATACAACCCATTCAAAAGTTTGCCTCATCATCATTATTATCCCTAGGCTTTCTCATCATCAGTGCCTTCCTCTTCATTGCAGCCATCACCAATCCTGAAAATGTTTCTTCTTCCTAAGAGAATCTTTCCTCTAACCTGCATTTCTTTCTATCTCTAGGCATATTGCAAAACTTTAGAAAGAATCATGACATTTGATATGTCATGTCTATGCCACTCTCTCCCTCACCATAATCTGGTCTCCACTCTCACCACTCTACTAAACTTCCCAGAAAGTCCCCAAGGACTTCAGTTTTAGCAAATATGGCAGCCTCTTCTGGTCCTCACCATTGCAGCATTTGAAGTGCTTTATTACCTGCTATGACTGCACTGCCTGCACTCTCAACCTTGTTCTAGGCTGTTTTTCTCCTACTCCTTACTCTTTTCTTTTATCTCTTTTATTTGGTGGGTGTTGAAATATATGTGTTCCCTAAACTTTCATCCTTTGCCTCCTTTCTTTCTACTCACCCTGGACAATGTAAACAGCTTTCATTCAGGATTTTACTGTAATCTCTGTACACTGATGACACTCTGCAATTTATCTTCTCCTATTCTGATCTTTGTGAGTCTGAGCCTGAATTTCTTTCCAAATGAGAGCTCACCATCTCCACTTGGATGTTTTTTGGTCATCTTTAGAATTAGAATACCAAAAACTGAAATTAATTTCCCCACAAAACTTTTCTTCTTCCCATTCATCTGAGATAAAGAATTCAGCTCATCTGTGTTTGCTTCCACCTAAGCCCCCTCTTTAGTGTTTAATCTATTTCTTTAATTCATTCTCTCTTCTCTCTTTCCTCTGACCCTGCCCTAGCTAAAACTATCATCATCATTGCTCTAGATATAACAATAGCCTGCTAACTTGTTTTTCTACTTCCAATCTTCCTATTCCAATACATCTTGATAATTATCCATATGCATTGAAACCATTATCACTTAAAAAATGATAAGATGGAATTCAATAAGAAACCTCATCACAATAAATTTTTGGGTGGAAAAAAACACTGCTACTCTAAGAGCCTACATAAATCCTGTGGCAGTTCAAAGCTGGGTGGACTTCAGAAGATCATGTCCTCATAACTAATCCATTTCTGTGCACGTAAACCTATTGCAGATGGGAACATTTGATTAGATTCTGTTAAGGGGACTTCCTTTTGATTAGATCACTTAAGTAGGGCATGATCCCAGTGAATCTTTATCCTTTTCCTAGAGTCCTTCATAAATGGAGGAATAAAAGCCTCAGACACAGAAAAAAATGGTAGAAATAGAGGAATTCTGAGATGTAAGAGTGAGGCCCCAGAGGCCAGAGGCTGGAAAAGAGGCTCCCCATGAAGCTGAGAGAGATGAGCCCCAGAGGAGAGAGGAGAGCTGAACCATATGCCTATCTATCACCCACAGATGAACTCTTGGCCAAATTAAGCCTAGAGGAGAAAGCATAGACTAGGAGAGCCACTGTTATACCCTACCATGTGTCTGGTTGCCCAAACCCGTAACTTGGTAAGACAGCATCTCTTGATGATGTCTTGATTTAGACACTTCCATGGCTTCAAAACTGTAATTGTTTAACCTAATAAATTCCCATTACAAAAGCCATGCCATTTCTGGTCTACTGCTCCTAGCACCTTTCAGCTAACTAAAACATACCCTAATCTGTCTTTCACATGGCTTCCTGCCAGAGGGTTAGTCCTAAAGTGAAAATATGATCCATTATTCCCTTGCTTAAAATTCCTCAGGGGCAGTTTATTGTCTTCTTAATCGAGGTAGAGAGAAGGATCTTTCTGTCATCTGGCCTTTATTTACCACTCCTACTTCACTCCAGCTCTGCTAATTTAGGTTTAATTTCCAGAACTTGCTTTGCTGTTTCATAACTCTGGGCTTTGCACATTCTGGGATTTTTCCTGCCCAGAATGCCCTTTTCTCACTTCCATCTCCATTTTTCACCTGACTGATGCCTATTTATTCGTCATTATCAAGCTCTTCTTTATGACTCTAGAATCCTATGTCACCATTCTCCCCAAAGAACGTCAATATTCTAGCATTCTAAACTTCTTTTAATCCTTTGAAATTGCTCTCTCACCTGGGTACCTTTGACATGCAGTCTCTCCAGCTTGAAAACTCTTTCCCCATTTAGCTTCCCTACTTTTCTCCAGGCTTCAAAACTCAATTCAGTTATCATCTCTTCTATCTCTGGATCCCTCAGTCATATTTTACTACTATCAAAGCACTATGGTTCTTTTGTTTGTTTTTAATCTATCATACTATTTGATTTTGAGTGCAGCCTATTAATTAGGGCAATGCTAGCCTAGCTATTGTTGGAGATAAACTCTTACTTCTAAGTAGGTAACACAATAGAAGTTCATTTCTTACCCATATGAAGCCCAAAACAGATGTTCTTAATTGTCAGGTGGCTCTGCTCCAAGCATGAATTATAGTTCCAAATTCCGTCTTGTGGCTCTGCCAGTTTCAACACATGGTTACTCTGAAGAAGGGGAAAGAAGTTTTAAGGGCCAGTGCTGGTAGTGTCACACATCACCTCTGCCCACATGCCTTTGGCCTCAGGCACATGGCCACACCCCGTTATAAGAGGGACTGGGAAATGTAATTCACCTATGTACCTAAGAAGAGGAAATGGTATTGGTGAACAGTCATCCAGTCTCTGCCACAGTGTGGCACTGCTTTTTACTTCTATAGCCAAAGCCTATAGTTGTTGAATGCATAAATGAAGGAAAGACAACAGATGTTAAAATATTCAGCACTGAGCAGATTAGGACAATAATCCATATAAAAGACACCCATGGAGAACCTAAAGAGAGTCAGGGAGAACCAGAAAGATTATTAAGAGACTGAAACTTAGGTCTCTGTAGAATGGTTAAAAGTTCTGGATTGTTCTTCATGGGGAAGAATAGCCTGTGGAAAAATTAATTATGGTCTTAGAAGATATGAAATTCTGATGAGAAGTCTTCAATTTAATATCTGAATTGATAAAAGTACTATAAGCAAGAGAAATCTTTAGTAAGTTAGGCTCTGCTAGAGTTGGGAAGCTTGCCCCCCCCACACACACATGTGTGATTTGCTTGAATCGCAAAAATCAGATATGTCAATTATTACTATACACTTAATGTAAAATTAACTGCATCAACCAAACCACTGGCCAGAGAACCTTAATAATTAAATTTACTGAGCTATTTATGCTGATTCACCCATAATTATTTTAAATAAGAGCTTTAAAAATAGGTCAGTCCATCAGTAAGAGGTATCTTGCAACAATTAGAGGTATACCTCCAAGAACAATGTTACTCAGGTAAACCAAAGGAATTCCATTGTATACTAATATCTTTTCAAATCCAACTCCTAGATATTTCCTTTAACATTGCAGAAGAATGATAAAAGTTTGTCAAGGAATAAAATCTCTTTATCTGTGCATTAGAAGAAAGGCCAAAAGTAAACTTCTAACAGGCTAATATTACTCTTAAAAGAAATTATTTCTCTGTTTAAATAAATTGTTATCTTATGTATTAGTTGGCCAAAGGGGTGCTGATGCAAAATACCAGAAATTGGTTGGTTTTTATAAAGGGTATTTATTTGGGGTAGGAGCTTACAGATACCAGGCCATAAACCATAAGTTACTTCCCTCACCAAAGTCTATTTGGAGCAAGAAGGCTGACAACGTTTGTGAGGGTTCAGGCTTCCTGGGTTCCTATGTTCCTGGGGCTTGCTTTTCTCTGGGTTCAAGGTTTCTTCCTTCCTGGTGCTGGCTTCTCTTTCCTCTGGGTGGTGACTTCCCAGAGCTCCAGTTTAAGTCTTCAGCATCAAACTCTAACATCAGAAATTCCCATGTCAAAAGCTCCAACTCTGTCCTTTGCCATGCCTTTTATATGTTAGTCTGCACCCACCAAGGGGTGGGGACTGGGTGGGGACTCCACGTCCTAACTCAATCATCTGCAGGTACAGATCAGATCACAAACATAATCCAATATTTCTTTTTGGAATTCATCAATTATATCAAACTGCTACACCTTATACTAGAGCAATGAGTATAGTCAAGGGAGTAAGGAAGGGAGAAAATATTGTACTATCATTTCTAGTCAGATGTACATATAGACTATTTATTCACTCATTCAGTCAATATATTTTTACATACCTATGGATGATACCATGCTTGATACAGGGTACATCTCTACCTTCATGGAGTTTATATTTGTAAGGAAGACATATATGAACAACTTAATCCTAAATTATTCATATAATTTGAACTGTGGTAATTGCTGGGAAGAAGACTGAAAACTATGGTAAAGTATAACTACAAGATACTGCCTTCATTGAGGGGAGTCCAGGAAAGCTCTAAATGAAGTGGCATTAAGCAGTGCCTGAAGGATGGGTTGGAATGAACTAAGAGAAAGCTGGGCAGGAGGGAGCAGAGTATTTCAAACAGAGGAATCCCTGCGCAGAAACACACAGAGAGGAGGGTCAATGTAGCAGAGTCCAGCTATGATAGAGAAAAAGGCAGAAGGCAGATTTCAGATCATAAGGAACTTTTTAGGGCATAAGATTTTGGTCTTTATGCTAATAGCAATGGCGGACCACAGAGAGGATTTAAGCAGGGATGTTAATTGATCAGGTTTGCATTTTTAAAATTTTGCCCCCTATGGCTGAAACTTGGAGAATGGTTTGGAGGACCCTGGTGTTGTTTTGAGAATGGAAGACTTATTGCAGTGGTACAGGATGAAAGCTGATAATGGCTTGACAGAGGCCTGCGGGGGAGAGAGAAAGCAGTGGATAGATTCAAAAGTTATTTTTGAACCCTGGGAATTCCCTTATTTTCCTATGAAATTAGCAATGCATTTGAAAGATAATTTAAGACATGTTAGCACAGCATTCTAGATATTTTTAGAGCACTTAGAACACAAGTTCACTTAAAAGAAAAGCCTTTTCCTTTGATGTCCAATTAACTAAATTATGTTTTTAAAGAAGCATATGAAATAAATAATAGTACAGGCAGTATGAACTACCACAGTAAAAGCCATGAAAGCTTTACGCAAATGACAGACATTTAGGAATTACTCATCCAAATATTAGCAATGATGGCAATATTTATAATTTCAGATGTGTTAGTCTCCCAGTTCCTTGTTACTATGTGATAAAGCTTTAGAAGGAGAGAATTCTGACTCCGAAGGAACTTACTATTATAGCTGAAAAGGAATGATGAGGGGGAAGGCTGCCCCGTACCAAGTACATAGGCCCAAGAATTTACCTTCCTCACAACTGATACTGAGTCTTAGAAAATGAGAAATATTTGTAAGCCAAGTTATTTTCTTTGCTTTGGCTGAAAAGTTAATTTCGCCAGTTTTTTATAAGCACTCTTTCCCCCCTCAGGTTCCATTTAAATGCAAATATAGATGTGGGGGGCATGAGGGATGGTCTCTTTCCAACAAACACATATACAAGGTAATTTCTAGCAATTAAAATGGCAGCTTCAATAGAGATCTGATTTCCCATCCTGTCAATCATCTCACAGTCATCAAAGAGTCTTCATAAACACTAATGGAAGTAAATGAAAGACTGTTTTCTCGCCTTCTGTAGTTTTCATTAAAGACTTCATAGAACCATAGAATTAATGAGCTTGAAGGCCTTGTGGAGGTTGTCTAGCCCAGGGATTTCCAGGTGTGCTCAGCAAAGCCCCGGGGAGATCATGGAAGTCTCCAGGGGGTGGAACAGAGGTGGAGTGGTATGGGGGGGGGGAGGGGGAGCTGGTGGGAAAGAAGCAGGTGGAATGATATTCCCGCCTAGTCAGCCCACCCCCAGCCAACTCCATCCAGGCAGTCTACTCTCATTTAACATGCACAGAGTGGCTTTGTTTGTAAAAAGGATTTCACATTTTATAAAAGTGGGAAATTTTAGATCTAGAGAAATTGTGACTTATTCAAACTCCAATAGCTAACCAGCAAGCACCAGAGCTGAAGCTCTCTTCTTCTGTCAGTTCATAGTAAGCTGCCTCTCCCCAGTTCCCATACAAATGCAGGGAGGAAAACATTAGGAAAGAACCTAAGTTCTTTGTAAGGCAAATATGTTTTCTGCCTTGATCAAGTGCATTTAAAACAACTGAGTCCCATTGTTTCATAAAAATAACCCAAGCCTAAATTGGAGCATTTTTAGCTCAGTTCTCACAACATACTGAAGACTTTATGATGTAAACACATGACTCTTATGTATGGCCTATTCCATTTCAATTGAGTTACTAATCTAGATCTTTGTTTCTCATCTTCAATTCTTTCTCTCTCGCTTCAATGAAGGGCATCTAACTCTTGAAGGACTGGCTAGTAAGACTGAAGCTGATCAAACCAGGGAAGTGTGTCATCAAGTAAAACATTACATGAAGTTAAATTTTAAAGAGAGTAATAAGCATTTTTGTTACATATAAATACCGTCAAGCCAGCAGAAAGCAGCTCACAATTCAGTGAACCTAACAAATGGGCTGTTTTAAACAAACACACTCCATTTATATTTACATATACTCCAGGTTGTTTTTCAGTACATGCCAGTTCCTGTCTTATGTGTTGCCCAGGGGTCCTGGGAATTTCCCTCTCCTCTTCTCTCCTTCCTGGCCACTCCTCTTCATTTAGGGTAGAGATGGTTCAGGATTAGAGAGTAAAAAATGGGAAAGGTAAGAAGACTTTCTTCCTCTGGGGAAGCAGGAGAAGAGGGAGTTAAAAATTAAAAAGCAAGAGGATGCAGAAGATCAAGGAGTTTAATTCTAACAGAGGCCCAAGGGTCCCTGATTTTCGAGGGGCGAGGTAGAAGCCAAAATAAAGCAATTTTGTTTTCAAGTAAGTGCCTCTTCCAGTAGATCTTCAAAATCTTCAGCGAAGGAAATATCCTCTGGGGCTGTTTCATAACAGGTTCCTCTTATGAAGACTGGCTCTAACCAGTTCTTGAGAAATGTGCTTACAGACAGGGATTGCCCAACTCATTTCAGTAGCTAAGAAAGTACATAGGGCAGCAGAGAGCATGCCAATGAGTATACACCCTGCACACAATTTATGGATAAATGAATCCACAAAACACTGCTAAATAGTTACTTGTGATTAGAATTTAGATAATATCCTCCAAAAAGCTCAAGGCCTTCTTCATAAAAACTTAGAGGTAAACAATGTTGTTCATGGTCTTCCTGCTGGCAAGGTGAAAATTACCTGCATGGGTGTTGGCTATACAGATTGATGGAATCGACAACTACCTGCACAGAGTAATTTGAGGGAAATCATAAGGTACTGCCTGATGGAAAATATTTTCCCCTTTGTTTTCTCAGAAGCTAGCCTTCCCTGTATGCCTGGTCTCCATTCCCACCATTACTCACCAGCAAGTTAGATACTAAGGAAAAGTACTGTCTCCACAAAGTCACTGTGGAGGCCCATGCTCAGGTGATCTGGGAGGGGCTTTTCCCATTTACACAACAAAACACATGAACTCATTGACAGATTCTTTTACCTGGATTAATTGCCATTTTGAAAACAAATACTAGGTTTTTAATGAAAGCTGGAGCATGGTCTCTTCCCCAGAGCCAAAGGACCTGGTTGAGGCCCAGCAGAGGGCACCCTAGGAAGCCAGCACAAGGAGACCAGACACACAAACGGGGAGCAGGGTGGGAGGGGGTAGATTACTAAACCTTACCATTTTCTCCTTTGTAACTTTTCCTAAGTCAGTCCAGGTCACCACAAAGCAAATTGGACAATCTCAAAGTTAACTGACCATGAGTAGAGAAACCAGGAGGCACCAAATTACTACTGAATCCCATAAAGTGCCAAAATAATAGTCACCATCATCATCATCATCGTTACCATCATCATCACCACCACCCTGTGGGCCATAAACAACTTGACTTCCTGATTGCCTCTGGTAAAATCAGTTGTCTCACCCCTCAGGTATGTAATATAAAGTTGCTGGCAGCCATAAAAAGCACAGAGGAAGACAATTAGGAAGGCACAGAAGGGAGTCAAGACTGATAAGCACAGTCCTGGAAGGTGATAAGGAGTAACATGGGCCAGCTGATGTGGCTCAAGTGACAAAATAAACAAACAAAAAACAAGTCAAGGCTGCTGATATGGCTCAATGATTGAGCTGAGCACCAGCTTCCCACATATAAGGTCCCAGGTTCAATCCCTAGCCCTGGTACCTCAAAGAAAGAAAGAAAGAAAAAAAAGTAACTTAGATAACATCCTCACTGCTTGTTCTATAATGTAGGTTGTAGAAAATGGCCACCAAATTCCTTTTCTCTCTAAAACTGGTTTGGTCCAAAATACCTGCAAGTTCTTTATAGATATTGATAGATGGAGCCAGATCAACTACGTAAGAGAGCATGAGGATACCTCATCCACAGAACATACTGAATTGTTTCTGAGGAAAAACATGGAATTCACTTTAGGTTCACTAACATGATCCCAAAATATATTTGAAGGTGCCCTGACAGTATGCCACGGAGTAGGAAAGGAGCTTTGAAAAATTACCAAAAAATTAATAATCCAAATCCTCCCTATCATATATAGCACAACAGGAGTATTCAGCATAACTTAAAATAGCAAATAACTATTTTCCTCTCCAGTCCCTTCTCCTAAAAAAAAAATCAAGATTTTTTTTCTCTAAAAATGATTCTATTTTGTAACAAAGAAAAGTAAATTAGGTTTCAGTGAGAAAAGAGGATCTAGGAATGGTTAACCTGTGGAATTCTCTCTGTCATTACACTCATTTCAGCTGTTGTTTGTCCATCTTCCCCTGCTACACTGTAGGTTTGGTGTGTGTTCAGAGTCGCAGTGCATAGATTCGGCAGATACTCAATAACTGTTGGTTGAAGACTAAATGCAATACATGTGTTAGGGTTGAGGCCAAATTTGGAAAACCAACTCAGAGGTTGGTTTGGAAAACCAACTGCAGGAGGCCTAGTCAGGTTGATGGAACTTGGTGCCGAGTATGTGTGCTCATAGGTAATAGGTGTAAGCATTATTGAAAAAGTTCTAGAACCTATCAATGGTCAGGTGGGAAAAGCCCAGAAACAGGAAATCTAAAATGAGACAGCACACAAATATATGCATGTATGGAAAGTAACGATAGGAAGATCTGACCATCTAGCTGGTCAGAAATCCACATGAACAAGGTAGAATACCAGGTTATCAAGATAAGGGACTAAATATTTCTAGATGTGGAAACTTTCAGAGCTATTTTAAATGGGGGAGGAGGTTTGGTTTCATTATCTAGGCAAGCCACAGCAGTAGCCCAACAATAGATGTTTTGGCCCATTTTATAGATGAGGAAGCTAAAACTCGTGGACAATAAGTCCCTTGTCCAAAGCCACACAGCTAATACAAATAGCTGATCCTCGTTTTTAAGTTATGCTGAATTCTCCTTCTTTTTCTTACTTTAACCAGCAACTCAGTTTGGGAACTGGTAAGACAAACTTTGTGACTTAATTTTTGACTTCTCCGGACTCCTCAGAGCATTGGGTTAGAGTTCCATAAAGCTAAGTACTTAAGCAAGTCTAGAGCTGGGGATGGAGCTGAATCTACAGTCGTGATTCTCAGCATTGACTGTATGTTAGAATTCCCAGCAGTGTCTTAAAAATACTGATGCCTAGGTTCTACCATCAAAGATTATGAGTTAATTGATCTGAGATACAGTCTGTGCATTAGGATTTCTAAGTCTCCCTGGGTGATTCTAAAGTGCAGTCAAATTAGAACTACTGGTTGTAGGTTGGAGTCGAGACCTAAGCTGTTGGTAGAGGAGAGCTGTTGTGGCCAAGCTCGTATATACTCTCACGATAGGAAAAATACTGGAAGACTCAAGAGCTTATATCTTTTTTTTTTTAGACAAGTGGACCATAACCTACTCTCCACTTTTCCACTTTAACCTCTTAGAAAATATGCCAAAAGTAAACAACTGTGCAATTAACCTTACAAATCAAATGATTCTGTGTTTTAGATTCTAAGTGCTATTTGCTATTTTGTGTGTGACCAAAGGCAAGGTTTCAGAACTGGATCTCCCAAATTGCTCATTACTATTCTATGCTTGGTTAAAACTCTTACATCACCCCACAATGGAATGTGACCCAAGCCAAGGGAACAGAAACATTTATATCGCTATGTCTCAAACAACTTGTACTTTTCCCAATCTACTTGAAACCTGATTCATGTTATAGTCACTAACCCTGGCGCCCCCGAATGATATATAGTAGTAGATGCATAATTTCTAATTGTATAAATTCTAGATGTGTAATTTGCTCAGATTGGTCCAAATCATGGAAACTGTTTATTATTTAGGGTATGTACTTAATCAGCAAACATAACATTGCTCACAACTTCCAATATCAGAATTCTTGCCCACAGCTCTCAATTTGGAAGCAATTCATTACAAATTAAGTACCCATTTGGCTGGGGTGACTCTATATCCTCATTTGCCAAGAACAGTCCTAGTTTATACCTGTTGTTCTAGCATAATTGTTAATACCACCATTTCTCACTCTCAAAAGTTTCTTGGTTTCAATGATAAATTATCTGGCCAGCCTATGTATTACCCACTCAATCTGCTTTGCCCTCTACAACTTCTATAAGTAAACCTCATGGGTGGAACGTGATCCTGTTAAATTTAGAATACTCCTTAAGAGCAATTCAGGAAAAGAAAGTCATTGAAATAAAGTCAGTTAATAACCAAAATAAAGTAAAGTAATAGAGATTTTTAAAATAGCTTTCTGATTAACCCCATATAGACAGAATTCCCATTAAACAAAAGTAAAAAAACCTGAGTCCCAAACCTGTTTCTGCAAATAACTACCTGTATTTTATGCACATTTCACTTAGGCTAATTACAACAATCAGAAAATTAGATGACAAAAGTACAGTTTGAGCTATCCTACATTGGGGATGAGGGGGTGGGAGAGGGGAAGGCTTTAGTGAAAAGGCAGGAGCCAAAGTGATATATGAAGATCAAAGCAATTGTGGGAGAGACTTCTACTTCCAGTAATAATGGACCAGCTAAGTCAAACTAATCCTTAAAGGAAAATGATCCCAGATGGAGACTAAAGGATTCAAGAGGAAATGGTTAATATTTTAAATGAATACTGATCATATTAAATAATAATGACTTCTCATGAGGTTTTAAAGATATACATAGAATTAAATTGCACAATACAAGATATAAGTTGGAAAATCATAAAGTTTTAAGGTCTGGGATGTGATGAAAGTTTTAACTTATATTAGAATTTAATAAGTCAAGGATGCATATGCTGCAATCTTTAGGGAAACTACAAAAATAGAAAAAGAATGCATACTTATCAAGATAATAGAGGGGAAAAATATAATCAGTCAAAAAGAAGGCAAATAAGGAAAGGTAAGGAGACATAGAACAGCTCAGATTAATAGAAAGCAAATAGTAAGAAGGTATATAAACCTAAATATATCAGTAATTGCATTGAATGTAACTAAACTAAAGGCAATTGAATGGTCAATAGACTAAGAATATGATGGTAAACAGAATCCTTTCAGGCACAAGGTGACAGTGTGTGTTTGCTGTGGCTTCATGGGTGTCCTTCCCCTTGGATATGTTCCATATGGCGAGGTAATGAATGTCACACTGGGCTCTGAATGACTGGAATCTGTGGATGAAGTTTTGAAGCTTTGTTACCCAGCATTGATCTACCAAAAGAACGTACTTGCCCAATATAGAAACTCCTCAACTCAACTAGCACATTTTACCTGGACGAAATCCCAAACTTATATGTTGTGCTAGGTTTTCCTGCATCTGGCATGCAGCCAGAACATGTGCCACAATGTTTATCAAATCACAAACACACTTATAGAGATAGTGGTTCGAGATTATGGTCACAAAATAATGTTTTGAAAGTGAAAGGAACACCATCAATAATTACACAAGCCCGAAAGGCATAATTTACAACTGTCCTAGGTAAATTAGACTATGGTCACTCTATTCATGAAAAAATATAAAGCAGTCTATTTTACCTCTTTTACCTACAAATTGCTGTTTTTATAGCTAGTGTTGTCTATAGTTAAAAAGGATAGTATAATTCATGGTATAATTTTGTCCCTTTATTGCAATTTATCCCCCTAAAACCTTTATAAAAGTGAGCATTTATGATACCCTACTAAAAGAGATGTCAACCAGAAAATGTCTTAAGGAAAAGTATCCAAGATAGTGAGAATTCTGGATAGGAAGTTTGATTTGCATGACCTCAAGCAATTGAGGGGGTGTCATTTTCAAGTGGGAGGGGATAGATTCTGTACTTCAGAGAGCAGAGCATGGATGGATAGATGTTTTTGAAATCCAAGGATTCAAGTTTTAATTCAATGTGAGGAAGAACTTTTAAATTTATTGCTGTCCAACAACAGAATAGGCTGTCAGGTGAGAAAGAAAATATACCAACACAAAAAATGAAAAAGTAGAAGTTTGGTAACAATCAGTGAGGTTATAAAGGAGCTTATTGTACCAGGTGGGTCCTCAGAATCTAAGATTCTGTAATGAAATGGCTTATTTCTGCCTGGCCAGCATTCCATTCCTCCTGCTTCTGATAATCTCATCCCAGTGATCATCATTGAGCCACCTCTCCCCCACTTCTGTGAGGTTTGACTAGAGCTGAAATGATGTTTGGCTTTCCCATAGTGGCCAGGTGATCCTGGTATAGCCATTCAGTGTCTTCTATCTCCTTGGCCAAGAATGGTCACATGGTCCATGCTGGGAAAATTTGAGTCAGTCCTATAAACTTTTTTAGGAACTGTTGGGGGAAAAAAGTATTTTCTTGACAGGATTGTGGAAAGGGAAAGATGTAGACCCAGAAACTCTGGCAGTCATTTTTCCAGCAGAGGAAAGCATAGTCAAACAATGGAAGGAGGTCGATGGAGCTCTGATGCAATTTTTAGCCTCTACATCCAGCAATGCCTGAGGCCAGACTGACCCTGAATTTCTCAGTTCTGTGAACCAACACATTCGCTTTGATACTCAATCCAGTTTGAACTGAATTTCTATCATCTGAGAAAAAGAGAATGAACTCCTGAATTATATAGGTCCCTTACAACCAAACATAACTTGATTATCTAATCATCTAGACTATTAACCTATCATGGTAGATTTTTAGCAATTTCTCATAGATTCTGAGTATTTCAAGTAATGCTTTGTTGGTATTTAGATGTAGTAACTTGCTGTAAGTACTTGGAAATTATAAAAGTTTGTTGCTTTAAAAATTGCTTTTTCACTGAGGCAGACAGTTCTTCTTTCCATTTTATTTGAATTAGTGAGGTTGTATTGCATAACGTGAACTTAGTTTAACTCAACCTGGTAGTCTTCAACCCAGCACTCTGGAAGTAGTGATTAAACATATATGTAATTTTCAACATTTTAAATTTGATGAATGGTATAATTTTACCTGAGCTGAAGTTGCACAGACTTAACCAATTGCATTTTGCTTTAGATTAAAGTATTTTAAAGTATGAGGTCTGTGGCAAATATTTTTTAGAAGAGACTCATTATAGTGGCAAATGTTGGGAAGTACCTCAACAGATGCTATATTAGTCAGGGGTCTTGGTTTCTACCAACAGAAGCCAACTCTGACTGAGTTAAGCTGAAAAGGAATTTATTAAAAGGATATTGGGAGAGTTCTCCAATTGAGAAGTTTGGACAGTGCAATTTCAGACTAAGAATCCAGAGGAAAAACCCAAACTAAATCCAAGACCTGTTTTTTGTAAGGAAATAATTGCTGTCATTGCCACAGTCACCAGGAAAAAAAGATCCCTTGGTTAAAGTCTAGCACTGCAGCATTATTCATGATTGCCAAGAGTTGGAAACAACCCAGGTATCCATCAATCAATCAATGAATAAAAAAATTGTTGTATGTACACACTATAGAATATTATGTGGCTATAAGAAGAAATGAAGTCATGAAGCATATGACAACATGGATGAACCTGGAGGATGCTGAGTGAAGCAAGTCAGATACAAAAAGACAATACTGTATGACTATGCTACTGTGAGCTAAGTATATTGTGCAATCCCCAAAAGTTAATAACTTGAATATGGGTCACTAGAAAAATAGAATGAGCTTAGAGAATGGAAAGCTGAGGGTTAATTTGTAAAGAATTGGTAAAAAGATGTGTGTCATTCTTTAAAAATGAACAAAAAAGATGAAAGCCCAACATAATGTCTGTACCCAGCACTGCTACAATGTGGGTATGAAAGGGGTTTAATGGGAAAGTCTAAGATCATGTATATTACTAAAAGGAAGGATGAAAAATGTAACATGGAACTCTATAGCATAGTAAAACAACATGTGAATTATCAATATGGGTAAAATTGCATATATAAGACTGCTTTTGTTTGTAATTAAACAAGTATATGTTAACACTACAAGATGTTAATATCAGACAAAAAAAATTATCCTAAGTGAAAGAAACCAGACACAAAGTACTATATATTGTATGACTCAATATATATAAAATGTAAATATAAATAAATTTATAGAGATAAAGTTAGATTACTGGTTATGTAGGGCTGGGAGAGGAATGCAAGGTGTGTGGAATTTTTCTTTTTGGAGAAATGAAATTGTTCTAAAATTTTTAGTGGTGATGAATGCACAACATTATGATTATACTGAAAGCCATTGATTATACACTTTGGATAGATTCTATGGTATGTGAATATGTCTCAATAAAACTGCTTAATAAATAAATAAGTAATTGTGCAATAATAGCCAGAAATAGCAGCTATGTACAGCAGGAGAAGAATAGTGATTGACAGGTGAATAAATATTTTTTTGTTTTTTCTTGTTTATTATTATTATTGAAATAATGAAATTGTTCTAATAATGATTGTGGTGATGAATGCACAGCCATGTGATTATAGCAAATACCATTAATGTACTCTTTAGATGAATTGTATGCTTTATTAGTATGTATTAATAACTTCCAGGATGATGGCAGATTAGAAAGACATTGGACTCTCTTCTCTCACAGAAATTCAGCTAGAGGTGAGGCAGAAGTGGCCTGGAAAAAATTCTTCTAAGATTTAGGATACCAGGAGAAGGCTGGAAACTGTTCAGAAGAGAGAGGGACAATGGGAAAGAATTGCAAAGCCAAAGCTGTGAGTTAAAAGTGGCAGCTGCTGCTGCCAGCAACCTCCCCGCCCCCCCCCCCCCCCAACTACAGACAGTTTTGAATTCTCAGGCCTCTGGGGCTGGAGGCCACAGACAAAGGGGGGGGGGGGCTCCAGGGATCCACCTCCCCCCAGGAAACAAGAGGAAGGTACACAGCTTAAGGCTAACTCATCTTTTGACCCACAAATTTGGTCTGCTCTGTCCCGTGAGCCCTTCCAGACCAGGTAAGGATGCACCATTTGCTTTGGTAGCCAGCTCAGGACCAAAGGAATCCAATCTCCCCATCTATTGACCCAGACTGATTGTTCAGGACACAGAGGGGAGCGGAATTATTTCCTACCTAGGAAAAGGGAGGGACCTGCCAACAAAGGTTGGAGAACTGCCTCTGAGAAAGTTTGAAATACAAGGATCTTAGCCTCCAGGCAGGGAGCTCTATCACATTGATCTGGTCCCTGTTACAGCAAATACACCCCAACCAGGCATTGAAGTGACAAGGCTGTCAAAGAGTGCCATCTCCTGGAAGACCAAGAAAGTTCATGTGAAGAAATTCAAAGTAAGAGAGGCTTTTCCGCTGTTACAGCCTCCCTCCCCAAGGCCCTAGGAAGCAGGTCTGCAGCCCACTACTGGGTCAAGAGCACAGTTTTGAACAACAAGCAGGGATAATCCTGAAGACCCAGAACAGATCGAACCAAGTATCAAAGAACAGCGGTAATGCACAATCTCCTGCCACTGAATCCCCATGAAAGAGAAAAATTAAGCATCTGTGTAAACTTATCATCCTAATCAGGTGCCTAGACATCAGCAAAAAATTATCAGTCATACTAAGAAAATGGAAGACATGGCCCAAGAAAAGGATATATTAAACCCCATAAGAGATGCAGGATTTTAGACAACTAATCAATGAGATGCACACAAACTTCCAAAATGAAATTAAGGAGTTGAAAGACAATATGGCTAAAGAGATAAATGACATTAAGAAAACATTGAGTGGGCACAAATAATTTGAAAACCTGAATATAAAAGTAACAGAGCTCATGGGAATGAAAGACACTCTAGTGAGATAAAAAAAAAAACAACAAATAACAGGCATACAACAGTAGACTTAAAATGATAGAATGGAAAAAATTGAGCAGAGGCTCAGAGAGTTGAATGATAACATGAAACTCAACAACATGTGTCATGGGAGTTCCAGAAGGAGAAGAGAAGTGGAAAGGTGCAAAAAGAGTATTTGAGGAACAAATAGCTGAAAATTTCCCAACTCTCACAAAAGAGATGAACTTGCATGTCCAAGAAGCATACTGTACCCCAATTAGAGTAAATCTGAATAGACTTACTACAAGACACACACTACTCAGAATATCAAATGTCAAAGATAAAGAGAAAATTCTGAGAGCAGCAAGGGAGAAGCAAACTATCACATACAAGAGATACCCAGTAAGACTTTGTGCAGATTTCTCATCAGAAACCATGGAGGCCAGAAGACAGTGATATGATACAATTAGAATACTGAAGAGAAAAATTGCCAGCTGAGATTTCTGTATCCAGCAAAATTGTCCTTGAAATATGAAGGTGAGTTTAAAACATTAACAAACAAACAGAAAGAAATAGAGTTCATAGAAAAGAATCCACCTTTGCGGGAAATATTAAAGAAAGCCTGAAGAAAAAAAACAAAAACAAAACAGGAGAGAGAGGACTGGAGGAGAATATAGAAGAAAGACAAGCATAAAAGACAACAAAAGAGGAAAAAAATGGATGAAAATAATATATGACATATAAAAATTAATAAAATGGGGGAAGTAAATAATGCATTGATAGTAATATCATAGAATATGAATGGATTAAACTCCCCAATCAAAAGATATAGGCTGACAGAATGGATTAAAAAAACAACACAAGCCATCCATATGCTGCCTAAAAGAAACTCACCTTAGACCCAGGAATACAAACTGGTTGAAAGGGAAAGGTTGGAAAAAGATACTCCATGCAAACAGTAACCAAAAATTACCAAGAATAGTTATACTAATATCAGACAAAACAGACTTTAAATGCAAAAAAGTTATAAGTAATACAGAAGGCCACTGTGTGTTAATAAAAGAGACAATTCACTAGGAAGAAATAAGTCAAAAATATCTATGCACCTACCCAGGGTGCACCAAAATAACATGAGGCAAACTCTGGCAAAATTGAAGGAAGAAATAGACATCTCTAAAATAATAGTTGGAGACTTCAACATGCCACTCACTTCATTAGATAAAACAACTAAACAGAAGATCAACAAGGAAACAGAGAACTTGAACAATGTGATAAATGAGTTAGACCTAACAGACATATACAGAACATTACATCCAAACACAGTAGGTTATACATTCTTCTCAAGTGCTCATGGATCTTTCTCCAGGATAGACTACATGTTAGGTCACAATGGAAGTCTCAACAAATATAAAAAGATTGATATTACACAATCAGATCATGATGGAATGAAACTGGAAATCAATAACAGACAGGAAAGAGATAAATTCACAAATGAGTAGAGGCTGGACAACACACTCCTAAATAATCAGAGGGTCAAAGAAGAAATTGTAAGTGAAATTAGTAAACATAATGAGATGTAAGAAAACAAGAACACAACTTACCAAAACTTATGGGAAGCAGCAAAAGCAGTCCTGAGAGGGAAATATATAGCCCTAAAGACGTATATTTAAAAAGAGAAAACTAAAAGATCTAACTGAACAACTGGAGAAACCCAAAAAAGAACAGCAAACCATTCCCAAAGTAAGCAGAAGGAAAGAAATAATAAAGATTAAAGCAGAGATAAATGAAATTTATTCGGGTTTGTTGATTTTATAATCAACAAAACCAAAAGCTGGTTCTTTGAGAAAATCAGGAAAATTGGCAAACCCCTAACTAGACTAACAAAGAAAAAGAGAGAGAAGATGCAAATAAATAAAATCAGAAATGAAAGAGGAGAAGTTACTTCTGGTCCTGTGGGGAAAAAAGGTATCATAATAGGATATTATGAGAAAAAGTATGCCAACAAACTATACAACCTAGATGAAATGGACAAATTCCTAGAAATGCACAAACAACCTACACTGAAATACAAGAACTTAACAAAGCAATCACATTTAAAGAAATTGAATCAGTATTCAAAAATTTCCCAACAAAGAAAAGTCCAGGTCCCGATGGCTTCACTGGTGAATTTTACCAAACATTTGTTCCTGCTAGAAGAAAATGTAGGGAAACATCTTAAAGACCTTGTGATAGGTGGTGGTTTCTTGGAAATTACACCCAAAACATGAGTAACAAAAGGAAAAATGGATACATGGGACCTCCTCAAAATTAAACACTTTGCACCCAAAAGGACTTTGAGAAAAGGATGAAAAGGTAGCCAACTAAATAGGAGAAAATATTTGGAAATCACACATCCAATAAGGGTTTATTATCCATGATATATAGGAAGATGCTACAACTCAACAATAAAAAGACAAACAACCTTATTTAAAAATAGGCAAAAGTGTTAAACAGACATTTGTCCAAAGAAGAAATACAAATGGAGAAAAAAATACATGAAAAAAATGTGCAATTAGGGAAATGCAAATCAAAACTACAATGAGATAGCATTTCACACCTATTAGAATGACCACAATTAAAAAGACAGAGAACTACAAGTGTTGGAGAGGATGTGGAGAGAGAGTTTATTCACTGTTGGTGGAAGGTAGAATGGTACTGCCACTGTGGAGGACTACTTGGCAGCTCCTAAGGAAGTTGAATACAGACTTGTCACATGAACCAGCAATACCATTGCTAGTATATACCCAGAAGAACTGAGAGCAGTGACACGAACAAACATCTGCACACTGATTTCATAGCAGCATTATTCACAATTGCCAAAAGATGGAAACAATCCAGGTGTCCATCAACAGATGAATGGATAAACAAATTGTAGTGTATATACACGATAGAAGATTATATGGCTATAAGAAGAAATGAAGTTGTAAAGCATATGACAACATGGATGAACCTGGAGGATGTTATGTTGAATGAAGTAGGCCAGATACAAAAGGACAACCACTGTATGTCTGTACTACTATGAACTAAATATATTGTGTAAACCCATGAAGTTAATAACTTGAATATGAGTCACTAGAAAAATAGAAATGAGCTTAGAGAATGGAAAGCTGAGGGTTAACTTGTAAAGAATTGGTAAAAAGATGTGTGTTAATCTTTAAAAATGAATAGAAAAGGTGAAAGCCCAACGTAACTAGCAGTGCTACTATGTAGGTCTGAAAGGAGTTTAATGGGAAAGTCTAAGGTCATATATAGTATTAAAAGGAAAGATAAAAAATGTAACATGGAAGTCTATAGCATAGTAAAACAACATGTGAATTATAAATATGGGTAAAATTGCATATATAAGACTGCTTTTCTTTGTAATTGAACAATATAAGTTAACAATATAAGATGTTAATATCAGACAAAAAAAAATAACCCATTATGCTAAGTGAAAGAAATCAAACATAAAGTGCTATGTATTGTATGATTCAATTTATATAAAATGTAAACATAAATAAATTTATAGAGATGAAGTTAGATTAGTGGTTATGTAGGGCTGGGGGAGGAATGCAAGGGGTATGGAGTTATTCTTTTTTATTATTGTTGTTGTCTTTTTTTAAAAAGATAAATAGATCACACAAAATGTTATATTAAAGAACAAAAGAGGCTCCCACATAACCCACTCCCCACCTCACCACCCGTGCTCCTCCTACATTAACATCCCCTTTCCTCAGTAAGTCACATTCATTGCATTTGGTAACTACACCTTGGAGCACTGCCACACCACATGGACCTTAGTTTACATTGTAGTTCATAATCTCCCCCAGTCCATCCAGTGTGTTACGGAAGGATATACAATGTCCTGTATTTGTTCCTGCAGTATCATTCAGGACAATTCCAAGTCCCCAAAATGCCCCATATCACACTTCCTCCTCCCTCTTCTTGCCCTCAGCAACTCCCGTGGCCACCATCTCCACATCAATGATACAATTACTTCCACTGCTAGAGTCACAACAGTTCTATAGTAGAATACCAGCAAGTACACTCAAATCCATATTATAGTCCTCCATCCTGTGGACCCTGGAATGGTGATGTCCACTCCACCTCTAAATTGAAAAGGGGCTTAGATCCCACATGACTGTTGGATGTGATTCTCCCACTTGCAGTTGTAGACATTCTTGGTTCCCTGGTGTGATGGTTGATTCTCACCTCCTGCCAGCTGACCTGGGTAAGTCCAATGAACCAAAGAGTAGGTGTTGCATCTCTGCTGAGGCTCAGAGCCCAGCTGGCACACAGACAGTCCAGTGATTCAAGTGTCCTGAGAAAACACAAACCCCAGTGCAAACCATAGGTTCAGTAAAAGTGACAGAAGAGGCATGTGTAGAAAGGTCACATCTGAGTCCAACTCCATCACACTTGAGAGCACAAATTCCAAAGTAGTGCCCAATGGCAAGGCACAAAACTCCAGAGCCATCTGCCATGACCATAGAACCTGTGTGTCTCTGTATCCCTCAGGAACACCAGTACCTGAGGTTGTATCTAGTTTGGCTGTCTCTGAGCTCCTGCTGAGACATGCGTAAACGCAATCCCTCTGATGACCTCCTGACTCATTTTGAAGTCTCTCAGCCATATAAACTCATTTGTCTTTATCATTTCCCCCTTTTATTCAAGGTCTTGCATCACCAACTGGTGATGGTAGTAATCCCTCAGTGCCAGGGAGGCTCATCCCTGGGAGTCTATCTCATGCTGAATTTGGCTTAGTGCTTAAGCAAGTACTTCAAACACAATGTTAAATAGGAGCAGTGATAGTGGACATCCTTGTCTCATTCCTAAACTTAGAAGGAAGGATTTTAGGAATTCACCATTGTAAATGATGTTAACTGTGGGTTTTTCATATATACCCTTAATTGTACTCAGAAAGTTTCCTTCTATTCCTTCCTATCTTTTGCAGTGTTTTTATGAGAAAAGGGTGCTGTATTTTGTCAAATACTTTTTCTGCATCTATAGATATGAGCATGTGATTTTTTTCCTTCTATCTCTTTATGTGGTGTATTACATTGATTGATTTTCTTATATTGAACCATCCTTGCATATTAGGGATGAAACCCACTTGGGCATGGTGTTTAATTCATTTGATATGTTTAATACAATTAGTAATTTGTAATTTTGTTGAGGATTTTAACATCTAGATTCTTTAGAGATATTGGTCTGTGATTTTCCTTTTCTTGTGTTGTCTTTATTTGGCTTTGGTATTAGGGTAATATTGGCATCATAGAATGAGTTAGGCAATGTTCCTTCTAATTCAATTTTTTGGAAGAGTTTAAGCAAGATTAGTGTTAGTTCTTTCTGGAATGTTTGGTAGGATTCACCTGGCCCAGGACTCTTCTTAGTTGGGAGGTTTTTAATGACTGATTCTATCTCTTTTCTTGTGATTGGTTTGTTGAGATCATCAATTTCTTCTTTCATCAATGTAGGCTTCTTATTTCTTTCTAGGAATTTGTCCATTTCCTCTAAATTGTCCTTCCTGTTGGCATATAGTTTTTCAAAGTATCCTCTTATAATAGTCTTTATTTCTGTGGGGTCAGTGGTGATATCCCCTTTCTCATTTTTATTTTGTGTATTTGCATCTTCTCTCTTTTTTTCTTTGTTAGTCTAGCTAAGGGTTTGTCCATTTTATTGATCTTTTCAAAGAACTAGCTCTTTGTTTTATTTTTTTTTAGTGCTTTCTTATATTCTATTTCATTTAATTCTGCTCTGATCTTTATTTTTTTACTTTCTCCTTCCTTTGGGGTCAGTTTGTTGTTTTTTTACTGATTCCTCCAAGTGTGCAGTTAGGTCTTCAATTTTAGCTCTTTCTTCTTTTTTGATGTATGAATTTATGGGTATGAATTTCCCTCTCAGTACAGCTTTTGCTACATCCCCTAAGTTTTGGTATGTTGTGTTGTCATTTTCATTAGTTTCAAGATTGTTACTAATTTCTTTTGAGATTTCCTCCTTGACCCACTGTTTGTCTAAGAGCATGTTGCTTAACTTCCAAATCTTGGTACCTAATCTGAGTCTGTGGCCCTTGCAGAGTTCCAGCTTCATTCCACTGTGGTCAGAGAAATTATTCTGTATGATTTCAAACTTTTTTAATTCATTGAGACTTTCTCTGTTGCCTAGCATGTGGTATATCTTGGAGAATGATCCATGTGTGCTTGAGAAGAATGTATATACTGGTGCATTTGGGTGTAGTGTTCTGTATATGTCTCTTAGCTCCAAATCCTCTAATGTATTATTCAAAGTCTTTGTTTCTTTACTGCTTATCTGTTGAGATGTTCTGTCTAATGGTGATAATGGTGTATTAAAATCCCCCACCCTAACTGTAGAGACATCTATTCCTCCACTTAGTTTTTCCAGTGTTTGCCTCATGTATTTTGAGGTGTCTTGGTTAGGTGCATAAATGTTGGTGATTGTTCTTTCTTCTTGAAATATTACCCCTTTTACTAATATGTAGTGTCCATCTTTGTCTCTCAAAAATAGTTTTGCATTTAAAGTCTATTTTGTCCAATATTAGTATAGCTACTCCTGCCCTTTTTTGGTTATTGTTTGCTTTTAAGATTGTTTTCCAGCCATTCACTTTCAACCTCCTTGAATCCTTGAGTCTAAGGTGGGTTTCTTGTAGACAGCATATAGATAGCTTATATTTCCTTATTCATTCTGCCAATCTGTGTCTCTTGACAGGTGAGTTTAATCCATTAACATTCTGTGTTATTACTCTAAATGAATTACTATTACCCATATTTTCTTTGGATTTGTGTATGTCATATGTTGTTTTTATTTCTCTTTTTGTCTTTTTGGTTGTTCTTACACTCTCCTCCAACTCTGTCTCCTGTTTTTTTCTTTCCTCCAGCAGAACTCCCTTTAGTATTTCTTGAAGGTCAGGTTTCTTGTTGGCATACTCTCTTAGTTTTTTGAATGCCAGCTTTTGAAAGCCAGTTTTGCTGGATAGAGTATTCTTGCCTAGAAATTTTTTTCTTTTAGTACCTTGACTATGTCATACCGCTGCCTTCTTGCTTCCATGGTTTCAGATGAGAAATCAGCACTTAATCTTATTGGGCTTCACTGGTATGTGATGGTTCTCTTTTCTCTTGCTGCCTTCAGTATTTCTCTTTGTGCTGACCATTGGATAATTTGATCAGTGTATGTCTTGGGGTAGGCCTGTTGGGATTTATACTCTTTGGGGTGTGCAGCACTTCCTGGATATGTACAGTCATCTCCTTCAATAGGTTTTGGAAGTTTTCAGTCATTATTTCCTTCAACACCCCTTCTGTCCCCTTTCCTCTCTCTTCTCCTTCTTGGATGCCTATTATGCATGTATTTGTGCATTTTGTGTTGTCATTCAAATCCCTAAGTCCCAGCTGGATTTTTTTCTATCTTTTTATCTATCAATTCTACAATCTGTTTGATATCAGATATACTGTCTTCCACATCACCAATTCTTTCCTCTACTTCTTCAAATCTGCTGTTATTTGCTGAGAGTGTATTTTTAATTTCTTGAATGGTGCCATTCATCACCATCATTTCCATTAACTTTTTGTGCATGTTTACAATTTCCTCAGTATGCTCTCCAAGTGTTTTCTTAATATACTTAATCTCTTCTTTCATTTCATTAAGTTGGTCTGTGATATTTGATTGGAGAGCTTTCATTAGTTGTTCAATGCTCTGCGCCTCTTCCTGGTTTTTAATTTGTCCATTGGACTGGGCCATGCCTTCCTGATTATTAGTTTGGTTTGTACTTTTTTGTTGCTGTCTGGTCATTATGTTATCTTGGTGGGTTCATCCAGTTGATTAGATTCTCCCTCTCGTCTCAGGTTTTCTTAGGTGCTATTGGTGTGTGTGTGTTAATTTTTCTCTTTGACACTTTGTTCTTCTTATTCTATTACCTTGTTGTTGTCTAAGTTACCTTGAAGGAAAAAGATTAGGGCCAGGGAAGGCAAAAGAGGTAAGAAAAGAAAAAGTATAATAGTAGTAGTGGTAGTAAATGTTAGCAGAAGCAGCTCATAAGACCTGGGAAAATATATATTAAACTCATGTAAGCAATGTATAGTTACAGGAATAAGAAAGTAGAGTACCTACAATGAAATGGGAAACAATATGGAGAAGAATATAGTATGACTTAATAGGCTAGCATGATCAGGAGAGACAGAAAGAGAAAAGAAGGACTATAAGATAAAGAGCTAATAAAAGATAGAAAAGAGAATAGAAGCATTAGAAATAAAAAGCCAGAAAAATTGGGGGCTAAACAAAGAGAGGGAATGTAAGAGCAACAACAGCAGTGGAATGTAAAAAGATGTAGGAAGGAAAACAGATAGTCAAAATCAGTGCACACAGAAAAGAGGAGGCTGAGGATGAGGAAGCCCAGCAAACAACAGACAGACTGGCCACAGAGGGAGGGAGGGAGGGAGGGTGGGAGGAAGGAAGGAAGGAAGGAAGGAAGGAAAAGATAACAAGAAAAACAAAACAAAGCAAAACAAAAAAACCCACAAGCCCTCACACAAGGAATCAACCAAACAATAAAAAAACCAGACCTCCCACTTAAGCTTTTATTTAGAGAAAATAAGAAATCCAAGGGAAGGTAATACAAGGATATTATCTATGTTTTCCCTGTCTCCAGGTATCAGTTAATATCCCAGTGGGTCACTACTCCAAGAGGAACTGGGAACCGAACCAGAAACCTTGCACATTCAAGGGTGAAACTCTTCTACTGGGCCAAACCCTCCTTCAGGGTCAACCTGCTCCTCAAAGAAAGTTCCCTTTCAGGGACAGGATAGACTTTGCAATGAATAAACTGATTAGGAATCTGCCCTTCTCCCTTTCTCCCTTTCTCCCTTCCCTCTCTCCCAGGGCAGCAAGAAGCCTGTGTGAGACCTCCCCTCCGAAATTCAAATGGGACCCTGGTGAACCAAATCAACGGGGAAAATAATGACTCTCAGTCTCTTTGAAAGAGAGCACTCACACCTTGCTGGGGACCCACCAAGCACTTTCTACTGCCCCCCTCCCTTATGTGTGTTGCACAGGATTAGTTAATTTCCTGGCTCCACCTTCTCCCAGACATAACCCACAGGGGTAGGTAAATCGAGCTGCCTCTGCAAATTCGCCTTTCCCCTCTTCCTGGTTTCTCCTCAACCTGCTGGTATGCTCCTCAAAGCTCAAAAAGGGGGTCCAGATAATTGAACCTGCACTCATAGAACCCCACTCCACCCTCACCAGAACCCTCCCATTCTCAGAGTTTTTCTCCTCCCACTGTGTGACCAGTGAGGTTGGGGAAACCTTTAGCTTCTTGCCCTGGGGGAGGGGCAGAAACATGCGGTTTTACCTTGAGCTATCACTCTTCTTGTCTTGCTCTCACTAGATCAAAGTCCAGCAGCCTCCTCCTTTGTGGGTTTCCAAAACAGCTCACTCAGGCAGGCTTTTGTCCCCACTCAGTTGTTTTTTTGTAGGAGCGATGATGTGGGTGCAATCACTCTGTTGCCATCTTGGCCCACCTCCCCGAGTTTTTCTTTTTGGAGTAATGAAATTGCTCTAAAATTTTTACTGGTGATGAATGCACAACACTGTGATTATAGTAAGAGCCATTGATTATACACTTTGGATAGATTGTATAGTATGTGAATATATCTCAATAAAACAGCTTAATAAATAAATAATTGTGCAAGAATAACTAAAGATAGAAGCTATGTATAGTAGGGGAAGCATAGAGAGATCAAGGGGTTTAAAGAGATAAAAATTTTCTTGTTTGCTTTTTCTTTTTTATTATATATTTATTATTGAATTAATGAAAATGCTCTAATGATGATTGAGGTAATGAATGCACAACTATGTGATTATACCAAATACCACTGATTGTACACTTTGGTTGAATCACATGCTTTATTATTATTATGTACATTGGTATGCCAAAGGGGTGCTGATGTAAGGTACCAGAAATCTGTTGGCTTTCATAAAGGGTTTTTATTTGGGGTAAAAGCTTTACAGTTACCAGGTCATAAAGTGTCCAACTCAAGGATGATTTCTCACCAAATTCACTTGCCACATGTTTAAGCAAGATGGTCTCTGATCTCTGCCTGGTCTCTCCTTTCCCTCTGGGTTTCCAGTCCTCTCTCTCCTGGTTAGGGCTCATCTCTCAAGGCTTCCTGTATCAGCTGCAGACTGTCAGGCAAATGGTTCATCTCTCCCTGGGGCCTTAGCTGTTTGAGCCTTCTCCTTTCTGTCACATGGCAAAGTTCTCTCCTTTTCTCGTGGGTCTTCTTAAATAAGTATCCCTTTATATAGGTGCACCAAGGGGGCAGAGACTCAACCTGAGTCATGCTCACTGATGTGGCAAATCAAAACCCTAGTCTTAACAAGTAATTTAATCAAGTGACCCTCACTGAATCCAATATAATCAAAGGGTATCACATGCAAAAGGATAGACTTTTTTAATAAACATGATCTTTCTCTTTTTCGGATTCATAAATAATCTCAAGCTGCCACAATATGTACCAATAAAACTGAGTTGTTTTTAAAAAAGTTTATCAATAAAATTGATTTGTTAAAAAAAAAAAGTCCACTCTGAACCAAAGTCACATGACCATATTCTATCTCAAAGAGAAGCTGCTAAATGTCCAGTATTCTCAGCCTTTATAGTGATAGACTGTCTTTGACCAACACCAAGACCCTTAAGTGGGGAATTCCCAAATATAAAAAGGGGTTTAGTTGCTATGTAGCCAAATGAATAAGAAAATTTCAGTATAAGCTAAGCTTTACAGCTTTACTTTCGTTATTGACATGGTTCCCAGCTTTCCCCCATACTTAAAGTTTCAGAAAAAATTTTTCCCACTTCACCTAAAGTAACTCTTCCTCTCTTATAAAGGAACAAGCTGAAATCTTATTCAGACTGAAATTCAGACTTTCTGGAAGATGCCCAATTCTCTTGAAATTGTGCAAAGGTCTTGTCTTGATATTCTATAAATTATGAATACATGAAGTTAGCCACAACTAAAATTCCCTATATATATTCTATATTTTATATATATATTATATATATATATATATATATTTAGGGGAAATGGAAAGCAAGATGTAGGAAAGTTTGTTAAAATTTATAAATATATGAATGGTGAAGAAAATATGGGTAGAAGCTACAACCATTATTTCTGCAGCTCAGCCTGGAGCTGTAGTTCATATTGATGACTTACCTCCTTTGCTATCTATTTCATGTTCCTTTTGCACTCAGCCAAGATGTCTCAACCTCCTGGGTTTACCCACACTTTCATCCCTAAGAAAGCTGACCCCTGGAATGGTTTGCTATGGATTTCCTTTAACCTTTACAACTGGATATGTTAGTTCTACAAGACACCCCAGAGGGTCATTGGGTTTCCGTTAATACCCTTCTTGATACCCTGCTGTAACAGCAACACCTTTTCCCAGTTATAGCTAGCATCAATCCTTCCAGTCACATCATAATTCTATTTTTAACTATTCATCCCAAGCTTTCTGAATTTGAAATGGACTTGTGGCAATTTAGCTTCCAAGTCAATTAAAATAGTCTTCACTTAGTTCTACTTGAATGGAGCCCTTCTTTGGCTACTTAGACACTTAAAAGAGTAGAATCTAAAAGGACTTGAGTATGATGCAAAACTTTCGTGAGTGAGCCATTATGTGATTTAGTGAAAGGTGTTCCTCCCAGTTCTGCACCTTGACTAATAGACTCATATATTCTGGCTATGGAAACATTCATACCATAAACTTGGCACCGGTTCAGAGTATGTACCGTATCTAACAGACTAGCATCCCAAGTTCACTGAGTGCTGTACTCTGAATGGCAGTAGTACTGAATATGTCGTATGTCATTCCCAAATTCTATAAGGCCAATTGCTGCTGGATGATGAGTTACATAGTAAAACCAATAATCCCATGAACACTGGTTCATTGTCTTACTTATTTCACCATAAAATAAATTTCTTGATGAGAAGCTATTTTTTAGGGCCCTTTATGGTGATGAAGAATAGTAAATCTATGAATGGTGGTGCTGGCAAAAGTATGGTGGAGAGAGAACAGAAATCCAAATACAGAATAATTGTCTAATTACTTATTCCATTGAGAACAAATAATCGTATTCTCCATGATGGAAGAAATCCAATATAATTAATCTGCCACTTAGAGATTGGCTGATCTCCAGACATTATAGAAGCCAGAATGTTAGTAGTTCAAGTCCAACTGGGAACAATATTATCCAAAAATATCTTTAGTGACTTCCTTCTCTGAGCCAGTTCTGGTTTGGGGTGTTTTGGGGGAGATTTCCTTGATTACTTAGGCCAAAGTCTATTTTTTCAGCTCTTTCAATGATTCTGTGAGCTACCCAAAATGGTATTGCTCTGTCCAATTTGCTAATTTCAATTGCTTATAATTAAATAATAAACGACCTTCCTGAAATAGATGCTTTTATGAATGTTGGTTGTGAGTCAAAATTCCACAAATGGAATATTCATCTAAATACTTCTATCAAATTACTATATGAATGTCTAATAGGCATTTCAAGCTTAACATGTCCACAATACAATTTTTTTTGTTTTGTTTTCTTTTAATTTTTTGAAGGTACTGAGGCTAGGGATTGAACCCAGGACCTTGCATGTGGAAAGCCAGTACTCAACCACTGAGCCCCATATGCTCCCCGAGTTGGCTCTATTATTTGTTTGCTTGCTGTTTGCCTCTTTCTTTTGGCTTTTTTGGGAGGCACTGGGAACCAAACCCAGGACCTCCGTTGTGAGAAGCAGGCACTCAACTGCTTGAGCCACATCTGCTCCTCCACATTTCAACTCTTAATTTTCCCACCAGACTCCTTTCCTTCTCCAGTCCTCCCTATCTTATTGTCTAATGCCACCATATGGCATAATAACAAATCCTTCCAACATTCCTTTCAAAGCATGACCAATTTCCACCACTGTCATCCTATTCCAAACCTGTATCATCTCTCACCTGGACCGCCACTTAGGCCCCATTTTCATGCTTCCCCTATTATGGTCTATTCACCAAGTTAGATCATATCACTTTCCACTTAAGATTTTCCAAGGAATTCTTTCACATGTAGAATAAAATCTGGAAATGGGCCCAACAGGATCCTAACTGGCCTGTAAGCACACTTCCCCCTCATTCACTCTGTACCAGGCACACTTGCCCTCTTGATGTTCCTGAAACACACCGTGCTCAGCTCATTCTCATCTTGAGCTATGCACGTGATTTCTCCTGTCTGGATCAGCTTCCCCATCTCTCACTTCCTTTGCAACTTCCCTGATCACCCTGTCTAAGGCAGTAATTCCCACCCCACTCAGGCCAAATTATTCAATTCTCTTACCCTGTTTTATTCTTCTTCATAGCATAGCACTCATCCCCACCTAGAATTATGTTCTACATTTATCATTTTACTTGTGTTTTTTAATGTTTCCCACTGAAAGATAAACTTCATGAGGGCAAGGACTTTGTCTTGTACTATTGTATCTAAATGCTTATTAAGCCCTCATCAAAAAGTATATTGAGTAAATTATTGAATGATTGAATGAGACACAATTGCTACAGGAAAATTCTGTCCCTCCATTAAAAAATAAACATAGTTCAAAAACATTTCATATGAAAGAACTAGCAAATACTTTAAAATTCATATTTCAGAGAATAATAAAATCTTTTTAGAAAAAATCAATAACATTCAGAGTGTGCAGAGAAATATAATACCACAGAGTAATAGGCAGCATGACTTTGCCAAAAATATGTAGGAAAGAAAGTCCTCAGCTAACTACTTATGAGAGAAACAACTGCAAAATTCTTTTTAATGGAAGGGAAAAAAAATGGGTGTTCAACTCTAGTTACTCTGAACAATTTCTCTTCCTGTGGTTGCAGCTTTAACCCACTGGCTTTGTCTTAATAATGTTTACCAATCATAAAACTATAGTTTAAAAAGGTATGTATTTTATATGATAAAATATTTAATATAGTATATATAGCATGTGCTTGAAATTCTAAAGGAGTATGTACAACTGGAGACAAAGAAAACCCCAGTTAGAGATTTCTGTACTTTAGTAAGTTCTCCCTCCTATGCTTCTCAACAATAGCATAGGCATGGGGAGCAGCGCTGTTAGACAGTGCTTAGTCCAGAATGAGCGGCTTAAAGCAAGTGGGAAGACAGGTTTAAGATGGCACTGCAATTTTCTGATTTGATCCTATGACTGGAGCATCCTGTTGTGGGCTTTAGGTCAATTAGCAGGTATTTACCTTATGGTTACCTTCAAGTATATATCCAGTAGTTACCTTGTGCCCAGAATGCTATTAACTCAGCAGGATAACACAGGCAAAGGCAAAATGTTAGAGGTAAGGGGGGAAAGGCAAAAAAACAAACAAACAAAAACCAGAAATTTCATACTCTGTGTGTTAGTCAGCCAAAGGGCTGCTGATGCAAAATAGCAGAAATCTGTTGGCCTTTATAAAAGTATTTATTTGGGGTAGGAGCTTACACTTACCACCATAAAGCCTAAGTTAGTACCCTCACCAAAGTCTATTTCCACGTGTTGGAGCAAGATGGCTGCTGACATCTGCCAAGAGTTCAGGCTTCCTGGGTTCCTCTCTTCCCAGGGCTCCTTTTCTCTCTGGGCTCAGCTGCTGTGCTTTCTCTACAAGGAGGCTGTAGACTATCAGGTGAACGGCTCTGTCTCACTGGGGCTTCTGCCTTGTCGAAGGAGCCGTCTCTATTGCTCTGTGTTCTTCTCCTCTGTGTTCACTTCCTGAGCTCCAGCTTAAAACTCTAGCATCAAAACTCCAATATCAAAACTCCAACTAAGTCTTCGGCTCTGCCATGTAGTTTTTTCTGTGAGTTCCCACCCACCAAGGGGAAGGGGACTCAACATCCTACTGACATGGCCCAATAAAAGCCATAATCATAATTTAATCAGCCCATGTACCAACCAGTTTACAAACATAATCTAATATCTATTTTCAGAATTCATAAATCATATCTAAAGAAAGATATTTCTTTATTTTTTTACCATATTTAAAGAAAGTTTTAGGACCACAGCAAACAGAAAGGGATAATTCAGTGTACATATATACACAGGAATAATCTTCCACAGACATATTCTATTGATTTAAAGCAAATGCACATATCAAGTATATGCTAAATACATCAGATAAATATAAAGAGGAATATATTTTAGGTGTTATTTCCCATGCAGAATTAAAGGGATGACATAGTTTTTTATTATAATAGAAATTTTCCTATGCCCTCATCCCTCAAAACTTCTCACACCTCTCAAAATTAAGTGGTTATTTGAAAATGTTTAAAAGCTCAAATGTGAGATGAAGCCAAACATTACCAGAAAGTGCCTAGGATTGTAACTGATTCCTAAATTACTGTAATGGAAGAAGGAGGCAGTGTTGCAAGATGGCTGCCAACATCTACAAGGTTCAGCCTTCCTCTTCCTCTTCAGGCTCCATGGTCCCAACTTCTTCCAGTATCAGCTGTAGGCTGGGATAAATCTTGTCTCTCTTCTGGGGCTCGTTTCTCTCTGGGCTCAGGTGCTCTGGTCTCTCCAGAAAGTCAGCTGTAGACTTATGAGGATTTCTCTCTTTCCAGGGCCTCTGCTGTGTCTGTGGAGCCATCTCTATTCCTCTGTGTTGTTTTTTTGTTTTTTTGTTTTTTTTTTTTGTTATCTATAGTATACTTTTTTTTTTACTTATAATGTCTTTTTAAAAAATTTTTTTTTAGTTTTTAAAAGATGCCTAGAATACATAAACGTTACAGAGAATATATAGGGGATTCCCATATACCCTGATTCCCACACCTTCCACATTTTCTCACATTAGCAACATCTTTCATTAGTGTGGTACATTCATTGCAATGATAAGCACATTTTGGAACATTGCTATTTAGCAAGGATTATAGTTGACATTGTAGTTTATAGACTTTCCCATTCAATTCTGTAAGTTATAGCAAGATATATAATGGCCTGTATCTGTCATTCAGGATGATTCCCAAATTCTGAAAATGCCCGCATATTACACCTGTTTTTCCCTCTCTCTACTCTCAGAACCTCCTGTGGCCAGTGCCTTCTAAGGCTCAGAGTGACAAAAATCCAAATTAGTTTTTTATTTTTTATTTTTTATTTTTAAAGAAGCTTTAGATTACATAAATGTTACATAAAAATATAGGGGATTCCCATATATGGCACCCCCCTGAAACTCACACACTTTCCCCCATTAACATCTTTCATTAGTTTGGTACATTTGTTACGATTGTTGAACACATATTGAAGCACTGCTACTAACCATGGACTATAATTAACATTATAATTTACATTTTGCCCACATGATCTTAAAGTTGTTGTTTTGACAAATGTATAACAATCTGTATCCATCATTGCAATATCATACAGGACAATTTCAAAGTCCCCAAAATGCCCCCATGTTATACCTATTCTTCTCTCTCCCTCCCCTCAGAAATTCTGGTGGGCACTGCCTTTATATAATGATACAAATTCTTCCATTGCTAGAATAATAGTAAGTTTACTTTAGTCATAGTTGTATTTGCCCCTTATGTTTGTTCATCCCTCAATCTTAAGGATTTTGGGAGGGTGATGCCCACTCTGTTTCTGATTGAGAGGTGACTTAGATTCCAGATGGATGGAACTGTCTTGCTTGCAGTTATAGACACTCTCTGGTTTTTTTGAAATAGGCATTGTCCATTATTATCCTTTTCTTAGTTGTCCTGGGTGATTCCCATGAACTAGGTAGGTGTTGCAATTCTACTGAGATTTGGAGCTCAACCAACATATGAACAGATCAAAGATGTAAGTCTCTGGGACATATATTTAACAAGTATAGTGCTAATTATAAGTGCAAATAAAATTATGTTTTGAAATGATCTCTCTGGCTGCAGAGCGAATAGATTTCAGAAAAAAGCGAGATTGTGAAAGAGGTGGCTAGTTAGGAAGCCATTACAATAATATAGCTGAAAAACAATAGTCGCTTAACATGGGATGATAGCAGGAAAGATGGAGAACAGAGTTAAAATTTTTGACAAATTTTCCCTTACAAACAAACAAATGAGAATATGTTGCTTGATAAAACTAATACTCTGTTTCAGGATGTTCCATGGTCATTACTGGCTGTATCCTGTGACCATCTGGAGACCAGAATGACCAGCCAAGCCCTGTGTCTTTACACACACACAAAAACAACTTTTGCAAAATTCATTGGCATGCTCCTCAAAGTTTGCTGTGTTTTTTGAACTCTCCTGACCTTGGGGAAATGCTTTGCTCATAGAAAACTTTTCAGCCAATTGGGCTTGGACTCTTCTTAAAGGTCACATGGACACTTGTATTAGAAATACTGTTTTGTACATTTCTATTTCCTTTGTTGGCTCCTGATTCTACATTCCTCTCAAAGAGCAAACAAAGAATAAAGAGAGATCTATGAAGAAGGGAAATGGAGAACACATTGGAAATAAATTTCTTAAAGGGAATGTATGGGTGAAATGGTAAACTTGGTTAGAGATAATAACCATATGTCAGACATAATAGTAAGCAAATAAGTGATCACCTACAGGAAACTTTCATGAAATCAGTGTGTCCATGAGCAGAGTAGTAGGTATAAACATCTAAAGTAAATTTTTAAGAGTTCTACCCACATTGTATAGGGACTCTGAGATAGTGCCCATAGCAAAATATAAAGAGGATTTTAGAAACAGGAGCTGAGGAACATAGGTCCATCAAATAATTATTAACTGAGTATATTTAATTTTGTTTCTTTTCAATTTAAATGAGTTGATAAATGATTGAATTCATTACTTAACTTTTCTGTAGTACATCTGACCTGTTGATTTTTTAGCACAGAGAAAGGAGGAGCAGAAAGAGAAGAACCTGAGGGGTGAGGGATGAGTTGAAGAAGTATTATCAAATATGACTACAACCGTTCAGTTCTCTGGACCAAATAGTTTTCAAAAACCTATAGTGTTTGTGAGATATTAGAACACATTAATAACTGTATAAGCTAAAAATGACTTCACTTTCAGTATTATTTTAACCAATTTCACTGTAAGTTAGATAGATGAAGAAAGAAAGAAAAGAAAAATAATTTAGAACCCAAACTAGCCAATCATACTCTCTATTCAAAGCTATAGGGCTAGTTTTTGGGAACACTTAAATTTTTTCTTTTTCTTTTTCTTTTCTTTTTTTTTTTTTTTTTTTTTGTGGAGGTACCACAGCCAGGATTGAACCTGGACCTCATAAGTGGGAAGCTGGCACTCAATCACTGAGCCACATCAGCTTCCCTGAGTTGTTCTTCATTTGATTGCTTGTTGTTTGCTTGTTGTTTTTAGGAGGCTCAGGGGATCAAACCAAGGACCTCCCTTGTGGGAAGCAGGAACCCAACTGCTTGAGCCACATCTACTACCAACTTTAAAATCAATTAAGCAATGGGAAAGTGGATGTGGCTCAAGTGATGGGACTTCTGCCTGCCATGTGGGAGGACCCAGGTTTGATCCCTGGGGCCTGCTGGTGAAAAAGAAGAAGAGAAAGCATGCCCACGAGGTGAGCCAGGACCCACGTGGTGAGCCAGTGCCCGCGTGGCAAGCCGAGTATCCACATGGCGAGCTGAGTGCCCACACAGAGAGAGTGCCCATGTGGTGAGTCAGTGCCCATGCAAGTGAGTCACACAGCAAGATGATGAGGCAGCAAGAGCAAGATGAAGGGGAGAGTCAAGGTGAAGCACAGCAGAAACCAGGAACTGAGGTGGCAGAGCTAACAGAGAAACTCTCTCCATATCAGAGGTCCCTAGGATCAAATCCCCATGAATCCTAGAGGAGAAAAAAATGGAAAGAGAAGACCAAAAAGAGAAATAGATACAGAAGATCATGCAGTGAATGGATACAGACAGCAAAAACAGCAGGGGGGGAGGGGGGGGAAGAGAAGAGCAGGAAATGAAAAATAAATAAGGGAAGCGAAGGGCCCAGTGGTTAGGGCGTCCGCCTACCACATGGGAGGTCCGCGGTTCAAACCCCGGGCCTCCTTGACCCGTGTGGAGCTGGCCATGCGCAGTGCTGATGCGCGCAAGGAGTGCTGTGCCACACAGGGGTGTCCCCCGCGTAGGGGAGCCCCACGTGCAAGGAGTGCACCCATAAGGAGAGCCGCCCAGCGCGAAGGAGGGAGCAGCCTGCCGAGGAATGGCGCCGCCCACACTTCCCGTGCCGCTGACAACAACAGAAGTGGACAAAGAAACAAGACGCAGCAAAAAGACACAGAAAACAGACAACCGGGGGAGGGGAGGGGAATTAAATAAATAAAAATAAATCTTTAAAAAAAAAAAAAGCGACCCAGATTCCCGTGTCGCCGACAACAACAGAAGCGGACAAAAAGATCACACAGCAAATGGACTCAGAAAACAGACAACTGGGGCAGGGAGGGAAGGGGAGAGAAATAAATAAAATAAGTCTTAAAAAATAAATAAAAATAAATCTTTAAAAAAATCAATTATGCAATGTCCACTCCATAAATATTTATTGAAAACACATGCTCAGATAGAAACTTTTGTTAATTATGGAGTAATTTCAATCCTACACACATACATATACACATACACAATTAGATAACTTGATTTTAAAAGTACTGTTTAAGAAGAAGAGATAGATGTATAGCTTAATTTATGACTCGCTTGGTATAATCAAAGCCATGAGAAAAAAAATAGCCCCTTATCTAATGGATTTTAATATCATATATTATAAATCTGAATTTGTCTTAGTTGGTGATCTTCCCACAATTCTACCCCTGTCTGTTAATTACTGGCCAATTTCCCCTTAAACTGTGTCCACAGTGGATTTAAAATGTTTACTTAGGTTTCTTTTATATATAACATCGGAACTATAAGCATTACTAAATATGGGATATTGTTGAAAAGAAATGCACATCTACATTGGGATGTAAATTTCCTAAGTCCACCTTTAAATATTTTTAAAGAATGCAGATTTACAAAAGTGGGAAAGAAACCATCATTTTTCCTTTCATTGTTGAAAAGTGTCCTATATCTGGGACTTTTAAGGATGACTGCATTTGGCCCTTGAAATCAGATCTAAAAATCATGGCAGTACCAATTCTATGGAAAGTTGCCATTTCTTATTAGCTCAAAAGCTAGCAAAACCTTTTCTTACTTCTTAATACTAAGTTGAGACATGGTATCTGAAACATATTTTCAATGTATTAGCTAACTACCATGCTTACTGAAGTAGGAACATTCAGTTCACTAAATGAAGAACATTTCTTTTTTCTGCCAGATTTTGTCTATACCTTTCCATTTCTGAGTTTGAATGTTTACTGTAGATCTCAAGCAGAATAGAATCTTGAAAGCTCTCAATCATTGGAACTTCTCAGACAATCTTCATATTAATTTGTTAATTCAACAAATATTCATTGAGTAGCTATCGTGAGGTCATCCATGATAAGGACATAGCAGTGGGGATAATGTGGAGAACAAACAGAAAAGGCCTTGCCTGCATAGACCAGCACATTCCGAAGATGGGAGATAAACACTAGTAGAAGAGTCAGAAAAACATATGTTGTGTCAAATGGTGGTAAGTGCAATGAAGAAAAAAATTCACGAAGGAAATGGATAGGGGTTATTGATTAATAATAAAACGATAATTACTAGAGCAGGCCTACTTATCTTCTGGCTAATATGGTAACTTCACATGTTTGAATATCTTTCTATTTATTATTTATAATAGGATGCCCTAGGGATTTAAATTATATTCAAAATACCCTGATTCTATATTCTTTAATATATCAAACTGCATATTAAAAGTACAGTATAATAACAACAAAAGTGAGTTTTATTTGGTAAAGTTCTATGGTGGCATCAACTCAGTTAAAATTATACTAGTTTAGAAGATTGCCTGTGTGCAATGCTCAGAAGTAAAAGCTGTCTTTTGTTGACTCTACAAAGTGCAGAATATAATAAATTGGTCCTGCCAAAATGTGTGCATCTAATTTCCAGAGAGCTCTTCTGCACCAAGAACTCTGAGGGTCCTTTGGCGCTTCACATTCAGATTTGCTGAGGTTGTTTGGAAAACTGCTCTTGTTTCAAATTGGGATACCCTGGAATGGACTAGAACCAAGGAACTTAGATACTTTCCCAGCATTTGGTCACATTGCATATCCTTTTTGTAAACACACTACATTCCTCAGAACAGAACTTCCTATAACTTGAAATTCCTACTAAGCTGCTTACAAACTTTCCAAAACTAATTCATCTTAAAGAAGAGAGAAAATATTCTTCCAATACATGAAACTTTGAACCATGCTTTCCAATTCTAAGGCTAAGTCACTTTAATGTTAAATTCCATAGCCTTCCTATAGCTAAAACCATATCTAGGTTTCCTCTTCCTTTTATTTTTCTTCCCCTAAGGTAGTGGTGTACTGGTAAATGTTAACTGCAGGCTCTCCAGGGGAAAAGACATGATTTGTAGTGTTGGCTGATGTCTGTCGTGAAACTACTCCTGCTATGGCTAATTTCAAACTACTGGTATGACATCACTAAATGTGGAGTTGGAAAAATATGCTAACAATTGGTTCTTGTGAGTCAGTTTGCACCGGCTCTCGCATACCGCTGACAACATACTCTTAAGCGCCCCACTGGAAGGTGCTCAAAATGTGAGCTGTGAAAAACGTTCAATTGATATTTAAGTCCTGTTTTGGGTCATACTTGAGAAGACTGGACATAAAATATTTGGATTTGGAATTTAGTTTATAAACAAAACAACTGCCAAGGTCCAGTCCTCCTTAGTAGGTTATTAACGATAATTTTACACCCTACAAGAATGAACTAAAGATTTCTTTGAATTACAAATTCCTGATATTTAAATCCCTCCAATACACTCTAAATCAATTTTTTAAAACTCTTTTTCATTGAGGTAAAGTCTTATGAAATTTTGTTCTTGGCATTTCTATATAAAAATACTAGCCAGTTTGCTATCAGCTGGCCAGCACATGATTAACATAAAAAGTATTATAAACATAGTAATATTTAATCATAATGACCTTAGGTTATTTTCATTGTTGAAGGAGAAAAATATGTTTTGCTTGAAGATTACTCAAAATGAGCTATTTTGAAATTTTATACAAAACCCCCAACATCAAGTGTTTTAATAAGCCTGCCAAACTAAGTTTAGAAACATTTCAAACCACCAAAATATTATACAATATATTAAGTTCTATTTTATATTTGCAAATTATGCATGGCATCACATCAGCAAACAGTTTTTGCCATTGTACTGCATGCTATCCATTTTCTTCCAATTGCATTCCCTGTATATGTTTTGGAGAAAATAGTTTATAGTGGCCTTTGAATAAGAAATCACTAATAGTACCATGCAAGCACAATCAGTACGTACATGCAGAATGTTGCATATGCTGAGCTGGCTATGAAGAAGCTATTCAGAAAATATTTGGTCATCAATATGATACTTCAAGATATGTTGAAAATACTTTCATTTCAACCATTAATTACTTTAAGTAGGAACTGGAAATGGACCAAAACACACTATTTTTAGTTTCCCATTATATATTTAGAGAAGCTTTAATTTGTTTTACTATTTCTGTCTACGTATCTCCTATAGAATTAGGTGAAAATGGAAAAAATATTTTCATTTAATTTTAGTGAGACTGTCACCCAAACAATTTTTGGGGGAATGATTTCCTCATTAAATGGCCCAAATTTTCCATCAAGGTCACTGATTAAAATTTGTGTGGGTCTTCCTTCAAAAGGAAAATGAGTTTTATAATAATTAATATTATAATGCTTTTTGTTTTAAAGATGTTTCTCCAGTGACTCTAGAATTACTAGCCCCATTTTACACATGTGGAAAGAAAGAACTTTTTGTGACATGTGACTAGTTTAGAGCCAAAATAGACTTTTTTTACTCCAAATTCAAAGCCCCTTCTAAGTACTTGATTGAAAATAGCATATATTTTAGAGTCTCTTATATAGCCTCCCTCCAAATTTTTCCTTTGAGTAGCTTTTCTTCTTTTATCTACTCCTTAAATGTTTTGAAGTTTCCTCCTACTTCCCATAGGCTTTCTCTTGGAGGTATATGGTAGATAGCCCACTTTTTTTTCCAAGTGTGTCTTAATTATACCTGACCCTCTGCATTTCCATGGAAATTAGACTCAGCTTGTCAAGTTAAACACACACACATACATGCATAGAAACAGTTTTGGGATTTTGATTAGGATTTTAGGAAATTTATAGATCAATTTGAGAAAACTGACTTCTTTATAGTATTAAGTTTTCCAACTGAATAACATGGCATATCCCTCCACTAATTGAGGCTGTCTTTAATTACTTTCAATAATATTTTTATAGATTTATGCAGAGAGGTGTTGCACATTTTGTTTTTTTTTCTAGGCATTTTATGTTTTATGCTATTGTAAATAATAATCTTAAAGTTATATAAAATTGTATATTCCAATTGTTGCTGGTATATTATACAGTTGATATTTGTTCTGTGATATTTTGGATACCTTTTGTCAGATTAAGAAAGTTCCTTTCTACTTCTAAATTTCTAAGCATTGCATTTAAATCATAAATGGGTTTTGAAATTATTAAGCAATATTTCTGCATTTTTGAGACAATCAGAATAATCTTTCTCCTTATTCTGCAAAGTGGTGAATTATGTAAATTGATTTTCAAAAGTTGCCATCTTTCATTCCTTGACTAAAACCCACTTGGAGATCATATGTAAGTTTATATTCTACAGCCATATCTTTTAATTCTGCACAGTCAAGAACAGTGAAAGGTCTGAGATTTTAAACTATTTGCAAGCTGATAAATTAGCCTGCCACAGTTTCACTGATGCTGGCAGAAGACATGATATTTCTGGGTCAGAGACAAAGCACATTATTACTGACTGATGGCATAGGAAGAAGCCTGAGTTTTCATGTTCATGTCAGTTTGCCTTGATCTTCAAAGTCCAGAAGGATGCGGTAGAGCGGCTAAGGCAGATACCATGAGCACAGTATGGCATGGCTGAGGAATCCTTAACAAGCAAACTTGCCTTACCTTTGCCCCGAAGGCAGACATTGTCTTTATTTCACTGGACAGTAAATAAACCTGCCCTCTTTCCTACAGGGAGATACTATCTCTACCTCCCAAGGTTCTTTGCTATGCAAATATGCTTTAAAGATAGTTTGAAACAAAACTTTCATTGTCTCTGCTCATAAAATGTGCAGTATGAGACACCCACAGAGAATTGACTCCTAACAATATTTCCACTCCACAGATGTTATAAATATTATTTTATTTTGTCAATATTCATTCACATATACCCACAAAGCAACCTTTCTCATTTCTGTTCTTTCCTTTTTGAATATTGGATCTTCCATCAGGAATTATTTTCCTTCTGCCTGAAGGTATGCTGGCCATCAGTTCTCATAGTTTTTGATCAAAAACCAAATGTCTTTATTTCATATTCATTCCTGAAGTTTATATTCACTGGGTATAAGTTATAGGTTGTTTTCTTAAGTACTTTAGAGATAGCATTCTACTGTTTTCTGGCTCCCATTGCTTTTTTGAAAAGTAAGATGTTGTCTAATTGTTGTTTCTCAGTCTTTTTGCCTCAGGACACTTAAGATTTGCTTTATTATCACTATTATTTTTATTAATTTGTGTTAATTTTATCATGATGGGCCTACAGGGGGATTTCTTTTTATTTCTTTTTATTACTGAATCTGGACTTACTCTATGTAAATTTTGGAAAATTCTTAGCTACTACTTCAAATATCACTTCCTGCCCCATTTTTACTCTCCTCTGCTCCTGGAACCTCACATATATATCATACTTTCTCACTATAATCTCTAGAGTTTTCGCTCCCCTTTTGTCTGGCATTTTTCTGTTTATGATTTAGTCTTTGTATTGTTTTCTGTCCTATCACAAAGATTACAGGTAATCTCTTTTACTGAGTTTAATCTGCTATTAAACCCATTCCTTGAATTCTTAAATTTCAGTTATTGCACTTTTACTTCCAGATCTTCAATTTGGTTCTTTTTTTTTTTTTCAAATCCCTTGTTGTTTATTTAGTAGTTTTCAGTTCTCAGCTTTAATTCTCAATCTTGTTGTTTATCTCTTGGAATGTAGTAAGCATAGTATTTAAAACCTGTGTTTGATGAATCCAATTTCTGAAGTCCTTGTGAGATTGATTTCATTTATTTATCATGAATTTTTGTCTTCTCAGGGTCTTGGTTATTTTCCATTGTGATTAAAGGTCTTGTTTTTTTTAAAAAATTATTTCTAGACATAATTTGAGATTTAGGACAAATCTTAATTTTCTCCAGAGTAAATTTGCATTTACTTTTGCCAGGTACTTGGGACTCTGACAATCTGAAAACACTTAATACAATTTCAGGGATTAAATTTAGAATTAGGCTGTAGTCCCTGAGATGGCTAGTCTGCTTCCAATGCACCCTTATGTGTAGGCCACAGTCTTTGAAGTCCCAAATCCATGTGTAAAGAGTTTACCAGGAGCCCATTTAGTATGGCTTGGATTTCAACTTTTGTATGCTTGACCTCTATAGACAGTCAGAAGAGTGTACCTCTTCAGAGCCTTTCAGATGACTTTTTAGAATTTTCAGTACTTCTAGGAAAAAAAGAAGCCTCAAGTATACAGCACTAAGCTTTGTATTTCCACTTACTTCCAGATAAGATATTGGAGTAATGCTTAACTACTTTTTTAATGCACTTTAACATACTACCAGCAGCAGCAACTAGCATGTTTCCTCTTTAGGAGACTATTCAAAGCTTTCAGTATCAGGGTCCAGCGATAAATAGTAGGAGAACCTGTTATAATTGGGAAAGGAGGTGGAGTGGAAAGTATAAGAGGGTGCTTATGTCAGGAGACTAGGAAAAGAATGGGCGATTTAGTGGGACACGTATCAGGCACAGTGAACAGGAGTTTCATACTTACAAACTTGTACTCTGCTAAGTTGTAGCAAGCAAAAGGAAGAAAAACAAAAAATAGCTGCACTTTTTCCCTTCAATCAGGTCAACTCTTTTATAGATAAACACTTGTTTCTCTGCAGTAACTAACTCCACACTATGTCTCTAATGATGGCAATGCTGTTCCTTGAAACTTGGGGTCACTGAAAAGGAGGATAACATTAGAGTTAAGAATCCCTCATTTGATGAAAATATCCCTAGTGGAACAACATTGTCTCTCTCTCTCTCTCTCTCTCTCTCTCTCTCTCTTTCCATTACATTTATAAAGGACTCTGGTATTAGGATTAAGTCCCATCCTGATTGTGGTGGGTCATACCTTAACCCTTAACTGAAGCAGCCTTATCAAAAGACCTCACGAGCAATGAATGTGCCACACTAATGAAAGAAGTTGTTGATGTGGGAAAAATGGGGGGGTGGGGCACATAGGAAATAAAAAATACATTTTAAAAAACAAGACTTTACTTACAATGGGTTCATACCCACAGGAAAGGATCAGATTTAAGAACATGTTTTTTTGGGGTACACACAGCTTCAGAGCACCACATAGGCCAATATACTTTGCTTTTTAATTCTTTCTGATGAGACATTAGATTCATAAATGACTAAATTTCCAGAGATTTTCACTTTAGAGACTGTCAATCTGGAATAGCAGTGAGGATCTAAATGTGTGCATGTCTGGACTCCAAGGTTGCTAAAAATGTTCCAGCTGCCAACCAGACGGAATGAATGTTTCGACATGCAGCTGAGGATGAATGAGGAAAGTCAGGCTGGGTACAATTACCATAATTGCCTAGGTATAGTCACCTCACATCATTGGTTACCTTTCCTCCAAATCAGCTCCATATTTCTCTCTTTTCTGCTTAATGAATAGTTACATAGCTGTACCTTCTTGGTATATTTGTATTTAAATACATTTTATATCTCTCTTGAAAGGTAAGCTTATTAAAGTTAGAGATCATCTCCTCTCTTGCCCTTGTAACCAAAGTGATCTAATTCATAATAACCATGGAAAAGGGTTATGGTGTAGGACAAGGAGTTGGTTATTCTTCTCAGATCTTGACTGAACTGCATAACTTTATGTGTATTGAGAATACTGCTAAGCTACAGTTGTGGCTGATGCATAGACATTTAGTGAGCATCTTCCATGTGTCTGGGACCATCTTAGATTCTGGAGACTGAGCACAATAACATACCATTTATAATCCCAATATGCTGTCATCCTAATTATAGGTATGTGTTAGGGATGAGGCCCACAGTCATATAAACAAATAGCACCAACAAAGATATTTGAAATTATAGTAAAAAAACAAAGCATAATTCTTTTTAGAGGACTCCAAGAATTCTTTAGAGAAAAATAACATGTGTTGTTGTGGAGATTTCAAGCTCATTAAGAGGACAAATAATAGCAAGGAATTCCAAGTATGGAGAACAAGAAATAGACCAATTAAAAGGTGAGAGAAATCAAGGTTTATTCAGAATATACTCTAATAGTTTCCATAAAAAATAAAAACCAACAACAACCTAGAGGAAATATTGAGGATCAGGGTTTTAATGCTTAACCAAACCTGTTCACATCTCCCAGAAGTGTTAACCTTCAAAATCCATCTACTTCTGTACCAGTAATTCTCAAAGCATCATCGTGGAATGATTATGCTGGTTCACAAAGTAGCTCACAGTGTGTCTTCAAGGTAAAACAGCCTTGGAGTAGGGATGCTCAGGGAATGTGGACATCAACTTTCTTAGCTTGAATCACATTGTATGTATTCCAAATTCAGGTGCATTTGGTGGGTCACTGATTGTTGCACTGATTTCTTATTAATTTTATTTCATTTCATTTCACAAATTTACATTTTCCTGATCCGATAGATTACCCAGAGTGATCATGAGATACATAGACAATGCTGTGTTCACCAAATAACTTTCTTGTACATACAGGAAGATATATTTCTTGACCTCCAATGGAGCCAGGTTGGGAGGTCAATGAAATCTGGCCAGTGAAACATGAGCAGAAGTGAAGACCTTAAAAACAGCCCACCGAAAGGTCTTTCTTCACTTTTGCAACACATTTGGAAGTCATATTGCAGGAGACCAGACTCCCAAGCCATAGCCTGGAGGAGAGCCACTGAGTAGAACAGCCTGTAACTGTTCTGTAAAGGACTGTAAAGTGAACAGGAAATAGCACTTTGTAGTTAAGCCAATGAGATAACTTAGTATATCCAGGCTAATTCAGTTACTGAGATTTTTTTTTTATGGGAAATGGTTGATACATGACTTTTCCTGGGGGAGGGGGGGGGAAGGGGGCGAAGAGTTGATATGTTGACCAGGGACATGAATTTTAAAGTATTTACCTTTTAATAGTCATGGTTTTACACTTTCTAGTCTAAGACTCTCTAGGTGAAAAGTAATTGCTCTCCCCAACCCCCAATCTCTATGGTCTCACATAGGTCTCCCCAGCTCATATAAATAGATTACCTTCTTTCTTGTCTAGAGAATATCCCTGAGCAAACTGTCCATAATTTATCTTACCCTGAAATTCCCCTAAAACACTCCTAAAAATCCCTTTTTAAAAAGGTGGAAAAGCATATTTTAAATACATAGTTATGCTGACAAAATAAGTAAATTCTCAGAGCCCCAAAACAATAAGAAAGCATGAATGGAGAAAGATGAGTAAGCTAGCCCTGAAGTCAGCAATTGCCATGGGGATGGGGAATAAAGTTGGGAGGTTTTACTAGTTCTATGGGGTCTAGAGGACTTGTTCAGTGTACTAAATCTTATCTGAGATTTTTCTCCCTCAAAAAGAAAAATTATTCCCTTCAGTAGGACAACTAAGAAGGGAAGAGTAAAATAAAAAACTTGCCTTCCTTGACCTTAGCTCTGAATGAAGGTAGGAAGTCTTGCTTGATAATATGTCACTTCAAGCTAACCCTTGACCTGGGAGTATGGTCATAATTTACACCCTCTGTGTCAAAATTCTCACACTAAAAATATACATGACAGTGGTCCTGGGTTGGTAGCACTGACAATAGAAAATGAAAATGTTTTAAGTCCATGTCTCAAAAAATTCTCAGAAACAAGTTTCTGAGGAAGAGAGTTGCAGAATGAAATATTTCAAAATATACAGCAAAATAAGCCACTATTATGAGCAAAAGAAACAATGAGAATACAAAATGGCATCACTACATCAGAGTCAAACCTGTAGATTCTGAAACTATAGGCTACAAAATACATAATAAGCATGTTTAATGTGTTCAAATTATTTTTTAAAAGAACTAAATAGAAATTCTAAAAATAAATTAGTAATTAAAATAAGAAACTACTTACAATTTTAAAGTAGTTTATTGACATAGTTGAAAAGTGAATTAGTGACCTAGATGATTAATTGGAAGAAATTACCCAGAATAAAGTATGGTGGTACATTAAAACTCCCAGTAGAAGAAAATTTTAAAAGTGGCTGAGAATTTTCTGAGATTGAGAAAAATACAAATCTATACTTATAAGAACATAAGGAACCACAATCAAGATAAAACAAATCCACTACTCTCAATATAGTTAAACTGTAGAACACCAAAAACAAAAAGAAATACTAATATTTGCTGATGAAGACAAAGAAAATGAGAAATCTGAAAACTAGATGAATTTAGCAGAACTCAAGAAGCTCATCACTCTAAAACAACATTGGGAAATTTAAAAAGCAACCCAATATATACCACAAACCCCCGAACAGCTCGTGAAAACTTTGGAACTGAGGGTAAGATTGGACCTAAAAAAGGAAGTTTGATTCAATGTTTAAGAAGGAATTTGACACACCCGAGACTTGTAACTCCATGTAGCCAGAGTACGTCATTTTTTCTACTCTAGCAGAACTCTAGAGACTTATTCTCTGGAGAGAACAGAAGAGTTTCCTTGACTGGAAGATTCAGGGTATGGTTGAGGACAAGGTTACCAAAGTGGAAAAAATGAATTAAATTAAATGTTTGTGTATTGAACATTGAGACACCACCACTCCTCCATCAACCAAGTTTTACTCTTAGGCAGAAAAATGGAAGCATCAATTCCAGGTAATCTTCTACCTATCATAAAAATACCTAGAGATGCTGACATTGGGAGTTCTCCAATGAAATGGTTTAGCCAAACTACCTCATAATAAAGCTTACAGTCAATAAACCCTACACATGGACATGGAACTCCAAACATCTTTTTAATACCCCATTCTTAAATGAGAGTTGGCAGCCAAGAATCACTACTAGATGTTGTGGAATATAAGAAACACACACCACAACAAAGAAACAAAAAACAGGAAAAAAAGCAATTTTAGGAAACAGAGACCATGAGGAGAGGAGAAAAATATTTAAAGACTCATTTATATCCTCAGAGAGATAAATAAAATAGTGCCACCATAAAAGAAGAATTGAAAGCTTTATTAAGGGAACAGTCAGGTAAAAGGAAATATTTGCAATTAAAAATATGGTAGAAATTAGAAATTATAAGGACTTAAAAATCTTCCAGAAGTAGAGCAAGAAGAAAAAGAGTTGATAAAGGACACCAGCTCATTAGATTCAATACTCAAAGAATAAAAGGTAACAGAAATAATGTTCTGGACAAAAATCATAAAAAAGTAATTTAATAACATTCCTTAGAATGGAAGCTCATGAATTTCTACATTGAGAGGGCTCACAGAGTTCTCAGCATGTGCATAAAAAGAAACCCACACTATGGTACACTGTTGTGATATTTCAGAATACTGGGGGAAAAGAGCTTCCATAGTGGGGGAAAGACAGGTTACAGATAAAGGATAAAGAATCAGAATATCATCGGACATCTGAACAGTGATACTGGAAGCCAGGAGACATTGGAACGTTGCCGTCAAAATTCTCAAGTAAAATTATTTTCAACCTAGAACTATATACTCAGTCAAACCATCAACCATTACACAAGGAAACACAAGGGGCAGGGGTAATGAAGAGAGTACATGGGTATTCATTTTATTATTCTTTATGCTACACATGCACGTTCTATATATACTATTTAAACTGTCTAATATATCTAATAAGTTAAAAAGAATACACAAAAAAACACTTAAGCAAGTAGGGCAAAACTGTTAGAACTTGATAAGAGTTGGATGGTAACTACATGTATGTGTGTTATGTTATTCTCTATACTTCTTGTAATGCATGTTATAATGAAATATATATGTTTTTAAATTTTTAATAAAGATTGGTGGGGAGTTCAGAGAAAGAAAGAGAGATAGTGACAGCACACTAAAAGAACATTCTCTCTCTCCAGAATTCTAAAAAGACTGTTCTTTATGATAGGTACTGATCCTTATTAAATTGTTATCATTTTATAGGTGTACTCCTAAGTGGTTGGATCCAGTTGAGCAGCTTATTCCATTTACAATCAACCACAACAACAACCTTTTTAAAAACTCTTTCTCCTGTAGGTATTCTACACTAGAAATAGGCAGATTAAATAATGACCAGACCAATTATATCACTATGTTTTTTAATATTTATTACTTTATAAGCTTTGAGTTCAAATTGGCTGGACTGGTCTCTAACTACTAACTTTTGCTTTGGGTAAGTTTTTATCCTCTTTTTCAGTTTCTTTTTAGGGTTTTTGTGAAGATTAACGTTAACTGTTGCTTTTATCACTATTTAAAAATGAGAGTGTTTTATTGTCATAACCTAAAAAGCTCATCATAGTCTCCTAACACCGATAAATGCATAAGGAGTATGTTTACTCATTATATACATACACACACACATATATATAGTCACAGTTAAGAGAGATAGTGAGAATCACAAAACAAATATAAATATGCCAACACCAAAAGATTAGTACATAACAAGAAGGGGCCTCTGGACTACAGAAAGGTTCATTGTTTTTTGAAATTCTGTTAGCAAGTATTATTTTTTCATTCAAGACTCTTGATCTTTATTACAACACAAGGTATTTGAAGGACTTTTGGTTTGCTAAAAAAGATACATTACCCAAAGAGGGGAAAAAATGAAAATTACTTTTCCTCCATAGTAATCAAAATTATAGTTATTTCTACCAAGTAGAAATTGTTTGGCTAAGACTCACAAAGTAGCAGAATAGCCAAATACTAAATTTCATATAGTTGATGGTTGGCTCATTAACAAATTATGTAGGTCACAAAACTCATAAAAAATATTACTAAATCCAAAAATTATAAGATCAAATGGACTACAGAAAAACATGTTTGATAATATTAAAAGATTCCAAAAATTCATATCTTCTTAATTTTGATTTATAGATAAATTTATGTCCTTTGAATATCAGTACAAAATTCTCCCTACTTGTTCTAAAATCATAACACTCCTGTTCCCTGGATCATTTAAACTTGAAAACTTGAGTTATACAGTATTTCCTCAATCAAAAGGAATAATTGATAGAGTTCAACATTAGTGAAATTTGGACACTAAATCTGGAATAATTTGGTTATGACCCATAAACCAGAAGAATATACTAAATGAAATGTATCTCTTCTGGCCTGTCCAATTCTAGAACCTTCTTGGGTTCAAGATACACTATTGTGATAGATGTAAGTGTAGAGTGCATTAAAATTTTTCTAAACCTATTACTCACCATTTTTGTTTGTCTAGAGTCCTTTCCCCATTCTCAATCCATGAAGCCCACATAAGCCTGACACTACACCCTGGCTAAAGTGATAACTGCAAAGAAAAAGAGTAGCATACCATCTTGGACAAAAGATTAGTTCTCTTGCTGGAGCTGTTGAGAAAAGGCTCCCTTTATCTGCTGAGGTTGTTAAACTGCTAGATTTGGAACTGCTTATAGTCATGCTTTCCCGGAATACCTACTTGATAATGAAGGTAATTAAGAAAAAAGGAAATTATGTCACAGGAAGATGACTGTTTTTTAATGATGTGCCTGAAGTGAGGGCAACCATTGGACTCCCAATTTCATAAAGGAAGAAACAAGACAAAGATGAATTCAAGGAAAACGAGGTTATGGAAGAAAGAAAAATAAGTCATAAAGTGTTTCATGGCTGAGCTGTGGATAGCTTTTTATGTAGTCATAGTAATGTAAATACTGAATCTTGATTCAACCTCGTTTTGTTGAAGGAAACCTGATGCCATGATCTTTAGGTCTTCTTGGCTGATCAGATTCCTCAAAGATGTCTTTGGGAACCATGTAGGGGAAGATGACTGGAGTTCTTAGCATTTAGTACATTAAAGTTCACTTAATTCCACTTAATTCTACTGTTGTGTCACTAACCTCAGTTTTACCTAATGTCATGCAGTTCAATGATGTGCTCCAGAACAAATGTGCAATCTTCTGTCCGTTTTGAGGACACTGTTGATTTATTACCCAAAGAAGGGAAAAAGCTGGGCATATAGGGGTGTCTAACTGCATCTTATTAACATCTTCACTGCATTCTCCTGTTATAGTTTCGTATTCTCAACACTTCAAAAGCACCTGGTACCAACACTTTTTGATGCTTTAGGAAGTCTGAAATCTGAAAATTAATTTCCTTCTAAGCTTTCTGCAGAGTTGCTTTCTAAAGTTTTAATAAGTAGTTACCACTCTTGTGCCTGCTTTCTAGTTTCTAAATTTTTCTTGTATTGATTCCTCTCTGTCCTTTGTCTTTATGAGTTTGTGTCTCTTTTTAAATCACTTTTCTGTCATTTCGATGATATTATAGAAAGGAAACAAAATTAAGCATACATATTCGATCTTTCATTTCAATCTTTCCTTTTCCATTATTTTACAGCAAGCATTCTAGAAACTATAGGCATTATACAAAATGTCTGAAGTTAGAAATATTTTTAAATAGTCTAGAGTGCACAGATTTGGACAGACTGTGGAAACTTCTATTTGGGTCTCAAAATTTTACAAAGTTATTGTTAACTTTATAACAGTTTTTGCATTTCTAAGTTTGACTCAAAAAAGTCCCCATGTTCTAGGTCCTTTGTATTAATATTTTGAATTCAATAGGTGAATGTTCCAATATTGTGGACTAGTTTGATTTTTAATCTTATTTCACCAAAGTATGTTTCTATGTATACTAAATTCCTTTATTCCTTTTTCACAGGACAAACATTGAGCAAGCTCTAAAAACTATATTTTCCTTATTTTTTCATTCTACTTTAATGATGAAATAAAAATATTAGCTTGTTTACTTTGACAATTATTTATCTAAAAATGCAACTTTCAGGTACAATTTAAAAGAATAAATTCAGCTTTATAGTATTTATGGAAATAGCTCTACTTGATTGTGTCTAGTCATCAAAAATAGGATAATACTTATGTTTATGTGTTTACTACCATGTCTGCCACAGTAACTCACATCTCAAACTTGCAATTGATTGTTGAATTGAAATGCAATTGATAGTCAGCATAATGGCCACCAGGCAAGTCTCTCTGTAAGAAATCTTCTGGTTTGACAATAGTTTGTATGTAAATTTTTACCAAAAATTTGGCACTGGTAAGATGATTTTCTATTTCCTTCTAAAGAATGCTAAGAGGAAGCAATTTGGTCTGTGTGGGAAATGAGAGATGATTGGAAGAATTTCCAAGAAGTTGGAGTAAGTAGTCAAATTTTATTTTTTAAGCTCTTTTCCTATTATTTAATAGCTAGGTTTGAACTCTTGGCTCTTTGATACTCTGGAAATATTTATATTTATATTTTTATATTTGTATTTGTATTTATATTTGTATGAAATTGAAGTTCTTGGTATACACTTGCACAGGTATTATCTAGCGTGTTTCTTGGTATTACAAGTAGGCAGAATCAATAAGACTTTTCCTTTCTAAGGTCACCTGGCTGGTCAGGGATTTTTCCACACTGAGATATGTCAAACAGGTACACCAAATCATCACTGACTGAATAAAATAAAGTCCCTGCTTGCATCAGATATTTTCAGTATTGTTTATTCAGCCCATGGTATCTTACAAAGGAATTTAGTGATTTTGAAAAATTTTATTTCTCTAAAGAAATATATCAAGATATACCTAAAGCTAATTTCTGCCACCTTGCATCAAAATAGTCACTAAGAATTAGATTATACATTCTTTGAGGGCAAAAACCAATTCATTTTATTTCTTCTATGTCCCTCATCACCCTAGACCATCAACAGACATAAAATAGATGTTCAATGGCCTTGTGGATTAAATGATTGAGAAGAGTTTACAAATGGATTTATCTTCTCCGATTTTTAATGCATTTTATTGGAATTTGCTACATAATATTAGTTTATGTTGCTGCATTGAGTAAGTTCTCTAATTCATATTTCTGCTGGTTGTTTGGCTAGTAAGTTTTCCAAAATTGCTAGCAAAATTAACATAATGTGTAACAAGCCACAAAAATGAGAAGTCACTAAGAAACTCTACTTATTACTTTACTTATCAGTTTGTTTATTCTGCCTGTTCAAATTTCCCAGAATTATATGAATCATGACTTTGTTTGCTTTTAAATGCCTGTGTTTTATTTGGGAAAGGTGATCTCTCCCACTCTCAACTTATACGAGCAGAAAGCATGCAGCTGGACACTCTATAACACCCCCAACGGCATACACACATAGAGTTTAATCCATCCTGCCAAAGGACAGCCCACAAACAGAGGGCTTGCTGATATGTAAATACAAAATTAATGAATTGTGTCCTCGTGCTCATTCTGATAGTCATGTGATTTTTAGCATATTGCACCACATTTTAGTATTTATAACTTTGTAAAAGAGAAATAAAGTTGGCAACTACCTTTTGAATAGTTTGAAGGAATAACCAACAAAATCAATTTCAATACTAAAATATATATGCATATCTAGGTATATTGAGTCATGACTGATTACAAAAAATTTATCAAGCATCTGCTTGTATATGACACATTATTAGGTGCTATAAAGAAGGGTAAAACCATAGCCTTAGAAGAAAACGATTCTTCCTTAATTTTAAAAATTTTGTAAAGCTTCCTTCCCATAATTTTAAACCAACTAGTTTAAAATACTTAATAATTTAACAAATTATGTTTACACTATATCAAGTAAACATTGACTCTTGCTAACCATCTCTTAGCCTGGTAAACAATGCTTACAGAATGGAACAATCTAGTTGTCATTAATCTTTCCAAATACACAGCTGTTGTGTTTAAGACAGACAAGTAACTGTTATAGCCTAAATACTAATACTTGCTCTAGACATAGGCAAAATATTTACAATGGAATAAAAGAATCCACACAACTCAAATGCCTTGGAACGTATAAATTCTATCATTCACTCACCTCCTTTTATTTTTTTTAATTTTAGGGCAAATATAATTGTCATGTCATGTGCTCAGCTAAGAATTAAAAATTACAGACCCCAAACCAGCTTGGGTTTTAAATGTACTTAAAAATATTCATTTTGTATGAATTTCCAGCATTTCCCTCCCAATACATGTGCACACACACACATATTTGAACACATTTTTTCATTGCAAAATCACTGAAAGGAAATCTACGCAACGATAGTAGCATTGTATGTTTCAAAATATTTAGAATAACTGATAAAGGTCATAAAGACCTCCCAGACACTGGTTCTTCCATGTTCTTTTTACTTAACTAGCCATCATTTGATGGACTCTACTAAATCTAACATTATGTAGATCTTCATATATTCATCTTTTGGCAATCCAGGATGTTAATCACGGGTATTATACGTGTTATTCGATACTATCAGTTAAAATAGAAAATGTGGACAACCTTGAACAAGAGTCAGCAACTTATTAAAAGTACATGTAGGTTAGACTTGGGATCAGTAGACAATGGTCCTAGTCCCTGACTCACTGGATTTGACCCAAAAGGGTGATATATTTACCTGGGTATTGAATTTCTAACCTTTCATTTAGTAGTACTAATAGTTGTCATCTCATACTTCACTGTATTGCCATGATTCTTTTTTTTACTTTGCTATTAGTTATTCTGCACACTAAGGGGGAATTATTTTTATATGATCAGAATTCTAATGTATTTACAAATTGGCATACATTCTGTAGATTGCATGTTTATATAACATTGATATTACTTCAGAAACATTGAGCTGTTTATTTTGAAGATATTTGGGTGATTAAAATGGTTTTGATTTGCCAGAAACTGTGAGTTTCAACTTAGTTTCTTACCAATTTCACCAATCAGTGTGTGCATTTTTCCCCCCATTTCTTTAAGTAGATTTTCACTGTACTTAGAAGATATGTGGGTTTGAAATTAGGTTGACCTGTCTTTGAATTCTGGCCCTTTCACTACTGGGCTTGACTCCTCTTTCACAGCCCACTTTCAATCATTGGAAAATTTTGTTGGTTCTACTTTCAGAATATGTCCAGAACCCATCAGTTCTGTCCAGCTTCATGGCTACCATACTGGTCCAATCTCCCATCTAGATAATCTCTATCTTCTAACTGCTTTGCCTGCTTCTACTCTTACCCTTGATAGTCTATTTTTCACAATCACATATAGTAATTAATTTCTCATATGCATGGTTTCACAGATTGTTTAAGCCATTTTCTCTGTAGGAATATAGTATGACATTTTTCTTTGTTGTGTCTCAAATGCTTAATTTCATTCTACAAATGTTTACTGAATATTTGCTGTGTGCAATGGCTTGACTATGAAGATGCATAAGGCAAGACATCATAGCTTCAAGTGCTTGTCTAATGATGGAAAATGATAAATAATGGAGTAAAAACAATGGATTAGAATTAGATTTTAAAACATCTCTTTGTGAAATTGATAGAGGATGTAGGCAGAAAATCAGAAACTATGGAAAATCTGAATGACACTCTCAAGCAACTTAATCTAATAGACGTTTATATAATATTATACCAGGTGACTTCAGAAAAGACATTATTTTCACTACACATGGAATTGTTACCATGAGAGTCTGTATGTTAAGCCATATAACAGTCATAAAACATATTCTTTGCTTACAGTGGAATTAAATTAGGAATCAAAATTACATCAAGATACGTCAAAAACATTTGGAAATTACACAAAATACTTCTAAGTAAACCATATGTCAAATAAGAAATCAAAGAAAACTAGATAATATGTTAAAGTGTAAGATATAGAAAACACTATATAACCAAATTTGTGGGATGAAGCTCAATCAGTGTTTAGAGGTAAATTTATAGTTGTAAATGCTTACATTAGAAAAAGTAAAGATTTAAAATCAATTCTTGGAAGCAGACTTGGCCCAGTGGTTAGGGCATCTGTCTACCACATGAGAGGTCCGTGGTTCAAACCCCAGGCCTCCTTGACCCGTGTGGAGCTGGCCCATGCGCAGTGCTGATGCGCGCAAGGAGTGCCCTGCCATGCAGGGGTATCCCCACGCAGGGGAGCCCCACGCGCAAGGAGTGCACCCTGCAAGGAGAGCCGCCCAGCGTGAAAGAAAGTGCCTGCCCAGGAATGGCACCGCACACACAGAGAGCTGACACAACAAGATGATGCAACAAAAAGAAACACAGATTCCCATGCCACTGACAACAACAGAAGCGGACAAAGAACACACAGCAAATAGACACAGAGAACAGACAACTGGGGCAGGGGGAGAAGGGGAGATAAATAAATAAATAAATAAATCTTTTTAAAAAATCAATTCTTTAGCTTTCATATTAAAAACTAGGAAAAGAAGAAAAAATTAAACCCAAAGTAAGTGGAAGGCAATATTGAAAATGAGTGGAAGTCAAAGAAATAAAAGAGACAAATAATCACTGAGAAAATCAATGAAATAAAAATCTTTGAAAATATTAATACATTTGATAAACCACTAGCTAGACTGATCAAGGAAAAAAGAAGACAAAATTGACTAATACAAGGAATGAAAGAAGAGATACCCCTGCAGATCCTATAGATATTAAAATGATAAGAGAATATTATAAACAATTTCATGCCAATTAATTCAATAATTAAGTGAAATAAATTATTTGAAATTCACAAAAGATCAAAGCTGATAAAACTCAAATTTTGAATAGTTAAATATTCATTAAAGAAATTTAATTAAAAATTTTGAACTTTCATGTTAAAGCAAATTCCCAGTCCAAATAGTTTTACCAAGGGAAGTGAATTTGGCTCTTCTGATAGAGCATTTGCCTACCACATGGGAGTCCCAGGGTTCAAACCCATGGGCCTCCTGACCTGTGTCATGAGCTGGCCCATGCGCAGTGCTGATGCGTGCAAGGAGTGCCATGCCACTCAGGCGTGTTCCCTGTGTAGGGGAGCCCCACGCACAAGGAGTGTGCCCTGTAAGGAGAGCCACCCCATGCAATAAAAGTGCAGACTGTCCAGGAGTGGTGCTGCACACATGGACAGCTGACACAGCAAGATGTTGCAACAAAAAGATACACAGATTCCTGGTGCAGCTGACAAGAATACAAGCGGACACAGAAGAACATACAGTGAATGGACACAGAGAGTGGACAACTGGGGGGGGGGGTGTTAAGGGGAAGGGAAGAGAAATAAATTAAAAATCTTTAAAACAAAAACAAAAAACAAAACAAACAAATAGGTTTACCAGTAAATTTTATCAAACAATCAGTGAAGAAATAATAACATTCTTACACAAATTCCATGAGAAAATACAAAAGGAACAAACAATTCTTAGCACATTTCACAAGGCCAGTGTTACACGAGTTCCAAAATCAAAGACATCATGAGAAATGAAAACTGATGATAAATAACTTTCCTAAATGCAAACAACAAAAAAAATTCGTTAACAAACTGTTAGCAGATAAACTTCTGCAATATTTAAAGAGGATAACACAGCATAACCAAGTATGGTTAACCCAAGAAATTCTAGGTTGTTTTAAATATTAAAAATCAAACAGTGTAATTCATCATATTATTACAATAAATAAGAAAACTCATATGACCCTTTAAATAGATGCAGAAAAGACATTTGACAAAATTCAATACCCATTCATGATAAATAGAACAGAAGGGAGCATGTTCGATCTGCAAAGGACATTTTGAAAAATCTATAAGTTTCATATTGAATAGTGAAATATGAGTATTTTCCCCCTAAGACTAGGAACAATGTAAGGATGTCTGCTTTTTCCACATTATCAACATTGTACTGGCAGTCCTAGACATTGTGATAAGGTAAGAAAAAGAAATAAAAGGCATAGTAAATATTTCAAGTATTCATGGGGCATTGTCATGGTGGGTGGAGATCTACACAATAACTGAAAGAATATCCAATTCCCATCCTGGGGAGTTATCCCATATTCTCTAATGGGACAGCAAGAATTCCCCAAGTATAAGGGCAACAACTAGTGAAAGAAAATGGACCATTAATGGGTCCTTAATATTGATGACTAAACTTATGCACCTTTTCTTTTGAAATTGAAACTTAGCCTAGTATTATAGAGTGCCTAAGAGTTACATCCTGAGAGTCTCCCTGCTGCTCAAATGAGGTCTCTCTATAAACCAAACTCAGCATATAAATGCATTACCTTTCCCCCAGCATGGGACTGGACTCCTGGAGATGAATCTCCCTGGCACAGAAGGAGCACCAACTAGCAATGCAACTGGAAAAAGACCTTGAACAAAAGGGACAAAACATGAAGACAAATGAGTTTATATGGCTAAGAGACTTCAAAGTGAGTCAGGAGGTCTTTTCAGATGTTACACTTATGCACATCTCAGCAGGATCTCATTGACTGCCACAGTAAATATTGCCTCAAATAGCAGTGCTCCTGACGGTTCTGGAGTCATCCAGACACTATAGCCGGGGCTGACAGCTCAGGAGTTTGGTGCCCTGTCAGTGGGCTCTACTTTGGAATTTATTCTCCCCAACATAGCAGAATTGGATTCAGTTGTGGTTTCCCTACACATGGCTCTTCTGTTCCTTATATTTAACCTGTAGTTAGTGCAAGAGTTGATAGGTTTATGTCCAAGAGACTTAAATCTTTGGGCTGCCATGTGCGAATCAGATCCTGAATTTCAACAGAGTTGCAACACCTACTTTCCAGTACATCGGACTTACCCAGGACAACTAACAAGGAAGTGATAATGGGCAACGACCATCTCAAGGAAGAGAGAGTCTACAAATGCAAGCAAGAGAGTCCTATCCATCAGCTGTATGGTATCGAAGCTCCCTCTCAATTAGAGGTGAAGTGGGCATCATCATCCCAGAATCCTCAGGATTGTAGAATGAATGATGGACTTGAGTAGACTTACTGTTATTCTACTGTAGACTTATTGTTATTCTAGCAATGGAAGAACTTTTATCATTGATGTGGAGGCAGTGGCCACCAGAGGTTCTGAGGAGAGGGAAAGGGGAAAAACAGGTGTAATATGGGGGCATTTTCAGGACCCTGGAATTGTCCTGAATGACATTGCAATGAAAGATATAGGCCATTATATATCTTTTCATAACTTACAAAATTGTGTGGGAGAGAGTGTAAAGTATAATGTAAACTATAATCCACAGTTAGTGGAAATGCTCCAATATATGCTCATCAGTTGTAACAAATGGACCACACTAATGAAGGATGTTGTTAATGTTGGAAGGTGTGGGAGAGGTAGGGTGTGGGGCATATGGGAATCCCCTATATTTTTTATGTATCATATATACAATCTAAGTATATTTAAAAAATAAAAAATAAATTTTAAGGCAAGCAAATGGATGGGAAGAAGTAAAGCTGTTTTTATGCACAAACAGCATGATGCATAAATAGAAAATTTTAAGGAATCCAAAAATGACTAGGAGAAATAATTGAATTTAGCAAAGTTATAGAACACAAGACCAATATTTAAAAAGCAATTGTATTTTTACATATAGCCATGATCAATTGGAAATGAAATAGAGAAACAATTATATTCACAATAATACTCCAAAACATGCACTATTTAGGAACAAATTTAACAAAATATGTGAGATCTATACCTAAAAAATACAAGACACTGATGAGAGGAATTTTAAAAGATTAAGTAAATGGAGAGATCTACCTTGTTCATAGATTCAATATTTTTTAAGATGGAAATTCTCCTCAAATTGATTCAATGTAATCCAATAAAAAGTACAGCAAACATTTTTGAAGAAATGGACAAGAAATTGATGAATTGGACTTATTCAGACTAAAACCTCTTTCTCTTTGAAAGGCAACCGTTAGGAAAATGAAATGACAAGTCACAGGCTATGAGAAAATATGTGATATATACATAAATATGTAACAAAGGGCTTGTATTCTAAATATATAATATCTCCTACAGCTCTGTAATTAGAAGTTAAAGATCCAACACAAAATTGCCAAGAGATATGAACAAATATTTTTTTAAAAAACAAGATGTATAAATGGCCAATTAATACATAAAATTATGTTCACTGTATTTAATCTTCAGAAATTGAGAATTGAAATCACAGTAATACACTTCAACAAACCCACTAGACGAGCTAAAATTATTTTTAAAAATCTGACAAAACCAAATGTTGTTGAGGATGTGGAGCAACTGGTGGGGATGTAAAATGATAAAATCACTCTGGAAAAGTTTCACAGTTACTGGAAAGACTAGACATATACTTAACCTTATAACTCAGCCGTTTGCTCCTAGATATTTGCCCAAGAGAAATGAATACTACACAAATACATATACACAGATGTCCATAGCAGCTTTATTCATGGTAGCCCCAAAGAGGATACAATTCAAATTGTTTGTCAGTAGGCAAATAGATAAATAAATTATGATCTATCTATACCATGGAATAGTATTCAGTAAAAAAATTTCAAGTCACAGATACATTTAATAACATGGATGAATCACATGCAAAAAAGTGTTATGTAAAAAATGTAGACCCAAAACAATACACACTATTTAGAGTAAATTCTAGAAAAGGCAAAATTAATCTATTTTGATAGAAAATAGATAATTTGCCTGGAGTTGGGAGTTGAGGGAGGACTGGCTGAAAAGGGACATTAGGGAGGTTTTGCAAGGGAGAAAAATGTTCTGTATTTAGTGGTGGTAGTTTTTCATGTTATTTGTAGTAGTTATGCCCATAAAATCAATGTGAACACTGAATTGAGGAATAGGGGAAATACAGAGTTAGTTTCCTGTGTTCTTCGAGTCACACCTGTGTCAACGAATCAATACATAACCTTGTTTTATGTATGTTTCTGTTTAAGGACACATTATTTAATAAATATTGTTGACTCATTAACAAAAGTACTATAAATCATGCCTGAACAAAGCGTACCTAATATGCATGTTTTCTCCATAAGGCACATCACAGCCTTGTGGCAAATAGGAACACTACACAGCACTCAGTACTACATTTGTGGGGACATTTAAAATGGCAAAATCACCAACAAAAGGCACAAAAATGCAAAAAACATCACACTAAATATACTATGGAGAAGACTGTTGTTTACAGTAAAAGATCTGAAACAAAACGTCAGAACATCACCTTGCTCAACCTTAGCTGGAAACATGAAAGTTGGGCAACTTAAATATTTTGCAGCTCTGTGCATGTCCACAAACCCAACTCTTCAGTGTGTCACAACTTAAAATGTCTGGTAAAAGCATTTTGGTTGGCATAAAAAAAAGTAAAAGAAGTCACCCTGAAATCAAAACTCTTGATTCTTTCTAAGCTTATGAGCTAGTAAAGTTCAACCTTTCATAACCTAAAAAGTAGTATCCTGGAGATGCAATCATCACAGAAAATAAAACCCATGCAGCTGGGGAGGAGGTGTAAGGGACTGTACTAATACCAACCTGGCTACTTTGCTGGGAACTCTGTTATCTTGCTCTGTATTTATCCAGTTCTGTATTTAGAAAAGATTAAATCAAAACTGTGAAATTAAAACATGTTGAGTGACAGTTCTGAGAGACAACAGCTGTGGCATTAGATTTTCATCCTGTCAGGCCTGAGATCTGTATTTCAGGTCACTTTTTTCCATTGGCACTGATCCTGAAGGACAAGAATTGTCTATTGGCTATTTTCTAAGCCACCTGTTGCCTCCATGGGGCAAAAGATTAATAGGGTTTAAATGGGAACTGAGCCATTTCAAAGGTCTAGGTTAAGTAGGGTCTTCTAAGAGGACTTACCTTCAGATATTTAAGCAAAATATTATCTGGTGTTAGCAATAATAATCATATTTTATTAAAATCACAGTACATGTTTCAAATACATACTCACAATTATAGATTTGAATAAATATCTACAGTTTTCTAGGTTACATTAAAAATATAATTTTTGAAATAGTTATACAAAATATATAGTCTAATGTATCTAAACTAACAAATAAATTCAAGGAATAAAGGGAATTTACCTTATTTTTTTCCCTTCTTGGTAAATACACAATTTTGTAGTCAGGAAATCAAACTTTTCTCCAAAATGAAGTTATTAATAAATGGCTAAATAGCAATCTTTGGATGAACTAACCATGGCTCAGTAACACAGTGGAGTATTATTAGCAATAAAAAGGAATGAACTGCTGATACATACAAGAAAATGGATGAATCAGAAATGCATTAAGCTAAGTGAAAGAAGCCAAACTCAAAAGGCTGATTCCATTTGCATGGCAGTCTGGGAAAGGCAAAATTATAGACAGAAACAGATCAGTGATGGCCAGGGGATGGAAGTAAGAGTAGGGTTTGACTACATAAGGCTCTGGGGTTATGTTGGGGAGTGAAGGACCTGTTCTGTATCTTGATTGTGGTGGTGTTTACATAACTACATGTTTTTCTGAAAACTCACAGAAATATGCATTAAAAAGCATGAAAATTATTGTATGTAAATTGTACCCTAATTTTAAAAATAACTATTTACCAAAAAAAAAAAAAGTGTTTAATGCAAAGGAGCTTTCGAAGATCTGAATATTCTCATTAGACTTTAAATGTACAAAATGAGTCATCAGGTCGTTCTATTAATAGAAATTGAACTGTGTGAACAGCAATACTTTAGCAAGAATATAAAGGATGTAAACCTTATGAATAGTTATAGACACTATTGTCTTTTTTGTATTTGTGTTCACATGTACTAATTAAGGATGAGAGGTAATGTATATTTGAAATTTTGCTCTTTTATATGTGAGCATTCAGGGCACTTTATTGTGGGGAAAAAACAGGAATTTTCACCAGTAGATTGTTCACATTCATTTTTAAATGCCATATGTAAATTTTTAATTACTTTCATAAATTGTTAAAAGTGGATACATTATTTAGCTAGGTCCTATAAATTCTAGCTATCCATCCTGAAAACATATTTATACATTTTATACTTCTATTTTGTCATCAACCTATTGCAATATAACCTCATTCTCATTAGTGATCATTTTAGGAATATAAATGATATTTCCTATTATAATAAATAATTACCTTATTAGTAATAAAAGGGCATTTCAGTAATATTTCATGAGGATGGCATTTATTACAGTGTCTGGTAGAAAACAACCAAAGAGGAAGTAAAACCTATTCCTCCTTACAACTTTCCTATTTATGCTAATAGCACTTTCATTTCTTAGAGTCACTCAGGCTTGAAAAGAAGCAGATATTTATAATTCCTTCCTCTTCCTTCTCCTCACAACCATTCACTTGGTGAGTCATAAGGATCCTACCTTTGCTGTGTCTTGCACAGTCACCTTGTCCTCAAATCACTGCTAACCATTGGGTGGCTTCCAAACCTGTATGTATGTATGAGCCAGGGGAGGTTTTAAAAAAGATAGATAGATAGAGAGAGAGAGAGAGAGATAGAGAGATAGAGAGATAGAGAGATAGAGATAGATAGAAAGATAGAGAGATAGACCTAAGCCCCATCCCAGAAGTGCTGAATCAGGGTCCCTAGGTAAGGTCCAAGAATCTATACTTTCAGAGAACTCCCTAGGAAAATGCAGAGGGCTGCCCCCTTGCAACAACCAGAGAGACTCTCTTTTCAGAGACTGAAGAAATGATAGCAGGTAGCAGAAGTGGAGCTAAAACAGCCAGATAAACTGAAGGTCTTAAAGAGAACAGTGAACCACAGTGAACCATGGTTCTCTACTCATCTTCCCCTATTACCAAACACTTAGCTCAGAACATTTGACAATTGTGCATTTGTTCCAAACCAAAGAAACTTATCTAGAAGTATTAAAGACACTGCCTGAGGAAAACTACGGCAGCTAGTAGCAATCTGAGTGTGGTGTCTAGAGTAAAACCATTCTGGAATTTTAGGACCTAAGAGCTTATGTACCTTAATTCAAAGTATATCCGTATGACTCACCATGAACAATATAGAAAGCAACAGTGGGCCTTTCTGATGCCTCTTACTTGAAAATGAAACAGACCTGAACTAATAGAAATAGTTCAGGGGACAAAGAATTAAAAAAAAAAAAAAACTCTAATAATTTTATCAAAGAAATTCAAGCATTTAGGATGCTCTAATAAAGGAACAATGAGACAGTATGCAAAAATTCTTGGAAATTAAAAATATAATGGTCAAATGAGGGACTTCCAGGAAGATGGTGTCAAAGTAGGTAGGCAGTGCTCAATTTTCTCACAAAAACAGTGGAGAAAGGGCAAAAAGATATCCAAGGGAACTGCTTTGGGTGTCTGCAGACCAGAAGAGTGCTGCACATTATCCAAGAGGGAAAGGGACAGAGAGACAAAGAGGCTAAAGGAAAACTGTGAGTTACTCAACCTTGTGGCTGGGAACAGCCCATATATCCCAACCTCAAGATGAATAACCTTGATTAAACCCCTGGCTCACTGCAGCCAACTGAGTGGGCAGGAACGTTCTCCTCCCTGAGAGGAAGAGGGACTGGGGGGAGGGCGGAGAGTGTTTTCTCTTCAGTGAGTTTGGCTAGCTGAACTCCCTTTGAACCTCAAGAGACCCCAGCCACAATGAAGCAGCCCCAGGGAAAGGGGAGGGGAGCTCTGATCAGGCAGGCTGTCAGGCTCAGCTGCACTGGGAGAGAGAGGAATTAGGTCAGTGAGTGGGTGGATGGAAAGGTACCTAAGCGGTCCTAGAGAGAAGAAAGCCAGGAGACATAGTGCTAGAACTATGACAAACTGTTAGAAACCCAACTTGCCTGAGGGAAAAGAGGGCTGGGAGAGCCTGACAGGCTTTCCAGAAGACTTCCTAACCTGTGGTGTAGGTGTAGGTCAGTGGAGGAACAACTGCCTCCCATATACTAGGTCCCTGGTTCAATTCCTGGTACCTCGTAAGAGAAGGGATTCAGAAAGTGATCTAGTGGTATGTCAGGCATCCAGCTGGCACCCTGTGACAGGGAATTTATAGACTGAGATTTTTTAGTTTTAGGTCTTTTGATCTGTTATTTTATATTTTTTATTATTGTTATATTTTTATTAGTGTTTATTACTTAAACTCAATACCTTACCTGTGAAGAACAGGTTGCAGGGTGATTAAATGAGGAGCACTGATAGCCTCCGACAGGTCCTAGGGGCCTAAGAAAGAAGTCATTTTCCAGGGTTGCTTTTGTTTTTTTCTTTCTTTGTTCCTTTTTACTTTTCCTTACTTTTTCTCCATAGTTTCTTTATTTCTATTCTTTCTTTCATTTTTTTCCTCTTCTGTTGCTTTTCCTTCATTCCAACTTCTCTAGTTGGGTCTTCATTTTTTCTTATTCTTCAGCCGGCTTTTAATTTATTCTTTTTTTTTTTCATTTCTTTTATTCCACTTCTTAAAATTCTTATTCCTTTGTATTTTTAATGATTTTTCATTCTTATTACCCCCCTCCCCCCAGTTCTTTTACAGTTCCATCTTTTTAAATTATTACTCTTACTCTTTTTCTCTTCTCTCTTTCTTTTTCTATGGTCTTGATATTTTTTCAAGGGAACATGGACAATTACAAGGACATAGAATAAGTGGAACCAAGTGTTAAAGAGGAAACTTAACATAAAGCAAAACAAAATAAAATCCTAGAGTAGAAAGAGAAAGTAACCATCTGAATAATCCCATGGAGATAAACAGATGCCTAAACACCAACAAAAAATTAAAAGCCATACTAAGAAACAGGAAAACAAGGCCAAGTCTAAATGAACCAACTAAAAAAGGGAAGGAGATGCAGAACATAAACAAACTAATCAAAGATTCCAAAACAAAAAAACAAAAAACAAAAAAACCCATCATGAATCAACTTAATGAAGTGAAGGAAGAGATAAAGGATATAAAGAAGACAACTCGGGAAAGATACAGAAGAAACTGTAAATATATGTAAAAAGATCACAGATCTGATGGTTATGAATGGCACAATGCAAGAAATAAAAAATATTTTAGAAGCACATGACAGCAGATTTGAACAGGCAGAGGAAAGAATTAGTGACATTGAAGATAGCACATCTGAAATCAGACAAATAGTAGACCAGATAGATAAAAAGATAGAAAAAATTCAGGAGGAACTCAGGAAGTTGAATGATGACATGGTATGCACAAACATACACCTAACAGGCTTTCCAGAGTGTGAAGAGAAGGGAAAGGGGGCAGAAAGTGTGTAGGAGGAAATGATGGCTGAAAATGTCCCAACTCTATTGAGGAACATGGATGTACATGTCCAAGAAGTACCCCAAACAGTATAAATCCTAACAGGCCTGGCCTGAAACATATACTTATCAGATGGTCAAATACTCAAGACAGAGAGAAAATACTGAATGCAGCAAGGAAAAAGATCCATCAAGTACAAGGGAAGCTTGATAAGAGTAAGTGCTGATTTCTCATCTGAAACCATGGTGGTGAGAAGACAGTGGTATGACACAGTAAAGGTGCTAAAAGAAAAAAACTGCCAGCCAAGAATTCTCTATCCAGCAAAGATGGCATTCAAAAATTATGGAGAGTTCAAAATACATAAATTAAGAGAGTTTGTCAACAAGAAACCTGCCCTTAAGAAATATTAAAGGGAATTCTGCAGGTTGAAAGGAAAAAAGAGGAGAGAGAGGTTTGGAGGAGAGTGTAGAAAGGGCAATTATTAGTAAGAATAACTGAAAGATAAAAAGAGAAATAAAAAAATATAACATATATAAAGATAAAGTGGCTAATAAAAGTACTGTTTCACAGTAATAACACTGAATGTTAATGGATTAAACTCTGCAATCAAGAGACACAGATTGGCGGGATGGATAAGGAAATATAACCCATCTATATGTTATGTACAAAAGACCACCTTAAGCCCAAGGATGCAAGGAGGTTCCAAGTGATGATTGGAAAATAACTTACATGCAAACAACCACCAAAAAAGGGTGGGAGTGGATATACTACTATTGTACAAAATAGACTTCAAATGCAAAACTTTTGTAAGAGACAAAGAAGGACACTATGTTTTAATAAAAGGGGTAATCTATCAAGAAGAAAGAAAACCATAAACATTTATGCACTTAACCAGGGTTCCTCAAGATATGTGAAGCAAACATTGGAAAAACTATAGTAAGTGGAAAAATAGATACCTCTACAATTATAGTGGGGGACTTTAATACACCATTATCCCCATTAGACAGAACAACTTGACAGAGTGTCAATAAAGACAGAGAGAACTTGAATAATATGTTAGAGGATCTGGACCTAATAGACATATACAGAGCATTACACCCAAATGCAGCAGGATATAAATTTTTCTAGAGTTCACATAGATCATTCTCCAGGATAGACCATGTACTAGGTCACAGAACAACTCTCAACGAATTCAGAAAGAATGAAATTATACAAAATAATTTCTCTGACCATGATGGAATAAAGCTGGAATTTAATAATGGGCAGAGAATCAAAATAGGCAGAAGGATATGGAAGTTAAACAACACACTCTTAGACAATCAGTGGGTTAAGGAAGAAATTGCAAAAGAAATCAGTAACTACCTTGAAACAAATGAAAATGAGAACACAACATATCAAAACCTATGTGATATAGCAAAAGCAGTGCTAAGAGGGAAATTTATAGCCATCATTGCCACTCAATTGAGACAGGATGGCCTTTTCAACAAATGGTGCTGGGAGAAAGGACATCCATGTCCAAAAGAATAAGAGAGAATTATTATCTCACACCATATATAAAAATTAACTGAAGATGGATCAAAGATCTAAATATAAGAGACAAGACCAAAAAGCTCCTAGAAGATAATGTAGGGAAACATCTAAGAGATCTTGTAATAGGAGATGGGCTCATATACTTTACACCCAAAGCATGAGCAATGAAAGAAAAAATAGATAAATGGGACCTCTTCAAAATTAAAAACTTTTGCACTTCAAAGGAGTTTGTCAAGAAAGTGAAAAGGCAGCCTACTCAATGGGAGGAAATATTTGGTAACCAATTACCTAATAAGGGCCTAATATCCAGCATTTAAAAAGTAATCCTACATCTAAAAAAGAAAAAGAAAAACAACATTTTAAAAATAGGCAGGTGATTTGAATAGACACTTCTCCAAAGAAGAAATACAATGGCTAAAAAAAGCACATGAAAAGGTGTTAAAAGACTGGGAAGAAATGCTATTGAAGTTTTCAAAGGAAAATTCTATAGCCAGCTTAAATATCAGTTAAATGTAAAGGCAGAAGAACATTTTCAGATATGCACAAATTTAGTAAGTTTATCTCCCAGGCACACTCTCTTAAAAAAATATTTGAGTATGGAGGGAACAAGTCAAGGAACAAAGATATGGGTTCTAGAAAATAGTGGCTCCAATTCTGAAGTCTGAAAGTGATAGCTGTCCTGTAGATCTTAGTAAACAATGACTTCCATGAGATGAGAGGGTTCCTGAGGCTGGAAGTCTCCTAGAAGTAGATATGTCCCTACACCAAGTAGTATGTTTGCAAATTCTGGAAGAAGTTATGGGAGATAATGCAAAAGAAAAAAGAAAAAAATGACACAGAAATTTTAGGAAAAAAATAGGTTGTGGAAAAGGACAATCATATTACAGTATTTTCTCTTTTTCTCTTTTCTCTGATATGAACTCTCTTCATACAGTCTTTTTTTTTTTTTTAGGAGGTACTGGGCATTGAACCTGGGACCTCATACATGGGAAGCAGGTACTCAACCACTGAGCTACATCTGCTTCCTCTCCATATAGTCTTTTTCTTTTAAAATTTATTTATTTCTCCCCTCCACCCCATCATTGTCTACATTAGCTGTCTGTTCTCTGTGTCTGTTTGTTGTATGCTCTTCTTTTTTAGGTGGCACTGGGAACTGAACTTGATAATTCCCATGTGGGAGGGAGGTATCTAATCCCTTGAGCCACCTCCGCTGCCGGCTTGTTGTGTCTCTAGTGTTTTCTTCCTTGTGTTTCATCATCGCATCATCTTGTTGCATCAGCTCGCCATGCCAGCCCATCGTGTCAGCTTGCTGTCTTGCTCATCTTCTTTAGGAGTCACTGGGAACAGAACCTGGACCTTCCATGTGATAGGCAGGCACCCAACCACTTAGTCACATCTGCTTCCCAGTATATACTCTTTTGTGTAAGGCTTCTTTTGCTCAGCATAATGTTTCTGAAACTCATCTATGATGTTCCTTTTCTCTTTTTTTGCTGATAGTATTCCATTGTATGGATGTACCACAGTTTGCTTATTCATTTTGATTTTTTAAAAATATAAGGCATTTTGGGGTAAAACTGACACTGAAAAACACAAATCTCAACTGCACTTTTTTTGCTAAATGGATATGCCCATGTGACTCACACCCTGAGAAGGAGAAAAGCAGCCCCTGACATTCAGCAACTGGTTGGACACTTAGAAGTTGGCCTGGTGCTCAGTGATGCCATGTTATTCTCCCTCCCTCCACCCCCACACCCCAAGATGGCTCCCTAGTCTGTTTGTTCGTTGTCTGCTGGTTGTCTGTTTTTTCTTTAAGAGGCACCAGGAACCAAACCTGGGACTTCCCATGTGGGAGGTGGATGCTCGACTGCTTGAGCCACATCTGCTCCCTGCTTGTTTTGTGTGTTTTTTGCTCATTGTTTTTGCTGCATGTTTGTCTTCTATAGGAGGCATGGGGAACCAAACCTGGGGCCTCCCATGTGGGAGGAGGGCACACAACAGCTTGAGCCACATCCACTCCAATGCTGTTATTAGTTCTAGAGATCAGAAGTCCAACATGACTCAGCAGGACTGCATTCCTTCTGGCATTCTAGAGGAGAATCTGTTTTCATGTCTTTTCCAGCTTCTAGAGGCTGCCTACATTCCATGACCCTTTCTCCATCTCAAAGTCAGCATTGTAGCACCTTCATTTCTCTTAACTCCACTTCCCTTGTCACAAGTCTTTTTCTGTCTCTCCCCTACATAGTCTTAATAATGCAAATTTTCAACTTTCAGTGTTGACTTACAGACAAATCTCAAAGAGTTATATAAATGTTGTCAATCTCAATAAGGTAAAAGAAAACATGTAAATGACAGAATTTCAAAGGGGAAAAAAGAGGTGAAGAGGAATATGGGAAGCATAGATCCTGCTTTAACAAAGTGGGGATTCATAGTGTCTGTTGTTAATTTTTAAAATCTTTCGAAGCTTAAGTATTTTAAACTTAAAGTCAGATTTGGTGTAAGAGAGCAAAATCTTCATTTATCAAAAGCAGTAAATCAATGGATAATGTAGTTCCTGGCACATGTAGTCAGTATGTTTAACTTCCTTTACTTTGGTTAAAAATCATTAAAGGGAAACAGATGTGGCTCAAGCAGTTGGGCTCCTATTTACTATATAGGAGGTCCAGGGTTCGATGCCCAGGGCCTCCTGGTGAAGGCAAGGTAGCCCATGCACTGAGCCAGCTCACGTGGAGTGCTGGTCCACATGGGAGTGCCGCCCAATGAGGAAAGCTGGTGCAGCAAGATGATGCAACAAGAGACACAGAGGATTGGTTCCCGGAGCTGCCAATGAGAATACAAGCAGACACAGAAAGAACACACAGTGAATGGACACAGAGAGCAGGCAACAGGGGGGTGGGAGCAGCGGGAGGCAGAAATAAATAAATGTTTTTTAAAAAATCATTAAAGAATTATATTTTGGCTAAGTACAAAGTCCTTACCACAACATTTGTGATTCATTACAATTTCAAAACAACCACTTTTGGGGCTTACTCTCCTTATATTCTCCTTAACACTCCATCAATGAAACCATGTCCACCGTGCAGTTATTTGCATAAGCATGCTATAGGAGGGTGACCAGTGAGAATTATGAGTAAGGATTTGGAGGAGCTGATAGACCATGGTCAAATTAAATTTTATCAGTAGGACTCGGAAAAAAAAATAAAAGGACACACATTTGGTGTGGGTCAATATGAAAGCATTGGGCTCATCTTATTTCTTTGCTTACAGGAAAAATATCATATTTAGCCAGGCAGAACAATTACCCCTTGGTAAAATAACTCTAATTAGAAAATTTGGAGCACTTTTCTTTAATCTCCTTAATATTGCAAATATCATGAAAGCAGCCCTAAGGAATTGGAGACAACATAAGATTATTGGTGACCAAAAATAGCATAAAAGAGTGATTCCCTTTTGCACCCCCAGGCAATTTGGATAGTTCAGAAGGGAAGAATGACTCATCTTGAAGTACAATAATGATAGCTGGTAAATCAGATGAAACAAACTGAAAAGACCTTTGTGATAGTTTAAGAGTATATGTTTTATTAATCATGTATGAAGACTACTATTTCAAGTCATCTTAGTGGTGTGGCTGTAGGCAATGTGTGTTCTCTCCATCAGTATTTTTCTAGCAGTTAGATTTCTTTGGTTGTAAAAGGAACCAACCGGGGGTGCTGGCCCCATGAAAGTAATTTAAAATAATATATACTAAAATAATTTTTAAAAAAACAATATAAAAATAAAAATAAACATTAAAATGTTTAAACTACAAAAACTAAAAATAAAATAATAAATTAATAATATATGGGAAGATTGTTGGGTAACTACCAAAACAAAGTGATAAACTATTGGGATTTAGGGAATACAGCAATCCTAGTTGGTGTCTGTGGTGGTTGGAAGCTGTATGTACCCCCCAAAAAAACATGTTCTTATATCTAATCCATTCCTGTGGGTGTGAACCCATTATATGTAGGACTTTTTGATGAGGCTACTTCAGTTAAGGTGTGGCCACCTCTATCACGATGGGTTTTAATCCTATTGCTGGAGTCCTGTATAAGCAGAATGAAGTTCAGACACAGTGAGAAAGCCATAGGAGGCAAGGAGCTGAACCAGAACCAGGAGATGCTGCCATGTTCCTTTCCATGTGACAAGCTAAAGACCTCAGGATCACTCGCAGCCAGCCGCAGATGAAGCATCACCTTGATGATGCCTTGATTTGGACTTCCTTTTACCCTCAAAACTGTAAGCCTATAAATCCCCATTGCTTGTATCAACCCATTTCACAGCATTTGCTTCAGCAGCCTAGGAAACTGTTTTAGTTTGCTAAAAACTGCTGGGAGCAGTATGCCAGAAATGGGTTGGCTTTTATCATGGAGATTTTATTAGGTTAAAAAGCTTACAGTTCTGGGAAGCGGACTTGGCCCAGTGGTTAGGGCTTCCGTCTACCTCATGGGAGGTCCGCGGTTCAAACCCTGGGCCTCCTTGACCCCTGTGGAGCAAGGAGTGACCTGCCAAGCAGGGGTGTCCCCTGCTAGGGGAGCCCCACACGCAAGGAGTGCGCCCCGTAAGGAGAGCCACCCAGTGTGAAAGAAAGTGCAGCCTGCCCAGGAATGGTGCCACACACATGGAGAGCTGACACAACAAGATGACGCAACAAAAAGAAACACAGATTCCCGTGCAGCTTACAACAGAAGCGGACAAAGAACAGGCAGCGAAAAGACACAGAGAACAAACAACTGGGGTGGAGGGAAGGGGGAGGGGAGAGAAATAAATAAATAAATCTTAAAAAAAAAAAAGCTTACAGTTCTGTACCTGGCAAAATGTCCAAATCAAGGCATCATCAGCTATGCCGTCTCAATGAAAGTCAGCTGCTGATAATCGTAGACTGCTGTCCTGCGGCATGACACAATGGTGGTTCTGCCAGTCTGGGTCTCTGCCTTTTCTTTTGGGCTTAGTTTCTCCCCAAGCTCAGCTGAGGGTGATCAGGCATATGACTCATCTCTACCCTCATTTATGCCTCTTTCTCAGCCTCTTGGGGTTTCTTAGTCTCTGTTGTTTTTTTCTGTGTGCCTGTGCTTTCAGTCCTCTGTTTATAAAGGACTCCAGCAAGAGGACCAAGACCCACCCTTGGTCACATGTCATTGAAGTAATCCAAGTCAATGCCCCCAATTGCCAGATCCCCCAACTGAATCCAATCCATTCAAAGGATCTGACACCCACAGGAATGGATTAGTTCCAGGAACATGATCTTTTCTGGGATCCACAAAAAGCTCCAAACTGTCACAGTAACTAAAACAGTGTCTTTGAGCACTCTCTGACATGATTCAGCTTCAACCACATTCTGCATTTTTGAGTCTTTACTCCAGATTTAGATGATTAGGACATAAGATAAGGAGTCTTATGTATTTCACACTTGGGGTGAGGGGGAAAGGGAAGCACTGTGGTTGACAGTCCTACATGGAGATTGTTTCTCAAAAGAAAGAGGGAGAATCAACCCGGCCAAAGGAAAACAGATGCTCACCACAAATTCTCAAGAGCTTTAAAAAAAGTCATTACTTAGAGCCGCCTTTCCGGTCTACTCTTATCCTTTTCTAAGGTTATAAGTATTCCTTTCACATTCTTGTCCTGGTCCCAAGATATTTTCAGTTGTCCTATCAGTGTGATTATAATTTTAGCTATCAATGCTATTTTTTCTTTATTATAGAGCTGACTTTTTTATGGTCAAACTAATCCTTTCTAGTAGAATTTTGTCCTGCTCTTGGCCATAAGCAAATTAAAACATGAGGTTTTGTGTATTTGTCCAGTCATACTCTGATTACTATCATAAATATCTATGGAATTTTACTATAAACATAGCACCATGCTATAGGGGATGCAAAGAAAGACACCACTTGTCTAGTTGAGACAATATAAGATTAAAAAGTGTGCAATAACAGTCAATAGGAAAGAATGAAATATAATTATGAGGTGTGATCAATTTTTAAAAGATGCTTATTTTTATGTTATTTTTCACATAATACATTTCCATTTATTGGTGGAAAAAAAACCTCCATAATTGCCCCAACTCTTTCTCCCCCTCATCAGCCTAAGATTACTGTGAGAGTATTATTACTGTAAGACAGTGCTTTTCAAATTTTAATATGCACACAAATCATGTAGGGATCTTGCTAAATGCAGATTTTTGATTCAATAGTTCTGGGTGGGGCCTGGGTCTGCATTTCCAACAAGCTCCCAGGTGATATCAATGCTGCTGTACATGGGCCATACTTGGAGAAGCAGAGCTATAAAAGAGACAGCAAAGGAACTTTTTATCTTTGTCAGGTATAAGTCAGATCTAGGCTTCTTGTCACAATGTTTGCTCAAATGAAGTGAAAAAACTTATCATGTGAAATGAGAAGAAAAGGAATAAACAAGTAAATTATCCAAGGGAGGGGGATGTACATAAGGGAAATCTTAAAATAGACTCCCATATTTTTCCCAATCATGCCCCCCCCTCCCCCAAATTTAAAAAACATGGATTTCAAATTTGCTTTCTACAGAAGTGAATTTATTAACAGAATAGTAAGTTGGGGTTATGTGGTCACTTTTAATTTTATTTTTTAAATGGTAATTTCAAAAGGAAACCCTGCAGATAAGCAATGAGTGAACACCATAATCCTTTCTGTTATACTTGGAAATAGTGGCGGTTTGCAAAGTTCTACTGACTACAATCTTTTCAGAACACCTATTCTTGGACTCCATCTTCAAAAAAAGTGTTTCCTTAAGTCTGAGAGAGAAATCTGAGGTTTTTAAGGCTCTGTGGGTAATTCTGATACAAAGCCTGGTTTGGGAAACACTACTCAAAGAAAAAAAATATTTACTCTCTAGGGGTTTCATATTATTTAATATCCAAAGTTCTAAAGGAAAAGGAAAAAATGCGTATAACAGCTAAACCAAAAACATTATAAACACAACCATATTTAGAAATATTATTGTCTTGCATCAGAACTTCAGAACCAAATTTAGCACCAAGTGTTCTACAGTATAAGGATTTATCCTAGAGTCCACGCTGTAGAACTCTCACATCTTCCTCCTCTTACTAGTAGTTCTCAAATCTAAGTGTACTCACGACACTGATAGACTGGTTAATAAGGTAGATTTCTGGCCCCCACCCCCGGACATTCTGAGTTTGTAGTGGGGGTTAAGAATCTGCATTTTTACCAAATATCCCCGACAATTTCGATGCTGGTATCCCATACAGTTGGAGAAATACCACCCCACTCTACACTGCACTCTTGAGAGGAAGAAATAAGTATCAGGCTCTCATATGCGATTTTAACGGTGGAGAGTAACCTACCGCAGGACCTTCTGAAGGGTAGTGACAGGCTGCAAAATGAACAAGGCATCTAATCAGCAACTGAGATGGCAGATAGCGTCTGTATGAATGTTCCCTGGTTTTTACAGTAAGTCACTCAATGCCCGTACAAGATGCCAAGTTCCAACTTGATTTGCGTCACTACATTTATGGGTTTGTGCCAGAGTTAGTTATCAAACATATTGAAATGATAAGAGCAAAATCTGGGACAAAAATGAGAGCTTGGTACAACAGAAGCAAAATCTGAGTCGAGGTCACATATAAGTCATCGCGAAAGGACGAAGTCAGGGATTTGTTCAAACAAGTCCTTTGATAAAAGAATTTAATTAGTGGACTCCTACAGTCAAAGAAAACAAAGCAAACCGTTCCCTGCTTGGTCGGGATTCAAAAACAGTAAAATCTGCCCGGCTCTGTTGTTTTAAAGCGACCTGCTGCTCCGCCATGCAGGAAAAGCCTCGGGTTGTTGGTGTCTGCGAAGGTCCCAGGAGCTCGCGCCGGAGGCGGGGCGCGCGCAGCTGGCGGCTGGGAATCCACCGCCGCGCGTCGCGTGAGTCAGCGCTGAGTCACGCCCGGCGCTACGTGCGGCAGGGCCTCCCCCGCCGCCGCTCCCGCCGCCGCGGCCCGGGGCTTCCGGGAAGACCCTCCCCTGCGCCGGGAGGGCGGCTGCTCCTCCTGGTCCCACCGGGGCTCCGCGGGCACACGCACGCCTGCACGCACGGCCTCCTGAGCCGAGCTCCGTCCCGGGAAGAGTCGCACGTCACCGACGGCCGCAGCGCTTCGGCGGATGCTTTCATCCCATGTGTTTCCTCAAAACCAAGATTCCAGTTGCTCTTGCTTCTTTCGTCTTGTTGGTTTTGTGTGGTTTTGTGTGTGTGTGTTTTGCTTTTGAAATTTTTTTTTTCCTTTTTCCTGGCAAGGGAGTAACGCGCTGATCTTTTTATAGTTTTCCATGTTTTAAATGAAGCACGGGAAGAATGAATTAATAAAACATGTGTTGAAAATTATGCATCAAATCGTCACACTGCTTTGAGGTCTAAAATTAGTATAATGTGGCTACAGTTGCAGCGTTGAGTGCTGGGTCACTTAAAAAGAGCTCAGTTCTGATTTACTGTTCATTAGTAAAAAGCAAATTTTTGCTATAGTTAACCTATTTTGTCTAATAACCTCTAGGAAGTAAATTCTTCTAAAGACTGGAGTCAAATTTGGTAATTTGATGTAGGGTTATCAAAGGATACAGCAGCCAGGCCTCTGTGGGTTCTGTACCTTAACTGATAACCTGTCCCCTGATAAATGATACTTAGTTGTCTGACAAAATATTGTGACAGTGCTTACATCTGTGTTGAAAGTTAATAGCCGGCTATCTGTCATTAATATAGGTAGTCAGTGAGATGCCACGGTACAGGTGGGATAATTATTGTTTATAAGGGACAGGTGGAGGCTGATTTTCAAGACAGAGTCACACTGGCTTTTTAGAAGTTGTGCCAGCTGTTGCCAGTTGTTCTGGTTGTTCTGCTGCTTCAGGAGAATCGCATACTTCTTCACCCCTGCATGCTTCTGAGATAATGCACAAGATTAAAGTGTTCTATTTTGACTTTTTCTTGCAGAGAAGGAAACTGAAGTAGAGGTTGATCTGACTCATCACGGTTATAAAGAAGCATAACTGCTCAATTTTTAAAAGGAAGGGAAAGTCACCTCACAGATAAAATAAGGGCACATAAAAATGTGAGAAATTGTGTGAGCCCAGAAAAGCAAAGTGAGTAAATGGACTAGAAATGGAACCTGAGACACTTAAACTATTGGAAACCTGAGATAAATTTAATGTGCCTTTTTAAAAAGACATGAAATTATTCTCATAAAATATTTAAAATTTTTGTATGTACATCATTTGATACTTTAAAAACTGTTTGATTCTGATTCATTATTTCTAACTTAATCCTACTGGTACTGCCTAGGCACTTACAGAGCTGACAAAGTCCCACTGGAAACCCAAGTTCACTTTATAACTGTGTGAACTTGGGCTACTTAATTTCTCTAAGTCTCAAATTCCTCATTGGTAAAACTGAGATGATAATCACTATTCCACAGGCTTGTAGGCAGGATTAAATGAGATGATTCCTGTTAAAGGTTTAACAGTACCAGACACATTTTTAAAACAACATCCTCAGTAAGGGAAAGCTTGTATCCTGTTAATGTTGTTATTGAACTTGGTTATAAAATACCTGGGCACCTGTTTAATCTTTGATGATGAGATGAAAGCTGAAAAAGAAATAAGGAAAGTGTGACTAAAGAGAGTGCCTATACTCATCAGCTGGTTAGAAATGTGGAAAGTGATGCGAGAGGCAAGTCTCCAGTCCTCAGAAAGGGCTCCTTGACAAAGTTGTAAATAGTAGGCACAGGGATGAGTGGGTATAACATTTGTCCTTTAAATTGTAGGTGGATTCCTTTGACTTGTAGTAATTCATTATTTTGCTGAGACGAGAATTTGTCCTTTCCAGCTGTAAGGCTGATGAGCTTAGCTAGTGATGGAGGCTAACAACCAATCTCCCATCAGCCTCTCCAAGCAGCTATGAGCTACTTACTCATAAGAGGTGACAGTCATTCTCTTAAAATAATAAACATTTCTTTTAAAATTACCGCAAAAGAAAGCAGCTGCTTTGTAAATGACAAAGTCATTCTGATTTAAAGAATCAGAAGGTGAATGTGGTCACTACAGTAACTGCATTTTATGAGGAAATTTATTTGCTATAATGGTTTTTCATTTCTTTCACTTCATTTCAATAATTCATGCAATAATCTCAGCAATCTCTGGTACTAGATCCTGGAGATTGAAAAATGAACAAGAGACGAGTCCCTGGTTAAAGTGCCTATGTCCAGGACGGAGACCAAACCTTACAAAACTTAACAAATTCAATAAGTATAAATGCTAGAAAGAAAAATTCATACGGTGCCATTTTAGATAACAGTACAGGGAGAAATTATTTAGATAGTTAGATCAAAGGAGCCCTCTCTGAGGAGGTGTCATTTAAGCTGAAATTTGTAGGGTGAGAAGGCTGCATAAAGCAGGGGAATTAATGTCTCAGACAAAGGGCACAGCAAACACAAAGACTTTGTATCTGGAAGTACCTTGACCTGTTCAAACAGAAAATGAGGGGAAGATTAACATGACATGAGGTCTGAGAACTAGAGGGGCCAGGTCCTGCAGAGCCTTGCAAACCATGGCAAAGATTTGGATTATATTCTCAGGAAAACTGCTGAAAAGTTTCAGCAGTGAGTTCCAAGATTTGATTTATACTGTTAGAAACATATTTGGACTGCTGTGTGGAGAATGGATTTCAGGGGACAGGAATGGAATTGGGAAGCCTGGAGCATAGGTACACCAAGGGATAACAAAGGCTGGTAAGGGGATGAGTGAAAAGCAATGGAAATACAAATGAATGGATCCTAAATATGGTAGAGGAAGAAATGGCAGTAAAAGCTAACGAATTGGGGTGAGGGCAAGAGCAAGAGGAAACAAGATGATATCTACTTTTCTGGGTTTTGAGCACCTGGGGAGTCACAAGGTCTTAGTATTTTTTCCTTGGTCAATATTTAAAATCAAGAGTTCTGACATGAATATGGATATGTTCACATGCACTCACACACACACACACATACTCATAAGCACCACCACCACTTGTGAACACAGAAGTTCACTTTGAGAGGGCTAAATCAGATGCATGAAATGATTCTGCCAGTGAACACTCCACACATATGGTGCTTATCTCTCCCTCTGTGATTATGTGCAGGCAAGACACAAGATTTTCTGTCTTACAAGGCACATACTCCCCTCTTCTATCTATGTATCCAACTCCAACTCAAATCTTAACACTTAGGTAAAGCCCGACTTTCTCTATGAAGCCATTACTAAAGCCGCAAGCCGAATGGATCTCACAGTCTTCGGGATCATGTAACACGCATTCATTGTCCATGTCTAGTCCTTTCGACACTTGAACATTGGCGGAGTCATGTGGCTATACCAATGGTTTGTATGTCTCACAAATGTCTGTATAAATGTCTCCCCAACTAAATTGTAGACTTTTTGAGACTAGGGGCTGTTTTTGTGTGCCTGTTGTGACACCACAATATCTAGAAGCCTGCTTGGAACACATAAGGAGATCAATAACTAGCAATACCATCACTGGCATTTTTACATGAACAGAAACTTGATGATCACCTAGTTAATACTCCATATATTTGATAAATAGGAGATTAAATCATAAAAAGGAAGTATTTTGCCCAGATCATAGATCTAACAAAAGCTTTGGGATTATACACTCAGAAAGGGCTCCTTGACAGGGTAGTAGATAGTAGGCACAGGGCTGACTTTGCTTTAGTGACTTTAGCTTTAGCTTCTGGATTTCCACTTCCTCATTTGACAAAAGTGAAGGCATTTATACTTTATTATCTCAAAAGTTCTTTCAGGAACTCTTTTTTAAAAGGCTGTAGTTCATTGAATATTGCTATGAGCCAGACACTATGCGAAGCACTTTATAGACATTCTTTTATTTAACCCTTCTATCAACAACTTTGTAAGGAAAGTGATATTATTCCTACTTTTATAAATAAGGGAATGAGGAAATAGGAATTTTAAGTAATTTACGTAAGGGTACTCATCAAGTAAGTAGAATAGAACTGAATTGAAGTCTAGATCTGTCGAACAGTAAAGCCTAATGTCTTCATCATAATGCTACTCAGCCTTATTTCTACACTCTTCATTTTATAAAGAAATAGACAATGGCTGAGAAAAGTTGAATATTTTAACCAGAATTTCACACTGAGGAATTGGTTGAACTAGTTTTTCCAAGTACTGCTATGCTTCACCAATTCTAAGCACGTCAGTGAAAAGGAAAGTCCCTGGTAAAGAGTCCAGTAACATAAATGTAGAATGACACAGGGGTAAAAGGGATGTCTTTGTAGGCAGGCAATTTATTGAGAAAAAATAGAAGAATATAAAATGTATCTCTCAATCAGATCATCAAGTACTAACAACAGTTCACATCTCCTAACTCTGAGGAAAAATATACATTGCTCCCTTCCTTCAGTTCAAATTATGATTTGAACAGTGCAAGGGTAGGAGAATTTCTGAAGTTTTAACTCACAAAGGACCTATATCAAATGCCCTTGAAATACATAAAAGAATAGTCATGGGCTCCTGCCTTCAGGAGTCTGTGGTCTAAATTCAGGAGCAAAGGTAAGAGAGGAATTTTAGAGCACAGCACGGCTCTCTGCCTATGGTCTCTCTGAGGCTAGGAAAGGTTCTTGCCAGGCTCAGACTTTGACTCCACTTGGCCTGGCTTTCTTATCTCAGGTCTTAAGTCAGGGAGGGCAGCTTCTAAGGGGATGAAGGTCTTTCCAAGAGTCCTCTGTGAGAAAGAAACATTATTGAAGGGAGGGATCTACATTAGAAACATGATGGTGATGATTTAATCACTTGTTCCAAACCAAGATATTCTTAGATCTACTCTGGGATTTACCATAGCTAGACCAAAGTATAAAACTGGCATTCATCCCAGTAGACCAGGGCTTGTTAAAATCTCCTCAGCAATTCCACAGACCCTGAGGAAACCTGAGTAATGGCAAAAAAAAAAAAAAAAAAAAAAAAAAAAAAAAAACACACACACACAAGAATCTTTCCCATGGTTTCAAGTGTCTGAGAATTGCCTTTAGAGTTAAAAATGACCATTTGCAATTTTGTTTGTGTTCCTTCCACAGGTGTATACAACATAAGCTTTTATACGTATGGCTAAAGAATTATTCTTCAATACTTCTAGATGAGTTCTGAAGAATATAGGAAATTGCTAGTACTCTGATAACATATGTGCAGGCCAAAGAAAATTTATTCTTATTAGTAATTGTGAGAAAAACTATTCTGCTTGCTACGTGCTGATCTACATGCAACTTTTTTTTTTTTTTAAATGAAGTAAACAGATGAAGTAAAAGATGTGTGTGAGGGCCTGCCTAGTTCAGCTGACCGTCTGGCTGTTGGCATCAGTTATCTTCCATATGGTCATACTTGGAGCCTCTAAACTCCACATTTCCTAGGAGAGAACTACATTTCCCATGGTAAAGGGTTGGTTTTTCCTGGTTATAGAGGTAAGAGGTTCAGAGATCCAAATGAACTAAAGAATACTCTTGAATAAAATCTAGAAGCCCGCAGTTAAAATAATAATATCTACACTTTACATTAAGATAAGGAACAGCTGTAGTAAACAAATAAAAAAAACTGATTCACCATATTAATAAAACCATGCTGTTTAATGATATAGCATTTGCATAGTAGGACATAGATTCCTTCAACTTGTGATATTTAGCTCTACATAATACCCCTTGAGGCAACTGGCATATCATTAGCCCTCTTTTATAGATAAGCTAAATGAGTCAAGAAACTAGTTTGGTCTGTTCATTTGCCTGTTGAGTCCTGTATATCAGCAGTGTTGCAACACACACTCTCCAGTTCATAGGACTCACCCAGGACAACTAGCAAATAGCTGATGATGAACACCACCCATCCCAAGGAGATGTCTGCAACTGCAAGCAAGATAGTTCCATCTATCTGCCCCGTGTGATCTAAGCTCCCTCTCAATTAGAAATAGAGTGGGCATCAGCATCACAAAATCGTCAAGATTGAGGAATGAACAATGGATGAGAGCAGACTAATTGGTATTTACTATATACTTATAATTCTGGTTATGGAAGAACTTTTATCATTGATATAAAGGCAGTGACCTCTAGAGGTTCTGAGAGGAGGGAGAGGGAAGAATAGGTGTAATATGGGGGCATTTTCAGGACATTGGAATTGTCCTGCATGACATTGTAATGACAGATACAGACCATTATACATTTTGTCAAAACCTATAAAATTATGCGGTGCAAAGTGTAAACATAATGTAAACTATAGTCCACAGTTAGTAGCAATGTTTCAATATGTGTTCATCAATTTTAATAAAATGTACCACACTAATGAAAGATGTTGTTAATGTGGGAAAGTGTCTGTGTAGGGGTGGTGGCATATTGGAATCCCCTATTTTTTTAATGTAAAATTTATGTTATCTACAGCTTCTTTAAAAATGAAAAAATAATTTAAAAAAAAAAGGGTCTTTCTTGCATTAATGAAATGACTGAAACATGTTAAATCTCCTACAAGAGTCTTGGATGGGATGCCACCCATGCAGTTGTACCTATAAGTGAGTGCTCAGGCAAGGCTCTGATGAAATCAGCCAACAGGAAACCAAATGCGGACCTTGGACCACCCACCATCCTTCCACCCAAGTGATGGGGGTGGGGGGTAGGCAAGGGGAACAGACTATGCCATTTTCCCAGTTTAAAATTTAGATTTCTATCCTGGCTCAAATGGGATTTGACCTCAAATGTCCACAGATCTAGAGGCACATATACCTCCCTGAAAGCAAACTCTCAAAAAAAAAACCAAACATATAAATAAAAGAATAAAAGGGGAAGTGTGCCTTAAATACTGACTTTAGGGACCTGCATATGCATGCATATCCCCTTATTCTCTAAGCATTTACAATATTAGTAGCTAGATGTGCCGTGCTATGTGTAAACAGGTTAATTAAATCCAGAGTTCAAAGTTCAGACTCACAGTCAAATGAGAAAACATACAATGATAATATTTATTATTCTTATTATCATGGTTGTGATAAAATGACATTTATTAAGGGCTAAGCTCTGTATCTCATTTAATCCTCAAACAACATCCAGGTAAATGGGTCAGCCAAGAATCAAGTCCAGGTCTGTTTGGCTCCAGGGCCTGTGACATGAAAAAAGACACAGACAAAAACATTTATTTAGTCTTGCATGTATGTATGTGTGCATATATAGTGGGCATGAAAATGAAAGACAGACAGGTATGCTAACAGATAGCTTTGTTTCTCTATAACTGACTTTAGCCTTGGTCAACAGTCCTCATTTCCACTAACAGTGGAAAATCTCATTTTGCCCACTGAAAACTCAGTCTCTTTTAGGTAATTCACACTTTCCTCCATATTAGTCTTTTTCTGCCTTGTCCTTCCTTTCTCCTGGGGGTGGAATAGCAGCAGGAGAAGGTAAGTAGGGCGTATATAGCCTCTTGATGTCAGGAAGGGATGGGGGCCCTTGGTCTTCAATCATCCTCTATCCCTGCTGGATTCTGTTGAAGTGGAACCAAGCCCACTGGGCCCCCTTGGGCTCCACTGCCAATGCTCACAGTCCATACACTCCAGAAGTCGGGTCTAGGCCTTCTGTGTCCTCTGCCCCCTATCCCAGGCTCCTTTAGGTCCCCTGGTCTCAGCTGCACCAGTGTTCCTCTTCAGAAGAGCAGGATCTGACAGCTGCTCTCTTGCCCTATGTTGCAGTGGGGCCCTCTAAGTTCTGCCCACCTCAGATCCTCCCTCATCCATTGCTGTTTTGTTTCTCTGAACAGCTGGGGGGTTCCCTTAGCTAATCTCTGAGAATAGAGGCAACCATCCCAATATATTTTGTCTCTAATCTTTCTTTTTGGGGTTTCTATTGCCCCCTCTTTGGGACCCAGCAGTATGCAGGCACCAATTAGGTCTCCCTCTGAATCTCACTCTCCTTTGAGCTGGAAAAACTTCCATAACCTTTCTTAATGATGGGAAAACTAGGCTTTTTACCCACTCCATGGTTTATGATAGAAACTTGGTACTCTGGATACTTCAGAGACTAAAAATCCCTTTCTTCCCTTGTGTCCGTTTTCAAGATGATTCCATCTTATTACCTCAGTCTTCAGAAAAGCTACTGCATACTTCAATTTATATTCCACTAACCTACTGGCTGCTGTGGGAAAACAAGAAAAATATAGCAAAGAAAATCCTCAGACATTAGCTTACAATAGTATTTCACATTATTTCTCTACAGAGATCTGCATGTAAACATAATTTTGTATAATTGTGTTTCATGAAAGCAGTATCTTGACCTCCAACTTCCCCATAAATATGAGTCTGTCTTTTACTCCCTTTTTACCAATATTCAGGACATATTACCTGCTAATGAAATGCAACTCACCAGCCAGGGGATGCTATACATTTATGATTGCTATTATACCTTCCTTAACAGAAAAGCAATTAAAATGTGTAAAAAGCATATTGTTTGTGAACAGCTAGTCAGACTACCATTTTTCACACACACCATAACTGTCTTTTGTGCTAACAGCAGTACAAATATGAAACTTTAGGCACTGGGAAGTCTCATTCCCATTTCATTGCAGTTAAAATCATTCAAATTTCCAGCTGAATCATGTATCACAAATTCACTCACATATTACCCACAAGCCGGGTAAACCAATCTGGATGTTGGATTATGTTGGGCCCTGAAATGCAAGTACCTGAATCTTGGCTGCAGGACTTGTATTTGAAAACCAGATGTTCTTTGTGTCAGAGGCCATGGCCCTGCTGCAGGGCCACACTGGATGACACACTGGAAAGCTTTCCTCTGTCATGTAATTCCTCAGAGCTGGAGGGGAAGGGAAGGAGAAGGCAAGACAAACTGGACATAGCCTCTACCTGCCCTTAAGATAAAGAAGACACTGAGAACCCATTTTTGTAAAAAATAAAACAAAATCCCAAAAAGCACAAACTTATAGACTCTTCTTCCTACATATATATTTATATGTGTTTAGAAAAAGGCCAGGAAAACACACACCAAAATGTTAACAGTAATTACTTCCAGAAAGTAGAGGTGCAGAGGGTTAGGGAGGTAGACTTTTACCCTTTGATTTATACATTTCTGTGCTGTTCTAATTTTTTTTTTTCAAGAGCATAGTCTTCCATGGTAGTTTTGTTAAAAATACATACTTCTTAAAGAGAAAATCAAATGCCAGCCTTATAAAAGAATAGGTCATGTCAGAAGGGTAGGTCAGGAGGTATTTCCTTCCTTTTGATGCAGTCAGGTATGGGGGCCACAGCTATAGAAGCATTTGATTATAGAAAGGAAGCCAAGGGAGAAACAGGAGCTCTTTACTCTTTGCAAAAGATGAAAAAATAGGGTACAGGAGAAGCTCTCAGGCCCACTGTGGAGAGGGTGGTCTGAAATCTACAGGCCACGGTCTGACTCTTAGCCAATATGTGCCTCCCAAAACTGAGATAATAGATTCAGTATGTAAGTCACTTCTTGATTCTGTTTCCACAGTGTCTCTGCCCAGTCACCCAGAAATCCAGTATATTAACGAAGTGAAGGATATGTGGCAAGCCCAGCTCTGCAGTTGGGTCACAGCCCTGGCATACCTCCTGCTGAAATGTGCCACTCCTGGAATGCTGGGTCACTCCACCCACAAACTCACTCCTGGCTGAACTGGGGGTATCCAGGCTCCAGCAGAGGCAAGGCTTCAATCCTGGTTTTCACACTTGAACTATTAGTTCAGAAGCAAATGCCAAAAAATTCAACCTACCCTGAGCAACAGCCAGGATGCTGGTGTTGCCAGGCAATTCCTGGCTCATAGGACCACCAGCTTCCTTCTTTCTGAACCAAGAGGATACACCAGAGACCTACCTTTTGTGATTCAGACCTTGCTGACAAGGTACTCAGCCAGACAGATTTTTTTCCCTTGTTTAAGTTACTACCTGGTAATGAATTGTACACTTTGTGAAGTGTATGCTTCAGACTAGCAAGAAATGAAAGAAATGCATGCAACATTTATTTTGAAAATAATGGCCTTGAGGACTAGAAGAGTTAGAGTTTTTAGGGGATGTAGGATTTTATTTTTATTACCATACTTGCTCTAAGAAGGTTAAAACTTCATGGAACAGGTTACTACTACCACGTGATTCAGCATGCCTTTGTAGCAATTCTAGCGTAGTGGCAGTCTTTCTTATACTGTTAAATGCATAGGATTTAAATTGCTGTGATAAGGTCATAGTCATATGGTAGAATAAATCTTAATCTACATGGAAGACTTGACTATGATTTGAAGTAATTAAAATGTTTGTGGTACCCATTAATACAATGGGATAAAGATAAAAATTTAAGAATATTGAGAGAATACACCATGAAGTTTTCTATAATAGTAAGGATTGTCTCAAGGCCTTGCTTCTGCCATTGGCAACAAAACACTCATTTTGCATTTTATTTCCAGATAATCTATTCATTCCACTTTATATTTAATTGGCAAATTTTACTTTTAGAAATACATACATGTCTCTATTCTTTCAGCCCCATTTAAAAATCAGGAGTCACAGACTAGTTAAATTAACTAGCAAAAGACCACCAAATAAATTGCCAACAGATATAAATTCCAACCATCTCCTGACCTCAAACCAACTAGGCATTTCATTTGACCAATTTGCCTTCATCTCTGTCATTTCCAGACAATTATATTTTATCACTGCTATTCTTAATTCCATTTCATAACCTTCAGTTTTTTCTTTTCTCCTCACTGTGACATCTATACTATACCAGAAATGCTCAACCAAAGTTGGTGAACACACAGAAACTTGGAAAGAGTAAACTAGGTTAACTGGTAAGAACCCCAGAAGGTCTCATATGTGCTTGGACTTATGGAAAATCTTAGTTTCCAGGCTGCTAAGACAAATATCACATAAGGAGTTAGCTTAAAAACCAGAATTTATTTGCTCAAAGTTTCAGAGGCTAGAGGTTTGCTTCCTTCTGGGGTCGGTAGTGTCCTGACTGGCCAGCAATCTTTGGGTTCCTTGGCTTTCCTGTCACATGGTAATGTCACCTGCTTTCTCTTTCTGTTCCCCCTGACTTCTGGCTTCTGGCTCCTCTCCATGGCTTTTTTTCCATGTCCAATTTCCTTTGCTTATAAAGATTTCATCTCTATTGGATTAAAGCCCATTCTCATTCAATTTGGGCAACCCTAACTGATAATACCTTCAAAGGTATTATCCTATTTACAAATGGGTTCATACCCACAGGACCAAGGGTTAGGTCCCCTGCCTTTTGTGGGGGGCATGATTCAATCCCCACAGAACCTGAAAGAATAGGACCTGTTTTCTTGTTTATAAGTACACTGACTTTTTAAAAACATGAACACACAGTGTTTAAATTTTAAATCTGGAACTAAAGGGACCAATAACTGTCCTTTTACATCATTACAAGTTAATCAGCTCATCTTCTATTTCTGAGAATATGCTACGTCTTTTCACAAACTTTATGAGATTTGCATTTGTCATTAGCATACTGAATACAAGCATGATGAACACTGTAGAATAAAGAAAACTGAATTTCCCTTTACTTGTTCCAACTTTGACCTTGGAAAAGACATAAAGTTTTCTTATTAAGTTTTATTTATGTTTCATGTGCTCAAATGAAACAAGCTAGTAAATCTGTCAGAGAAAATTTATATTTCTCAGAAGGCAATGGAACTTCCAGCCAGCATCCCATCAAAGAATATGAATGTATATATTTAAAATACCGTGATTTTGTTTCTAGTATTTTAAAATTCAGGTACTGTGCTTGTTCACATGAGATCTTCCCATTTGGAAGTCCAAACAGAATGAAAAACAAATTGTGAAATCACGCACACTCAGGAATATTGCATCACTCTACCCCTTAAACACTCCCTCCCACTTTTTGTCTCAAAAGATTTCCTAATATCTTGAGGGCATCATCAGAGTAAGTTGACATTAAAAAAGACTAATAGAGATGTTTTTTAAAACCCCCAAAACACTTGATCTTTATATATTTTTATATATTTATAAATATATATATATGGAATGAACTTACCAATGAAAGTTCTTCTCAAATATGCATTTGTCTTTTGTCTTATTCCATTTCAAGCACAGTTGAAAGGACCAGGGTCTTCTTTGCTGTTAAAGCAATATTAAAATGACATGTCTTTTATTTTGATATCACTTCCAGTATTACAAAGAAGTAAAATTAAAAGAATTTGACCTAATAATTCAAAAAACATAGTAGAAAAGTCACAATGCTGTCAGTCCTGACACCTTTATAAGGGTAATGAACATAAGTCCATTCTCACTGGCAAGTTGCCAGCAAGAGGCAGACCTAAGAGTTTTTTTGTTAGACAACCCTGAAAGTTGAGAATTTAAAGTTAGATTAGCTATTAAATTATGATCAGTGGCTACATCCCCAAAGACAATTTACCCATGCATTTTATTCAGCAATTATTAGTATCTACTATATAAGCTTTTACTTTTGTTACTACGTTCTGCCTTGGGCATTGTTGTATTTCAGTACGGAGTTGAGTGCTTGGCACATAGAAGGCACTCAATATGTATTTCTTGAAAAATGAATGGTTCAGTCATGCAGTTTATCAAGAAATAAGAATTACAACTTGAAGAGTAATTTTTACCTTGTTTTACTATGTAGAAAGAGCACTTGATAACTAGAGTTAATATTTTCTTTCAGACTTTTCTTACAAAAACTTTACTTTTCTTTTAACTATACTGTTAAGAATCAGCAAGGGGAAGCAGACTTGGCCCAGTAGTTAGGGCTTCCGTCTACCACATGGGAGGTGCGCAGTTCTAATCCCCGGCCTCCTTGACCCGTGTGGAGCTGGCCCACGCACAGTGCTGATGTGCACAAGGAGTGCCCTGCCACGCAGGGGTGCCCCCCTTATAGGGGAGCCCCACATGCAAGGAGTGCACCCCATAAGGAGAGTCACCCAGTGCAAAAGAAGTTCAGCCTGTCCAGGAATGGCACCACACACACGGAGAGCCGATGCAGCAAAATGACGCAATGAAAAGAAACACGTGCCGCTAACAACAACAGAAGCAGACAAAAAGAACATACAGCAAATGGACACAGAGAACAGACAATGGGGCGGGGGAGGGGGGAGGTGGGAGGGGGAAGGGGGAGGGGGAAGGGGGAGGAATAAAAAAAAGAGTCAGCAAGGTTAGACACTCCCCTTCAGATTGATTTTCTTTCTATTTGTGGATGTCATCCATATTCATGCCTCTTCAGTCTGTGTAAACTTTCCAAAAGTTCTTGTTGACTGCAAGAGTTTGAAAGCTCATTGTTGTTGAGAGGATGAGAAGACTGGCATCCATTGTGTATCATTTAGTGACTGAAATGTGTGCTACTGAGCAAGGCCTTTATCCTCATGTTGCCTCTGTTTATCCATCTGGAAAATGAGAACAATACTCACTAGTCTGGAATGGAAGTGATTGCCAAGGACTTTGTGATCCATGCAGGGAAGGTGACATTTTAGTTGCTACATAGTACAGATGTTTCCCTTTGGTTAATTAGTGGTCAGGTACTGCTGGAGCACTTACTTTCAGAGATGTGAGCCAAAAAAAGCAGAGATTGGCTTATGGATTTTAATAATTTTAATAACATTTAGATGTTTCCTTAATATGGTAACTTGATATTTGATTATGATTTAAATTACAGTCACAGATTAGGGACCACTTCGTCTAGTGTTTCTTAATCAGGGTATGCCCGCACCCCTCTGTGGAATCTTTAGTTCTACATACACCCTGGCTCTACTTCTTTCCCCTGGTTAAGAACCAGGGATCTACACCATCCTCTTTCGTCTTTTTTAATGAAATAAGACAGTGAGGCCCAGCTGGTAAATGTAACATCAAGACTAAAATACTCAGCTTCTTACTTCTTCTAGTGGATTTTTGATCCCATAACCTATGAAAGCTCTAATTTGTTAGTTTGTATTGATATATTTTAAGGTAAGTTTCCAGATACAACTTGGCAGTAACAATTGGAAGTTTAATTATCTGTATAACTTTGCAGCTCTTAACATTTTTTGTATTTCTCATCTGATCTATAAAGCCTTCTGAAATTCATCTTGTTGGAAATAAGTTCAACTTCTCTCTTAAAAGCCTTCAAAACATATTCAACCTCTATTGGGACATATATTAATCAGTATCGTCCTGTATGAAAGAACTTTTGTCTTTCTTTTCCTAGATTGTGAACTATTGGCGAGAGATGTCAATGTGCTCATTGTCTTTTAAACTCTAACAACAAATAAATGCTTTTTACCAGGCCACGTGTTGGACCAGAGATACCCAGACTTTAACAAGTATCAGACTCACCTGAAGGGCTTGTTAAAGTACTTTTTGCTGGGTCCCACCCCAAGAGTTTCTGAATCAGTGGGTCTGGGGTGGAGGCTGTGTTTGGCGCTCTAGGTAAATTCCCAGGTGATGTCACTTTGAGAAACACTCTTCTGCATCCTTGCGTGAACAGCTTCTATTTTAGTATTTGCTCTTACTCCACTAAGTAGGCTTTATTACTCCTGTTTTCAAAGAAGATACATAGCTAGTAAGTGGAAGAGGCAAGATTGGAACCTTGATGTCTGGAAGCCTAGTGCTCTGGTCTTTCAATTAAACACCCTCCTCTTCTTTCAGATTTCCTCTTAATCATCTTAAGTTTTCAAGAAATGCCTGCAGGAGTTAATTACATTGTTAAAATGGAGACAGACTGCCTAGGTTCAGTAGTGATCTTGGGCAAATTATTTACCCCTTCCTACCTCCCAATTTCCTCATCTGCAAAATAGAAATTAGCAGTATTTACTTGTAGGACACATTATAGTTTGCTTCCTAAAATTCAGTCATTCATTCTTTCATCTCTTCCATTGTATAATGAGCAATGTGGTTCAGGGCATTGCCCCAGCTCCACTGATTCATCCAAATCAATCAAGATAATGCTAAACTTCTGCATTCAGGTTCAGGAAAATGCACCCTAGTCAATTATATAACATCCGCTCTTACAACCCACCCAAGCCCTCTCCCAGTTAATGTTTCAGAGGTGAGCAGTGAACTAAAGTTCGGCCAATTTAAGGAGGAGAAGGAATTTTTTTACTTTTTTCATTTTGGGGAATTAGGGTACCCTCTCAACTCTATGAGACATAAATAAGGAAGTAGGTTTTCTGCTGACAGCCATCCTACAAACAGGGCAATTGGCATTAGGAGGAATACAATACTGGATAATAGGACAGAGACAGAACCTGGGAACCTGATGGAATCCAATATGAAGCTATTGGATTCATTAACCAATTATTATGCGTGTCAGCAAATGTCCCTATTGTTTCAGTCAGTGGGAGTTGTATTTTTTGTAATTTATAGTCAAACACCCTGATACCCTATCACAAAGGATTGCTGTGAGGATTAAATGAGGCATTGCGTAAAAATATATATATTTTAAAGATACATAGATTACGTAAAATGTTACATAAAAAATGTAGGGGATTTCCATATACCCCATTCCCCACACCTCCTACTTTCTCCACATTAATGACTTCTTTCATTATTGTGGTACATTCATTGCAATTGATGAACACATTTTGGAGCATTGCCACACAGCCTGGATTATAGTTTACATTGTAGTTTACACTCTCTCCCACTCCATTCTGTAGGTTATGGCAGGATATATAATGTCCTGTATCTGTCTTTGCAGTATCATTCAGGACAGTTCCAAGTCCCAAAAATGCCCCCATATTACACCCCTTTTTCCCTTTCCCTGCCTTCTGCAGCTCCTTGCAGATGTTCTTATCACCAGGATTAGAAAAGCCAAAACAACTAGATGAACATCTCTGTCAATGATGAAGACCCTGGCTATAACAGAGAAAGGCTATTTGGAGATATATAGTTTCATGGAACAATAGATACACTTAGCATTAGTAAAGGGATTCAGAAAATGATTAGCGAATGTTGATATCTTTTTGCCATAGCTGAGATTAAATGGATTGTCCAAAATCTCAGAGTAGAGATGGGTCTCATCCAAATCTGCTGCTCATGTTACTTGTTGTGGCTGCCTGCATTTTTGGCTGTCCAGCATGCCACACTCTCTTTAGAGCACTGCCCCTCCACCGCAATAAACATGTGATTCTTTTGGGGCTGCCAAGAATATTTAGTTCTTTTTTGATGAGTCAAGACAAAACAGGCATGTTTCTTCAATAATTACTTTATGTTATAGTGATTACTCTGCTCCCAATGACATTAAAATTAAGCTTTTAAAGGAAGCAAAAAAGAAGAGGGTAAGAAGAGGATACTTATCTTGAGTGAATAAATGATTCAATTATGATATCTTGGGTCTGGAAAACACTGACTAGTGTACTGGACAAAAATTTTATGAGAACTGCCTAGGGATATAGGGAGTGGATCAGTATGGGTAAAAACATAAAGCATGATTTTGAAAGTAAATATTAGTGGGGGGTGGGGGGTGGGGGATGCTTGCAAGTCACCAGAATATGCCCTGGACTGGTGTGTGTGTGGTGATGTTGTGTTATTGCCTCATTCTTGGCAGTAAGTCAGTATTCAAGAAAACCAGATTGTAAATTTGGAATCTGTGCTTCAGTGGATTGAAACTGGCCTCTAGTCACTAAGGCAAAATCAAAACAAAACACACAAGAATTTAGAGAGGAGGTTTTTCTGCCAAAATCTTTTTCCTTGATGTTATTTCTTACTTGGGCCAATATTCCAATGGAAAAAAATAGATAGACTGGTCAAGAGTTCAATATAATTTTCTGTGACATTTGACCTAAAGTGACAAAATGAAAAATGACAGAAAATTTTATTCTTTCTTGTGGATATATATATGTGACTATTTGTCTCTCACGTGATGCATAAAAGAAAAAAATGAAAAGTGTAAACTAAGGCTATTTTGTTTTATCTGAAATGTTAACTCTCAAACTAATTTATTTATTCAATAAATATTAATTGATGATTTACTATGTGCCAAGTACTCTTATTGGAACCTGAGAAACATGAATGAACAAGACAAAAACATAATGTTGTAATTTCTTAGGATTGTCATAACAAAGAACCACAAACTAGGTGGCTGAAAACAACAGAAATTTATTGTCTCACAGATCTGGAGGCCAGAAGTCTAAACAAGGTGTTGGCAGGACTATGATTCTCTGAAATCTGTAGTAGAGTCTGTTCCATGCCTCTTTCCTGGCTGCTGGCGGTGGTTTGCCAGACATCCATGGTGTTCTCCATCTCCGTCATCACATGGCATTGTTCCCTCTGTCTGTCTGCATGTGTCTAATTCTCCCCTTCTCTTAAGGGCACCAGTCCTATTGGATTAGGGTATACTCTAATCCAGTTTGCCTTCATCTTAACCAAGTACATCTTCAAAGACCATTCTTCCAAATCAGGTCACGTTCATAGGACTAGGAGTTAGGACTTGAACATGTCTTTTCAGGGACACAGTTTAACCCATAATAAGTAACAAAACTTGACATGATGAGAAGTCTGAAAATATTACTGGGATCCTGAAACTTTCTTGTGAGCTAATTTATGTGCTTGCTATCATTGCTATCATAATTCTTGGTTGAACAACTATTATAATACTTAGATTTTGAAAACTTCAGTTAGAGTTTAGCTGCTTATCCTTTATCATGCCAAACGACACGATAGGAGGGGAGAACTGGGGCAAGTGTGAGAAGATTAAATTGATCTTTATGAAAAGTTTTCACAAACTTTTTACAAAGGGACAGATTCTGGAGGTAATGTGGAGGATACAGGGGAAGTAAATGTCATCCAAGTGAGAATGGATCTCTATGAAGGGAGATGTTAGAACATCTATAGAAAGTGGAACTCTGAGGGAAAGTGGTTAAGGTTTAAACAAGGTCTTCAGTAATCTTTGCAGTGTGAAGTGCGATATAAAACTTCAGTAATACTCAAGAAAAAATCAATAAAACCTACAACAGTCTTCAATGATTTTTATGGGGAGTTTTCTTTCCTCTGCTTCTTTTCCTACTTCTCCTCTCCTCCTTTCTCTTCCTCATCTTTGTCTTTTTCTTTCTCTTCTTTTTTTCTTCTTTATATTAATGTTTGGTCAAGGGCAAGACAACCAATTAAATGAGGGTTACATACACTTTTTAAAACTTTAAATATAATAATTTAATGTTTGTGAAAAATATTGTTCTCATAAATTAAACCTAGATGATATCTTCTTTTTTTTTTGGAGGTACCAGGAATGGGGATTGAATCCAGAAACTTGTATGTGGGAAGCCAGTGCTCAACTACTTAGCTCCACCTGCTCCCTATACAGTATCTTCGTAACAGGAGTTTTTAAGTGGAGTCAATTTGAGATGTTTATGATTTTTGAGAGAAGAATATGTATTTAGAGAGTCTGAGACCTGCTGAGCCATAGAATTTTGTCACTAAACCTAAGACCATTGGTCATACCCTGGAAAAATCGCAGCTGCAATGTAAGTTATAAAAGCAAAAGTAGCAATATTATTGATAATAAAAGAACTAGTGGTAGAGATGGCTTCTATTCCCAAGGAACCTATGTGTGCCAAGTACCATGTGTCACTGAGTCCTCACAACTCTTCTACAACTTGGGTAAATACCTTGCTCAATATTATGCAGACTTGCAGCCATTCTTTGGCACATGTGTTGGGCATGGACCAGGGGAAATGTAACAGATCTCTGTCATTAGGGACTCTAATCCATTTTGAGGAGGAAACAAAGAGTCCTTTACTCTCAGAAGGGATTCTCAGGACTTCTAGTGGGACCTGGTCTCAGAATGGGCCTCTTTATTCCAGAAATCCCCTGGTTGAGAGCCCACATGTGTCCTGAGGTACTGTAGAATCTCCAGACCCACCTCAGAGCAGAAACCCATAGTCTAATTGGAATTATCATCACAGAAGAGAACAAATGATTTGATCCTTTAGTTCTTCAATTGCAAATACAACAAAATATGATGAAGTGACTTTTTGTTCCGTCCTTCCCTGTCTCCCTCCCCTCGTCCCTCTGTTCCTCCCTCCTCTCTCTCTTTCTTCTTTCATTTATTTATTTAACAAACAAGTATTGATGGGCTCCTTTGTGCAAGCCCCTGTGCTAGATGAACAAAGCATGACCCCTGCCTCTAGAAGGGAAGAGCATATTTCCATACAGTGGAGAACATAAGCAGCAGGAGGTCAGGATCTGTACAGTCTTATTGGTCACTACATGCATTATACCCACCTAGCTCTCACATGGTGATAAGTACGTGCTCAAAAAATATGTCGAATAAATGGCTACAAATCGAGTGTGGCTTTAATAATTAAAGAGTACTCCTGAAGCCTCATCAGGTTAATGCCATCCTCCAGGCTTGTCCAAGGGGCCGTCAGGAAAAACAAAGCCAGTGTACATTCAGATGAAGTGGTCATCGAATACATACCTTATGAAAAATAAGGATGCTCAGATTGAGTAATGATACACTTGGCTTGCACATAACACATGTTCTTTTCCATGTTGCTAAAGACTTCTTGCTTGGAAATGAAACACTTATAATTGAATATATGATGTTCTCAAGCATCCGAGGCCAAACCACCTTAAGCTGTGAACGCCTTGGCTCTGAGAAGCCAGTCAGGGTCAGGGCAGGGCAGTACTTGGCCTGATGCCCCTCTAGAAGAAACCAAACAGCTACAGGAAGTGGTTTTTGTGATTCAGTAGGTGGCACACTTCCTTTTGAGTCAGAAATGAATCACGGTCGTGAGAGGCAAAAAAGACCTAGTTCTCTATCCCATCCTTTTCCCTATTCCCAATAGTAAATTCATCTCAGTCTGTCATCTGATATATCCTGTTTAGTTTAGTGTGTTTAACAGCAACAACAACAAAAGCAAATTAACTGCGAGCTATGAGGTGGCAAGAAGGGACTAGGAAACGAGGCAAACTGGAATGAATCCAAACATTTTTTCATCATATGGCCATATTCTCAGAAGGGACTGAAAGAAAAGTCATAGTCTGATTTCACTGGGATCCTTAAGGCCCCTAGTTCTCTTGACTCAAATCTGGCCTATTTCTAGTGGAAGCAATTAGCTCACACTTACATAAACCGTGTTGCTTTAAATGGCCCTGCTCTCGTCTTCACTCACTGACCCTGGCTTACTCCCTGGCATGTCTGCTGGAAGGCCTTCTCAGTGCTGTCCCAAGCATGGCCTCGATCAGCTGTGGGTGAAATGATCCTGTTCTGAATGTACTGAATGCTGCTGGCAATGCTGTAAATTGTTTTGAGGCTTAAGGAAAAACCCCATAGATATCAACAAGTCATAAAAACAGGCATATTTCCCCCTCACCCTTTCCCCAATGTGTATTTAATTCTTCAATATTAGAAGTTCTGGGAACATAAACGTATGTAACCATATTTTCATCTGATGAACTAGTTTTTACTGTATGTTGCTTCCTTCTACTCTAATTTGTTGAGGTTTGCAGCATATATCAGAATAAAAATCCAGACACTCTGGCTATATGTCCCATATCACTCTCAGAAAACTGAAAATCAGACTGCATTCTGAAATCCTGTTGCCATTTTGATATTCCATAGCTCCTTCAGTAAGATAGTGTAATAGTGTAAAGCACACGAGATTCAAAGTCACATAGACCTAGGCTCAAATTCAAGCTCCACAAAAATGTATAAAGCTGTGTGAATTTGGATAAGTCTCTTAACCACTCTGAGACATAATTTCCTCATTCTATAAAATGGGATTCTAACATAAGATGATATTATTGTAAGAACAAAATAAGGCTTTTATGTGATACCTAGCACAACTCCTGACTCATATTTGATGTTTAAAATAAACTATTGCCCTTTCCCTTTATTTACAATACCTTGCCATTGGGAGGGAGGAACAGCATTTGGACACAACAACCTCATGGATATGTTAAGTCTCATCCGTCTCGAAGACATCGGTCACATCCAGCTCCTTTAGCAATTTCATCAACAGCAGGACATGTGATACCAAATGACGAGTCAAGTTCCTTATTAGAGTGGGGGAAATGTCCAGCCAGGAAGCAGGCTTTAAAGCCAAAGCCAGATCTTCTGGGCAGGACAGTTGTGGCTGATAGATGATAGCCAAATATGAAAGCAGTCCTCATCTGACACACTTAAGAGAGCACCTAGAGCGTAGGCAGGGAAAAGAACCACAAACAGCTCTCACAGCCAGACAGACCCAGGTCAAGCAGGGCAATGGCAGGCAGACAAGTGGAGATGGGAATACACTGTTAGATTTGAAAAGCACCGCTAAAATATCCATCCACCCATATCTCTTTAACGCCTCCCACCTCCCTTCAATTCCTCCCACGTGGCCATAAACCGAGGGTGACGCCTGTTTAGAGAAGAGTAGTGGTACCCAAATGAAAATCAAGGTCCAGAACATTATCGTGTACTTACCCATCTCAGAGCCATCGTGCTGTGTATGGTAGTTGCCTGGTTACCTGCCTGTGTTTTCCACTGGACTGTGAGCTCCTAAAAGCAAGGACTGTGTCTTCATCCTTTTAACAGCCCTTACCTGTCGCATAGTGCCCAGCCCATAATAGGTGCTCAGAGAATATCTGCTGACATGAAAGAATCCCTGCAGTGGCCAGAAAATTTGAAACAGGAATTGGTTGCCTCTTAGTGCCCAGGTACCACAGAGGTACTGGCTGGATAGGTTTGGTTGGAGCAAAGGAGCCAGAAGTCAGGAACCATAGTATGAAAATATGGGGGAGAGAGGATGGAAGCTGTTTTAAATGGACTTGTCCTGGTGAATCTAAGCTGGACACATGATTTCTGCAGCCTGGGTATTGTCTGCGTTGAGTGCTGATTGTGTGTCTGCTGGAGGCTTCTGTTTAAATAGCGACCAGAGTAGGATGACTCAGCAGGCAGAGGATGGGACGCTGTTAGGATACCTCATTTTTAAGCAACAAATCATATTGCCCCGTGTCTGAGGCGGTCTCTGAGGTGACACACAATTTTTTCTTGGCAGCCCATCAGCCAGGGTGCCAAGTCACCCATTAGTAATCTGGAAACTGACAGAAATTGTTTGACAGGCTTGATTTCTTGCCCCAAGCCTGGAGATTCATCTTTAAAATGAACTCATCAATAGGTCCTGTTTCTGAAAGTTACAGGCTGATTTTAATAGAATTTTAAATCACAACGGAATTTTTTATTCTGATTTCTCCATATCAAGTCCTCCCGATTATCTTCAGGATAAAGTTAACCTTCTTTATACTGGCAATTGATGTTCTGCTGGAACTGTACCTACCTTTCCAACATGGGAGACTCTAAGTTGTTTTGTTTGGACTTTCCCCTTAAAAATTGGCTTGCTACTGTTTGTTTTTTTGTTTTGTCCTTGTCAGATAACAGAAACAGGACAAAGTTAAGAAAGAAGCCTGGGAGGAAATCCTATCTAGTAGCTATTTCCTGAGAATTGAGGAAGTTACCATTATTAAAATTGAACAGCACAACACTTTTATATAGGTCACTAAAAAGCAGTGATCTCTGCATATATTGACACAATAGTCAATTTTCAAGTAGGAATCCAAGGATAGAGCAGATGAAAGGATCAAAACTTCTATCTATGGGAAAAGATACCTCAAATTTGTGAATTGGTCTAGCTGCAAGTTGCTAAGCCTGAAATGAAATTAAAACAAGTTTCAAACGCGTTTTTAAACATGATAAATGTTTAACATGACTGTAGAACTGATTCTATCTTCAGATCACTTTTTTGCAACCCCTTGCCTCAGATTAAGGGAGTAAACTGTATTGACTACAACCCCACTCTTCATCTCTAGTATGCCATCCTTCACCCTCACTCCCAAAAGCCTTCCTGATGAGAATTTCCTCGGCTGCCTCAGTACAGTCACCAGTCAGCAAGGACTTTGTGTTTCCTCAGAGCTTAGGACAATGAGTCTTGTGGATGTAAAGCTGCTTAATAGGATTTATATTATTTGAATTTGAAAGAGGGATTCTCCGCTTGCCTCCAATCTGCAAATTCCACTCGAGCATGGTGAATCGTGGCATTTTTTATTTACCCTCCAGGGTTTTCATTGTCAACCTAATGATTATTTGAAATAATTTATCTTGGCAAATGGTGATGATTCCACAAACTTCTCTTGGAGTCCAGAGAGAAATATTTTTTTCCCACTTGACATAAATGTTTGGTAACAAAAATAAAGAGAAAAAATATTCAGAATCTTTTTTTAAATTCTAGTTCACTTGTGAATTTTACTCTTTCAGCTTTGAGATATGCTGTATTTGCATATCCTTAGACAATCCAATTTGGATTGCTTATAATTTTTAACACTATTTAAAAATGAAACAAACAATGAGTTTTCTGTAGGCATTTTGAAATGTATAGATAAGGACAAAGAAGAAACTCTGAAACATCTATTATCTCAACAACTCATATATAATAACCACAGTTAATAATCTGGAATAAGCACTTCCCAATTGTAGTAGGTTGAATTATGTGCTCCAACAAATGACATATTCTTAATTTTAATCTGTGTTCTGGTGGGTATTAACTCATGTGTAAATAGGAGCTTTGAAGATGCTATTTTTAGTTAAGCTGTGGCCAAGTGAATCAGGGTAGGCTTCGATCTGTATTGCTAGATGCCTTATGAGCACAAGAAAGTTGGACTCAGTTATTCAGAGGAGGCCACACACACAAGAAGCCCAAAGCCAGGGGAAATAGGAAGAGCAAGTATAAGGAGAGAGAGAGATTGCCATGTGATGGGAGGTAGAGATCCCAGCCAAGGAACCACAGAGATTGCAGCAAGCCAGCACCAGAATGCTACAGACTTTAGGGAGGAAGCATGGCCTTGCTGGTACCCTGGCTTTGGACTTCTGGCCTCCCAAACCATGAGCCAGTGAATTCTTGTTATTAAGCCAACATATTATATGGTATTTATCATCACAGCCTGGGGAGGGGGAGGGGAAAAATTAAAATCAAAGCTCCCCATACATCATTAAAAATAAAAAGAGAGAGAGAGAGGAAGACCTAAGACCACTAAAGAGCTCAAGTCCAGGACAAGATACAGGCACTGAAAAGACAGGGAGGACCCTGCATTTTGAATTTCCCTTGGCTAACCTTCCTGACAGGAGAGCTGAACTCTGACAGAGCATCAGCCAACATAAAGTCAGTTTGCATATGTGGTGAAGGTGGTTTTTGCTTAGGCTTGTTTGGTTTTGTTAGTTCCTAACAATAAAGAAAAATATCTACCGTTTCACCAGTGGTTACAAAATCAAGAAACAGATACCTCAGGGAATAATTCTCAGATTTAACATTCTAAAATATTAAAATGTGCAGCATGCAACAGAAAGATCAGAAGACAAATAAAGAAATGGGAAATGATGGTCCACCCAAAAAGAAGAGGATAAAAATCAAGGAAAGATCAACAAAGAAAATAGCATTGTAGAAGTACTGGACAAAGACTTTTTAAAAAATTATCTTCAATATGCTCAAGGTTTTGAAGGAAAATATGAAGTACTAAAGGATATCAGGAAAACCATGGAGATCAATATAAGGATCACAATAAAGAGACGTTTCAAAAAGGAACCAAACAGAACTACTGGAATTGAAGACCACATAAACTAAAATCAAAAATTCCCGGAAGGGGTTTCAACAGCACGTTGGAGCTGGCAGAAAATAGAATCAGTGAACTCAAAGACAAGACAATTGAAATGAGTCAGGCTGAGGAACAAAAAGAGAAAAGAATTACAAAAAAATGAAAATAGCCTAAGAGACTTCTGGAACACCATCAAGTATACCAATATATGCATTATGGGAGTTCCAGAAGGAGAAGAAAGAGAAAAGGGGGAAGGAGGAATATTCAAAGATAAAATGACAGAGAACTTCTCCGACATAGCAAATCATGTGACTATGCAGTGGTTTAAAGAGGCATAAATCCAGGAAAGATAACCACAAGGGTAAATACAAATGCCAGTATTATTTTATAGTAATGTTTGGTATGTAACTCCATTTCTTACTTCTTACAGGGGCTAAAATTCAAATGCACAAAAAGCAATGGTAAATGTATGGTTTTGGACATACAAAATTCAAAGATGTAATTTATAACATGCCAAAAAAAAAAAGGTGTGGGAGTGGGAGGTATAGTCTGGAAGTATAGTCTGTCCAGCTGCTGCTGACAGAAAGGGACATAAAAATTGTCTTCTGCAAGAACAGGAATGTGCATGGGTAATCACTGATCATAATTGATGATTAGCAAATTCAGACTGCTGGGTCCTAGTTCTGAGGGTAACCAATGTTTCAATGCTGCCCCAGACAAGATCAGTGGCATTTCATTGTTTCAACCCTTCATGGACAGGGGCAGAGGCAATAGAGGTTTAAAAATGCAGGGCTTCCTCGGGGCTTTTGGAGAAAGTTAGTCGAAGTGCTATATTTGCATTTTCCAATCAAAAGGCAGAGGTAGACAGAATGGATAAAAAAGCATGAAGCAACTATATGCTATGTGCAGGAGACTCAAACAAAGTCAAAGATACAAGTAGGTTGACAGTGAAAGGATGGGAAAAAAATGTATCATGCAAGTAGTAACAAAAAGAGACCTGGGGTAGATAAACTAATATTGGATAAAGTAGACTTTAAGTCAATAACAGTTACATGGGGCAAAGATGCTAATTACATACTGATAAAGTGGACAATTAAACAGGAAGATATAAAAATTAGGAATATGTATGCAGAGTCCCAAAGTATATGAAGCAAATATTGACAGATTTTAGGGAGAAATTGACAGTTCTATATTAACAGTAAGAGACTTTTACACATCACTTTCAATAATGGATAGATTATTTAATCAGAAGATCAATAAGGAAGAGCAGGACTTGAATGATAGACTAAAACAACTAGTTCTGGCATACTTGTATAAAACAATGCACCCAACAAAAACAGAATTGCATTCTTCTTGTATGCATATGGATCACACTGCAGGATGAACCGTATGTTGGGTCACAAAACAAGGCTCAATAAATTAATAAAAATTGAAATCAGGGAGCAGATGTAGCTAAAGCAGTTAAGTGTCTGCTTTCCACATGGGACGTCCCAGGTTTGGTTCCCAGTGCCTCCTAAAATCAAACACAAACAAATGATAAAACCAACTCAGGGGAGCTGATGTGGCTCAGTGTTTGAGCACTGGCTTTTCCCACATAAGGTCTGTGGTTCTTTTCTTATAAAATTGAAACTTAGCTTAGTATTATATACTGCCTAAGAGTTACTTCCTGAAAAACCTCCTTCTTGCACTCTAAGCCAAACTCAGCATATAAATGCATTACGTCCCGCCCATTCCCCACTCCCAGCATTGGACATGACTCCTGGGGATAAGCCTCCTTGGCACCAACGGATTATTACCAAGTGCCAGCTAGCAATGCATCTGGAAAAAGGCCTTGATAAAAAGGGGCAAGTGGTAAATACCAATGAGTTTTTTATGGCTAAGAGATTTCAAAGTAGTTAGGAGACCATTCCAGAGGTTACTCTTATGCAAGTCTCAGCAGGTTCTTTTTGACTGCCACAGTAAACAGTGCCTCAAATAGTGGGGCACCTGGGGGCTCTAGAGACATCTAGAAACTATAAGCAGGGCAGACAGCTCAAGAATTTGGTACCATGGCAGTGGCCCTTACTTTGGAATTTATGCTCCCCAGTGTAACAGAGGTAGACTCATTTATAGGTTCTCTATACATGGCTCTTCTACCCCTTTTGTTTGAACCTATAAATTAGCACTATACTTGATAAATGTGTCCCAAAGACTTAAATCTTTGATCTGTCCATGTGCCAGTTGTGGCCCTGAATTTCAGCAGAGTTGCAACACCTACTCTCCAGTTCATTGGACTCACCCAGGACAACTAACTAGGAGATGATGATGTACAACAACCATACCAATGAAAAGAGAGTGTCTACAACTGCATCAAGATATTTCCATCAATCTACCCCCATGGAATCTAAGCTCCCTCTCAATTAGAAGCAGAGTGGCATCAGCATCCCCAAATCCTCAAGATTGGGGAATGAACAATGGACTAAAATGATTTATTATTCTACTATAAATGTATTATTATTCTAGCAATGGAAGAACTCTTATCATTGATATAAAGGCAGTGGCCATCAGAGGTTCTGAGAGATGGGACAGGGAAGAATAAGTATAATATGGGGGCATTTTTAGGACATTGGAGATATTCTGCATGACATTACATTGACAGATATAGGCCCTTGCTATTTGTCATAACCTACAAAATTGTGTGGGATAGAGTGTAAACATAATATAAACTGTAATCCATAGTTAGTAGCAATGTTTCAACGTGTGTTCATCAATTGTAACAAATGTACTACACTAATGAGGGATGTTGTTGATGTGGGAAAGTGTGGGAGGGAGGAAGGAGGTATATGGGAATCCATTATATTTTTTATGTAACTTTTATGTAATCTAAAGCCACTTTAAAAAATTTAAAAATTGAAATCATGCAATGTATATTTTATGACCACAATACAATGAAGCTAGAAATCAATAACAGAAAGAGAAAGGGAAATTTCACAAATATGAGCAAATGAAACAACATACTCTTAAATAACCAGTCAGGTTAAAGAGGAAATCAGAAGAAAAATTAAGAAATATCTTGAGGCAAATGACAATGAAAATACAGCAGACCAAAACTTAGGGATACAATGAAAGCTGTGTTGATAGGGAAATTTAGAGTTCTAAATGCTTATATTAAAAGAAGAAAAGAAAGATCTCGAATCAGGGACCTAACCTAAAACTGGATGAACTAGAAAAAGAAGAACAAACTAAACTAAAGCAAGCAGAAGGAAGGATTAGAGTGGAGATAAATAAAACAGAAAACAAAGCAACAATAAAGAGAATCAACAAAACCAAAAATTGGTACTTTGAAGGGATCAACAAAATCAACAAAACTTCAGCAGCCTAACAAAGAAAAAAAGAAAGAGGATACAAATAATGAAAATCAGATATGAAAAGGAGGCTATTACTAGAAACCCAGTTGAAATAAAAGTACTTTAAGTGAATACCATGAACAACCAATAACAGAGATGAAATGGACAAATTCTTAGAAGCACGCAAACTATCTACACTGAATCCAGAAGAAAAAGAAGATCACAACAAATTGCTAGTAAAATGATTGAATCAATAATCAAAACCCTCCCCAAAATGAAAAGCTCAGGAGCAGGTGGTTTCACAGGGAAATTTTACCAAGCTTTCCAAGAAGGCTTAACTGTAATTCTACTCAAACTCTTCCAAAAATTTGAAGAGGAGGGAATACTGGCTAAATCACTCTACAAAGCCAATATCACCCTGATTCCAATGCCAGATAAAGATACCATAAGAAAAGAAAATTATAGACTAATAACTCTTAAGAACATAGATACAGAAATTCTCAACAAAATAATAGCAAACCAAATCCAACAGCATATTAAAAAAGTACACATCATAATCAAGTGGGATTTATCCCTGGTATGCAAAGTTGCTTTAACAGAAGAAAAAGTAAGGCAGCAGGAGGTGGCTGTGGCTCAATCAGTTGGGTTCCCATCTACCATACAGGAGGCCCTGGGTTTGTGTCCTGGGGCCTCCTTTTGAAGGCAGGCTTGCCTGAATGCCACAGAGAGCCACCAGCTGGCAAGCGCCGTGGAGTGCTGCCCAGCTTGCAAGTGCTGTGGAGAACTGCCTGGTCTGCAAGCACCACGGAGAGCCAACTCAGCAAGGTGATGCAACAAAAAGGGAGACAAGTAAAAAACACAGACGAGCGTGCAGTGAATGGACATAGAGAGTAAATAAGCAAGCTGCAGGGCAGGGGTGTTAGGTAATGGTTTCTTAGACCTTATGCTCAAAGCACAAACAACAAAAGAAAAAAATTGACAAATGGGACATCATTAAATTTTTAAAAAATCTTTTGCTCTTCAAAGGACCTTATCATGGAAGTAAAAAGACAACCTACACAAAATCCAGTAAGGAATTAAAATAAAGTAAATATGAAGAAATCCTTCAACTTAACAAGAGCAAAAAAACCCCAAGTAACCTTATTTTAAAATGGGTAAAAGACTTGAACAGACATCTTTCCAAAGAAGATAGACAAATGGCCAGAAAGCACATGAAAAGATGCTCAACTTCATTACTGATTAGGGAAATGTTAATCAAAACCACAATGAGAAACCATTCCATACCCTTCAGAATGGCTGCTATTAAAAAATGGAAAAAACAGTGTTGGTGAAATTGTGGAAAGATAAGAACACTCATTCATAGCTGGTGCCAATAAAAAATGGTGCAGCTGCTGTAGAAGACAGTGTCACAGTTCCTCAGAAAGCTAAGTGTAAAACTACCATATGACCAGGCAATTCCACTATTTAGTATATACCAAAAAAATTGAACAGATATTTGCCCACCAATGTTCAGGGCAGCATTATTCATAATTGCCAAAAGATAGAAGCAGCCCCAGTGTCCATCAAAAAATAAATGGATAAATAAGATGTGGTATATACATATAGTGGAATATTATTCAGCTATAGGAAGGAATGAAGTCTTAAAATATGCAAAAACATGGATGAAACTTGAAGACATCATGTTGAGTGAAATAAGTCAGACAGAAAACAAATATTGTATGATCTCACTGATTTGAAACAGAATATGCAAATGCATAGCATCATAATCTAGAATGACTTCAAGACTAAAATTGTTACAAGGGACAAAGTAAGTCATTATATACTGATAATGTGGTTGATTCAACAAGAAGACGTAACAATTGTAAATATATATGCACCTAAGAGCAGAGCCAAAAACAAAAAAAAAAAGCAGAGCCAAAATTTTATGACTCAAACACATTTGAAGGGAGAAGTAGATGAGATTCTACATTAATAGTAGAAGGTTTTAATACACCACTTTCATTAATGGATAGAACATCTAGACGGAAGATCAATAAGGAATAAAATAGCTGAACAATATACTAAGTAGACATAGCAGACATATATAGAACATGTCACCCAGCAACAACAGAATACACGTTCTTCTCCAGTGCACATGGATCATTCTCCAGGATAGACCATACATAATGGCACAAAACTATTCTCAATAATTTAAAAAATACAGAAATCACACAATGCATCTTCTCTAATCATAATGGAATGAAGTTGGAAATTAATAATAGAGGGAGAAATGGAAAATTCACAAATATGTGGATACTCAACAATGACTCTAAAAAAAAAAACCAATGAGTTAAAGAATCACAAGGGGAAATTAGGACTTACCTTGAAGTGAATGAAAATAAAAATACAGGGAAGCGGACTTGGCCCAGTGGTTAGGGCATCCGTCTACCACATGGGAGGTCCGCGGTTCAAACCCTGGGCCTCCTTGACCCGTGTGGAGCGGGCCCACGTGCAGTGCTGATGCACGCAAGGAGTGCCGTGCCACGTAGAGGTGTCCCTGCGTTGGGGAGCCCCACGTGCAAGGAATGTGCCCCATAAGGAGAGCCGCTTAGCGCGAAAGAAAGTGCAGCCTGCCCAGGAATGGCGCCACACACACAGAGATCTGACATAACAAGATGACCAAATGAAAAGAAACACAGATTCCTGTGCCACTGACAACAACAGAAGCAGACAAAGAAAACGCAGCAAATAGACACAGAGAACAGACCACCAGGGTGGGGGGGAGGGGAGAGAAATAAATAAATAAAATAAATAAAATCTTTAAAAAGAAAAGAAAAATACAACAGACAAAAACTTATGGGATGTAGCAAAGACAAGGCTGGGTGGGAAATTAATAGCTATAAATGCTTACATTAAAAAAGAAGAAAGATTAGGGAAATACAAATCAAAACTACAATGAGATACCATCTTACTCCCATAAGATTGGCAACTGAAAAAAACAGAAGCCTACAAATGCTGGAGAGGATGTGGAGGAATGGGAACACTCATCCACTGCTGGTGGGAATGCAGAAAGATCCAGCCATTCTGGAGGACAGTTTGGCGGTTTCTCAAAAAACTAGCTATAGATTTGCCATAGATTTGCAGGGTATATACGCTGCTCAGTATATACCCAGTAGAACTGAAAACAAGGACACAAACCAATATATGTACACCAATGTTCATAGCAGCATTGTTCACTATTGCCAAAAGCTGGAATCAACCCAAATGCCCATCAACAGATGAATGGATAAATAAAATGTGGTATATACATACAATGGAATACTACTCAGCTTTAAGAATGAATACACTACGAACACATGTGATAACATGGATGAATCTTGAGAAACTTACGTTGAGTGAAGCAACAACCCAAGCATTGAAGGACAAATACTACATGACCTCAATGATATGAAATAAGTAAACCAAGCTGCCTCAAAAAACTAGAGAATGGATGATAGGCTTAAAGGAAATTGGGGGTTAGAGGAAGAATGTAAGCTGACACCTACATGGGTGAAATCTATGATAAACTGGAGGTAAGTATTTGTACAAGGAAGGGATAAAATGGGGGCATATGGTTACGTTTGGGTGGGGCTTTGTGGGCTTGAGGGGGGCTAGGGATGGAAGGATGGGTAATATTGCCCAAGAAACTGGGGGGAAGGTGGGGTCACATATGAACATAGGAGATTGTCAGATATTTGGTTTAGAGTATAATGCTGAGAAAACTTTTTCAAAAATATAATAAGGAAGGTTACCTGTTTAAGATGCTTAAAGGGGATAGTCTGACGCAGGACAGGCTTCTAGGGAGTGTGCGAGGGCTCATTTTGTCATAGTGAGTTATGTCATTGGATAGAGACCCATAGAATGAGAGTGAAGGTATACCCACATGCTGGGGAGGACTGATGTTCTCAAATAGAGGGAATTGTATCTCTCGAGAGAAATGGTGGCTCCCAATGCATTAGGGCAGTTGAGCATGTCAAGCGCTCAACATTGTTGCAAGTATCTCTGAACATGGCCCTTCAAGCAATGAAGATTGACTGTCACTGTGGGCCCTGAGGGAAGGGGGAAAGAGGTATTGAATAGATGGACTCAATGTAACTGTGTGGACAATAGAAGTTTTCCACATGATTACACAAGGATGGATATAAGACATGTTAAATTATACCAAAAATGTATAGGGGCTGATAGGCTAAAATGTAAATCATAATGTAAAACATAAGATAACTAAAAATTTAGAAGATTGTATAGTCTAAAATATAAACCACAAAGTAAACCCAAATGTTACCTTGTTTGAAGGCTATTGTCTCAATATTTGTACATCAGTTTCAGTAAATCTAGTATGAATATGTAAAAAGATTATTGCTGTGGAAGGGAAAAGGGTTTTATGTTGGATATGTGGGAGTACTGTATATTGTATATATGAATTACTGTGATCAAAAACTTTTGTGAAGACAAACTTAAGAATTAGGAAAAAAAAGAAAGAAAAAGAAAGGATGTAGACACTGAGGAAAAGATGGAAGAAGTTGCCCTGCCAATGTGCATACAGGGCAACACTTATTGCAGTGATGGAAGGCAAAACATCAAAAACAAAGCTTTTGCATTTTTAAATTTTTCAATACCCTAATTTATTTTTACCTTAATTTTTCTAAATTAATATGTGTTCTATATCTAACCTTTAAACTCATGACTATATTCCATTTTACTATTAATGGAACCTGGCAATATATTGGGCTTCATTTTTGAAGAAATTTTGGATCACAGAGAGGTTCAACAATGGCAGGGGAGGAATACTGGTGTGGGATGTTATTGACAGGGGACACAGGGTTGGCAGGGAGTTCTCCAGGGCATATATCCAGGGTACATAAAAATGTTTGGATGTTTTCATAGTGGTTACAATTAAAAACAACAACTGAGGGAGTGTTGAGTTCCTAGCCAGGGGAGCTATCACATTCCCTAAAGGAACGGCAATAATCCCCCAAGTGCAATGGGAAAAACCAAAAAGAAGGAAAGTCCAACAGTGAGCCCTTGATATTAATGACTATGCTTGCAAGCCTGTGTACCTGAAATAAGAACAAGGCCTAGAGTTGTAGGGTGCCTAAGAGTTACCTCCTGAGAGCCTCCATGTTGCTCAAATGTGGCCAGTCTCAAAGCCATACTCAGTATGTAAATATTTTGCCTTCCCCCCAGCGTGGGACATAACTCCTGGGGATGAGCCTCCCTGGCACCGAGGGATTGCTATCAAGTACCAGCTGATGATGTAACTAGAAAATGACCTTGAATAAAGGGGTCAGCTCAGACCAGCAGAATATATCAGTCTAATAATACCAGGAGTTAAAAATGCTTTTTGACCTGAAGAAAAGGGGGAAATGGAAAGGACAAATGAGTTTATATGGCTATGAGTCTCCAAAAAGAGCTAGGAGGTTATCAGAGGGGTAGCCCTTATGCATACCTCAGCAGAGACCCAGAGACAGATAAAATAGATATAACCTCAGGTATTGGTTCTTCTGAGGGCTGCAGAGACCCAGAGGTTCTATGGTCATGGCAGATGGAGTTCAGTGCCATGTCAGTTGGCTCTACTTTGGAGTTTGTGTTTCTGTGTGATGGAGCTAGACTCAGATGTGATCTTTGTTCACAAGCCTCTCCTGTTACTTTTACTGGATCTGTAGTTGGTGCTGGAGTTTAGTGTATACCCAGGGGATCTGAATCTCTGGAATGACCATGTGATAGCCAGGCCCTGAGCCTCAACAGACTTGCAACTCCTACACTCTGGTTTATTGGACTTACCCCACTCAGCTAACATGGAGGTGAAGACGGTCAACCACCACACCAGGGAGCCAAGAGTGCCTACAACTGAAAGCAGGAGAATTGCATCCAGTATCCATGTGAAATCTTAAGCCCCCTCTTGATATAGATGTGGAGTGGACCACAACCATTCTAAAGTCCACAGGATGGAGGAATAGAGTATGGATTAGAATGGACTTACTGATATTCTATTCATGAACTATTGCGATTAGTAATCGAAGAAAATGTGGCATTGGTGTGGAGAAAGTGGCCATGGTGGCTGCTGGGGGTAGGAAGTGGGAAGAAGAGATGTGATGTGGGGGTATTTTTGTGACTTGGAGTTGTCCTGGGTGGTGCTGCAAGAACAGTTACCAGACATTGTATGTCCTCCCATGGCCCACTGGGTAGACTGTGGGAGAGTGTGGGCTATGGTGTGGACCATTGACCATGAAGTGCAGTGGTGCTCAGAGATGTATTCACCAAGTGCAATGAATGTCTCATGATGATGGGGGAGGTTGTTGTTATGGGTGGAGGAGTGGAGTGAGGGGACTGGGGGGTATATGGGGACCTCATATTTTTTTAATGTAACATTAAAAAAATAAAGACAAAAAAAGAGAAAGATTTCAGATGAGAGAATGCGGCGGCTTGCTCGGTCGGTAGAGGTGGGGTCTGGCTGCGGACGAGGGGTCGGTCCAGCTCTGGACGAGGGGTCGGTCCGGCAGCAGACGAGGGATCGGTCTCACAAGGGGTTGCGCGGTTCGGCTGACGGGGTCGCCCGGCGAAGCCGGCGACGAAGGGGTCGCCCGGAGAAGCAGGCGACGAAGGGGTCGCCCGGAGAAGCAGGCGACGAAGGGGTCGCCCGGAGAAGCAGGCGACGAAGGGGTCGCCCGGAGAAGCAGGCGACGAACTGGGGACAAGGGAGGCCAGGCCCTTGTCGGGGGCTCTCAGGACTGGAGGGCGCACGGCAGAAGAACTACCGCGGAGACAAGGTAAACACGCAAGTCCACTTTACTGAGGGAGAGGCAACAGTTTTATAGGGGCTGGGGAAGGCTGATTGGTCGAAGCCACGCCCTGTTCTGATTGGTTGCCGGCGAAAGGTCAGTGGGCGGTACTGGACGGGGGAGGGGTGGTGGTTAGGGATTGGCTGTCGCTGTTGCTGGGGGAAGGGGCAGGGTTTAGGGATTGGTGGCTGCTGTTGCTGGGGTGGAGGGCAGACTTGAGTTTCCCACCCACGCCTGGCTATTGCTGCTGTCGGGGGAAGGGAAAAGGGCGGGCTGGATTTTTCCGCCCACGCCTGGCTGTTGCTGCTGTCGGGGGAGGGGAAAAGGGCGGGCTGGATTTTTCTGCCCTGCGCCTGCGCAGGGAGAAAGAAGGCATCGTGTGGCACCATCCGGGAGGAGGGGCGGCCGTGGAAGCATGGCTGCCGAGAAGGGGAGACCCGAGGGCACTCTGCGCCCATGCCGAACTTCCTTCAGGGGTGGCGGTGAGTTCGACCAGCCACCCTATTATGGGGGCAGCGGCTTGGCCTACCGCGGCCGCTCCCCCGCCAGGCCAGCAAACCACGCTTCAGCCCGAGGGGTGACCGCAAGAGAACTAGTCTCAAAACTGGAAAACTAGGAAAGGAAGAGCTAACTAAACCTACAGCCTCAATAAAGAAGGAAATAAAAATTAGAGTAGTAATTAATGAAATAGAGAATAAAAGAACAATAGAGAGAATAAACAAAGTGAAAAGTTGGTTCTTTGAAAATATCAATAAAATTGATAAAACTTTAGCTAGACTCAAAAAAAAAAAAAAAGAAAGAAAGAGGGTACAAGTAACTAAAATCAGAACTGAAAAGGGGGGCATTACTACCAACCAAACTGAGATAATATAAAGGACTATAAGAGGATACTATGAAAAACTGCACACTGATATATTAGATAGCCTAGGTGAAATGGACAAATTCCTAGAATCACACAAACTATTGAGAAATAGAAGATTTCAGCCAACCAATAGCTAATAAGGAGATTGAATGGGAAATTAAAAACCTCCCAACAAAGAAAATACAAGGACCATATTGTTTCACAGGGGGATTTTACCAAACATTCCAAGAATTAACACCAATCCTGCTCAAATTCTTGAAAAAAATTGAAAAGGAGAGAACACTCCCTGCTTTATTCTATGAGGCCAACATCATCCTAATACCAAAGACAGATAAAGATACCATAAGAAAAAAAATTAGATACCAAAAACTCTTATATAGAGATGTGTAGAAATCCTTGAGAAAATACTAGCAAACCAAATCCAATAACACATTGAAAGAACTATTCACCACACTCAAGTGGATTTATCTCAGATATGCAAGGTTCAACATCGGAAAATCTATTAATATAATACATCACATTAACAGAACGAAGGAAAAAAATACACTGATCATCTCAGTTCACACAGAAAAAGCATCTGACAAAACCTAGCACCTCTTCTTGATAAAATCACTTTAAAAACCAGGAATATGAGAAAACTTCCTAAACATGAAAAAAGGCATATGTGTAAAACATAGAGTTAACATTATATGTGTTGGTGAAAGGCTGAAAGCGTTCCTTCTAAAATCAGGAACAAACAAGGATGCTCACTGTCCCCACTGTTATTCAACATATTACTGGAAGTTTTAGCCTAAACAATTAGGTAAGAAAAAGAAATAAAGAAACCCAACTTAGAAAGAAAGAAGTAAAATTTCCCTATTTGCAGATGACATGATAGGAATATCCTGAAAAATACACAACAAAAGACCAAGAGCTAATTAATGAATGCAGCAAAGTGGCAGGGTACAAGATCAACACACAAAATTCTGTAGTGTTCTTATACACTAGTAATGAACAATCTGAGGAGGAAATCAAGAAAATAATCCATTTATAGTAGCAGCTAAAAAAATCAAATACCTAGGAATAAACCTAACCAAGGATGTAAAACACTTGTACACAGAAAACTAGAAAGCATTGCTAAAAAAATCAAAGAATACCTAAATAAATGGAAGGGCATTCTGTGTTCATGGATTGGATGACTAAATATCGTTAAGATGCCAATTCTACACAAAGTGATTTACATATTCAATGCAAACCCAATAAAAATTTCAACAACTATCTTTGCAGAAATGGAAAAGCCAATTTTCAAATTTATATGGAAGGATAATGGGCCCCATATATCTAAAGGCATTTTGAAAAAGAATGAAGTTGGAAGACTCAGATTTCCCAATTTTAAAATTTATAACAAAGCAGCAGTAAGCAAAACAGCATGGTGCTGGCAAAGGGCAGACATATAAACCAGTGAAATAGAATGGAGAGCTGAAAAATCAACCTTCACATTTATGGTCAAATGATTTTTTACAAGGAGGCAAAGACCACTCAACTGGAAAAGAATAGTCTCTTCAACAAATTGTGCTGGGAAAATTGGATCTCCATTTGCAAAAAAAACCCAAACTTTTTTCTAATTAATAAAAGGGGGACCCCTACCTCACACCATATACACAAATCAAATAAAGTGGATCAAAGACCCAACTATAAGAGCCAAAACTATAAATCTCCTAGAAATAAATGTAAGGAAGCATCTTCAGAATTTTGTATTAGGCAGTAGTTTCTCAGACTTTACACCCAAACCACAAGGAACAAAATAAAAAATACATAACTGGGATGCCATCAAAATTAAAAACTTTTATGCCTCGAAGGACTTTATCATGAAAGTAAAATGACAACCCATAAAATGGGAGAAAATATTTGGAAACCACATATTTGATAAGGGTTTTATGTCCAGAATATATAAAGAAAACTGCCAATTTAACAACAAAAAGACAAAAAAACCAATTTAAAAATGGGCCAAAGACTTGAATAGACATTTGTCCAAAGAAGATATGCAATTAGGCCAATGGCTCATAAAAAGATGCTCAACATCTTCAGCCATTAGGGAAATGCAAATCAAAGCCACAATGAATACCTTATCATGCCAACTAGAATGGCTCCTATTAAATATATAGAAAATAACAAATGTTGGAGAATATGTAAAGAAATAGGAACACATGTTCATTTTTTATGCCACCCCAGGGTACAGAGATGATGGAGCACATTCCCCAGAAATTAGGGAGGTTGAGGTCAACACCCCACAGGTCTGAGAGGGGTTGGCCTGCCCCCCATGGATTAGGGAAGGCCAGGTGGCCAACTCATTGCTCTGAAGGGTTGGGTTTGTATGCCAAAGGTTAAGGAGGATGTTGTCTTCACTTCAATTACCCAAAGATTAGGTAAAGTGTGGCCATCACCTCAGCACACTTAGAGGGTGAGGCCTGGAGTTTGGTTACCACGCAGATGCTACTTGTTGAGGGCGGAACCAATAAAAGGACTATTGGGCAAGCCTGTGGAAAGGGTAGGTCCCCATATGGCACCAGGGAGAAGAAACCATCATCATAAGAATGACTCTCAGATTTTGACGTCTAATGAAGTATGCCCTGCAGGTTTATAGAACTGTAAGGGACCCATGACTCATATTTCCCCCCAATTTCTCCTTGCAGTAATGCAAATGTTTATCCTTTGCTGTACATTTGTGTATTGGGAGCAGATAAATGGTTTTGTAGTTCCAGAGGTCTATAGGAGATGGAACTTTGCCTCAAGACAAACTATATTTCCATAAACTGATTGTGATATGATTTTGTACTTAGTGGTGCTACTGAAATAAGGTTTTTTGAATATTGTAAAAGTCTTTTTGGAATTCAGAGGGTAGAGTGTAGCAGTTTGATATTGTTTATGATTTCCAAAAATAGATATTGGACTATGTTTGTGAACTGGTCTGTTGTTCTGGTCATATTTGATTATATTGGATTCAGAGGTTTCAATTTTACTTGATTTGAGTTGTGATTAAGGCTTTCATTGGGCCATGTCAGTAGGATGTTAATTCCCCACCCCCTTTTTGGGCCAGAACTCACAAAGAAACCGCACCACAGAGAAGGGAGGTTGGAGTTTTGAATGCTGGAGCCCCAGGAAGTAAATACACAGAGAAGCATATATATGAGGAAAGAGAGGAGGCTCCATTAGACACAGTAGAGGCCCTAGGATGAAAGACAAGCTGTTTGCCTGATAGTTTATAGCCTGCTTCATAGGGAGAGCAGAGCAGCTGAGCCCAGAGAGAAATAAGCTCCAGGACAGAAAAGAGACTTATCCCAATCTACAGCTGATATTGGAAGAAGCTGGGACCATGGAGTCTTAAGAGGAAGAGGAAATCTGAACCCTTGCAGACATTACCTGCCATTTTACATCAAACAAGTGGCAACAGACTCTGGGTGAGAAAGTACCTCTTATGGTACCTTGAGTTGGACTTTTTAGGGCATAGTGACTGTAAAGCTTCTACTCCAAATAAATACCCTTTATAAAACCAACTAATTTCTAACATTTTGCATTAGCACTCCTTTAGCTGACTAATACACATGGTATATACATACAGTGGAATATTATTCAGCCATAGAAAGGAATTAAGTTCTGATACATACAACACCATGGATGAACCTAGAAGACATCATGGTGAGTGAAATAAACCAGACTTAAAAGGTCAAATATTGTATGATCTCACTGATACGAAATAACTAGAATAAACAGACTCTTAGTAAGAGTCTTGACCATAGGCTAGCAGGACCTGAAGATAGGGTTAGGGTGTGGAATAGAGAGATAAGACTTATAATGCACAGAGTTTCTATTAATGGAAACTTTTTGGTAATGGCTGGTGGTGATGGTAGCACAGCATTGTGAATGTAATTAAAAGTACAAATTATGTATATGAATGTTGTTAAAAATGGAAATGTTAGCCATATATATATTACTAGAATAAATTTTTTAAAAGGATTTATTTATCCCCCTCCCCCACCCCATTGTTTGTGCTCACTGTCTGTTCTCTGTGTCTATTCATTGCACACTTGTCTTCTTTTTAGAAGGCACCTGAAACTGAACCTGGGACCTCTCATGAGGGAGGGAGGTGCCTAATAGCTTGAGCCACCTCTCCTCCCTACTTGCTGTGTCTCTCATTATTGTGTTCCCTCATTATGTCTCTTCATTGTGTTATCTTGTTGCATCAGCTCACCACACCAGTCCATCATATCAGCTCTCTGTCTTCCTTGTCTTCTTTAGGAGGCACCAGAAACTGAACCTGGGACCTCCCATGTGGTAAGTGGATGCCCAACTGCTTAAGCCACATCAGCTTCCCACTAAAATTTTTTTTAAAAATCCAAGGAACTGTGCAACACAAGCAGTGAACCCTAAGTTAAACACGGAATAAAATTAATAGCACAATTATGAAAATGTGCTTTCATCAACATATATGGTACATATGTAACAAATGTACCATACCACCAATGCAAATTCTTAGTAATAGGGTGGTATATGTGAATCCTGTATTTTATGCATAATTTTTCTGTAAAGCCACAACTTCCCTAATAAAATTTTAAAAAAAATTCTAATACCTGTTTATTTCAGAAAACCTTGAACATGGACAAGAAGAGAGAAAAAGTAAAAGTTACCTATAATCCTAGCAATTTGATGTATATTCTTTCATTTTTGTTTCACTATACATGCAGACAGATACTCATATATACACAAAATCAGCATACCACTGAACGTGCTCTGCAGACTTGCTTAGCAGATACAAATAGTAATAGAGCAGTCAAATGTTTGTATGGCCTGTGGATTCAGTGAGAAGAGTCAGCATTCAGAAACTTGGAGTTTTGTTCTATGGGCCAGTATTTACCAAGAGTTTTGCAATTGCAACATCCCTTGGAAATTTGGTTTAAAACATTCCTTTTCCCTCCTCCTAAAATGACTGCGTGGCATATTTACAGTGTGTGTGCTTTTTAAATTAAAGTGGGTTAAAATTTATTCCCTCGGGTGGAGATATTTACAATATTTTAGAAAACATTGGGGAAACCCAGAAGGCCACAGAATGGGCACTAGGAATAACAGTTTCGAGATGAACGCTACCATTAGGAAAAACTTGCTAAAGCAATCTTGCAAATTCTTGGTGAATGTCCTTCTGCCACATACACGCAAAAAACAGTCAATTCCCTCTCTGTCAGGTCTCTAAATAATACCTTTCTCTTCCACATATTTGTAAAAATAAGGAGTCTTTTTTGCTTTAAAATCCATATTCAATGCATTAGTAAATCCTATTGATTCTACCTTCAAACTACGTGCTGACTCTGACCACTTCTCACCACCTTCCTTGCTACTACCCCACTTTAGAACACCATTGGGCCTGTCCTGGAGTCTTGCATTAGGCTCCTAACCCCTCTGCTTTTATACTTACCCCTCTATAATCTTTTCCCCACAAAACAGCCAAGGACAAGTTTCGGGGAAATCAAAATGAATGGCGTAATATCTCAAAGTACAGGAAATAGTTACCAAAATCCAGAAAGTAGTATACCAGACCTTGCCCAAGAAGAGCCCTTTGAAGCTTTTCATACAGGCCAGGGTGAAGAGTGGATCTTGAGGGACCAGTGGAAGAAATGCTGTTAAATGTAAAGCAGAGAATTTCCTTCCCTACCCAATATTCTCCAATGTGTGCCCATTTCATTCATTAGAGGGAAACACCTTTCCCACCTCTCCTGGTTTCCATGAGGAGGGAGTATTCCTAAGCATACTTCTGTCCCCTCTCTGTCCCTCAGCAATCTTTGCTCCTGGAAAGATAGATTGACTTATTTGATTGATAAATGGGAAGAGGAAAATGAGGCATGATCTGTCACCACTGTCTTGGAACTGAGCCTGCCACCAGAAAGCAGGTGCTGTCCTCTGCTCTTCCATTATGGAGATCGTCCCCCAGCTGGCCTAATAATGAGGTTCATTTTTTAAAAAGATTTATTTCTCCCCCACCCCCCTGCCATTGTCTGCTCTCTGTGTCCATTTGCTGTGTATTTTTTGTGGCCGCTTGTCTTCTCTTTAGGGAACCAATCCAGGGAACTTCCAGAGTGGGAGAGAGGAGCTCAATCTCTTGCACTCTCTGGTCTCTTATTGTCTCTCCTCTGTGTCTCTTTTTGTTGCATCTTCTTGTTGCACCAGCTCTCTGTGTGGGCCAGCACTTCTGTGTGGGCCAGTACTCTGCATGAAACAGCTTACCTTCACCGGGAGGCCCCAGGAATCGAACCCTGGACCTCCTATTTGGTAGATGGGAGCCCAATCACTGAGCCACATCCACTTCCCGAGGTTCATTATTAACAGGTTCACTTGGCTAACTAACCAAATGCAGCATCCAACAACTGGACCTCGATCAGTAATAAAGCTAATGTGTTGGCATCCATATTAAGTTTAAAAACAGAATTTCTTCCTTTATACACTCATCAAGTATTTTTTGAGAGCCTACTCTGTATCATAAATTGTTCTGTTTCTTGGGATACATAAGAGATGGGAGGGGGGAGAAAGTTAGACAACAACCTCTCCCGGTATTTCACAAATTATTTAAACCTGGGTGAGAGGAAGGGTGCAATTTTTTATTGGGGATCTCTTCTGAGGCCTTCAGCTTTATTCAGAGTAAAGTTCTGATTAAGATAGAAAGTACTCTACAAAGCTTTTCCTGATATGGTTGTTCTTTTGTCCTCATCTCAGACCATGCTCCCTGTTGCGGATTGAATCATGTTCCCTGCAGAGACATGTTCAAGTCCTAATCCCTATTTTGTGGTTGTGAACTCATTTGTAAATAGGGTCTTCAGCATGGGCCTTAATCTGGTATGACTAGTGTTGTAATAAATAAAGGAAAATTGAACACTGTAGTAGGAATAAGGAGCAGAAGGAAACAAGTAGTCATGTGGCAGAGGCAGAGACTGAGTTATAGATTTCCAGCAAGGCACCACGAGAACGCTATAGACTTTGCATGTAAAATGCTTACTATCAGTGCCTTGGCACACAGTCAGAGCTCAATTAAAACAAAAACAGGGGAGTGGGTGTGGCTCAAGCAGTTGAGCATCTGCTTCTCATATGGGAGGTCCCAAGTTTGGTCCCTGGTGCCTCCTAAAAACAAAAGAGCAATTAACACACAAACAAATGAAAAAACCAAATCAAAGGGGCCAATGTGGATCAGTGGTTGAGTGTTGGCTTCCCACATACGAGGTCTGTGGTTCAATCTCCAGCCTCTGGTACCTCAAACAAAACAAAGCAAAACAATAAAATAACCTGGGAGTGGATGTGGCTCAAGCAGTTGAGCTTCTGCCTCCTACGAGAGGTTCCGGGTTTGGTTCCCAGTGCCTTCTAAAGAAGACAAGCAAACAATGAGCAGACAATGAGCAAACAATGAGCAGACAGTCAGCAAAAACAAAATGAGCAGGGGGCAGAGGAGGCTTGAGCAGTTGAGCACCTGCCTCCCACATGGGAGATCCTGGGTTCTGTTCCCTGTGCCTCCTAAAGAAAAAACAAACAGACAATGAGCAGACAAGAAAAACAACAACAACAAAACAACAACAAGCAGAGAACAAGTAAAACAAATGAGCAAAAACAATGAGCAGATGAGGGAGCCATCTGGGGGTGGTGGAATAACCTGTCCATAGCTGCCTTCTAGTTAGCCTTTGGCTGTGCTATTACCCTCTCTTTTTCTCTTCTGAGCAATAATTAGTTGTTGTAATGAGTTCTCAACTTTAAACTAGAAGAATGGTTTACAAATAACACTCAAATCTATTCTGGCTGGACTAATGCCTTGAGTGCTAAAATCAAATAATGGAATTTTCTCAATTCTTGGAGGGAAACATCACATTCATAGATAGAATTTTTTAAATGTTAGGTTTTTCTCCCATGAATCTTTTCTAAAACATCAGCTTTTTTTGGTCTTATCTTCTTGGGACAGAAGTGAGTGACAAGTAGCAAACAAATACTAAGAAGAAAAAGATAGAAACAGCCCTAGTTGGAAACCAGGAAATAGCCTTGTTTTATTTATAAATATAAGATCAAGGGAGTGTGATTTACAACACTTAAATGGAATATTCTTGAAAAGTAAACAAAATAAAATAAATGCATAAATGATGTGCGGGATTGACTCTTTTGTGGACCCCAGAAAATTACATTCTAAGCTAAGCCATTCCTGTGGGTGTGGAAACCTTTTATTGGATTGAATTCAGCTGGGGGCTTTGATGGGCGCGCTTCAGTGAGGCAGGACCCAGGGTGGGTCTCACCGTCTTGATGGAGTCTTACATAAATGGTAGAAACATGCAGGGACACACAGACAAAGAGAGTTGACCTTTTGTGCTGCCAAACCCAGAGAGGCTGAAAGACAGGCCTGAGGAAGGAATCCGTGGAGCAGCTGAAGCTGAAGAGATGAAGCCCAGGGAGAGATGAGTTCCTGAGGAGAGGGGAGGACAAGCCATGTGCCTGACCACCCACAGCTGAGCTCAGGGAGAAAAGGAGCCGGAGGAGAAGGGAGAGACCGGCGGCCATTTTGCCTTGCCATTTCGCAGAAGTCCAGGGTCGCCAGCAGCTAACCTTTGCTGCGACAGCATCTCTGATGAACCCTTGATTTGGACATTTTCATAGCCTTGAAAATGTAAGCTTCTTCCCTAATAAGTTGCTATTATAAAAGCCAGCCCATTTCTGCTACATTGCTCGGTCAGCCTTGAACAAATTAAAACAAATGAGTACATATCCATGTAGATGTTTATATCTAAATATAATTGGAGGTTTTTTGATAGAATGAAATGCATCCACATTTTATAACATGACAAGGTGAACTTTGACTTCCGGGATGTTCTGCTTCCTAAACAAGTTAGAGAACTATTAAAGAAGGGAAGCAAGGAAAAGGAGAAAGTAAAACACGACAAAGCCAGGGTTAGAGATGGCTCACTGGCTCACATATCACTTAAATATGGAAACTTCCAGGGACTTTAATAGAACTATATTTTCAGAGTAAGTTTTGGTATGACATTTCTTCTCCACCACAGCAGAACTCATTCAGGTGCTTACTGTGCCAAATAATGCAGTCCTACAATGTTACTCAGTCACTATAAAGATAACTCATAGATCACTATTGTTTTTTTAATATAACCTTCAACAAATTTTTTTTTTCATTTTTAATTAGTTAAACCTATGAAAAAAATGTCATCACGATGTTTTTAAGAAGGTTTCAAGTGGCGTAGTGTTATTTCGCTTAATTATTTTTGCAAAGTAATAGCCTCAATGTAGGCATTAAAAGAAAAAAAGAAAGAAAAGTTTGCAGCTTAAGAGTAAAAATGTGAAAATAATATGCCATTTGAAGGACCTAATTATACTTTTGGAAAGGGTACTGAACTGTAGCTATTTTCATTAGTGGGCATTGACTGTGCAAATTCCCACTTCAATCAGGCCTTGCCATTGCCCCCAAACCATGCCTTAACGTGTAAATATTAGTGCAATTTCTACCACAAGCATAAATCACGGGGATATTAACCAGATCTCCTTGAACGGTTTCACTGAGTTCCTTCTGGCTGTAATGTATCGTAACCAGCAGTCAGCTGAAACATGTTTATTTTAAAATATTTAAACATTCACTTGGTACAAAATAAGGGAGCAGCAACAACATGTTTAATGGCAATTTTCTTACGAGAAAGAGGAGGAAAGATTTAAGCATTTACAGTAACTCTTTCTCGTGTCATAGAAAGACATATTCCAAATCTAGAAAAGAGGAAGATATATAATTCCCCTCCAAAAAATTACAAAATCACTTCTCAAATGAACAACAACCAAAAAAATACTTGGAATGTCCCCTTTCCTTAGTTTTTCTTTCTTCTTCAACCTTGGCATTCCATTTCTTTCTCTACTATATTTTTCATCTTGATAAATCCCCTTAGATTCTCACTACATTAAAAAGAAAAAGTTTCTCCTTCAGGTTGAGTTGTTGCAACCAGCCTTGTCTCACCCTTACAAACCAGGCACCTATGGGATTAATTTGTCCAACTAGCAGAATGTTTCTACTCCAAGAGACAGCGTGGTTTAGGAGCAAACAGCAAAAGACAGGTTATCAGGCCTGAAGATCAGTCTGGGACTTGCTCTATCTTCCTGGAACAGTTTTGACATCTGATAAGAAAGATGTGCATACCCATTTGCTCCCAAAAAGCTGAATATGGATAAATCTGGAGCTGGGGGTAGTTCTGTTTAAACTATGGATAAATAGATAAAATATTACAAGCAACTTCATGTAGTGAGCAATTAGATGATCATAAAACGCAGCTACTTCTCACTGGTGCTCCCAGCCTCAGGTAAGACATGTGTAGCTCCTCTGTTGCATTTTAAGCACATCTGCTCACCTTACACAGCAAAATAAATACATCTTTCTCATGTCTCATGTCTGCAGTATAGTCTTGTACATTTGTGAATCATACAGCAAACAGACAACTTCGTTGCCCTCAACCTTGCTTAGAATATAACACAAACATAAACTTTAATATTCCTGAAGACCTAATGCTTAAATTTCATTCTTGCCTATGTCTCCATTCAGTAAAAGCTGTGTTTTTAAAATTATGCAAAAATAATCTCTATGTTTCTATACAGAATATAAAAGAAGACTGCTGTTAGTATTCTAAAAAAGATTTAGAACATCTAGCTTGCAATATAATTATGAAGCCACAAATGACTGTAGTGAGTTAGGAAATTGCATTTGTAGCATGTAATTGGCACAGACAATGAATGCAGAGCTTATAAAATTCAATCGCTACTCAAATACTTGGACCATATCAGGCAGTCATAAACTCACTCCTAGAAAACTTTCAATACAAATTCACAGTCTGCAGTTGTGCTTCCTGAATCTCAATCATAAGGTGTATTTTTAAATCTAAATTCAATAGTCTTAGGTTTTAAAGGTAGCAATTAGCTTGGCCAAGACCAGTAAATCTATTTTACTTCTAATACTTTAGAGAGGTGGATGTAGGTCAAGTGGCTGAGTACCTGCTTCCCAAGTACAAGGTCCAGGGGTAAGTACAGCCAAGTACAACCAAGAGACAGAGACAGCATTATTTTTTAAAAAAACATATAGGGGGCTATGAGAGCATTTAGCAGATTTTTTTTTTAAAGATTTATTTATTTATTTCTCTCCCCTTCCCCCCACCACCCCGGTTGTCTGTTCTCTGTGTCTATTTGCTGAGTCTTCTTTGTCCGCTTCTGTCGTTTTCAGCAGCACAGGAAACTGTGTTTCTTTCTGTTGCGTCATCTGGTTGTGTCAGCTCTCCATGTGTGCGGTGCCAATCCTGGGCAGGCTGCACTTTCTTTCGTGCTGGGCGGCTCTCCTTACGGGGCGCACTCCTTGCGCGTGGGGCTCTCCTACGTGGGGGACACCCCTGCATGGCAGGGCACTCCTTGCGCGCATCAGCACTGCGCATGGGCCAGCCGCACACGGGTCAAGGAGGCCCGGGGTTTGAACCGTGGTCCTCCCATGTGGTAGACGGACTCCCTATCCACTGGGCCAAGTCCGCTGCCCATTTAGCAGATTGACCTTATCTAGTGAAGCTGGGTTAAGAAAGACTTCCTGGAACTGAGATTCGACGGTTATAAAGGATAAAGAGGGGTGAGGGCAAAACTGAAAGATTCTGAGGTGGAAGAAATAAATCCTGGCTATTTGAGTGACTAAAAGAAGACCATTATGACTGGAGGTGAAAGCAATGGGTGCTCAGTGTGAGTGAGGCTGCTGAGGTGGGCAGGAGGAAAACCATACAGGGTCTCATAGGAAAACAACCTTAACAACATGGACAACAGCAGTGGGAAACCACTGGTCATTGAAGACCACTCTAGCTACTCCTGTAGAGATTGGAGTAGAGGGGGCAGGAGTTGAAGCATGGAGGCTATTGTAAAAGTACCTGCAAGAATGGACTGTGGCATAATCTAGGGTGCCAGGAGTGCAGATAGCAGAAAGAATTTATGTTAACTTGTTTTCTCTCTGTGAACCAAGGCCCTTGTGGTACGTTGCATGTTTCAAATAAAAAGATACATCAACATTAAGGTTTCTCAACCTCCACATTACTTAAACATTTTGTACAGTGCAATTCTTTTTATTTTTGGGTGGGTGGGGGGGGGGGACACAGCTATCCTATGCATTGTGCTATGTTTAGTAGCATCCCTGATCTCTACCTACCAGTAGCAACCAAAAATGTCCACAGAAATTGGCAAACATCTCCTAAGGGTTGAAGGTGGACGGTGGGAGGACAAAATCACCCCCTGTTAAGAACCACTGGTCTGTGTGAACATAGATACTCACTTGTTTGAAATTTTCAGAGAAATGAAAAACATTTCTGTACCGGCTTCTCTGAAAATAATTGTGATAAAATCATATCAAAATTGAATGTTCTTTATGCTACAGTAAAATTTTAATTTGTATGGAAAAAAGGAAAGTGATTTGCTAAAGGGATTTTGTTCATTTTCAAATTTCATGTTTCATTATTTCAAACTAAGCTTTCTACAAGTACTATATAATTTTAGGGAGAAAAAATACACCAAAAATATTATTTCATACTAAGTTTTCTAGAAGCCCTATATCATTCTAGGAAAAAGAATTACACCAAAAATACCCTTTTGTGCCTAAACTTTCATAAGAAGATATTTCTCAAATTTTTCTTCTTTGACTCTGACATAATCTCCCAGAATGAAGAGATGTGTCCCTGGTCATTTACATAACATTTCCTTGAGAGGAAGCAGTCACACTGCACAACGTTGGTCCAGGGAGTAATTTAGAGGAACTTTGGCTGATGAGTGTTCTTTCCTTTTGTTGAACACAGGGCCTGGGTATTTAGATTCACATGAGAAATAATTCAGGTTTAAGGCTAATAGAGATTTTATTTAACACTTCATAATTTAGGACCAGCAGAAAATTGTGATGAATAAAAAATCTCTCAACTTGACTAGCTGCAGATATCACATTGGGAAACCTGGCCCTAAATTAGTGCTTTAAAGGGGTGATAACTTGCAGTGAAGAGGGTAAAATTCAATCAACATAGGGATTTTAATACCATTGGTCTGACTGAAAGTGGATTTGTAAGTATTTTTATTTTCTCCCCCTCCCCTCCCTCCCCTCCCTCCTCCCCTCCCCTCCCTCCCCCCCTCCCCTCTCCCTCTCTCTTGTTCCCCCACCCTGCTGTTTTTGTTGTCTGTGTACATTCACTGTGTGATCATCTGTATCTATTTCTTTTTTTGTCGTTTTCCTCCTCCAGGATTCACTGGGATTCGATCCTGGGGACCTCTGATGTGGAGAGAGGTTCCCTGTCAATTGCACCACCTCAGTTCCTGGTCTCTGCTGTGCTTCACCTTGATCTTCCCTTCATCTCTCTTTTGTTACATCATCATCTTGTTGCATGACTCACTTGCACAGACACTGGCTCAACGCACAGGCACTCAGCTTGCTGCGTGGGCACTCAGCTTGCCACACAGGCACTTAGATGGGCATTTGGTTCACTGCGCGGACACTGGCTCACTGCATGGGCACTGGCTCACCATGCAGGAACTTGTGGACACTTGGCTTGCCATGTGGGCTCTCATGTGGGCACTCAGCTCACCATGTGGGCACTCGGCTTGCTGCGTGGGCACTTGACTCATTGCATGGGCACTGACTCACCATGTGGGCACTCTCATGGGCACTTGGTTCACTGCACGGGCACTTGCTTGCTGCATAGGCACTGGCTCACCACGTGGGCCCTCGTGGGCACTTGGCTTGCCATGTAGGCACTGGCTCACTGCACAGGCATGCTTTCTCTTCTTTTTCACCAGGAGGCCCCAGAAATCAAACCTAGGTCCTCCCATAAGGTAGTTGGATGCCTTATCACTTGAGCCACATCCGCTTCCCACTTCCCTGTTAGTGCTTTCATAGCACAGGTTTTCCCTTGTCCTTGCCTCCCAACTCTACCCACAACCTACAACCTCCCCTCAACCCTAGTCAATATAACCCATCAATTATGTATTTGGCAGACTGTTTTCATAAGCTTCAGGGTCTTTCTCGTCCATAGACTTGCTCATCTGAATCACTTGTAATTCAGTTTCCAAATCATTATTGGCCTGTAACTGGAGTTTAGGAAGATTTATTGTTTTGAAATTTGAGCATTGCATTCTGAGTGTTAAATATACATATTATCTTTGGAAGGCCTGTTTCTTAAACCCTAAGCACTTCTGCACTGTCACACAGTCCAGGACCTTCTATATTGTTTCAAACTTTTCTCCTAGGTTGCTTTGTTTGTTGGTTTTATTTATTTATTTTAAAGAAATGCTTACATATAGTCCAGCAGGGGCTTGTAAAGAATCTTAGCTTATAAACATTGTGGTAATACCAAACTGGAATTCCCCTTAGGCAGTTTCAGAATTTAAAAACATGGGAGATTTTAATCACTAATTTACACAATTGATCACTGGAATTAAACACTGCAACATAATCTAGAGATCATCAGAACATCTTGCAATGTGTGATTTGCATGTCAACCTAGCTAAAGCAAGTGACTTTCTTGACCTTCACAGGGCACATGTATGTATGTGCCTTTCCCTCTAACATATACAGTCTGTGTGTCACGTGACTACAGACCTGTCTGTAACTGGACAAGTATGTTCTTCCTTCACAGTGATTTACATTAAGAGAAAATGCTAAACTTGCCATGCCATTTTACACTTCATGTGTACTGTGTTTTGGAGGAAAAAATAGACATAATGTTCCAGGGATGGCAAATACTGTTGTTTCCAAATTGAATCCTTGGCTTACAGGCACATTTGCAAAACTGGTTCATACACAGAGACAAAGCATTGCAGTGCAAAGAAAATGAAACCTATTTTCTGGTCTTTCAGAAACTCGTGTGCGTGCATGTGTGTGTGCGTGTGTGAGTGTGTGTATACGTCGTTTAGCCTTTCTGATCCTGTTTGCTCTTCTTTGAATAATATGTTCTGTAAACTCTAAAGTGCCATTCACTGGAAAATGTACCCTTATTTTTGCTGTCTCTAAGACAGAAAGAAAAATATTACCAATTAAGTTATGACACAGTCTCTATCATTTAGATATATTTATTGCTTTTTGGAAGTTTTTTCTTAGACTTAGACACAGATTTTTCTCTGTGATAGCCTACATTCCTCAGTCTTGTACATAGACAATGAAAGTAGAGGCAAAATAATGAGGTAAGGGCTTCCTTTCTAAATTTTCTTTGGAGTTCAGCTTTCCAGATACACTGTTTGAATCAGTTTTATTGCTGCCTTTGGCTGCTGATGCAGCACTTTCAAAAAGACTGTTTTACTATTTATATTTTTTCCCAAGCTTCTGACAGTCATTCGAAAATTATAATGCTGGCATTTTCTTCATCCTACCCAAAGGCATTAACAAAGGTTTTTAGAAAAATGACAAGGGATTATATTCTATTTGTGCCACAAGATAAAACTAAAAGTTTGTGTCTACACAGTTCAATGGCAGCTACATACATTTTGATTTTTGCCTGCCCAACAAAGATTGCAAGACACTTCCTGATTTCAAAGATCCAAAATGTGAACTGAAAGTGTGTTTCTTAGAATCAAAATATTGCTTAAAAAAGCAACAAATGAAGTTAGGAGTTTTGTTTTTTTTAAGTAACTTGGTAAATTTTAAACATCCTGCCTATGTAATACTTTACTATTTAGATATTCCTGAGTTTTCTGCAACAGTAAGAGAAGTTACCATGGAGAATATTGTGCCTGCTATGTTTTGGTAGAAAAATGTCAGATGTAGAGTCCAAAGCAGTTCCTTAACGGGTGTTATTTTTGGGGGTGTCGAAGTGGTCACTTTGTTCTAAAATGTCTCCTATCTTTGCCAGAGTTTCTGAAATTCCATAGTATCTTTTTTTTTTTAGGTAAGATGCACATTAAAACAAAACAGACTGAAAACAGGAACAATTTGATCTATTACTAGTCAATAACACCTTGGGTCAAGGTTGTTTATAAGAATTAGTTTGGAATCGGCAGCCTAGTTAGGGAGGAACTAATCTGTACACATGTAATCAGAAGAATGGCTGCAAAGCATGAAATATGCGCAGTGACCGAGTGTGGCAGAAATTAAATGTATAAATGCTGTACATTCCAACAGGATCACAACCTATCTACCCTTGACAGATGACAATCTTAATTGATCTTAAAGATATTGAGATGGACTACTGATTCCAGATCTATCAATTCATTCCTTTGGGATATGTCTTTCTTTTTAATGACTATCTGTTTTTTAAAATTATGGGGCTATTGTATCAGAGTGGATGAAGAATGGGCTGCTTTTGGAGTGTGACTTTTTTAGACATTTTCTATTTTCTTTAGGCCTCACCTTTCCTATTCCTAGCAGAGATGCTAACATTACCTGTTGGTATCACAGAGCATGGCTTCCGCTGTGTTTTCTCCTAGCTTCCCTCATGGTGGCCAAATGTGCACTGCAGTTTCCGGCATCACAACATCCACTGCAAGAAGATACGTTATTTCTTCCTCCTGCTTTTCTTTTAAGGGAGAAGAGATATTTCCCAGACATCTCAAAATTTATTGGCCCAAACCAATTCTTATGTCCGTCCTTAACCAGTCACTGACAAAGTTACCCACTGGGTCTACTGTAATCATCTTCCTAATCAGGACTTACTCCTGAGTCAACTGTAAGGGTAGATGCCCTAAATAAGATAGGAAGGAAAACTGTTGGCAAAGGAGCAGGCGAGGCTCTGTAAACAGTACCACCAATAGTTCTGCTATGCGATTTCATAGGATTATTAAAACATTCATGATTTAACTCCTGTGAAGCATTTCATAATAATAATGATAATGGCAAACACACATGACACTTGCTGTGTGCAGAACACTTTTATACACACACACAGCTTTCATATACAGCAATTCTCACAACAGCCCCAGATGTGTATGTATTATCATCCCTGTTTTACAGATATGGAAACTCTGTCCACAGAGAGGTAAAGTAACTTGCCCAAGGTTTCAGTTTGTAAATGGCAGAACTGAGATTAGAATCAGGCAACCTGGTCCAAAGCACATATGCTTAAGCATTCTCCAGGCACATAGAAGGTTCTCAACCAAAGCTGGCTGTTACTATCATCTGCTGGCCCACATTTCCTCAAGCAAAATTTCCCCGTTCTTTCTTCTTGCTCTGTCCTCAGAAGAGATAGAATGCACAGTTAACATTTTAGAAAATTTAATAGAAGTGTTTTTCAAACTGTATACAATAATCTATCAGTGGGTCGTGAAATCTATTAGGGAGTCATGACCAGAATTTTTTTTTAAGATTTATTTATTTATCCCCCCTCCCCCTCCCTTTCTCCCTCCTCCACTGTTTTTGCTGTCTGTGTCCATTTGCTGTGTCATGTTCTATATCTATTTCCTTTTTTTCTCTTCTTATCTTTCTCCTCTAGGATTCACCAATATTCCATCCTGGGGACCTCTGATGTGGAGAGAGATTCCCTGTCAATTGTGCCATCTCAGTATCTGGTTTCTGCTGTGCTTCACTTTGACTATCCCCTTCGTCTCTCTTTTGTTACATCATCATCTTGCTGCATGACTCACTTGCAGAGGCACTGGCTCGCCACACAGGCACTCACACGGGCACTCGGCTCAACACGCAGGCACTTGGCTAACCACACAGGCACTTGGCTTGCCATGTGGTTGCTCACATGGGCACTCAGCTCACCACATGGGCACTCAGCTTGCTGCACAGGCACTTGCATGGGCACTCAGCTCACCACGCAGGCACTTGGCTCATCATGTGGGCACTGGCTTGACATACAGGCGTGCTTTCTCTACTTCTTTTTCACCAGGAGGCCCCAGGGATCAAACCTGGGTCCTACCATATGGTAGGCAGAAGCCCTGTTAGTTGAGCCACATCTGCTTCCCACGACCAGCATTTTAAAAAAGGAAATATATCAAGTATTATAGGATAAAACTGACTAAAAGAGAATTAAAAATACCACAGTACATGCCACATAATAAGTTTTGTCTTGTGAAATTTCTGTTTCAATTATATATATTTTTAAAAGTTGGAAAAATCTGCTTTAAAATCTTGCTATTCTGAAGCAGCAGCAGCATGGCATCATCTGGGAGCTTATTAGAAATGCAAATCTCAGGCTCCATACCAGACCTGATGAGTCAGAATCTGCTCTTTTACAAGTTCTTCAGGTGACTCCTTTGCACACTGAAGAGTGGCAAGCACTGCTTTAGCACTGACCCTTTTCTTTTTTTTTTTATTTTTTTAATGTTACATTAAAAAAATATGAGGTCCCCATATATTCCCCACCCCCCTCATCCCACTCCTCCCCCCATAACAACAACCTCCTCCATCATCATGAGACATTCATTGCACTTGGTGAATACGTCTCTGAGCACTGCTGCACCTCATGGTCAATGGTCCACACCATAGCTCACACTCTCCCACATCCACCCAGTGGGCCATGGGAGGACATACAATGTCCGGTAACAGTCCCTGCAGCACCAACGAGGACAACTCCAAGTCCCAAAAATGCCCCCACATCACATCTCTTCTTCCCACTCCCTACCCCCAGCAGCCACCGTGGCCACTTTCTCCACACCAATGCCACATTTTCTTCGATTACTGATCACAATAGTTCATGAATAGAATATCAGTAAGTCCATTCTAATCCATACTTTATTCCTCCATCCTGTGGACCCTAGAATGGTTGTGTCCACTCCACATCTATATCAAGTGGGGGCTTAGATTCCACATGGATGCTGGATGCAATTCTCCTGCTTTCAGTTGTAGGCACTCTTGGCTCCCTGGTGTGGTGGTTGACCGTCTTCACCTCCATGTTAGCTGAGTGGAGTAAGTCCAATAAACCAGAGTGTAGGAGTTGCAAGTCTGTTGAGGCTCAGGGCCTGGCTATCACATGGTCAGTTGAGAGATTCAGGTCCCCTGGGTATATACTAAACCCCAGCACCTACTACAGATCCGGTAAAAGTAACAGGAGAGGCTTGTGAACAAAGATCACATCTGAGTCTAGCTCCATCACACAGAAACACAAACTCCAAAGTAGGGCCAACTGAGATGGCACTGAACACTATCTGCCATGACCATAGAACCTGTGGGTCTCTGTAGCCCTCAGAAGAACCAATACCTGAGGTTGTATCTACTTTATCTATCTCTGGGACTCGGCTGAGGTGTGCATAAGGCGACCCCTCTGATAACCTCCTAGCTCTTTTTTGAGACTCATAGCCATGTAAACTCATTTGTCCTTTCCATTTCGCCCTTTTCTTCAGGTCAAAAAGCATTTTTAACTCCTGGTGTTATACGTAGACTGAGATATTCTCCTGGTCCAAGTTGTTCTTTTATTCAAGGTCATTTTCTAGTTACATCATCAGGTGGTACTTGGTAGTAATCCCTCAGCACCAGGGAGGCTCATCCCCGGGAGTCATGTCCCAGGCTGGGGGGAAGGCAACACATTTACATGCTGAGTTTGGCTTTGAGACTGGCCACATTTGAGCAACACGGAGGCTTTCAGGACCCTTTTCTTTTGTAATCACATGTGCCCAGTACAGGGTATTTCGAAGAAGAAGAAAACATAGTTTGAAAATGACATTCAAAGAATCTGATCCTCTCTAACCATAAATCACACAACATGGCTCACTGATTTTTTTCTTTTCCTTTTTGGCTTAAATAGTGACTTTTTTTTCTTTTTCTAAGTTGATTTCACATGAACTCATTCCCACCTCCTTTTTAAAGAATTCTGGAAAAGCTGGCAACATGAAGCCAGTATTTCTATAGGATACTCAGCTGGAATTGAGTAGCCCCTAGGCACTTTGGGCAGAATACTAAGCCTCAGTCCTCTCCACTCCCCACTGCACACAGTTCATCCATAGAGAGCACCTGCCAAGTCATTGAAGGCATCTGAGTTTGTGACCTCTGGGCAGCATTATCTCACTTTCAATTTTTTCCTCATAGATCTTTATCTGAAGTCATTAGATCCTTGTTGACTTGCCCACTCAAAATGATTTTTTTTTTTTTAAATTAGACTTCTGACCCTTGCATTAGCAACAATTTAGCTAGCAGGTATTACTCCAAATACAACAAGCATGTATGGCTCCCAGCCTTCTGCTACTTCCTGTTGGTTTCTACAGTTTTTACATTGCTGACTCCCATTGTGCTTCTAAGAAAGTGGGACCCAGGCCTTTTTCAGCAGTCCAACCATCATTCCTCAACTCCTAATGGAGGCACTCCCTTGCATTACCTCTTTGAGCATTCATTCTATTGTTCCAATTATTCTAGATATCTGAGACTCTAGGTGTTGATTTGAGAAATTAATGCAGTTTCAATTCAATGTCCTCAAAGTAAAGTGTTTCAAGCTGTGGGATGGATCAGCACTCAGCAGAGCAAAGTAATGGGAGGATGTGTTCAAATGTCCTTTCAAAGCATTCGGGATTTGAATTCTTTAGGTTAAGACACTAAGAATGAAAAGGCCTGAATTTTCTCCTGTGAAAAATAATTTCCTGATTGTGATGGGGTTAGCTTTCCCTACTATAAGCAGAATGTTTCTGGCTGCAAGTAATTAATGACCAGAGACAATGTGGTTTAGTCAATAAAGGAAATTTACTATCTCATAGAGCTGAAAAATGCAGGGGGATGACAGGCTTCAGGTACAATCAGATCAAGGCTCCAGCTCTACTTCTCTGCTTGCAAGACTCAGCTCTATCATTCTCTATGTGTCAGCTTCATCTTTAGCTTGGCATCCTTTACAATAAACAAATAGCTGCAGTAATTCCACATAAAACAACTTCTAGAAGAAGAGAAAACATCTGTCCAGACTACTCTCAGGTGAGAGCAAGGAGGTTTCCCAGAAATCCTCACAAGATTTTTCTTATGTGCCTCTGGCCAGGAATGGATAATTTGCCCATCCTTGAAATGGCTCACTGTGGCCAAGGTAACAGGGTTAAGTTAACAAGGCCTACTCCCGGTTAGCTCATCTACACCCCAGCTAAAAGGGGTGGGTAGGGGAAAATATTACCATGAAGAAGTAGTTGAAAGCTAGACAGAAGCACCTTCTTCAGAGGTTTACAGCCAGGAAGAACTTCCATTAACTGTTAATTATTTCCATTGCTACTTCACATAGACAGAAAAATTACTTTGTATGGGGTAAACTTTCTTCCTAAGAGATGGGATGCAGTACTGGCAATACCAACTTCACTGAATGCCCTAATGTTAATCATTTCTCATTATTTGTTTAGCATCTGTCCTGTACTCTTGGACCAGGTACTGTTATTGTTAGAGTGCAGTGAAATATAAAAGAAGTAACAGATTTGGTCCCCGCCTTCAGGAGCTTGTAGTCTTATTGGAAAGTCAAGACCAATAGATCATAAACTACAACAAACACCCTAAGTGAGGGTAGAATAAATGCTGTGGGAATTCAGAACAGGCAGGGATCAATAAGAGATGGAATGGTCAAAAAAACTTTATGGAGGAGTTGAAACTCTAGCTGGGACTTTGGAACAGGTGGAAGGGAGTAAGAAGGGTGTGAAGAGATAAAAACCTAAACCAGGAGAGTAGCAAGGGAATGGAGGGAAAGGGCCAGGAGCCTTAGGAGACTTACAAAGCAGCCGGAGAGGACTCCATTACTGATTGCCATGGAGAGGACTACATTACTGAGGCTGGGGTGAATGGGTAGGAGTTCCTTTAAGAGAGATCAGAAATTCTAGAGGGAAGGAAATTGCAGAGATATGATGGGTACTTGACAGAAAGACCAGGAGTTCATTTTACAAATATTTGTTTGGAGAGATTGGAGAATTTTCCAAGTAAAATATTTCTAGTATAAGAGATGAGAAAAATAGGACAGGAGATAATAGATTTTTAAGCTTTTGACATTGTTGATAATCAAAGTTATGGGAATGAATGATCTATTTGAAGAAATATAGATGGGTGGGAAGAAAAGAGCAAAGTAGCTATCACCAGCACCATCACTCTGAGACATGTAGTGGTAACAAATGGCATAATGGCGTAAGAAAGACTACTGAAACTTAAATAGATTCAGTACTGATTTTCTAGAGGGTGTATTTGGCATTTACTACTATGTAAAACGAAAGCTTATTGGTTGGCATGATTACTGAATGACTAAAAGAAGTTTAAAATCCAAAGAGCCTGGTGTGTACCAGGGATGTTTGTCAGTCAAGAGCTCTCATGCTCTCGTACTTCCATTAACTTGAGTGTGTTGAGCATTATTTATTACTCATACACTGTAGCATTGTTTAGCTAAAATGGTTCCCCCATCACATGAAGGGTTTAATTTGTTCAATTTTCAGAGTAGTAATCTGAATGCCGACTGGTGCAGGTACGTTCACTTAGATGGTCCCAGGCTGCACTAAGTCTGGAGAGCACTGCACTGTGCTGTGACCTAGTTTTCCCTTTGAACTCAGGTACTTTATCCCTAGCCTCTACCTCTCCGTTTGGCAATTGTGCTTCCACTGGCCTTTCTTCTTGAACCAGCAGCTATTGCTGACAGTTGGGCCATAGGAATCTCTGTGGAAATGATATGTAGTGGTCTGCCTGAAATTTTCCTATTTCCATTTGTACTTCCCTTAAGAGCTCAGAGCTGCTCACCATAGTACCAGGTATTTTAGATAGTTCAATCTCTTCTCTTCAATTGGCTATTTTTACCATTCCAGTTCCATTATTGTTCCTGTGGGATCCTGATATAGAAAAAAATTTTTCTTTATACAAAACTTTGATTCAGAAAAAGGGCTGGTAATAAGATAAGTAGTATTATCAGAAAATGCAAGGGCTTTGAAATCAGATAACCCTGGGTGAGAATCAGGAATCTTTGAAAGATGTGTTGAGACAGATGCTCAAACTTTCCTGAACAGTTTCCTCAGTTAAAAAATAGATGTAATAGTTATCTTCGAAAACTATTGTAAGGATTAATAAGAAAATCTATGTACAGAGACTTTACACAATGCCTGGCATATCCTAGGAACTTGATAGACTGGAATTTATATGGCAGGCCAAAGAAAAATATACTAATGTCATTTCTCCACTTTCCAAATAACTCTACATGGACTTTGGAGGAAGGAGATTAAGAAAGACAGACATAAAATCTTTTCCCTGATTTAGAAATATGTACTCCAGGTTCTACTTGGTCAGACCTTTTTGATTTCTATGATATTATTTTGTAAGCTAGTCCTTCAGAATACGAAGAATAGTACCTTGGAGAACAAAACGAGTTAATACATTTTCCACAAATTGCAGCAATTTTCTTCTCCTTTATTGAATCAAGAAAGCTAACTGTCAAAGAGGCATAGAATAGTGTAGATAATACCCTACGGTAACAAAACTCTATTATGTTGTATTCCATTAGAGCTGAGTCAAGGGTATTTGGGAAGGAAATCTCACTGTGTAATAAGGGGGAATTGGTAGCCAAGATTTTATGCTACTGTTTTTCTCAAGGCTTTGCTACTTTCTACCTTAGTAGCATTGTCCCAAATGCAAATATCCCCATCTCGCTGTTTCCTGTTGAAAAAATCTGCTCTTAACACTAAATGGAGATTATCACTGAAGCAAAGGTTGTTAAGGTGAATAGAAAACTAGTCAACCTCCCTTTGAGGAACATTTCAACTTGCCCTACGGTCTTCCTCCCTATTTCCTTCACTCCATTTGTATAAGCCAAAAGCCACTGTATCTTTACCATAAATAAGCAGGCAGGTGGTTTTGCATTTCTTTCTGGAACTAGCCAACGCTTCACACAGAAGTTGACTTTCTTACAATTCTTATTCCAACTAAGACTCAAATGATTTAACTATGAATTAAAGTTTCCTGGCATAAGTATGTGAAAACAAAAGGTATTCCTTATTTATTAGGCAATGTTCTGAAAATTTTATATCTATATCCTAGCATAAGAATATACATTAATACTGTCTAATGCTAGATAAAAATATATATCTTGGTGCTAGAATTGGGAAGATTCTAATCTTAAAGTAAGAGATTTATGCCTAAATAACCAAATTAATCCCAAATTACATAGTGTGATTATGTAGCATTCTTACAGAAAAATTAATTCTTCACCTGAATTTTATCCCTGCTTAAAAAGAGGTAGACTTCTTGGATTTAAAAAAACTCGAGAAATCATGGAAAACTTTCACTTTTATTGAGGAAGAATGAGGAAACTGAGATCCAGCAAGTGTAGTAATGTGTGCATTGTGAATGACTGCCTTAAGCAAGACTAAGATCTGGGAATCTTAATTCTTGACTTAATATGCTTTCCCCAAATACCATAACTATTGGATGATAGTGTGGCTAGCTTTAAAAAAACCTGGTGAGCATTTACTGTTTTGAAATAAGGCAGTAGCTTACATAGTAATACAAGCTATTTCCTAAAGTGAAATTATATTGTGTTCGTTTTAAGTTAAAGCATTGGTTAAAATATAGGGAAATGATGAATTTTATAATAAAACAAAACCTTGAAGACCAGAGGTTGTGAGCCTGTACAGGAAGTTGAGCTATCTTAAACCAGTTGTATCAGGTCCTTTGACTAGAAGGGTATTGTCAGAAGGGCCAGAAAAGACCTTTGTTTTACAGGTGAGGAAACAGGAAATGGGGCCCCAGGGAAGTTCACTTTCTTTCAGCCACTCAGTATTAGAAGGTGAAGCACAACTCCTTTTTCTTGATTCCCAGTTGAGTACTCACTCACTACAGATACCTGCATTAGGCAAAAGAAAAGGGTGTTTCCTTTAATCTGTGTTGACTTTACAATTCAGGACTGAATCTACCTAGAAATTGAGAAATGCTAACTGTGTTTACTCTAAATAGCTTTTACTTACAGATATTACATTGTTATGTTTTCTTTTTTTGTTGCCAGGATGAAATGCAATGAGGGAATTTATTGGGCTTTCCCCAATTCATTTGCTCAAAACTCTTAAAAAAGCTCATTAGACTGAGGCATTTGTCTACTAGCGTGTACTTCTATACCTGTTTCATGACAAGTTGTTCATAGAGTGAGCTCTCCAAATGGAAGGAATGGTGGTGAAAGTCGGGAAAGTTTTTCCTCTGCTCTTGTAAATTGAGGTTAATATATTAGAGAAGAAAGGATGTGTGATTTTGTTATTGTAGGTTTGGGGTATACTTTTTAAATCTACCAGCATATTATTCGTTTACATGATGCATGTGCTGTATCTTAATTTCCTTTTATTTTTCTGTTATTCTAAACATCTTGAGTACTACCCCATGGGATTCAGACCTGTCATGAGGTCTAGATTGTAAGTGTGAAGTATTTTCACTAGAAGGTGAAAATACTGATTTCCTCTAAACAAAACAAAACAAATAAACCAGAAACTGGCTGCTTATTCTAACAATTTGCATTCAATATTGTTATTTCAGCTGTGAATTTAGTTGACAAAAAATTACCTAATAAGTACAAATTCCCATATTCAATTAAGATCAGAAAGTTTTTCCTTTTGGCAAAAATTCCCATCATCTAAACCAATTACAGCAAAATACTTTCACTTTCATTAGTTTTATCATCATACATCTATAAATTGGCAAAATTAAAATGTTCTTAAAAGGTTAAAAACTAGGACAGTATATTTGAATCTCTCACATCCTTCTTTCACTGGTTGAAACTGCATACCATCAAAATCTGCTCTAACTCACTCTTAACTTTTTTATGTTCCCAAAGACCCATTAAGTATCAGACTTAATAATCATTCTTTTTGGATAGGAATTGATTTGAGGGCTTTTGTAAATGTGGAATTTAGAAGTAGAAGAATTACCATTTTTAGTTTGAGTAAGTTATGCTATATCAGAAGCTTTTAATATGTTTTGTAAATATTTTTTTTGAATCATGATAGGTCATATAGTGCTAACATATAAATGTTAAAACCTATTTCAAAGCAACTGTATTGATTTTTTGCTCTATATAGTATCTTGACATTTTGGTCTTTTAGTTTGCATGAAGCTAGCTTGAAAATATAATTTTCTTTGTATATTTAACTTCATACTGTGCAACAAAGACAGAAATACTGATCCATTCCAGTTCGCCAAGTGCTTTTTGATTTTTAAACTACTAATAGCTGTCTTGGAATATTTACCTGTTTAATTACATCTCTTATTTTCCTAAATTTTTTTCTTTGAAAATATTGCAGGCCACATTCAAGTCAAAATAAATTTTCTCCTATCAAGAAAATTTTTCTCATGAATTAAAAAGAAATGGCCTCCTCTATTTTTTTAAATCAAGAAAAGGCAAAATTAGTCTTTGTTATGGAAATTTTGAGAAATGCTGATTGTGACGAAGGATTTCTTAAAGTACAGTTGCCCACTTTCTCAGTAGTTATATAGAATTTTATTTAAAAAATATCAAGCTATAAATAAGCTGCGGGATTAAATGGCAGTATTTTTCACTTATTAATTCTCCAAATCCTCAGCTCAGTTAGGTTGCCTATTCAGTGTTTTCATCGGTCTTACTTTTTCATGGCATATTGAAGAGCTTCTCAAACCTTAATGTACATATAAATCACCTGCGGATCATATAAACAGGTAGATTCTGGGTCAATATTCTGGGGTAGGTCCTGATATTCTGCTTTTCTAATGAGCTCCCAGGTGATGTCCTTGCTGTTGGGACACTTGAAAGAGCAAAATGTAGTGAACTTTCTCTTGCTCTGGAAACAGAACAACTCTATTAGGAAACACGTTCCATCTGGTATGAAAGATGCCCCAGGTATTGGTCAATCACAATCTCTCCTACATAATTTGGGGACTCCAGACAGTACTTCTTCTCTAAACTACACAAAAGCTGGGGTCACATTTCCTGGCCCTTCCAATATGAAAGAATATAGCCAATATGGAAGCAAGTAAAGCCAATACGAAATAGGGTAAGTGAACAGAGACAAGAGTGTGTCCCCAGAACATTACTTGAGATTCCTGGATCCATTGTGCAGTTCATCCCTGGTACCCTGGAATTACTAGGTAATACATTCTGGGTTTTTTTCACTTCAGTTGTTTGGAGTTTTCTCCCTCTTTCACAATGAGAAGTCCTGATAAATATTATCAAGTGCAGTCATTCGATATTATAATTAGGGGAATTTGAGCCTTTATGTAATCTGGAGATATATACTGAACTCAAGGGTTAGTTACATTAATGCAAACTTAGAAGCAATGCAGAGCATTTACGCTATAATAGTTGATTACCTTACCTAAAGGCTGTTATTGTTGTGGAATTTAAGAGAAGTTCAATTATTTGAGTATAGAGAGGCCAGGACTCAGGAATGATTTTGAGAAGGAAAAATGGTTTATTGACGGCCGGCCGGACTCGGGAACTTCTGTTTGAATCCCGAGCCCCGAACAAGATTTTCAAACGTCTTTTTATACAGAGAGGAAAGGCCAAATGGTCCCTTTGTTTCAGTTCTCAATAGGCTTCAATTAGCATATATCTTCCACATCTTAGGTAAGCTTTTAGCATGGACTCCAGACATTCTAGATAAGCCTTTAGCGTATTTGGTTTTTGCATTTCCCCTAAATACTTAAAGTTTATAGCCCTTGCATTGTTAAACATTTCCTGGGACTGGAGCCGCTGCCACTGTCCCTAAAGGCAGGACTGCAGCCTCTTACCTTTCCACACCCACAAGTCAAACAACTTAGTTATCTCTGAAGAGACAAAGAGCCTTCCACCCATAGCCCACATCATTATAACCTCATCCCTTCAGTGGTGAAAATGACTTTGTAGATGAAAACTCACATTATCTTGTTATCAACCATAATCTAAAGTTGCAGAACCCAAAATCTAGGATGCCTCTTCGAGTCATTTACCTCCTTTTCCTTCTACACTGTGACTTTTATTCCTTACTCTATTAAGAAGCTGTGTATACTGCTGGTTCTTACTTGAATGAAAAGAATGACAGTATAGCTCTGTAAAACTAGGTGATTATAAATGTGTACACAATGTATTTGTATAAATGTCTTTGTAACATGCTTTTTAAAAATGTGTACATACATTTGGGAAGGAATGGGAAAGCTATTTCCCATGCATGAATGTTTAACACTGCAAGGTAAGTTCTGATTCCTCTGGTACTTCTAATTTTACCAATCACCATAAAATTGAGTTTTTACTGCTATTTTTAAAATTCAGAAAAATTCTTTTTAAGCCTTCAGTAATTTTAAGAGATCAAAATCCATTTCTTACATGGACAAGCCTAAAACAGAATTTAATTGTAGTGTTAATGTTTGTACAGTGACTTACACAATCAAGATTCAAATAAACCTCCAAACAATTTTACAAAAAAGAAAAAAAAAACACTTTATTTTCCACAAGAGCAATAAGAAAAATTAAATCATTTCCCACATATTGTTTTCTTAAAACAGAGCCTACAAGGACATATTCAGCACCAAATAAGAGGAAAAAAAAAAAATTACAAACAGCCATAGAATATAATCTATAAAGCAAACATTTAATATTGCACTTTGTTTCGCTAACTTTTGGATTTTACTTTTCTAATTGAAAAATCAGGAATCTATCTTGAATACTGGAATACAATTGTGAACCTCACATCTTATGTCAGGAATTGACCAATAATTAGGAAAAAGTAAAGTAATGCCTCTAAATAAGATAATAAAGAAATATTTTAATGGGGAGAAAACTTTATCTGATAAAGTTTCATCAGTTTAAAATTTTATCACATTTTGTGACCCAGTGCCAATTGTCAGAACATTGGTCATTCTTGTTTCATGTGTAATTTATATGAGTATATGGTAATAAGTATTCCAATGCTATGCATATCAACAATTGTTCCCTAGTCAGACAGAGAAAAGGGATTTTCTGATAATCCCCCCCCCAAACAAAAATAAAACCACCAAATGCCCTTTATGCCAAATATCCTATTAGCTTCTTTTGAGGGGGACATTCACAAAATGATTTAACAATTATAAAAAAATATTTCACCCCCAATTCCTTATTATCAATAGTTTACGTTTTGAGCCCAAACCCTTTAACTGAATCACTTAAAACGCGATTCATTTTTATACTGGGCTTTCTTCACCCTGTTAGCATTTTTCAAACATGAATTGTCTTCCATGTTTTCTTAAAGGCCACTTATGGAAAAGCCTGTTTTGTATGAAGCTTTAAGACAGTATTTAAACCAGGTCAAGCACCAAGCCAGAGTTACTATTATTTTCAGCCACTTTATTAACTGGGGGTTAAATGGCAGGATAGATGTAACACCCATCATACATTTTACACGTATGTTGTAACATCAGAGATGCTGATTTTTAGTAAAAATATCAGAGCTGAATTCTTCCTAAAATGAAAAAAATTAGTACACTTGGTACCTTGGAAAATGTAGCTTTAAATGTCAATATGAATGCTGGTATATTTGTATATGAGCTAACTGTATGTTATCTTTAATATAAACTATAATTTACTGATATGATCATTCTTCTTTCTATATTTACCCAAAGTGAGTGATTTCTCATGTCTAGTAAAATGTCCTTTAGGTAATGGGAAAAATATTTTCATTTAAATAACAAAAATATAAAAGTTATCATTCCAGCAATCTAGTATCAGTAAATTTTGAAGTTACACATTTATAGAATAAACTTGGGTTTTTCATGCTGTCAAGCTTGAACAGAGAGGAAATATTAAACTGAGCTCTCTAATAACAAACTTAACATATTCTTACTTATTAAAATACTTTCCACCAGCAAAAGTGATTTCCAACATATGTGTTTTGGAGGTAATTAAGTAACTCTGTATAAAAATAAATGCACTTTCCCCTCCTTTCCCCAGTGACTGGAAAATTTCCATTAAAAAAAAACAAAACAATAAAAATAATTTTTAAAGAGCAACAGCCCTTAACTCTTTGCTGGTACCTGCCATACTGCCTTTCTATACTCCAATCTTAGCTCTGCTAGCTTCTTCTTGTATAATGATAAAAAGGGAATGTGGGTGGGTTATCACTTTTGTGTATGTCCCTTCTCCAAATTTTCCTCTCCAAAAAGCCAACCAACCAATCTAACAAAAAAAAAAAAAACAAAAAAAAAACAACTCAACAGTGCAACAAAACACAAATAGCATTCCAACAGTTTGGCAAGTGATGCGTTCACCTGAGATTAAGTGATTTTAGGCAGTCAGTAACAAAATGCTGCTTTGCTGTAATAGTAGAAAGGCAACAAATTTTTAAAAGAAACCAAGAAGGTATACAATCTTGACAAAGTCTCTATTAGCTTCCTCCTCTTATCTCTTTCCCCACATAACTGTTGCATTATCTACTACAGTAGGCTGCAAAACATACAGCAAGAAGGATTGGCTTGAAGGCATTTGATGTTTGTAAATAAATCCACAATAGGATCCAAGCTGAAGAGGTGATACATGGTCAGCCTAGTAGGACAATTCTGAGCATGTGCATACGCAGGTAAAGTCCAGGCTATATTAAATTAAAAAAAAAAAAAAAATGTCAGTGCAGTTTTTATGTTTAAGTTTTTTCAAAGCTTTCTTTTGTTCCTTGTTGTGCTGACACAAACAAGTTTTAAATGAGTATCAAGAGTCTGGCATAAATGGAAAAAAAAAAGCTGTAGTGACATCGAACTGCACAATGTAAGCATTGAGCATGTGCAAATTTTCAAATCAAAAGAAGGAACTCATCCTTCTTTTACAACATGGTGTCTTGACACCTATGACCATAGGCTAAGAAGACTGCTCTTAATATGTGCCAGTTTTAAAGGAGAAAAGCTTAGATCTTCAAGCATGTTGGAGCAGTCCCAGAATGTTGCTATAGGCTTCTAAAGCATGATCACACTGGTTGTTTTCATGTATTTGCCATTTTTCTGGGCAAAGCAATTCCACTTCCTCTGAAAACGTCTCCAAGATACTTCCTCTGTCCTCAGCCAGGAAGAGATACAGTTCAGAACCCATATCAACTTGATTTAAATCAAGTGTTCCTTCAACGAGATGGGCAGGATGGTCTGTCATCTGTTGACTGATCAGGATTTGGATCAATCTAGAAAGAAAAGAAAAAAAATTAAAAAATTATTTCCTAAGGAGGGTCTAAACCCTCTAGTAAGAATGCCAACAAATGGCTTATTTTGAGAACTATTTGAAAAATGTAATCAGGAAAAGCACATACAGCTTGGCAGTGAATTATTATACCCAATTATTCTCTTTTCATAAGTGAAATGCTATGGGGAAGAATAAGTGCTGGTATTAAGCACCTGATAGACAATAACTAGATTAAAAGTTACACAAGTATGCCTGAATGGTCCTCTAAATCACAAAACTAATGGTAAAATTTTATTAGAGAATGGAGACTTTTTCTCAACACTTAGTATTTAAGACTCAAATATAAAATGGAAAACATCTTCACAGCAATGATCTCCTTTTGTAAAATATCCCATTTCATCCCTCTATAACTCATCTGATGGGGGCAAAACCCCAGTGAGGGCCTAAGAATACAGTATAATATTTTAGGAAAGGGCAATGCCGAACCCAAAGCCTGCTAGCTAGCTTATTTCCCACCTCTCTATCTCAGGAGTGACTTTAATATATACACATGTACCCATGAAAAACGAATATATTTCAGTTGCTCCTCAGGTACAAAGAGAATGGGCACAGACAGGAAAATGTTGGGATTAACACGTTTCATTTATTGAAAGGTCTTTTGGATAAGACCTAATCACCTCAATTTAAATGTGGGATAATCCAAAATCCTTCAGAAACGTTAGGATAGAGCATATTTTTGAAGAAAAATAGACAACCTTTCTCTCCTTTTAATGACTTATCTTTTAAAAAGAAAAAAAAAATTAAAAATGGTTTTAATACAAATTTAAAATTTCTCCTTCTACATGGCTTGATGCTAACAAATGAAATCATACCCTGAGCATATTTTAGGGTTTTGAAAGTTTTAATCCTAATTATCTTTAAGAAAGAAAGGTAGAATTTTACAACAGTTTGAACATGAATATTTAGACAGCTATCATTTAAAAAATGTCCGTAAGATAACCAGGAGCCCCAAATCAAGACTTAATTAGTGAGAAAGAAATTTCAAAATAAAAATGGTCAAAAAAAAATCTCTAACAAGTGGCAGAACATTTTTTAGCATATAATAGAAAATTTTATGAATTGGAATAATGGGATAGGAAAAATTAGTTCTAATCAAGAATCCCATCATCAGTGAATAAAATGGATCTCATATTAACCACATCCAAAAGAAAATTGACTCTTCAAATAAGTTACGGTGTTTTTTTTTTTTAAAAAGAGCAATTTGTTGAACAGTAAAACAATCTTCTCCAATGTCTAATTTGGGAGTAGTATTTCATTTTAGATTAACTATTTAAACGGCAGTAACCAAAAAAAGGCTGACTCTAGTGATCTGCAAAATTATTCTGGTATTATTTCAGTATGAAAACCGTCTTCAAAGTCCCTCGAAACATAGACTGGGTTTACATGTACTATGGGCTTCCATCATTCTGAAATTGCTAGAGTTAACTCCCCTCCCTCAGTGTATGCTTGTTCTTCCTGCCTGGACTGTCCCCACCCTTTGACTACTACTCATTCTTCAAGATTTTGCTTAATTAACAGTTACCTCCTCAGAGAAGGCTCTCTTGATTCCCAAGGCACAGAAAGCTACTCCTCAAATGAAGTATGTACTTATGCCATTGTTAGGTAATAATTTGTTTCTAAATTTGTTATATTTACATGTGTGTAAGCATCTCCCAATCAGGGGCCATGTTTTCTTTAGATTAGTACTTACCCCATTAATATGAAGTGAATGAAAATAAAATGGTGTAGCAATGTTGTTAAGATGTTACTGCAAATGTTATTTTCCCCTATGACTGTTAAAATACACAACAGAAAAACGCTCATGAATAAGATAAATTCTAGCTATTTATGTTAATGTTTGCAAAATGCCAGTTCATTCTATTGAGATTTCAGTTTCTTGGTAAGATTATTCCTCAAAAATTGTAAATAATTCACCACAAAGTTAGATTATCCTTATTTCACCTATATGGGAACAAACCTACTTTGGTGTCAAACCTAGTAAATACTGACAACCCTAATCTTATTTTTATTGTTATCAATTACTTATTCTATTACCATGATAATCAAGACCCTAAGTATATTTTTTAAAAATATGCAATGTTATTTTCCAAAAGAATCTGCCCATTTCATACTTGAGGGCTTGGTGCTTACCTCTGAATAAAGAGGTGGAGGCAAAAATCGAAACTCCTGGATATATGCAAACAGTGGTCCTTGAAGTGCTCTCTCAAAGTCATCACAAGCACTCACTGGTGCAAGATTATTCCGCCTTTGTTCCTCTGTTACCACTTCTGCATAGCTGGGTGGTGCTGAAGGAAAAAGATACACGCAATTCGAACAGCATGTTCTTATGCATGTCAAAATACACAGAATAATAGATATTAAAATGGAATGTCAAACAAAAAGACAAATACTGTATGGTCTCACTAATATGAACTAAATACAATGAATAAATTCATGGAGTTAAATTCTAGAGTATAGGTTACTAGGAGATAGAAGGAAGGTTGTGAAGGGGGAGCTGATGCTTAAGATATGTGGAATGTTTAATAAGATTGACTGTACATGTGTGGAAACAGAGAGCTGACAGTAACACATTATAGTTAGCATAACTACAACTGCTGATTTATGTGACTGTGGCTGAAACGGGTAGTCTAGGGACATAAATGTCAAATGAATGAAAGCCAGAAAAATAAGGAGTGTATAACATAGGAACTTGGTGGTAAATGAAGATTGTTAATAGTACAAATACAAAAATGTTATTCTATGAATTAGAACAAATGTACGTCACTAATACGAGGTGTTAAGAATATGGAGATACATGGGAAAATACAACTAATGTAACTTATGGGCTACATTTAACAGTAATACTGTAGTATTTTTACATTAATGCAAAAGTACTATCTATATCAAGCTAAGGGCCAACAATGGGGGGGGTATAATGGAGTATGGGATTTTTCCTTTGGGAATAATGAAAATGTTCTAAAATTGACTGAGGTGACCACAGCACAACTTTGTGATGAAACTGAGAGCAACTGAGTATACACTATGGATGAACAGTACAAGGCATGGGACTGTATAACAGTGAACCCCATGGTAGACCATGGTAGATGATGGACTGTGGTTAGTACGAATGTGAGAATGTTCTCTTATGAACTATAAACAAATATACAATATTAATACAGTGTTAATAATAGCGTACACTTTATTGGAAAAATAAGCAGGACTATAGTTATCAGTAATATTTTGATGGTGTGCTTTCATCACTGTAACAAATGTTCTATAGCAAGTAAAGGGTGTTGGTGGTGGGATGAGATATGGGAATCCTGTATGCTATGCATGATTCTTTTGTAAATTCACAACTTCTCTAATTAAAAAAAAAGTGAAGCAATATAAAATAATATTTGGTGATCAATAATAGGAAACTATTCATTTTAAATGTAACATTAGGGGCACATCTATTCTCTTTCTAGGGAAAGAGGAAAGTTTAACATAAGGTCATAAAACATCAGAAGCAAAATTTATGTTTTCCATAACAATCATAAAGAATTGAGATTAGATATGGATTAGCAAATTACCTTCAGGTCTTTCAGGGAGGGATAAACCAAGCCAGTTCATATTCATGCTACATTGGCTGCTTACACTTGAGGTTCTGCTACCAAATGGATGTAGAGGAATGGTACCGATAACAAGTGGCAAATTAAGAAATAAATCCATAGCTCCAGGAATATCCACATATACCTACAAAGTCAAAGAAGATCATCGGTTTAGAATGCAGAGTACTATTCCCTTGTAAAAAAACCTAACAACCCAGTTTTAAGGTTATCTGAGGCCATCTTGTACTTCATTTATTATCTAATTATATATGATGTACATGAAAAGTTTTTCCACTATGTATAATACTATAAAGTATGTTTATATACAAAGTAATATTAGTAATTATAACCCAAGCCTTAGAGATACATATATTTACATATATTGTTATACATGGAATATAAAAATCACATGCTGGATTTAAAAAAAAATGACATCCTTAAAAGTTTAAGACTTAAAAAAAACCCTTAAATCTATACATACCATTAGTGAATATTCCACACGGATTATACTACAGTCAAGGATAGAGGGAGAAACTGGTGGAATTTTCAGCAATTTGCCATTCCATGTCTCTGTCTTTCCAGATGATAAAGATTCCCCACGTAAGTTAGCCACAAGCTGTTTTACTTCCTTCATTTTCCCTTTGGCATAGAAGGCCTGTGTTTGGTAAATGGCTGCCTTTGGCACCACCATTCGGGAAGAGCAGTTCTCAATCTCAGCAAATATTTGTATTGATTCACCTGTAAAGGGGGAAAAATAATGTTAAAAAAATATATACACAAATGTAGACACTTAAAGTTAGAAAGTTCAATTTGAATAAAGAGATTATATATATTCTACTTAATCAAAGAAAACTGGATAAGCAAAACTCATGTTATTTTACAAGAATACTGTATTACCTGCATGTGGTAGCAGTATTAAAAATGTATATAAAGAATGTAAATGAAAAAAAGATTAAAAAAATGGGAATCCACTGCATACATACCAGGGGTATAGCCCTTCCGTTCAATTTTGGCACTTAAGGATATTGGGCCTGAGGTACAGAACCAGCAACAGAGAGTCTTTTCTTTTGTGCCTGCCTGGGGTGACTGCGAAAAATAAATTTAGAGAAATAGATCAATGCATGAACTGGAAAGAAAGCAAATACAGTCCGAAGGTCTTGGAGACTTACATGGCTCATTACCACCATATCCTATAAACATGGCTTTAGCCCACACTATTTAAATAGACAGTAATTAAAAACAAACATACCAAATGAAACAAAACCCAAAAAACAACAAAAAAAAACCCTTTCCACCTTCCATTTAAACTGCTTTAAAAAAAGGCAGTATAAAAGCAACATGGCTATATTCTTAAATGTTTCTTTGAGAAGGTAAAATCAATATCCAAAAAAAAAAAAACCACCTGCTTATCTTTAAAGTTAATTATTTTCTTTAAAGATATCATTTGTTTAAACCAAATACAATTTTTAAAGATTAAATCAAATTTGAATTAAAATCTTATGAAAAAATGCAATTTGAAAAGATTCCTTTAAAGTAGGAATTATGTTTTTTTATGAAAGCAATAATCTCCCCAGCATTTGACAACTATCCCTATATTGGAATAATTCAATGCATTACAATATTGCAATTTGATATTTTCAAGTTAAGTGATATTGTCTTACTAAATAAATGATACTACTGTTTCTCTTTCATTAATCAGAGAACAGATTCATTTTTATTACTATTTTCTCATAAATAATAGACTTCATACAATGTACTATTTTTATTAAATTTAAAATTATTACAATATCAGAAAATATGAACAGTTTTCTTAATAGGTAGGTTGACTAGACTTTTAAAAATTAATATTAATGGGATTTAAAAATAAAACTATCTTAATACTATAAAAATTGCATATTGTAAGTGATTTTTTTTGAATGAGGAATTTAGTCAATTCTTACCAGTAATGAAGGAGTGTTGATATCTATATGTTCAAAGACTGTAAATTCCTTCTTTAATTTTACTGGTAGAAGCCAAGGCCTGTGCAATTCGGCTTTCACCCAATAGCGCACACTGCCATGTCGGCCTTCGAATGAGGTAGCAAGTGGTCTGTGCAGAATATAAAGGTCAATATATTAATTTTATGCCTCTTTTTAAATAATTACACAGTAGGTCAGCATAAAAGTATTAATATGTTGTACTGTTTAGTACTAAGGTATCAAAGATACAATTTAAAAATTTCCAAAGGGATAAGTCATTGGGGAAAAAAACTTGTTTCTAAATAATACATAATATGGAAATTTTGCTTAAAAAAAAAAAAAAAAGAAAAATACAATTCGTTAAACTAAGAGGCTACTTTCAAAGCCAGTGGCAAAATTATGAAAGTTTAGAAATAATTCTAGCAAAGGCCAAGAATTTAATTAAAAAATACAGTTAAGCATACCTCATCTATTTCTATAGAGAAATTCTTGACATTGGTTAAACATTCAGATCACCAACTCCCTAAAGTGTGCCGTGCCCCTTTTCATTAGCTAAGAATTATTACCTCTTTTAATAGCAACTAATTATGGTCTAGAAAAGGCCTAGAATAGCCATTGTAGTTTTAAAAATTTCAGATTTTAAAACTCTGCAACTTTTAAAATTGCCTTATTATTTCCCTGTTTCCTCATTGTTCTACTTCTCTTTTAGCCATGTTTTCTACCTTTACTATAGGCTTAAAAAGAAAAAGAACTATTCCAACTGACCTGTGTCTCTAAAGAATCAGAACTGTTTATAAAATTTTCCCAGATTTTATTACTTGTGGAGGATTCCTGTTTTAGAGGATGTACTGTTATTTCATTATCTGATTAGAAAAATGCTCAAGATTCAGTTATTTACAAGGTGGAGTGCTAGCTTCTATTTGTGTTTGTGTAATAGCGGATTTAAAAAAATAGAGCATTTCACACTCCCAAATTAACGTGCACAGCAGAGACATAAAATGTAGTACTCTAAATCTTAAACAGTACATAGAATATCTGAAATATACCATTTATTGAACTCTATGCACGTAAAACAAAATCAAGTATTAAAGTTAACAAAACAAATACAGAATTATGTACATTTGGCACTTTATATCAACTCTTACATACCTAAGTTTATCTTCCACATCAGTACAAGTGCCACCTTGCAGGTTTTTAATATCTGTTAAAAGGCCTCATTTTTTTAAAGTTTGTATAATTTCTGCCACCAATCTGTTAATAGCTCTGGTGTAATCTTCCCAACAGTGCTCTGCACAGCAACTATTGAACTCTTATCAAAAGCACATCACTTCTAAATTTAGAATATTTCCCAATTATTTTTACCTTCTTGATTTACTGTTATTGGTTAGTATTAGCAGAAAAGTTTGAACACAGAATTTGATTAAATGAACTACTGAATGAGACTTTCTGCTAAAGTTAACTGATAATAAGGTAAGTATTTATAATGTGCTTATTATTTGACTAGCATACTCTGAGTCACTCCTTAAACACTTTCCATGTTTCAAAAACCAAATCTTGGAAAAGAATACTAAGAAATGACCTTTGTCTTCTATAATTTTGCCATGCTAGATGAAAAAATAGCTTCTTATGTTTAATATATTATTTTCTTTTTCAAGTTCCAACAATGAAAAGGGTTTTTTTTCTTTACTAAAAATATTTAGACTTAAATTCAGACTATTTAATTTTTAAAGAATGCTTTTGTGACCATGATTATTTATGAAAGATGGCTGTTACTCCAAATACTTACGTCTGTGGAAGCTCAAAGCTGAATGCATATTCATGCCTTCCTGAATGAATAGTGTTGAAGCCTTCTTCAGAATTATCATCATCTAAAACAGAAAAAGAAAGCAAAAAAAAACTTATTAAACCTTCACACTTCCCTCACGGTGGTAAAACAGTCAAAATGTTCATAATAGTTAAGGCCACAAAGTTTTGGTTCCAGAGATCTGAGAATGATTTCTACTCCAGCTTCATCACTGCAGGTAAAATAAAAATCTGGACTCCTTAGTTGCCTCATCTATAAAATGGGGGTAATTCCTACTGACACTCCATAGATCCCCCCCCCAATGGAAAATGACCCAAGCTATCAAGTATCTAATTCTAATAATAGTAAAAGTCTCCAATCATTTTAAGATGTTATTTCTGTCTTTGCCTGTATATTTTACCATATTAAGGGCATAATGTATATATACCATGAAAACATCTTTAAAAATGTCAGTTGTGAAGGGAACTATACCCACTCTTATACTAAAGATTTAACTAATGGACATGATATAATTTCAAAATCATTAAATAAACTTTTTGTCAATAGATGTGGGGGAAAAAAAACGTTTTCACATCAGTTTCATAGTTAAAAATAATTCCTTATCGAACCTAAAATGACAACACTTCGCTTTCCTGTTTCCTAGCAACAGCTAAAAATTTGAACATTATCTAAAATATATCTTAATAATTATAAACGAGAGGATTTAAGGGGTGCTTGCTTCCTGGTAAACACTGTCCCACATCCTTTAAAAATAAGTCTTACAAGGCTGTTCCACTCGCTAGAAAAACCTAATTTTTTTGGTCAAATACATATTTTAAGCACGAAAATGAAGTTAAGTTACCGAAAACGTGGAAAGGGGTTCTGGGTTCTTTGAAGTGTAATTTTTAGAGTTCTGTACAAAATAATATGATCATATAAATGATTTATTTAGGTGTAGAAACCTCTATTATTAACCACAAGAGGGGAAGCTGGTACTATCATTTAACTTTCCCTCACCCAAGTATTGAACATATACAAAAACCGTGATGCTCCCCTTACAGCAAACGATCAAAGGAAACAAGCACCTACATGTCGGCACTTTAATTCAAAAATCATGGTGATTCGCTTATGTATAAATACGATCTTCCTCGTCCCTATGCAAATCACAATGAAACGTGAAAGGATTTCAGCACCGAAAACTGGGTGTTAAGTTGGAGACCATCTAATCGAAGGCACCTTAAAGTTTGCCTTCCTTTCTCCCTTCTTCCATTCTCATTCCCTTTTTGTGCCAGCTCAGCAGTATCACTGAGGCAAGCGGCAGCACCGTGGTAAACAAGTGCCGGGCTGTCAATCAAGAACTAGACCGGAGCAGGAGAGGACCGGCCTAAACCGGCGCGAGCAGATCCCAGCCGGCCTGCCTGCGCGCCGCCGCCGCCATCCGAGCGCTGCGCTATACATACGGCATACGTCGCGCAGCGCTCGCCCCCGCGTGCGCGCAGCCTAAATTGCTAGAGAAGGGCGGGGCGAGTAGGCTGCTTCCGCTTTACACGCCCCAGCCAGCGACCGGTTCGATCTGGCTCGGGCCACCCTGACACCTTTACAGTCAGCAGCGAGGCAAACTGGGGCGGGAGAACCGGGAAACAATAGGGAACGGGGGAGGGGGGGGCCGGGATTACTCGTTGAAGCCTCCTACCGGATTTCGACATTAAAACCACTTTTACTTATATTGGCCAGTCTTCGTTATCTCCTCTGGGGTCAAATCAAGGTAGCCGGTCTAGTGACTGGTTAAGATAAAACAGCTTTCACAGAACCCACTCGACACTTTTCATCTGGAAAATAGGGCCCTGTTACTCTCCCCACCCAAGTTTCCCTTGGAATCGGATTTTCAGCTGAAGTTGCTTCTAGAACCATTAGGCACCTGTAAGGCCAACAGATCTCCCTCGTATTCTATGAAGCCTAAATTCGTTTCTCTCGGTGGCCCCAAATAGGCCGGGGTGAGGGGCGGTAGAATGTGACGTGACAAGGGTCTCGGACGTCTCCAGACGACTCGGGAGGGGCCCAAGGGCAGGGCGGGGCGGCCGCTCTCGGAGGCACCTTTACCGGCGCACGCCGGTTTCAAGCCTCGCCCCGGCCGGCACGAACCTACTCTCCCCACCCGCCAGCGCCCAATCCAATCAGCTCCTGGCATCGCCTTAGCAACAGGCTAACAAACCCGGCTCCGCCTATCGCGGGCCGCCCAAGGCGGGGCTTCAGTTAACAGGCTAGTTTGAGAGATCCCAGTTCTAAGTCATTGAAACTATTCCAGGCGAAAAGCGCATCCACGCTTTGCGGGGTTGGGGGTCTCGGGGGTTGCGGGTCAAATAGTTTCTTTACCGTGAAACTGTGGAGCAATTAATGAAATTGTTTTTGTCCCCACAGCTCATAGTTCTAATTTTTCCCCATGGCGAGTCGCAACTCCTTAAAGGAAAACCTTTGTATCTTACCCATTTTATAAAAGGCTGCAATCTCCCGAAAGGTTAACACGGAAACTCGTATGTGTCTGTTTCTCAACAAATACCGGGATTGTCATTAGGCATTTACATACTGTATTAGTGTTACTGCTTGAAAAGGTTTATTAGCAATTATTTCAAGATGCAAATTACCTATGTATAATTATGAAAACCCTATTAAAAATTGATTGCACCATGATATTTTAAAAAATAGTGCATTAATGGTATAACTCAATTTCTACACTCGCCTTAGGTCAATCACTTGCTCAATTGATGTGTATACGTGTATATATACATATAAAAGAATGTAAATGTGCTCTGCCTCTATAGGAAAAATCATCAGCATTGCAACTAAACACTGCATTAAAATAGAGAAGCACAAAAATTACATAACCAGTTTTAACATTATATTCTTCTCGGGCTAGGAATTAAGTCATCGCCACCACCTGACGCGTGTAACCAATCTGCTGAGAGCAGAACAAGCGCCCCTCCTCACCACCCCCCAGAACTGGTCCGAAACAGGATTGAACCGCTTCTAACAAAGGGTGGAAACTTAGAAAAACAAGCTTAGAGTCTCCTATATTTCCACAATGTAACCATTTTAACAATAGATTGGAAACCTCAGGACCCCTTCTCCCTTTGGCAACCCTTTATTTCGCTTTTCTAACCAAAAATCAAATCCAATGTGCCGAACACTTTCCAATTCCATTTGACTGGCATGGGTTTCATTGAATGCACGTTCCAAAGTTAGACATGATGCTCAGAAAAGAAAAACTACTGACCCTAAGTGGCTTCTAAAACTGACTCGAAACCTATCGTAATATTAGACACTGGCCTTTAAAATAAAAAATGCTTGATGTAAATTTCTAAAGGAATTGCAAAGTATGGGGGGAAACACGTGGGGTGTTTATACCATATGTCAAAATAGCCACGGGAAACTCTTTTTATCAAAAAATAAGGATCAATTCCTAAGTCTTTTGCATGTAAATGTTAAAAATTTAAAAACACCTACTACCCACTTAATAATTATACTCTTTCTCCAATGAAACTTATTTTTTAGGGCTCTGGCTGCGAAGTAAAAGAGGAAAAATCTTAATATTTAAGTGCCGCTCTTGGAAATTTATTTGAAAACGTATTAGTAAAATTACTGAATCAGACTTAAGGAAAATCCAAAATAAATGGATTGCAAGTGCGTATGGCACAGAGCAAGCCTGGTACTAGAGGTACTGGAATAAGTGCAGTTTGCAGTCACTTTGCAGATGCCTGCATGCATTACGGCTTAACACGATGTCAAGGAGAATCCAAATCTTCTAACTTTGCTAACCTTTATCAAACTGCTGTTATATTAGAAGTAGAATTACAATAATTCAGAAAAATTGAAAAAATACTTTTCCATTGAAAACAGGTTTAACGACTTGCGAATTATATAAAAACTTACCTCTTTCGTGCCCAATTAAGATGTCTTTATGGTTGAAATATTCTACTTCTTCAGTGTAATTCTGTGTGTAGGCAGTATTGGAGCCGGCGTTTCTAGATTCAGTCCAGCGTACTTTCGCATGTCCTCTTGCATGAATTTTAAGAGATTTTACTCTGATTTCTCCTGTAACTTCTAAATTCACCCTTCCTGAGACAGTATCCCCACTAGAATACACAGGGACATTACTGTCATTAAGACAGTCAAAGCTTATTGTCAAACTCTTAACCTTTCCCAGCACCATGTTTATAACAAAATCTATAAAAATATAATGTAAGACAAAAAAAGTCAAGATCGCATATAAAATGAGATCTTCACTTAACACTGATCGATGTCTTCGCCGTGCAAAAGCTTGCAAGCAGGATCAGTGATTCTTTACAAATAGTTCATTGAGATTTCTTAAAAAGTCAGGGCAGCAGAGAGGCTGGTTCTCCGCTCTCCTGCTCGTCTCAGTGGTCTCTGTACAAAGACGGGCGGTTGGAAGCTGCCAGCTCACTTTAAGAGCAGCTTTGTGAAAAACAACCCCAGTGCGCACGCGCACGCCGCGGCTGCTGTCCGCCCTGCGCGCCCCCTCCCGGGCTCTGCTCGCGCCCTCGTTCGCTCGCGCCCTCGCTCGCGGGTACAGTAGGTGTAGAGCTGGGGGAAGAAGACACTGGGGCTGCCGGAAAGCTGAACCTGACTTCTCTTCATTGTGGGCTCCTATTGGTAGGCTGGCTACCGTAAACCCTCGACGTGCTATCTCGAGCCCCTTACCGAGCTCACTCTAATAGATAGATAATGTCAGAGGAGGGAGCTAGGGGACCAGGACTGGGTGGGGAGCTGTTAGCCAAGCCAAGTAAGGATAAACTGCTGAGTGACCAGCCCGAAGCGTGCCTTACCGGGACTGCAGGGATTTGCCAGTAGCCTGGCTGCAAGGAGGAAAAAGTGATGTGTGAAGCGAGATGGGGGAAGGGGAGAAACCGGTTGGGCAAGTGGCTAGTTGCCGAGCATAATCTAACGAATTTTAAAAGAAACCATAATAAAAACTAGACAAGAAATATTGTTCATAGACTTGGATACCTGTATTGGATATGTATGTGTAAAGAATAATATATTTTTTAAAACCGGTGTTTTGTAGGCAGGGTGAACTGAACTCGGTTGAGGCCAAAGGGATCTTGAAAAGATAATACTATAAGGAGCAAGAAGAGAATCAAGAATAATTTAATCAGTAGTGCTATTTTTTTTCCTAAACTGCTTTCTCCTCCATCTCTTAGATAGCCACGAAAACTAACCAAGTTGTTTCCATGATGGCAACAGTAGAAAAGGCTTAATCACTTCCTCGAAGGAAGAAAAAGTCCTTTTAAAAGACACCACCTACTGCAAGATTTGCAGAGTATGACATGATTGCTGATCCTGTGTCCAGAGGAGTAAGAATAGAAGTCGGCATTTAAAAGTACCACTTTATAAAAGGCAGCATGACAGTTTAGCTGACATATTGTTTACGGCAGGATCGAGAAATATTTGTTAGAAATTAGTATAACACGTAAGATGGCTTTTAAAAACCATGGTCCGGTATTGAAATGGGGCTTAATTCCGTAAAGTCTTATTTTTGCTTTTCGGCTGAGAGTCGTGGATTGTTCAACACAGTAATTCTTATAATACATCTTAAAAATAAGTATATTTCATCGTTTTTATTGTGACTGGTTAAAAAATGGCAACACTTTGATAATATGCTTTGATTCAAAGCATAACCACATAAACGCATCTAGATTATGGGCAGTCGACACAACTACTTATAAGAGAAATATAGAAAGAAGAAATATGAATATGGATCTATATATGTTTGATCAAATATGCTTTGGAAGATTTTTGGCTGTCCATCTCTAAACATTTTAGATTATTTTGCGGACTGTATTGGCATAGGTTGAGCCTATGAATAACAATAAACAACTCTTAAGTCGTTTTGTTTTGTTTTTTCTAAACTAAATTTTATTTAGTTGGATTTTAGTTGTCTGATATATTGGACTAAACAACGTTATAAATGCAAACTATTTGGATAGTTAAAGGGCAGGCCATTTATCTCTGATTAAAAGTTTAGGTCCTTATACTTAAAACTGAATTTGTGTGGGTAAAAGTAGTATTTTTCCCTCCTCTGTTGACACCTGGTGGAAATTCTGGTTATAAAATTCTTGAGACCTTGTACTAGCTCTACCTGTGTTTTTTCGCCACCTAGTGGTAAATTTATTGAATTTGCTAAAATGTTTTTTCTCACAGTCGTGGTCAAATGGTATTTATTAAGCATTCAAATGACATTGAACAAGGAGTGGATTTAGAGTACTGTATACAATAAGGCCTTCATTACCAAATTTATGCTTTACATTTTTAAGGGGTAGTGAAGTGGCTGAGTTCTTTGGAGTTTTTAGTAAAATGTCTCCAATTACAGTATAACATTTCTGAAAAAAAAAAAAAAGCATTAGCTTGTTAAACTAGAATTGCACTTAAAAAAAAGGCACCGGAAGAAATTTACCTGTCATTCGGAGAATTGCTTTAACATATTATATGATTATAATTCATTTCTGTCACTGTATTTTACAGAATTATTTGTTTAAAGTCCTTAGAATATTATAAATCATTGTCTTTATCATTTATTTTGCTATTTTTCTTTATTTTCTTTTTACCGTGTCTTTCAAAACACTTAAGTAATTGACAAGTTACCATGAAATTCTTGTCCCCTATCATCTTAAGATCGTATTCACTCACCCTATTTTTCTTCTCTTTGGATTTGATCACATGACTGTTTCTCAAGTACCTGAAATTGAGTTTACTTGCTTCAAAACAAAACAAAACAAAACATTCTAGCACCTCTCAATTCCTTCTTATCTTTTAATTTCTGAAAGAAAAGAACACGGATCAAATTTTGAATGTGTTCTCCTCTGACTTTTGTAACCTCCCCTTTGCAAGACTTCCTGTCCATAAAGATCTACGGCTTAGACAGCGGAATATGTACTGTAACCATTATCCTGGGCTCTTAGGTTGTTTCACACAGCCCTCATTGTATTTTGCATTAAATTTAAGCAATTTATCTTTACCACCAAGACTCTTTCCTACTGCACCCCAGCCCACGACTCATATGTCATCTCCTCCTACTCATCTGCTAACTCTCTATACTCCTGTCAAGTACATCTTCTGTCCTCTTTGTTAGCTTGTCCCACTGTTGCCAATGTGCAGTTACATGGCCTTTCTGTGCCCAGAACAACATCCCACTACTATGTTATCTCCTTTACCTTCTTGTAATCCCTCCACTAGATTCATTTTTCACCACTGAATAAAATTTTGACTAGACAGAATAACTAGCCCCCCTTTTTATGTCTTCTGCAGAGCTTAATTGGGAATCTTGTATGGTATTTGTTTCTTGGATTTTTAAATTCAATGGCTGTTCCATCTTAATGTATCAAAGTTTGAACTCAATCTCAAGTACTCCATGAAAATCTGACAAATGCTGATTGCTATCAAGATATATACTATTGAGATAAGTTGAAACAGTTGCAAAGTGTGGAATTTGTCACATAAAATTATAATGCTAAATATCATTATTAAAAGAAAAGCAAGGCATTGCAATAGAAAGTTTTGGTATAAGACCCCCTTTTATGTGTTATTGTAAGAAAAACCATACTAGTAGTCAGAACCTGTTTCTTTAAGAAAAATATGAAATCTATGCTTAATTTTTATTTTGGCTGGAACCTGACAGGCTTAGTACTATAGAACTAAGTGATTTTTGTTTGTTTGTTTGTTTTTTAAGTCATAATCTTGTATTTCATGACTTTTAAACTCAGACTTAACCCTTTAACATCCTCAAAATGCAGTCAAATTGACTTTGTGATGGATACTGGAGTGAAGACTTGCTATATTACTAGCAAAATAAGACTTGTTTCTATATGTGATAGCTAATTATTTGTGATTTTACCATGTTCTTAATCCTTAGTAGACGTGTAAATGTGTCATGTATTTTGTGATAAAATTCTGTACAACATGGTTTCTTTTCTCATTAAATTGAATGATGTGCAGTGTGTAAACACCATTTAATTTTTTATATTTTATTTTATGATTTAAGAAAAATCACCCATAATTTCACTGTCTACCCAGAGATACCACTGTTAACATTTTGGTGTATTTCCATCTAAATGTACAATTAAGAAAGTAGATATATGGGAATCCCCTACATTTCTGATTTAACATTTATGTAATCTAAACCTTCTTTAAAAATAAAATAAAATTTTAAAAAAGTAAACATTGCTAATTAAGCTGTGGCAATGCTTTCTTATCGCATAGAAATTTTTTACACAGTATTAGCCTCTTTGCCATTGAGTGGTTTGTGAGCAGTTCTTAACTTCATTATTGTCTCCAGGATTTTCTTCCAGGCTGTTATCACTCCATCTACAGATTTTAATGTTGGCATATTCTTAATTTACTATAAAGTATTAACTGAAGATTCTAGACAGCAACTAGGAATTCAAGATAAATGGCAATTAAACTCAGCACATGCTGTGCCAACAATGAATAATAACTCAATTCAAATGACAAAATCATGGACATTTATGACTAAGTTTGTAGATACTTGGAACTATGTTGACTATCTCCTCTCTGACAGCTATAATATGCTATGGAGTATAAAGTGCATTATGATTTAAAAGACATTGAAATAAAAAATTGTGTGCCTTTGAATTCAATGGAAAAATATACACACAAAGAACTTCACCATATATTTAACAAAATATATAATGACTGCATAGTATTCCATGTGGAATGACCATAATTTATATAACTATCCATACTAGCAGGACCATCTCATTGCTAATCCAAATATGTGTTTCTGTCCCAATTATACCTAGTTACAGTCCTTTCTGAACTAAGCCACATTTGTATATATTTTAAATAAAAAAGTGATGACATTACAGTGAAAAGATTGGAGGCATTTGCAGAGAGAAAAAATGTACTAGAGGCATTTAATGCTTCCTTTATCTCTTGTAACTCTTTCAGCTGTCAGTGATAGAGACATTTTGGGGAATAAGTGTCACACAGCAAGTTGAGATATTTATTAAAAAATAATAACATAATAATCAGTGGTATTTATTTCCCTCTTCATATTTCAAAATTATCCTAGTTCACTTAAGGACTAAGAGTGGTAGAATGGCCAAGAGTATAAGTAGTTTGATATTGGTCCTGTTTGTGCTCAGGGACCAAAAATATTAGGATAGGCCTAAGTAGATTTATAAAAATGGATTGTATTGTTTCCATTGCCATATTTAATGGGGATTCTCCAATTACAGGCAAGATCTGAATAAACCTGTTCTATGCAGAACCTTCGGCTTTCTTATCCTTATATTATTGGTAGGCATAGAGAAAGGAGGGAGTGGAAATTAGAAAACAATACTGAATTCTAGTATGCATTTTTTTAAAAACTGGGTTGGATTTGGGGAGTTAATGATTTTTGAAAACAATTTTAGTACTCTACTAAGTGATAAATTCTAGGCGATGTACAGATTAAGTGTTTAAATATTGCTCTTTGGGAGAGATGGTAGAATCAGTATTTAGTATCTCTATTATTTTATTGGTATTATTTAAATATTTACATGCAAAAGCCTAATCTTAATTAGCTTGACTTTCATGTTAGGATCTTTTCTATTGTTGGGAAATTTTATTTGCCGTCACTTTTAGTAAGTAGCAAAAGCTGGAGTTTCAAATTGATAAGTATTTATGGTTTATGTTTTCCAAAGCCTGGTTGCTTTTTGACAACACATTTGATTATGGTGTCAAGGAATAGTCACTTGAGTGAATTTGTAACACTGTTGCTTGTTAAGTTAGATGAGTTGGTTAAGTTTATTCTTCTAGGCTCAAGTGGCTTCTGGCCTACAAGAAGGAGCAGAAATGCTAAATTACTATTTTGAACTATTTTATAACTTTTGAGCAGACATGACTTTATGTAATGAGGGTACAAAATTTCATATTATAGTAGCTACTATTTTCTTGATCAATATTTATTGATTTTTAGTGACAAACTATAATTACAAGGATTATATAGTTCTCAGTTTTTTATATCAAATTATATTTGCTAACTGGATATTCATTTGTGAGATTTTACTTGGGGAATGTTACCCTTTCAGTCATTTGATATTTTCTTTGTTGATGAAGGAGATAGTTATTATAAATGATATTTTAAAAAATGAAAACTAGGTACTCAGGGTCTTTTCAATACTATTTTTGTTTTTAATTTATTTCCCCTTCCCTGCCCCCTACCCCCAGTTGTCTGCTCTCAGTGTCTATTCGCTATGTGTTCTTCTGTGTTCACTTGTATTCTTGTCAGCAGCACCGGGAATCTGTGTCTCATTTTGTTGCATCATCTTGCTGTGTCAGCTCTCTGTGTGCAGTGCCATTCCTGAGCAGTCTGCATTTTTTTGCACTGGGCGGCTCTCCTTACGGGGTGCACTCCTTGCCCGTGGGGCTCCCGCACTCCTTGCGCGCATCAGCACTGCGCATGGGCCAGCTCATGACACGGGTCATGAGGCCCTGGGTTTGAACCTTGGACCTCCCCTGTGGTAGGTGGAGGTAGGCTCTATCCTTTGGGCCAAATCCGCTTCCCTTCAACACTATTTAATGGAAGCATCTTTGAAGAGTTTGCTGCCTAAAGTTAATTTTACTTAGTGTTATTGTTATCTTTTTTGTTATTGAAACTTAAAAATTTTAAGAATTATTGCTTCTCACTCATCTTTAAGTAGCTCAGCTTTCATGTTACTATCTTTCTTGTTGGGAAATTTTACTTGCTACTATTAATAGTTGTTTATGATAAAGGAAGATTTGTCAGGGAAAAGCTATAAGGAAGAGAGCCTCTTTAAGATTACAAGTTTTGGGGAGCTGGTGTAGTTCAGTAGTTGAGTGCCTCCTTTCCATGTATGAGGTCCAGGGTTCAATTCCTGGTACTCCTTAAAAAAATTATTTTTAAAGTTTGCCAAGGCCTCATTATCTCCAGAACTCTGTGTTTCATGGTCAGCAAACAGGTTTTTTAGACGATAGCTAAACTTTAAAATCACACATCTAAAACTACAATGTAAACTATAATCCATGCTTACTGGCAATGCTCCAAAATGTGTTCATCAGTTATAATAAATGTACCACACTAATGAAAGTTGTTAATGTGGGGAAAACTGGGAGGTGTGGGGAGTGGGCATATGGGAATCCCTTATATTTTTTTAATTTAACATTTTATGTAATCTAAGTATCTTTTAAAAATAAATAAAAAATGTATTTTAAAAATCACATATCTAATTTGTGACAGTAAATTCACACATGGATAATTGGCAATAAGTTTGTATTTATTGTTTTTATAAGATAAATCTCTTTTTAGTTCATATATAAACTACATATATTAATGTTTCCGTGGAAACATGAGACAGATGAAATTTTCTGCCCCAAATTAACATTATCTTTTTCTAGTCATGTATGAACATCAAATTACTTCTCTGGAGAGCAACTGATAGAAAAGAATTTAAAGCTTTATTATTTTGGACTTTAAACATACATGAAGAGTTTTGTGGGTATGGAGGTATGCATCCTATTGTAAAGGTGAATATAACAAAGTATCCAAAGACATCTATGAGCAACAGAATTAAATCATGAATAATTTGCAAATGAAAATAATATAGATTGTCTTGGTCTTTAAAAAGTGGGAGTAATGCTTTGGTAAAGCCAAAATAATTTTGTGAGGTTTGCATTAAAAACAAGTTTGAAAGCTATGATAGATATTTTATCCAATAGTTTCTAATGTCCAAATCATGGTTTACACTCTTAGAAATAGGGAACTTTATTTATACCGGTGGGCCTATTAAATAGGGAGAGAGCTTTCCATTTTATTTCATTATTAATATATTTTACTATTATTTGAGTCATTTTTGGTGAAACTTGGTAGAAGGCCTCAGAAAAGTGAATGTATAGGAAGAAACATGACTGCTCCCTTACTTCGGTCTCTCTGCAAATAAATGAAGAGGAAAGAGGGATGAAACTTTAAAAAGAGTCGTTTGGTAGACAAGAGGCCAGTAGGAGACTGATGCAGGTGAAAGACTGATTGTAGAATAAGGACATGATCCTTAAGAGGATAATGTATGAAAAAACCCTGAAGACCATACTTTTATTCTCTTTCTAGTGCTAGATTTGGCAAATTGAATGATAGGGTAGGAAAAACGCAGGTGACTATATTATTTTTAAAATGATTATTTATATTTCAATATATTATTATTATTGAAAACAATGAAATAACTAGATAGGAAATAAGTCAGTATTTGCTTTGGAGAAGCAAGTTCTTAAGGACTTAGGAATAAAAATGGGATGTAACTTTCTGGACACTTGGGAGATATCAGAAAGTATGAACAATAATGGTCAGTGCTGTGGATCATATTTGTGTTTTTAAATTTAACTCCTAAAAGGAAATCTTTAGGGATATATTGGTGTATTATCTCATGTGCTGTATTAAACTTAGAAAGTTTTTGATAACAAAGATGAAACACGATAACAACATAGAGAAAGTATGTAGAGAAACTGTTATAATGAGTAGAAATGTGCAATCAGGTAAGTCTGAATTTTAGGCCTAAAATTTAGAAAAAAAACACAACATGAGTTAGAGAGCTACAAAGTACCTGCATATTTTTCTTTAGAATTTTGAGACTTAGAAGAGCTTTAAATGTATTATAAACAAAGTTCAGTCTGTTAATGTAGGGCTACATTAGTTAAATTGTTATTCTTTTATAAAGAAGAATTTTCACCCAAAAACTACATATAATTATTAATAAATATCTGCTCAAATTGTAGACATTATTTTCCACAAATTTATACATTTGGTCCTCATTGTTTTGTAATATGCTAAAAGTGTATTTTTCTTATATATCATATTTGTTATATAATGTATGTGTATGATCTTCTGTGGGAACTAATAAGTATTTACATTCTATGACAGAAGAAAACATGTTCCATGTCTGAGCAGTACTAATAGTTTCTGGTATTATCTTATTTCCCAGAAGATGACTTTCTGGAAGAACATGTGTGATTTTTAAAAAAAGAAAATAAATAAAATTTAAAAGGACTCTATCATGGAGAATCTTATTATATTCTAGTTAAATATATAAAAGAAAAAACAATTTTTAACTCTACTTGCTTGGTAAATGGGAAATATAAAACAAAATAAAAATATTAGATAGGAAATAAGATTTTTAAGGAGCTATAAAGGACAAAAATACATTTGACCATTTACATAAGTCTTTAAAATAGATATAACAGTGGAGTTGGTGGGGTAAGCTTTTTTCATGTTTTATATCATTTGGTTCTCATAATAATTATTATTTATCCTCATATTCCAGATGAGAAATTGGGGCTTAGAGAGATCAAATAACTTGATAAAGGTTACATCATAAATGGCAGAGTTGCTGTTACAGAATTTATATGGTAACAGGACAAAAAGAGATAGATGGAATAGAGAGATATATGCAGTAGATATGTATTATCAACAGTACTAGTAGAGTATCAGGGAGCTTCTTGCAAGGGCAATGAATTCTGATCCAGTACTCAGGCAGAGATGTCCCAGTAGAGTTAGGTTAAGCTAGACAGGAGAGTGAAAGAGAGGTTATTAATAATTATATTGGTACAACAGGAATGAACAAAAACTGTCTGGGCAAACCAGGATGTTGGGCAATGTTAAACATCTTAACTTCATTCTAGGAGCATCAAACATGACTGGAGGGTTTTAAATTAAGGAATTACATGATCATATGTGTGATTTAGAAAAACTGACTTGTGGAAAATAGTTTGGGGGAAGTATGGCAACTATTTGAGGAGACTTTCAGTAATTGAGGAGGGTGTTGAGGGCAGCCGGAATAATGTAGTAGCATTGCGACTAGAGAGAAATAGATAAATTTAAGAGAGATTTAGGGGAGGAACTCTTTTGAAAAGAAAGCATCTAGGGAGAAGACAATGCTGAAAATGCAAACAAGAATGAGAAAGAAAATAATGGAAACTTAGAGCAAAGTAACTAAGCTCTAATTCTCTTTTGTACTGGCGTGTCAGGGGGGTTCAAATATAGAAGTAAAATGGACGAGAGAGAGAGAGATTTAGGATGTAGAATCACCAGTAATTAGATGTGGGTACAAAGGGAGGCATATTAATTGGATATGTGTTGTGATGGGGAGAGGGAGAAGCAAGGATGGCACTGGATTTCTAGCCTAAGAATTTGATGTAGGATGGAGTCATTCACTGAGATGAGCATAGAGAAGGAGTGAAGATTGTATTAGTCAGGGTTCTCTAAGGAAACAGAATCAACAGGAGATATCTGTCAGTAGTAAGAAATTTTGTAAAAGTCTCTCACGTGACCATGGGGATGTACAACTCCAGGTTCCACAGTCAGGCTGCAAACCAGGGGCTCCAATGTAAGTCCAATGAAGGTCCTTGAAGAGTTTCTGGGAGATGTTGGCTGTCCAAACATGAGCTTGGAAATTCTCCCTGAATGCTCCCTTTTTAAGGCATTCAATTGATTGGATAAAATATCTCTCATTGCTGATGGCAAGCTCTCTATTGATATAAGTGTAATCAACTATCCATGCAGTAAAGTCATTGGTCACTAAAGTCTGTACATGTCCTTGTATTACAGTTTGAACTCTGGAGTCCAGTAGAACACTGTATATCATCCAAGGAAGATTAAGAGGAAGAGGCCGGTAAGGTACCATAAATGCCAGTAAATTGTGCACCAGGCAGTTACCTGCACCCAGCCCCTACTCTTCAGCAGGCAGCAGTGGGTTCTGGACCCTGGCCTAGCTTGCTTATGCCAGAAAAGTACATAATAATCCACTTACTCAAGATTTAGGGTGGGGATGGACCCATCATTGATCATGGCTTTCAATTAGCTACTTTGAATAACTGGGGGCCCAGCTCTGAGGATGGCCTTTGTTCCAATCTACTCTAGAAAAAGGTTCTGGAGACTTCAAGATGGTAGCCTTTTTCAGAGCTGCAGATGATACTGAGTAAATGAGGGCTCCTTTTCCCTGACATACTCTGAAGATCAATACCTGAGACACTGGGGTTACAAAGAAAGAGTTTATTTGTTTGCACAAGCAAGGGAGGGGCTTGAGCTGCCAAAATACTGCCTCCTAGATCTACAGAAATCTGCAGAAACAATAACTAAGGTAATAATAAATCCCTCTCCTGGGGAGACCTGCTACATTCTCTAATAGAGTGGCAAGAATCTCTAGAGTATATGGGCAATGCCTAGCAAAGGAGGATAGACTCATACGCAAGGCCCTTGATATTGATGCTTGCACTTATGGAACTTGTTTTGTGAAATTAGAATTTAGCCTAGTATTATATATTGCCTAAGAGTTATCTCCTGAAAACCTCCATGTTGCTCAAATGTGGCCTCTCTCTAAGCCAAACTCAGCATATTGACTCACTATCTTCCCCCTGGCATGGGACATGACTTCCAGGGATGATCATCCCTGGCACTGAGGGATTATTACCAAGTGCCAACTAGTGATGAATTTGGAAAAAGACCTTGACCAAAAGGGGGAAATATTAAATATTAAATACAAATGAGTTTTTGTGGCTAAAAGATTTCAAAGTGAGTTGGGAGGTTATTCCAGAGGTTATGCTTATGCATATTTAGGAGGATTTCTCTGACTGCCACAGTAAACAGTGCCTCAAGCTGGGGTGCTCCTGAGGACTCTAGAGACATACATATATATATATATATATATTTCATTTTTTTCCTTTTATTTATTTATTTTTGTCTTTATTTTTTTAATGTTACATTAAAAAAATATGAGGTCCCCATATACCCCCCACCTCCTCATTCCACTCCTCCCCCCATAGCAACAATCTCCTCCATCATCATGAGACATTCATGGCATTTGGTGAATACATCTCTGAGCACCGCTGCACCTCATGGTCAATGGTCCACATCATAGCCCACACTCTCCCACAGTCCACCCAGTGGGCCATGGGAGGACATACAATGTCCAGTAACTGTCCCTGCAGCACCAACGAGGACAACTCCAAGTCCCAAAAATGCCCACGCATCACATCTCTTCCTCCCACTCCCTACCCCCAGCAGCCACCAAGGCCACTTTCTCCATACCAATGCCACATTTTCTTCGATTACTAATCACAATAGTTCCTGAACAGAATATCAGTAAGTCCATTCTCATCCATACTCTATTCCTCCATCCTGTAGACCTTAGAATGGTTGTGTCCACTCCACATCTGTATCAAGAGGGGGCTTAGATTCCACATGGATGCTGGATTCAGTTCTCCTGCTTTCAGTTGTAGGCACTCTTGGCTCCCTGGTGTGGTGGTTGACCTTCTTTACCTCCATGTTAGCTGAGTGGAGTAAGTCCAATAAACCAGAGTGTAGGAGTTGCAAGTCTGTTGAGGCTCAGGGCCTGGCTATCACATGGTCAGTTGAGAGATTCAGGTCCCCTGGGTATACACTAAACCCCAGCAACAACTACAGATCCTGTAAAAGTAACAGGAGAGACTTGTGGGATCACATCTAAGTCCAGCTCCATCACACAGAAACACAAACTTCAAAGTAGGGCCAACTAACATGGCACTGAACTCCATCTGCCATGACCATAGAACCAGTGGGTCTCTGTAGCCCTCAGTAGAACCAATACCTGAGGTTGTATCTACTTTATCTGTCTCTGGGACTTTGCTCAGGTGTGCATAAGGGCGACACCTCTGATAACCTCCCAACTCTTTTTGGAGACTCATAATCATATATCTAGAGACATCTAGATACTATTGGCAGGGCAGATAACCCCAGGAAATCAGCACCCCACCAGTGCACCTTACTTTGGAATTTATCATAACCTATCTCTCCACTGTAATAGAGTTAGACTCATTTATAATTTCCCTACACATGATTCTTTTTTTTTTTAAAGATTTATATATTTATTTATTTCTCTTCCCTCCACCCCACCCCGGTTGTCTGTTCTCTGTGTCTATTTGCTGCATCTTGTTTCTTTGTCTGCTTCTGTTGTTGTCAGTGGCACGGGAATCTGTGTCTTTTTTTGTTGCATCATCTTGTTGTGTCAGCTCTCCGTGTGGGTGGTGCTATTCTTAGGCATGCTGCACTTTCTTTCGTGCTCGGCTGCTTTCCTTATGGGGCGCACTCCTTGCGCGTGGGACTCCCCTACGTGGGGGCCACCCCTGTGTGGCAGGGCACTCCTTGCACACATCAGCACTGCACATGGGCCAACTCCACATGGGTCAAGGAGGCCCGGGATTTGAACTGTGGACCTCCCATGTGGTAGATGGACGCCCTAACCACTGGGCCAAGTCCTTTTCCCTACACATAATTCTTATGCCTCTTTTATTTGAGCAAATAATTAGTATTATACTCATTAATTGTATGTACCAGAGACTTATATCTTCTGGCTGTTCATATGCCAGTTAAGCCCTGAATCTCAGAAGAGGTGCAGCCAACACCTACATTGGACTCGCCAAGGACAGCTAACAAAAGAATAGATAACATCCTAAAAAATAGTATCTACAACTGCAAGCAAGACATTTACAACCCATGTGCCCCATGGGACCTAAGTCCCTCTCAATCAGAAGCAGAGTAGGCATCATCATCCCAAATCCTCAAGATTGAGGAATGAACAAATGTAAGGTGAGAATGCAAATATGGACTAAAGTACTTATTATTATTCTAGTAACAGAAGAACTTGTAACATTGATATAAAGGTAGTGGACATCAGAGGTTCTGAGGGGAGGGAGAAGGAAGAATAGGTGTCACATGGGCATTTTGGAACATTAGAATTGTTCTGTAGGTTATTGCAATGACAGATAAAAGCCATTAAACATTTTGTCAAAACCTATAAAGTATGGTACAAAGCGTAAACCATAATGTAACCTGTAGATCGTGGTTAGTAGCAATGCTTCAAAATGTGTTCATCAGTTATAACAAATATACTGCACTAATGAAAGATGTTGTTAGTAGGGGAAATTATGGGAGGAAGAAGGGATGGGGAATCTGGGAATCCTCGATATTTTTGCTGTAACATTTGTGTAACCTCAAGCTTCTTTAAAAACAAAGAAAGAAAGAAACAAACAAACAAACAAAAATGGAGGGTAAAGTGATTACCATCACAATAGTAGGCATACACAAGGCGGAGCCTAGTTTTGGGGTAACCATAAATAAGGATAAGGTCAGTCTAGAATATCATCACAATAGTAATCATATACAAGGGTGAGGCTAAGTCTAGAGTAACCATAAACAGGGGTGAGACCTGTTTAAAATGACCTTTAGAGTAGCAGGTCTAGCCTCCCTCTCTGTTTTGTAAAATTTCCACTCTTGGGGATAATCTGGACCATGGATCTTTCTGGCCTCTTCATGCTGTAAAATGGGTGTCAATGTGATGGGGTAGAGGAATGAAGCTGGTTGTCATTCTTGACTCTGGGTTCCTGGGCTTATCTGACATAGGAATAATTCAGAAACTTTCTGAAAAAAGAAATTTAATAAGTAAATTGAGAATTATAGGTTTAAATAACCATGTTATATTGTGGAAATAATTTTATACCTTTTTTTTTAGAGCCTGGAGTGTTATTGAGGGTGATTCTTTAAACCTTCAGAGTGATAAATGTAATATGGATCTTTGCAAGTATTAAGTTTCTGAAATAGGCAGTTAATACTAGGTTATATATGATTTTATAAATAATATTTCCCTTAGCAGTAAGCAGTAAACATAAGTCTATCCATTCACAATAGTCTAAGGAAATAAATCTCAATATCTGGATCAGAATAAAATATGACTTTAAAAGTTAAAACACTGTCAGAATAACACTGAGTTCCCATCTTCTACAGTTTACAAAAACTTTTCAAGTTTCTAGTTTTGGGATATATTTTTCCATTGTGAATTAAAATACAAATATATTGAAAATGTTAATTTCATAAATGTATATATTTTAACACTGCACATTTTATAAGGTGAAAGAGCAAATTCTTTTGTAGTTTGAAATTAAAGATATTCTTAAGGGCTTTATTACAATATTAAAAGTTATCATGTTTGAACATTGTGGCAGTTTGAGGTTATTTTATGAATCCAAAAAGAGAAAGATTATGTTTGTAAAGTTTATAAACTTTATATACATAATTTTACATACAAAGGGATCCAAGGTCCCTTTGCCAGTCAGGTGAAAACCATGGACCATTTACTAATTTCACATTATACTGTTTATTATTAATAAATATATCACACCCACACCAACAGGTCCCCACAAGAATATTGTGTTTTTGAATTTCAATTCAAGCTCATGGACCCCTTGTTAAGGACCCCTGTATTTAAACTAATCTGTTCCTCTGGGTGTGCTACCCTTTGATTACATTAAAGTCAGGTGCAATGTCTTTGATTAGATTATCTGTTAGAATTAGGGCTTTGATTGGACTATATCAGCAAGGCATGACTCAGGTTGAGTCCTCACCCCCTTCCTGGGTCTGATATAAAAGGACTCACGCATAAGACAGACACATAGGGAAGTCTATCATTTTTGATGTGGCAATATGACAGATGAAGAAGGTTCAAACAAATGAAGCCCTAGGGAGAGATGAGTCATTTTGCCTGGTAGCTTACAGCTGAGATGGGGAACAGAAGCCCTGTGCCAGCCTATAACTGAAATCTGGAAGAAGCTGGGCCCACAGAGTCTTAAGAGGAAGAGGAAGCCCAGAGGGGAAGGCAGAAACCAGCCAGAAATCAGCAACAATCTTGCTTCAACCCATGGCAACTGACTTCGGTGAGAAAGCAACCTTGAGTTGGACTTTTTACAGTCTTGTTACTGTAAGCTTTTACCCCAAAAAATAAATACCCTTTATAGAAGCCAACCAATTTCTGGTACTTTGCATTGGCAGCCCTTTGGCAGACTATTAAATATAACCTCATTATATTTAAACAGCTATTATTTATTTATTTATTTGTTCTTTATATATTGATTATTTCAAGAAGACATATCTTTCCACTTAAAACAGACCAACAATTTAAGAAAATTGTGTTATTTTAACAGAGAGAAAAATGAAACTTTAGTTTTGCAAAACTAAACAAATCCTAGTTAGCATAGATCATAACATATTGAAGTGGCATCTGACACATTCCTCTGCTATGAAGTTACTTTTGTTTTCAATATCAATTCATAGATTTTTACTTAATAATGGCTTCCTAGGATCAGACCTTTACATTGAAATTTCTCAGTTTAGAAAATGCTTTTACAGGGAAGAGGATTTGGTTCAACTGATAGAGCATCCACCTACCACATGTGGGGTTCATGGTTCAAACCCAGGTCCTCTTGACCGGTGTGGTGAGCTGGCCCATGCACAGAGCTGATGTGTGCAAGGAGTGCCATGCCATGCATGGGTGCCCCTGTGTAAGGGAGCCCCATGCGCAAGGAGTGTGCCCTATAAGGAGAGCTGCCCTGTGTGAAAAAAAGTGCAGCCTGCCCAAGAGTGGCACTGCACACACGGAGACCTGATGCAGCAAGATGATGCAACAAAAAAGAGATGCAGTTTCCCAGTGCTGCTGACAAAAATACAAGTGAACACAGAAGAACACACAGCAAATGGACACAGAGAGCAGACAACTGGAGGAGGGGAAGGGGAAGGGAGAGAAATAAATAAAAAAATCATGAAAATGCTTTTACAATTTATAATTTCCTATAACCCCTTACAACCATATTTAGACTAGTTACTTTACCTTAAGACAAATTTCACCTTTAAATAAGCTTATTGAATTACAGTCAACAGCAAGCAAATTTTACTTCCACAAACCCTTCTGCAACTTTCCATATCAATTCAAGTCTTGTCCTACATATTTCGACCCTGATTTTATGAAAACCAACCATCTTATCTCAGGATAAAACACACTCCTTTAAACAAGCTTTCACAAGCCTTCTACTTCTTTCCATATCCATTTAAGTCTTGTCTTATATCCCTCATTCTGTTCTGTGAAAAACTAGTTGTTTCACTTTTGGACAAAACTTCATTCCCTTCTTCAACAAATCATATTGTACATACTTCACATACCTGCATACCTCATTCTTCAAGTTCCCAAAACCATCTCTGAACTGTTTTTATATATCCTACAAAACAGTTATTTTCAAAAACATTTATAAAAATAATTTCATTAACCAAAAACTTAAAGTTTTTGTCATAAAGATTTAACAAACTTAATGTTAACTTATTAGTAGCTATATAAACCTAGGAAGATTACACCCAAGTAGAATATAATTAAAATCTTGATAGCTTACATAAGACATGTTTTCTTTTTTTCCTTTTCTTCCATAGGACCTTAAAACTTCTTTGTTTTCATAACACCTTAAAATTATAAATAACCTCAATGGCATACTATCAGGCTTTGGAGAATACTATAATTGCTTTATTTGTTTCAATCATAATTTAGGAAAAAGTTTTCATAGCTTTTTCTTTACTTACTGAAATTTGTCAATTGGATTTTAATTACTTTCTTCCCAAGCCAGTTAAAAATTTTAAATTGGGAATTCCAGGACAAACTATGCAAACTGAGGTATATTCTGTAACATTCTCTCTGTCCCTGTCATTCTTAATTTCCAGGCCTAGTAGACAGAATTCTAAGCTAACTTTACCTCTCCATATCTTACTGCACATAGCCCTTCCCTCCATAGCTCCCTCAACCAGTTTTCAGTCAAGTTTAGGAGAAGACCCTGGGAGTAGGAAAGGCTATAAAAGATTATAGAGGAGCTCAGGAGAATCTTTTAAGTTGTTTTTTTTTTTTTTTCCTTCAAATAGTATTAGTCAGATTTTTATATGACCTTTTTCATCCTTCTCACCTTTTCTTATTTGGTGCTCTAGGGATATTCATTTATATATATAAGCACTTATTACTTTTTAGCAATTTGAATAGAGCTCTTCTAAGAATTTTCATTTGTTAATTTTATATTACCATCCAGAGGTATGAAAATATATATGGAATAAAGAGACAGACACAAATAGAGAGTTAGACACACCAACAGAAACAAAAAAACCTCACTAATTTGACCTTTGGCTTTTACAGTTTTTAAGATCTCCTCTGGGATCCATGTCATCCGTAATATACAAGCTTGTTCTTGGAAACACTTATATATATATATATATATATATATATATATATATATATATATATATATATATATATAAATATATATATAAAGTTGAAGAGAAGAACTCTCCCTAATTCACTCTATGAGGGCAACAACACACTCATATGAAAACCAGATAAAGATACCAGAAGGGAAGAAAATTTCTGAATACTATCTCATTAATCCTCAACAAAACACTAGTAAACTCAATCCAAAAGCAGAATAAAAGAATTATACACCATAGTCAAGTAGGATTTATATGAGGTATGCAAGGTGTTTCAACATAAGAAAATTAATGTCATATACCACGTTAATAGAATAAAACAGAAAAACTTCATGATCATCTCAATTTATGTAGAAAAGGCATTCGAGTAAATCTAGTATCATCTCTTAATAAAAACACATAGGAAACAAAGAATAGAAGGAAATTTCCTCAACATGACAAAGGACATATATGAAAAAAATCACAGCTTACATCATACTTAATTGTGAAAGACTGCAAGCTTTCCCTCCAACAGGAGGAACAAGACAAGGATGTCCATTGTTACCACTGGTATTCAACATTGTAGTGGAAGTTCTAGCCAGAGCAACATGCAAAATAAAGAAATAAAAGGCATCCAGTTTGGAAAGGAAGAAGTGAAATTTTCCCTCTTTGCAGATGACATTATCTTATATACAGAAAATTCTGAAAAATCCACAACCAAGCTCCTACAGCTAAGTACAAGATCAACACTCAAAAATCAATAGTGTTTCCATACGCTAGTAATAAATAATCAGAAGAAGGAACCAAGAAAAAGATTCCACTTACAACAGCAACTAAAGAATCAAATATCTAGGAATAAATCTAACTAACGATGTGAAGGACTTGGACACAGAAAACTATAAAACACTGGTAAAAGAAATGAAAGAATACCTAAATAAATGTAAAGACATTTGTGGTAGTTAGACTAATGTGCCAACTTGGCCAGGTAATGGTGCCCAGTTGTCAAGCAAGTAAGTTGTCAAGTCAAGCAAGCACTGGGCTAATTGTAATACAAGGGTATTTTGTGGACTTTAATCACCAGTAAGTTGATTGCATAGATGGCTGATAACATCTATGATCAACTGAGGAGACTGCAATGAATGATATCTCATCCAATCAGTTGAAGGCTTTAAAAGAAAGGATTTCAGCATTCAGAAAGAGAATTCCCATCTCTACTTCAGATAGCCAGCATCTCCTAAGAAACTCAAAGAGGGCCTTCATCAGAGTCACTGGCTTGCAGCCTGCCCTACAGAATTTGGGCTTATGCATCCCCACAGTCACATGAGACAATTTTATAAAATCTTGTATTATTTACAGATATCTCTTGTAAATATCTTGTTTCCCTAGAGAATCCTGACTAATACAGCATTCCTTCATGTATTGTAACACTAAATATTGTTCAAATGTCAGTTCTACCAAAAGTGATTTACAGATTCAATGCAATTTCAATAAAATTCTAACAAACTTCATTACAGAAATGGAAAAGCCAATCATCAAATTTATATGAAAGGATAAGGGCCATGAACAGCCAAAGCTATCTTGAAAAAAGAACAAAGTTGGAGGACTCATACTTCCCAATCTTAAAACTTACTACAAAGTTACAATAATCAAAACAGCCTGGTACCAGCACAAGGACAGACATGTAGACCAATTGAATCAAATTCAAAGCTCAGAAATCAACCCTCACAGTCATAGGCAAATGATTTCTGTCAAGAGAGCAAAGACCACTCAATTGGGAAAGAATAGTCTATTGAACACATGGTACTGGGAAAACTGGATCCCCACTTGCAAAAGAATGAAGGGCAATCTCTTCCTCATACCACACAAAGATATAAGCTCAAAATTAATGAAAGAACTAAATATAAAAGCCAGAACTATGAAACTCCTATAAGAAAATGTAAGGATGTATCTTTCAGACCTTGTGTTAGGCAATGGTTTCTTGGATTTTATACCCAAACCACAAGCAACAAAAGAAAAAATAGATAAATGGGGGAAGTGGATGTGGCACAACCAGTTCGGCATCTGCCTACTACATGGGAAGTCTTGAGTTCAGGGGCTGGTGCCTCCTAAAGAAGACAAGCAGACCTCTGCACCTGCCACAATAAGAGGTAGATGCCTGCACCCCATCGCAATGAGAGCTAGAGGCCTGCACACGGTACCCCACTGCAACAAGTTTGCCTAAATGAGCAGATGCCACCGGCCAGCAGATGCCTCAGTCTGTGGGAAGTGGGTGTGGCTCAGACCATTGGACATTGGCTTCCCATGTGGGAGGACTTGGGTTTGGTATCTCTTGGAGAAGCCAAGCAAACAATGAGCAGACAGACAAAGAGAACCATGGGCATGGGGGGCGGGGGGTGGAGGGGGATAAACTAAAAATAAACTAAAAAATATAAATGAAGCAATCTTTTAAACAGTAGATAAATGGGACTTAATCAAAATTAAAACCTTTTGTGCTTCAAATTACTTTATCATGAAAGTAAAATAAGAGTTTAATATCCAGAATATATGAAAAGAAATTCGACTCAACAACAAAAAGACAAAAAACCCAATTAAAAAATGGGCAAAGAGACTCAAGCAGGAGTTGAGCTGAGTGGGCAGGTGAGTCCCAGTGCCCATTCCAATAGTCTGCTTCTATTCCCCCTCCCTCATTGGACAGAGTGTATGGGGAAAGACTGTTTCATTGAAGTGTTTAATTGACGTAAATGAAACCGTAACACAAAATTCATGAGGGAAGATTTGTGGCAAAAATTCACAGACTGTTGCATTTCTTCAAACTCAGTATGGAGTCTCTGCTCAAGGGGAATATCAGGGAAGAGTCTTATTTAAGAACTATTCACTTACGATGCAACAATTACTCCACATAACATAGGATTCTCTGATTCTGGAAAAGACATATGAAAAGCTGTTACATTCCAACTTGGTTATGTCCAGTATTTTACGACTGTAACTGAATTAGTGGAACACAGTATAAGTCTGATTAAAGGGCCAGATTCTTTAACTGATGGAGGAAATGAATCAGTAGCAACCATTTGTGATATTTTAGAAAAGATTTATTTTATTTATTCGTCTCTCCCACAGCACTTGCTGTGTCTATTCTTTTGTTTCTTTAGGAGGCACCGGCAACTGAACCTGGGACCTCCAATATGACACCTAATTGCTTAAGCCACCTCCATTTCTTGCTTTGTTGTGTTTCTTGTTATGTCCTTTAGTATCTCTTGTGTCTCTTGTTGCATCATCTTGTTGTGTAAACTTGCCGCACCTGCTTGTCCCACCAGCTCTCTGTCTTCTCTAGGAGGCACCTGGAAGCAAACTACAGATCTCCCGTGTGGTAGGTGGGAGCCCAGTCACTTGAGCCAAATCCATTTCCCTGTAGCAGCCATTTGTAAAGCAGCCACTGGAAAACCAGTTACACATAGTGATTGGGAAGGTGATCTTGGTGAGATGGAATGCACTACAACTTCTTTTCCAAATGAAACAGCAATGATTGTCAGCCAGTACAATCTGTTTACAACCAGATTTATTTGAGAAAGACAATTTGTGTTGTAAAACATGCAAGCTTGGGGAAAGACATCTGATATTCTTTTATATTAGATATACAGTATGTTCTTGAGGTTTCAGTAACAGAGTATGATGGAAATTCATTTGTAGGTAGAAAGATTGATGCAAATCCACCACCCTTCAGTCTTCTGTGCAGCAGGTTGGATGGACAGTGGCCAGATGGTTTATTGGCTTCAGACAACAGTCTTCATTAATTGGTATGATCATTGCTAGAGTAGTGAGTGTGGCCTTTTTCATAGTTCTTGTAAATATTTTGGCTGGAATATTCTGCTATAGGAGAAGACAGACATTTAATGGAAACTACTTTCCCAAGAATTACATTCTACCTTCAGATATGCAAAAAGCATCATAAATTGATGTTCTTCAACAAGTTGGACTTGCTTCTTATCCAGACAGTGTAAAAAAGAGAAAATAAAAATTGAGTGAACAATCTGAAAAGTAAAGACTGTTTAGAAATGCCTGAAAAACTCAGTGGAACAGTGTAGAAAACCTCAATAGGTTTGAAAGACCAATGAATTATTATGAAGATCTAAAAATGGAAATGAAGTTTGTCAATCATGAACATTCTATTGAAAATGTAAATGACATAGTCTCACATGTAGATGGTTCCATAATTTCCAGAAGGGAATGGTATGTTTATCAACCACTAAATGTGACTTAACTGTGTACAATGGTTCATTTATACTAGTTGATCATTTTCAGACTGTTCATATTTTTTCTTGAGGAAGACTAAACTTTTAAAAGTTGATGTTCATGCTTTTTATATTCTAATCTGACAAAGGAAAATGTGAAATCTGTGTTAAATGTATCTTTACAGATTAAATTTTAATGCAGAGTACTTTATGTATCTATGGCACATAGGTAACAAGGAAGTGTCTACATTAAATATATAAATTTTTGGTACAAAAGTAAAAAAGGAATTAAAAAAATGGGCAAAAACTTGAGTAGACATCTCTCTAAAGAAGATATGCAAATGGATAAAAAGCATATGAAAAAGTGTTCAACATCATTAGCCTTTAGGGAAATGCAAATCAAAACTGCAATGAGATGCCATTCACAACCACTAGAATGGCTACTATTAAAAAAATGACAGATTGCAAGTGTTGGAAAGGATGTGGAGAAAAAGGAACAGTCAGTCATTGCTGGTGGATATGTAAAATGGTGCAGCTACTGTGGAAGATAGTTTGAAAGTTAAGTATAGAGTTACCATTAGACTCAGGAATCCCACTTCTAGGTAGATACCTAGAAGAAATGAAAGCAGGGACTCAAATAGATATTTGCACACTGATGTTCATAGTGGCATTATTCACACTAGCCAAAAGATGGGATTAACCCAAGTGTCCATCAACTGATACATGGATAAATAAATCCATGTATGTGGTCTTTACACACAATGGAATATTATTCATCTGTAAAAAGGAATGAAGTTCTGATATATGTGATAGCCTAGATTAACCTTGAAGATATCATGCTGAGTGAAATAGGTCAGATACAAAAGGACAAATATTGTTATGATCTCACTGATACAAAATAATTTGAATAAGCAAACTCATATAGTTAAAGTCTAGAACGTAGAAGCAGGGATAGAGTAAGGGTAGGGAAACTGGAATTAAGGCTTAAAATGCACAGAGTTTTTATTTGGGATGATGGAAAAGTTTTGGTAATGGATGATAGTGATGATAGTACAACATCGTGAATGTAATTAGCAGCCCTGAATTATGTATTTGAATATGGTTGAAAGGGAGAAATTTTAGGTTGTATGTATGATGCAAGAAAAAGATTTTTAAAAATCCATGAAATAGCACATCACAAACAGTGAACCCTGAGTTAAACCATGGACTATAGTTAACAGTACAATTATAAATATGTGCTTTCATTAGTTGTAATAAATGTACCGCATGAATGCAAGGTGTTAATAAGGATGTATATAGGAATCCTATGTTTCATGCATTTGCTTGATGTTTCTGTAAAGCCATACCTTCTCTAATAAAATAAACTACACGAAAACAATGTATGGGGAAAATGCATACACGTTTGCATCTATATTTATTTCTATATCTACGTCCATTTATCTGCCTATCTATTATCTATCTAATTATCTCTCTATAAAACTCTTAAGTTTATACTGATACAATCAATTCCAGTCTAACACCTTAGGGTTTGTTCTCCCTCTACATATAAAAACCCCTTCTTTGACACTGAGAAACTACTCTTTTTGTGATACCCTCCTCACACTGAGGATTCTGACAAACATGCTGCTGCTTTCTTTCCTGCTCTCCTTGTCCTTCACAGGTCAGGAAAGCAACAGTTTAATTTAGTTATGAAGGAGAAGGAAAAGGGGCAGTAACTCCAGGGAGACTCATTCAGAAAAGAATTCTTTTTTTAAATAAAATTTTATTGAAGTATATCCTTTGTACGTGAATATACACAAGCAATAAGTATATCGTTAAATTTGTAGATTTACAAAGCAGACATGCATATTGTCATACAAGGCTCCCATGCATCTCCCCACCAACAACACCTCGTGTTACTGAGAAACATTTGTTACAGACTCTCAAAAAGCATCCCCAAAATATTACTACTAACATAGCCCATATCTTAAATTTGGTGTATTTTTCCCCAACCCACCCAATTATTAAACACCCTATATTAGTATTATATATTTGTTATCGTTCATGAAAGAACATTCTCATATTTGTCCTGTTAACCATAGTCCATCATTCACCACAGGATTCCCTGTGTTATACAGTCCCATGCTTTGTACAATCCACTCAGGGGCTCTCATTTTCATCAGAGTTGTGCTGTCATTACCTTAGTCAATTTTAGAATGTTTTCATTACTCTGAAAGGAAAAATTCCATACCCTTATACCCTCATATTGTTGTCCTTTAGTATTGAAATGATATCTTCTTGCCATTGCTGCAAAATATTCCTGTTAACTGTCATTCATTACATTAGTTGTAATTTTCCTGTGTATCACTGTATTAATAACACTTTGTAAAAGAAGAGCATTCTTATATTTATACTATCAATCACAATCTTCATCCACCACTGAAATCACCATGTTACATATTCCCTAGATTATTATCTAGTTTCCTCTTAATTGACATTTACATCCCCAGACTACCACTTTCAGCCACAATGACATTTACAAGTTAGCAGTGTTAGTAATAGTCACTACAATGTGTTACTACCAACTATATTTATTTTCACACTTTTAAAATTAACCTTATTAATGATGCTACATACATTAAGCATCAGCTCCCATTCTAAACACATATTCTATTTCCTAGTGACCTATACTCTAGAGTTTACCTCCTTGAGTTTGCTTATTGTATTTAGTTCATCCCTGTGAGACCATATGATATCTCTCCTTTTGTGTCTGGCTTATTTGACTCAGCATAATATCATCAAGGCTCATCCATTTTGTCATATGCATCCCAATTTCATTTCTTCTTACAGCGGAATAATATTCCTTCATATGTATGCACCACATTTTGTTAATCGATTCATTGACTGATGGACACTTGGGCTGGTTCCAAATTTTAGCAATTGTGAATAATACTGCTATGAACATTGGTGTGCAAATGTCAGTTCATGTCCTTGCTTTCAGTTCTTTTGAATATATTTCTAGTAATGGTATTTCTGGATCATTCAGCAGTTCTATATTGAACTTCTTGTGGTACGGCCAAACTGACTTCCACAGAGGCTACACCATTCTACTTTCCCACCAACAGTGAAGGAGTGTTCCTGTTTCTCCACATCCTTTCCAGGACTTGTAGTTTTCTGTTTATTTTTTTAAAATAATGACCATTCTAAAAGGTGTAAAATGGTATCTCATTGTAGTTTTGATATGCATTTCCTTAATAGCTAGTGTCATTGAATATTTTTTCATGTGCTTTTTGGCCATTTGTATTTCCTCTTTAGAGAAACGTCTATTCAAGCCTATCGCTCAATTTTTAATTGGGTAGTTTATTTTTTTATTGTTCAGTTGTATGATCTCTTTATATAACATGGATATCAAACCCTTATCAGATATGTGGTTTCCAAATGTTTTCTCCCGTTGTGCAGGCTGCTTTTTTACTTTCTTGACGGAGTTTTTTGAAGCACAAGTGTTTAATTTTAAGGAGGCTCCATTTATCTATTTTTTTCTTTTTTTGCTCATGTGTTGGATATAAAGTTTAAGAAATTACTGCCTACCACAAGACCTCGAAGGTGTTTTCCTATGTTTTCTTTTAGGAGTTTTGTGGTTGCAGTTTTTATATTTAGGTCCTTGATCCATTTTGAGTAAATTTTTGATAAAGTGTGAGAAAGGGGTCCTCTTTCTTTCTTTTGGATATGGCCATCAGGTTCTCCAAGCATATTTGTTGAATGAACTTTTCAGTCCACCTAATTGGGCTTGACAGCTTTGTCAAAAATCATTTGACTGTGGATGTGAAGTCTGTTGCTGAGTTCTGGATCTAGTTCCATTGGTCAATCTGTCTGCCTTTATGCCAGCATCATGCTGTTTTTACCACTGTAGCTAAGTAATACGCTTTAAAGACAGGAAGCAAGAGTCCTCCAACTTCATTCTTCTTTTTAAAGACATTTTTGTCTATTCAGGGCCCCTTACACTTCCAAATAAACTTGATAATTGGCTTTTCCATTTCCACAAAAAAAAACATTGCAATTTTTTATTGGGATTGCATTGATCTGTAAATCAATTTGGGTAGAAATGACATCTTAATGATATTTAGTCTTCCAGTCTATAATCACGGAATGTTCTTTCATTTATTTAAGTCATCTTTTGTACTTTTAGCAATGTTTTGTGGTTTTCTGAATATAGGTCCTTTGTGTCTTTGGTTAAGTTTATTCCTAAATATATGATTCTTTTAGTTGCTATTAAAAATGGAATTTTTTTCTGACTTCTTCCTCAGATTGCTCATCAGTTGTATAAAATGATTTTTACTGATTTTTTCAGATTATTTTTATATCCCACCACTTTGCTGAACTTGTCTATTAGTTCTAGTAGCTTTGTTCTGGATTTTTCAGGATTTTCTAGATACAGTATCATATCATCAGGAAACAGCAAAATTTTACTTTTTCCTTACCTATTTGGTGCCTTTTATTTCTTCATCTAGCCTAATTGCTATAGCTAGAACTTCTTGCACAATATTGAACAACAGTGGTGGCAGAGGGCATTCTTGTCTTGTTCCTGATTTCAGTTGGAAGGCTTTCAGTCTTTCACCATTGACTACAATGCTAGCTGTGGGTTTTTCATATGTGCACATTACCACATTGAGAAAGCTTCTTCTATTCCTATCTTTTCCTGTGTTTTTTGAAGAAAGGATTCTGTATTTTGTCAAATGCTTTTTCTGCATCAAACATATTCTAGTTTTTTCATTTACAGTTGTTCATAGTATCCTATTATGATCTCTATTAATTTCTCAGGGGTCAGTAGTATTATTCTCCCTGTCATTTCTGATTTTGTTTATTTTTGTCTTCTTTCTTTCTTTCTTTGTCAGTCAGGTTAAAGGTTTGTCTATTTTGGTGATCTCAAAGAACCAAATTTTGATTTTAGTTATTTTCTCTCTCATTTTTGTTCTCAATTTCATTTATTTATGTTCTAATCCTTATTATTTCTTTCCTTTGGCTTGGCTTGGGATTAGTTTGCTGTTCTTTTCTAGTTCCTCCAGGTGTGCAGTTAGGTCTTTGATTATAACTTTTTTAAAAAAGATTTATTTAATTTATTTATTTCCCCTCCCCACTCTCTTTTGTCCATTCGCTGTATGTTCTGTGTCCACTTGCATTCTCAACAGCACCGGGAATCTGTGTCTCTTTTTGTTGCATCATCTTGCTGCATCAGTTCTCCATGTGTACGGTGCCACTCCTGGGCGGGCTATGCTTTATTCGTGTGGGGCGGTGCAGGGTGCACTCCTTGTGCTTGGGGCTCCCCTATGTGCGGGACTCCCCTGCATGGCATGGCACTCCTTGTGTGTAGCAGCACTGCACATGGGCCAGCTTACCATAAGGGGCCAGGAGGCCCTGGGTTTGAACCCTGGACCTCCTCTATGGTAGGTGGACACTCTATCAGTTGAGCCACATCTGCTTCCCTCTTCTTTTTTAATGTAAGCACTGAGGGCTATAAACTTCCCTCTTCTCACTGCCTTTGTTTTGTCCCATAGGTTTTGATATGTTGTGTTCTCATTTTCATTCATCTTAAGATATTTACTGAATTATCTTTCAATTTCTTCTTTGACCTCTGATTATTTAAGAGTGTGTTGTTTAATCTTCATATATTTATGAATTTTCCCTTTTTGTCCATTATTGATTTCCAGCTTCATTCCATTATGATCAGAGAAAGTGTTTTGTATAATTTCAATCTTATTAAATTTATTGAGTCTTGTCTTGTGACAAAATGTGTGGTCAATCCTGGAAAAGGACCCATGAGTGCTTGAAAAGAATGTATATCCTGCTGTTTTGGAGTGCAACACTCTGTAGATGTCTGTTAGGTCTAGTTCATTTATCATATTATTCAGGCTCAGTGTTTCTTTTTTATCCTCAGTCTAGATGTTCTATCCAATACTGAGAGTGGTGTATTGAAGTCACCAACTATTATTTAGAGATATCCATTCCTCCCTTCAGTTTTACTAGCATGTGCCTCATGTATCTTGGGGCACTCAGGTTAGATACATAAATGTTTATTATAGTTATTTCTTCTTGATGAATTTACCCTTTTATTAATACGTAATGACCTTCTTCATCCTTTATAACAGTTTTGCATTTAAAATCTATTTTGTCTGATATTAGCTTTGCTACTCCTTCACTTTTTTGGTTACTAATTACATGTTATATCTTTTTCCAACCTTTCACTTTTAACCTGGTCTTGTCCTTATGTCTGAGGTAAGTCTCTTGTAGACAACATATGGATGGCTCATATCAGTCTATGTCTTTTGATTGGGGGGGTTCAAGCCATTACCATTCTATGTTATTACTTTGAAGGCATTACTTACTCCTTCCATTTTGTCCTTTGGCTTTCTGTTGTCATATCTTACTATTGTCTGCTTTTTTACCCTTTAACTTACCCTTATTAATAATATTCATTTCTACATCTTCTCCAGTTCTCTTACCCTTGTTTTTTCTTTTCAGGTTGCAGCACTCCCTTTAATATCTCTTTTAATTCTGATCTTTTGGTAACTTACTCTCTCAGTTTTTGTTTGTCTGTGAAGACTTTGAACTCACCCTCATTTTTGAAGGAAAGTTTTGCTGGATACAGAATTCTTGGCTGGCAGTTTTTCTCTTTCATTACCTTAAATACATCATACTGCTTTCTTCTTGCCTCCGTGACTCCTGTTGAGAGGTTGACACTTAATCTTATCAATGTTCCCTTGTATGTGATGCTTTGCTTTTCTCTTGCTGCTTTCAGAATCCTCTCTTTATCTCTGATATTTGTCATTCTGAAGAGTAGGTGTCTTGGGATAGGTCTATTTGGTTTTATTATGTTTGGGGTGTATTTCTTGGATATTGGGAAATTTTGGGTCATTATTTCCTCAAATATGCCTTTTGCCACTTTTCCATTGTCTTCTTCCTCTGGGACTCTGAAAATGTGTATGTTTGTGCATTTAGTTTTGTTTTTCAAGTCTCTGAGACCCTGTTTCATTTTTTCCCATTTTCTCCTCTTTCTGTTCTCCTGTCTTTTCTGGTTCAGATGTTCTGTGTTTGAAATCACTATTTCTGTCTTCAAGCAATTCAAATCTGCTCTTATGTGCCTCTAATATATTTTTAATCTCATCCATCATGGCTTTCATTCACATAACATCTGTTACTTTTCTTTGCAGGGTTTCAAATTGTTCTTTATATTCACCCAGTATCTTCTTAATATCCTTTATCTCTTTAGTCATATTTTCTTTAAATTCTTTTAATGGATTTAGGTGAATTGTGTGATTATCATTGATTAGTTATCTTAAATATTGTATCTCTTCAGGATATTTGGTTTGTACCATTGGCTGTGCCATTGCTTCCTGTTTCCTAATATGGCTTGTAATTTTTTGCTGATGTCTAAGCATCTGAATATGTTGGTGAATTTACTCTGATGGCCAATTTCTCTCTCTTGTGTATTTTTTTCACAGCTCTTCTTTGATATTTGGTTCAATTTGTTTTAAGTCTTTATCATTGCCGAGCTTAAATTATTGATTTTGGGCCAGCGACTCACTAATGATACACAGATTTTCTCCCAGGAGTTTGGGTTAAGAGAGACCTCTAAAAGCAGTTTTTCTCCATGCAGTTCTCACAACAACCAACAGATGGTACTCAACAGCACACCTTTCCATAGAGGTCTTTCTTTCAGTCTCTGCTTTCCTGCGTATTTGTCTGGCCAGAGCTGAGATTCAAAGTAGGCTTTGTTGACTAAATTCACTGAAGAAAAACCACTCTCCACCCTCTGCTGCACCCTTCCTCTTCCCAGGTAGGAAGATGACTATTCCTTTCTCAATTGGCTCTAGTGAGCCACAGGTTTTCACAAGGCTGCATGCCTTGGGGTGAGGGATGGGTGCTGTTCTGGGTCACCATGAAGATTTGGTAACTCATGGTTGTTGTTTTGAGTTCTTTGTCTCTCTGTCCTTCACCCTTCTGGGGGTTGTGCAGCACTGTCGTGGTCTGCTTACCCCCAAAGCAGGTCCCTTAGACAGCTTTTTGCCCTTTCTCCATTGTCTTCATGAGAGATTTGAGTCCTGTCTGCCTACTCTGATGCCATATTCCTGGAAGTCCTCTGAAAATTGTTTTCAATGAGAAAGGATTGCCTTCATATGTTTATATGGAATCACCTCGGAGCCATTCCAGAGGGTGAGGATAAAGATATGGAAGTGGCAGATGCAACGATAAAGTTAGTTCTCTCAGAAGGTAGAAGGGGATAGGATCTGGAGCCCTATCCTAAAAATTAGTTTTAAGTAGGAGGAAAGACCAATTCTCCACTTAAATAAAGATTAGGAGAGGAGAATGGGTTCAATATAGATTGATTTGAGAATTTTCTGGTCAGAAGCTGAGTGAATTTCTATCCCATGGCTTTTCCTTTCTTAGTGTGGACATTGCTTAGAAGGAGTAAGATAACTGGAGATTTGAGAAAAATGGAGAGAGTTCTGAAATCACCATAGAGAATGAGAAAGTGAAATGAGCAAAAACAAATATTTCTGACTGGTATGGAAGGCCTAAGAAAAGAAATTGAACATGTAGATGATAGCAACCTGAATGGTTATAGTGTTTTCTCCAATATTGCCCAGATCTAAGTGTAGAGAAAGCTGTTTTTGTCAGGCAAACAGTTAAATAGGAAGACATGTGATAAGTGAATTGAAGATATTGGGTAGAGAGAGGTTGAAATTAAGGGACATGGAATCTTAAACTACCAAGAAAGTAAAGGAAGAGAGAAGGGATGTGGAAGACAGACAGTGGATTGGTCACAGGCTTTTCTCAGTCTTTGTGTAGTTTTTTCCAAACAATCAAAACCACCTCTAATTTAAGAGAATTCATGTATATAGGGGGTGAGGGGCAGGGAAGGATTTATTATAAGCATATTGAGTAGCTCATATGCTTAAAAGATAGGTTAAACAATTAGATGCCCAAAGTACAGGAACCATACAGCTCTGGTGTCTTAGGTATTTAGATGTAATGGAAAGCCTCTTCAGATTACCACTGTTGGGATGAAACCACTCCACCATTCTTGTGTCACTGCTAAGGATTTAAATACCAGAAGAGAAAGTTTAAATGGCCTTGATTGGGTCTTCTGCCTACCATCTTGGCCAGGAGATTGAAAGTTATACCAAGACTATATGAAGTGGGTAGGGATAGCTCCCCAGAATAAAATAAAGATGCTGATAAAATAAGAAGGGGAATGGAAACAACAGAAGTTCAGCATTGGTGGATTGTATATGTGGGTATTGAAATTATACAGGATATAGCATGATTTGATATGGAAAGGAATATAGTGAATAAAATTCCAATCCTTGTTTTTTTTTAATTTTATTTTTCTTATTACAAAAATAATACATGCATATTGTAAAAATAATCAAAACTGTCTTCCCCGAATCTTCAATGAATGTTGAAAAATGATTAAGATGTTGCTATAAATGACAACAAAGGGGAGTAGTGGGTAGAAGGTGATAGATTAATTTGAAAATCATGGTTTGAATATTTTTATGGTCCAGATTCTGTCATGTGGACTATAAATATAAAAGAGAGCAATGTGATTTTGTTCTTTTACCCAGAAATTGTTGAAGCCTCTGGGGGGCTTCGTGGGGGACCCCGAAGCCTCTGTGGGGCTTCTTGGGGCCGCGGGCTTAGGTGAGGATGACGCAGCTGGGCTAGAGGAACTCAAACCAAGGAGAGGAGGCTGGTGGCACAGGTCTGGTTTATTCAGGAAGTAAGCACAGTATTATAGGGCAGGAGGGTGGCGTGGGGAATGCTGATTGGTTCAGAGGTGGGCAATATTTTGGTTGGCTGCCATAAGCAGTTGCCAGGGGGGAAGACTGGTAAGAGGTTACATGAAGTGGGAGAGGTGGTGGCAGGGGATTGGCTATTGCTGTTGCCGGGGTGGAAGGCAGACTTGAGCTTCTTAGGCTGTGGCGGGAAATAGAGAACAAAGCAGTTGCGTGGGGGGAAGGGAGCAGGAAAGGGAGGGGAAGAAGGGTGGAGTGGCAAGGGCCGACCAGATGTTACGTTTAGGCGGGAGGTTATGGGCGCAGCCTCTGCCTGGGCGGGCTTGAGGGCGTCACGCCCGTGCCGGCTGAGGACGTGGCTGCCCATTCCAACCGCCGGGTAGTAGGCCTGGGCAGGCTGAGGGCTTGCGCCCGTGCCAGCCACCCTGACCCCTGGCTCCAGGCTACGTGTCTGCTTTCCGCCGGGGCTGGCCGTGCCTAGGGAGGCTTGCTGTCCCACAAGAAATCAAAGTACAAAAAGTGCATTGACAAATTTAAGGTCTTCTACTAGTACAAGATTGATTTCACTAAAAGTTCTTCCTTTTGGAAAGTGTGGGTCTTCAACTTATATAGTAAAATATATTATCTTTTAATCTTTCATATTCTCTATACTTAAGAACTTTCATTTTTATTTTTCATTGTCCACTATTTTTGAGATGTATAACCCCCCCTTTCCAAAAATCATCCCTCTCAGCCTGTTTTAGAAAGTCAACATTTTAGCATAATCAGTTTTGTTGAACAGACTCTACTTGGTGGATATTAACACAATAATGTTATATTTTTCTCCAATCACAGTTCCCAGTAGTGCTTTGTTGTGTCTCCCAAGACAACTTCCTGGGCATACTTCACAACTTCCTCATCACTTTTAGTTATTAAAAAAAAACCTAATTTACTCCCAGTGTAAAATTCTGATTTCAAATCTGATCAAATATAATCAACTTCTTTCTTCTACTAGGAGCTAACTTCTTAGTCACGAAGGAAGAATATGAAAGGTGGAAGGAATTATTTTTTGGAATTGAGGAAGTGTCCCTTTCCTCAAGACTGTGCATGATTTCATTGCTGCTGCTAGTCTCTGAAGATGTGGTGTTCTCCTCCTTCTTTAGCTTTAGCTTGGTCCATTACATCACTGAGGACACACTTACAGAGGGTTATCTGTGTCTCCCTTTAGTCTTTTCTTTGGTCCACATCTCAGTTCCCTTAGGAAGGAGCTGTCAGGCAACCTGAGCGTCCCAGCTTTTTCCTCCCATCTCTATATTCTTTCACACTGAGTCAAACATGAAAGCCTTCCATTGCATCCTTTGATGGATGAGGAAAACTGGAATGAGTTAAAGGTTGTTGCCCCTCCCTTCTTTTCAAGCTCCCAATGACACGGTCTCTTTTTATCTCACTTTCCTGAGCTCTGTCAGCAAGTCTTCATCTTTCAAAATTTTCTGAAAAAAAAAAAAAAAACAGGTACTCTTCATGGTGTTCAGATGTGCCTGGGCCCAACTTCCAAAGACTGCAAGTCAAGTTCCCCCACAGTCTCCTTTCTGGGCACTCATTCCACTTTGAAGGCAGCCTTCAGATGGGACTCAGCTAGGTAGTGAACTGCTAATCTTTCCTCCTTGTAAGCGCCCCAGTTCTGTATTCCCTTAAACCTCCCCCATCACTGGTTTCTGGTGGGCTGAGGGAACATTTCAGTGTCCACCCAGGGCTGTGATGTTGGTTGGGAGTAGTAGAGGTGTTTCCTTCACTTCTACATACCTCCCCAGGGGGGTTTTTGCCCCAATCTTTCAAGAGATCTTATGAGTGTTTTTTTGGTTGTCATTTTTAGATCATAATAACCAATTCCAACACAACTGGAAAAATCCTATTCAACATTCTATCATTATAGCAAAAACTCAAAATAAATAGTATCCTTCATTCTTATTTGGTACTAGAGTCTACAATGAAAATAATAAAAAAACACAAAGTAAAACCACTGGATATGGCAAATCAGATCTTTTCAGTGCCTAAGTTTTTAAGTTAGATATCCTTCAAACAGCGTTCATTTTTCTAATATACCTTTCTAATGAAGTACTATTAATAAAAATATTATAGTTGTTTTGCCTGCAAATTGGCAGTTTTCAGATGGTGTCTCAGTGAAGGAGAGGAGTTAGGCCTATCATTAATCAGGGGCATAGTTCAGTTTATGTTAAACAATGTTTAACTGTTTGCTTTTTAATTAGAAGGGTTTTAAATATAAGCGGGATTGGTGTTGATTTTTTAAAAATAAATTTCTCTTTAAGAAACTTGAAAGACATTTTTTGTTGAAGTAGATGTTAAAATGCATTTTTTAATCTTAAGCCTTATAGTTCCCTTAACAGAGGTTTGAATAAAGAACTATTTTAGTTTCTGGCTTAAATGCAAAGATGGTTTTAAGCATTCCCAATGGCTATCAAATATAACAATGATCATTCCCAGAGTGGCACTGTCTTCAAACTTCTTCAGCTGAATTCTTTCTGAGTGACATTTTTGCTATCCGTATCCTTCTTGTTAAGAACTCAATAATGGACTAGGTTAATTAGAGGTAGGTAATCTTACCTTGTATTAATCATCCTTCTGTCAGAATAAATTAACCTTTTAGCTCCTATTTTCTGCAACTCCCAGCCTCAGCAGATACTGTTCTCAAGGCATTAGATAGCCTCATAAAATTTTAAACTTAATTTGGAAATACCCATTACTAATAGAGTTATTAAACTTAATAATTACAGAGATTTACTTTGAGTTCACTGAGAATGAGACAAATTCAGTCACCTCACAGGTTTACCCGGTCTTTGCTATGTGATCTAGAGAAATTCAGTTATCATCTCTGTGTCTTCATATCTTGATTTATACAATGGAAATACTTATATCTATCTCGAATTGTGGGAATCAGGCTATAACCTACAGTAGATTCTGAAATGCACTGCCTGAATTGTTTGGGATTATTAACATTATTTTGAAATATGGTTAAGTCAGAAGATTTCATATTTTCCAATGTTAATGTTAAATGGTTCTTAATATCCTGGAGCCCCTTTCCCTGGCTTCCCTGTATCACTGGAGAGAAAAATTTGTGTGAGATGGTATCCACACAATTTGTGACACCCCTAATTCTTTGGTACATGTGTAGCCCAGGGACTGGATGGGTCATTTAGGCTACTAAAAACTAGATCTTGGCGGCGGACTTGGCCCAGTGTTTACGGCATCCGTCTACCACATGGGAGGTCCGCGGTTCAAACCCCAGGCCTCCTTAACCAGTGTGGAGCTGGCCCATGCGCAGTGCTGATGCGTGCAAGGAGTGCTGTGCCACGCAGGGGTGTCCCCCACGTAGGGGACCCCCATGGCAAGGCGTGCGCCCCGTAAGGAGAGTCACCCAGCGTGAAAGTACAGCCTGCCCAGGAATGGCGCTGCACACATGGAGAGCTGACACAACAAGATGACGCAACAAAAAGAAACACAGATTCCCCTGCCACTGACAACAACAGAAGCGGACAAAGAAGACGCAGCAAATAGACAGAACAGACAATGGGGGGGGGGAATAAACAAATAAATAAATCTTAAAAAAAATAGATCTCATCGGACTAGCCCAAGGTGGAGATTCATGATACACCATGGAAAACAAACTGAAATACCAGCATGTCTTGAAATGAATTTATTGAAAATTTAAGTATAAGTTCACTTTCTTTTATTAGGCAAAATAACAGTGAATTTCATGAGAGGTAATTTGGGAAATATTCAAACATTTGGCTTCAATTAGAAGGGCAGGAAAATATATCGGAATTGGATTTCAGTTGGTCAGGGTTTGTTTATCCTTCTCATAGTGAGTTGGAGCCCCAAATCCCTAGTTTGGACTAGTTCTTACGTATTTCTCCAGATTTGGGCAGAGTCTTTGGCCTATTTAGAGATAGATGCAGCTTAGATAAGTATGAGAGAAGAGGAATGGTGGAACATGCATATCAAGACCCCAAAATGAGGCTCTGGGAGAGGATCTGAGGTATGTACGTGTGTGTGTCACCACCAGTGAATAAATGAGCATCTCATTGAAGTAGACGAAATCCCATTCATCAGATTTGGCAAAGAATGTTTGCATTTAGAAGAAACAGTCTGATTAACTGCTAGGGGACTGTTGTCAGAACTGCTGGTCCTAATAAGGGCACATTGCCTTCCAAGTATGGCCCTTTTTTTTTTTTCACTTCCCTAAAGAGTTGGTTGGTAGGTTTGGAGAAGTCTTGAGAGGGCTGAGTTTCCAAGTATGTATGAAGAAAATGGAATGGAAGATTCTGAGGGAAATCTGGGAAGAGAAGAACCAGCATGCTGAATCTTTTATGGGGAAATGAAAGGAAGTAGCCACTTGGTTAAGAAAAGGCTTTGAAACAAAAATATATAAGCAGGAAATTGTTTTCATTAATTTTTTAAAGGAGTAAGAGAGACAAGTTTCAACAAAAGTATAAAACATGGACTGTAAAGTTTCCCTAATATCCTGGTACCCCTGTCCCTTCCCCCTTCCTCCACCAAGTAACCAATGTTTTCTTATGCACCCTAATACATGCAAACATGAATATAGATTTTTTATTTCCCTCCTCTGCTTTCTCACACCAAATTTAGGACATTATGTACAGTGATCAGTACCTGAAATGTTTTCACTATAGTATACATTATACTTTGGAGATACTTTCTTTCAGTACATAGAGACCTTTCTAATTCTTTTTCATTGTCACACTATATTCCATTTTATAGGTGTATCATTCTTTATTTAACAGGCATCCTATTTATGGACATTGGATTGTTCAGATCTTTTGAATTTACATCAATGTTACAATGAATAAACTTGTACTTGTCTTATTTTGCATTAGAACATGAATATAGGATAAATTCCTGGTAGAAGTATTGTTGGTAAAGGATATTTGCATTTGTGAGGTTGAAAACCTTGAACCCTTATACTGCCAATACCTGAAAGTGCCTGTTTTTCCACAGTCTTGCCAACACAGTGTGTTGTCAAACTTTCACATTTCCACGAATCTTATAGGTGACAAATGGGTATCTTGGTGTCTAGTTTTTTTTTAAAGTGCAATTAAAAAATTTTTTTGAAACAGTCTCCAGCTTATGGAAAATTGCAAGTACAAATAACTTGTTTTCCTGACCCATTTGAGAGTAATTTGCCAACATGATGTCCCGTTACTCCTGAATAATTTAAGGTATATTTCCTACAAACAAGAAATTGTACATAATCAAGATAAAACCATCAAAATCAAGATGTATCATTGATACATTACTATCATCTACTCCTCAGACTCCATTCATGTTTTGCCAGTTGTCACTATGTTCTCCAAGCAGGGGGATCCATGCCATAATCATGGCTGCATTTAGCTGTGATGTCTCTTTAAACCCTTCATATCTAAAACAGCTCCTTTGCTTTCCTTGGCTTTTACGATCTCTATACTTATACAGATTATAGGCCACTTATTTTGTAAAATATTCCTCAATTTGGATTTGCTTGGAGTTTCCTTGTAATTTAATTCAGATTATAGATTTTGGCAGAAATATCACAGACGTGATGCTGTGCTCTTATTGCATTTTAGCAGTATTTTGATTTGCCCCATTACTGATGATGTTCACTCTGATCACTTGATTAACATGGTGACTGCCAAGGGTCTCCACTGTAGAGGTAGTCTTTATAATTAGTAAGGTACATTGAAATAATGTAAATATCTCTTTCCTTATTAAATTAACAATTTGTCAATTTGTTTCTTTTATTTATATTAGTATGGACTCATGGATACCTACTTTAGTCAATGGATCATAATATTATTTTCATTATTTCTTTTGATGGTCAAATTGCATCAGATTTGCCTAGTGGGTGCTCCTTCAAGCTAGCTCTTTTATCATTTTTCTCCATCATTTTGTGGGCACTTTCTTGCTTTCTGAGCCAAAGAGATGTTTCAAGCTCATCTGGTGTGTTCCATGCCCAAACATGGAATTAGCCATTTCTTCATGGAGTCTTTTAGTGGAGAAGCAGAATATTTAGAAGCAAAGATCTGGGTGCTAGATGTGCTATTGAGGTGTCACTTTACCTAGACACTCTTAATGAACAGATGTATTATTTACTTCTGCATTTATTTATTTATTTTTATGTTTTGTTAAAAACTATGAGTTGACACCTATCCCTCCAATTCTTATCCAATATCACAAGTTTTTTTCCATTTTCTCCATTTCTAAATGTGTAACTCCCAGCTCTGATAGTGAGAAACCTGACTCACATTATCCTTAACATATTTACTTATGCGATCAATTCTCCTGTAAATTACAAATATCACCTTGCTGAACTCCTACATAAATATCTTTCTCAGCCAGCCTGGACTTCCATATCTCGTGCCAGGCAACACCCCATCTCCCACCTAAATCCTCTTCACTCATCATTGGATCCAATACCTCATGCCTCTTGGTATAGTTGTTTTTTTTTTAAAGATTAATTTTGTATTAATTTCTCTCCCCCCCCACCCAGCTGTCTGCTCTCTGTGTCCATTTGCTGTGTGTTCTTCTGTGTCTGCTTGTATTCTTGTCAGTGGCAACGGGAATCTGTGTCTTTTTTATTGTGTCATCTTGCTGCGTCAATTCTCCGTGTGTGCTGTGCCACTCCTGGGCAGGCTGCACTTTTTTTCACATGGGGTTGCTCTCCTTACGGGGCCCACTCTTTGCGTGTGGGGCTCCCCTATACGGGGGACACCCCTGCATGGTATGACACTCCTTGTGCACATCAGCACTGCGCATGGGCCAGCTCACCACACAGGTCAGGAGGCCCTGGGTTTGAATCCTGGACCTCCCAAGTGGTAGGCAGACACTCTATCATTTAAGCCAAATCCACTTCCCAAGTTTTTTAAAAAAAATTTATTGAAGTATATCACTCATACATGAACACACATAAACAATAAATGTGTAGTAATAGCTGTAAACTTACAAAACAAACATACATAGCATCATACAGGGCTTTCATACCTCACCCTACCACCAATACCTTACATTGCTGTTAAACATTTTAGACTAATGATCTAGACTAATCTTCAAAATACTACTACTAACCAAATATTTTCCCCCAACCCTTCCTATTATAATTATTTTTATATCATTTATACATGAACATACATTAACAATAAGTATATAGTAAAAGTTGTGACCTTACAAAGCAAACATACTTAACGTCATACAGAGTCCCATAAATCAACCCTCCACCAACACCTTGCATTGTCATGAGATGTTTGTTACAAATTATGAAAGAATAGTGTCAAAATCTTACTACTAATTATAGTCCTTATATTACAATTGGTATGTTTCCCCCCAACTCACCCTATTATTATTTTTAAAATATATCTCTATGACAGATGTTGTAAACTTACAAAACAATCATGCACTTGTGCAGAATTCCCAAACATCACCCCTCTATCAACACACCGAACTGTGGTGGAACATTTGTTACAGATTACGAGATATTATCATCTGATTATTACCAGATCCATAGCATACATTTCGCACACATTTTCCATACTCCGCCATTATCAACACAGTATATCTTTAGCATAGATTCAAAAATATTACACTATTGCTGTTAACTACAATCCATAGGTCACTCCAGTAGTATTTTTCCCATGCTTCTCCCCATTTCTACCACCCTGCAATAGTGATGTACATTTCCTCTAGCTTACAAAGGACACTCTTGCCTCTTCACCATCAACCACAATTCTCATTCACCTCTGGGTTTACTGTACTTTTCAGTTCCTAGATTATTCTCTAGCATTCTGTCAATTGGCATTTACATCCCTAGACTACTATTTTCATCAACATCCCCATTTATAAACTACCTGTTACTTACTATAATGTGTAACCATCAACTCTGTATATTTCTGCACTTTTATAGTAAAGCTAATTAAAACTTCTGCATGCATTAAACATCAGCAGTCCATCTCAGTCCTCTTATGTCCATTAAGAATCCACTACCTACCACTAGGGCTTGAAGATATTTTCCTACATTTTCTTCTAGCAGCTTTATGGTTCTTGCTTTTGTATTTAGGTTTCTGATTCATTTTGAGTTAACTTTAGTATAGGGTGTGAGATAGGGGTCCTCTTTCCTTCTTTTGGCTATGGACATCCAGTTCTCTCAGCACCATTTGTTGAATGGACTGTTCTGCCCAAGCTGGATGGGTTTGACAGGCTAGTCAAAAATCACTTGACGGCAGCTGTGAGGGTCTGTTTCTGAACCATCAGTTTGGTTCTATTGGTCTATGTATCTGTCTTTATGCCAGTACCATGATGTTTTTTTACCACTGTAGCTAGGTAATATATTTAAAGTCTGGAAATGAGAGTCTTCCAACTTCGCTTTTCCTTTTTAAGATGTTTTGGGCTATTTGGGACACTTATCCTTCTAAATAAATTTGATAATTATATTTTCCATTTATTTAAAAAAATGCTGGTGGAATTTTTTTAATCAAGATTGCATTGAGTCTGTATAGCAATTTGAGTAGAATTGACATCTTAATGATATTTAGTCTTCCAATTCGTGAGCATGGAATGTTCTTCCAATTATTTAGACCTTTTTTGATTTCTTTTAACAATGAATTGTAGTTTTCTGAATACAAGTGCATTACATTGTTGGTTAAGTTTATTCCTGAATATATGGATTTTATTTGTCATATTTTATTTTCACCACTCCTTTGACACCTTTAGTTACTTTTATTGATATAATCTTCATTTCTAGACTCTCTTCCAGGTCTCTTTCTCCTGTCTTTTCTTTCAGGCTATAGCACACCCTTTAGTATTTCTTACAAAGCCAGTCTCTTTGCTATAAACTCTCTCAGTTTCTGTTTATCTGTGAATATTTTAAACTCACCCTCATTTTTGAAAGGCAATCTTGCTGGATACAAGATAGTTGGCTGGAAGTTTTTCTCTTGCAATATCTTAAATATATAATACCAGTGTTTTCTTGCCTCTATGGTTTCTAGTGAGAAATCAGTACTTAATCTTATTGGGTATCCCTTATATGTTATGCATTGCTTTTCTCTTGCTGCTCTCAGAATTCTCTTTTTGTCTTTGGCATTTGACATTCTGATTACTATGTGTCTCAGAGTTGGTCTATTCAGATTTTTTCAGATGGGAGTATATTGTGCTTCTTGGACATGGATATCTATGTCCTTTAATAGGGTTGGGAAATTTCCTATCATTATTTCTTCAAATATTCCCTCTGCCTCCTTTCCCTTCTCCTTCTGGGACACCCATGACATGCATGTTTGCATGTCTCTTGCTATCATTTAGTTCTCTGAGATCTTGTTCAATTTTTCCATTCTTTTCTTCATCTGTCCTTATGTATGTTCACTTTCAGAGGCCATTTCTTCAAGCTCACCAGTGCTTTCTTCTGCCTTCTCAAATCTGCTATTATATGACTACTTATATTTTTAATTCCATTTATTGTGACTTTCATTCCCACAAGAGCTACTATTTTTCTATGTATGCTTTCAAATTCTTCTTAATGCTCATCAAATGTCTTAACATTCTTAATCTCTTTAGCCATCTCATGGAACTTATTAAGGAGATTTGTTTGAATATCTTTGAATAGTTGTTTCAACTCCTTTATGTTATCTGGAAGCTTATCTTGTTCCTTTAATTGGGCCATATCTTCCTGTTTTTTGGTGTGGATAGTAATCATTTGTTGGTGTCTTGGCATCTAGCTTACTGGAGTATTTATTCTGGGTGTAGGTTTTCTCTTTAGGTTAGGGCTTCCTCCCCTTTCTCCCTTGCTGATTGTATAATGGGAGCCAAAGATGTAGTTGTTGCTGTAAGCTGTGGAGGCTCAAGCTGTCCTAATTGCCACAGGGACCAATGAAACTTCTCCCAACTTTCTCCTTTGCCAAGGGTAGGGACAAAGCCACAGCTGTGTGGAATAATCCAAGTCTTGTAGTCCTAGACTGTAGTTACATGGAGAGACTAATGAAGACTCATACCCTTTTCTCCTCTGCCTGGGGTGGGAATGGAATTGCAGATATGGGCAGCAATCTCTGCAGTGTGGGTCTAAGATGACTGCAGTTGCCCAGGTAGACTTACAATTATTCAGTCTGTGCCAGTCTAATGTACCTGCAGTTACCTGGATAGGCTAGTGCAGGGCCTGCCTGCTTCTTCCTTGCTAGAGTTGGGGCTGAAGCCTAGACTATAACTGCAAACCAGTCTGTGTGAAAGAAACAGGTTTCCACAGTCACTGTATTTTCAGTCAGCCTGGCTTCTACTCCTGCTGGGGGTGGAGTAAAAATGGCAGCTATGGGCCTCTTTTTGACTTGGATAGGTTCAAACACTAGCTGTTCTTAGGGTTATACTTTAGTCAGCTGAGTTTACTAATCAGTAGCTGAAGCCAGTGGCCAACTTTCTCTACTTCCTCTGTTTTTGGGAATTGGAGTTTCCAACTCCAGCCTCAGAATAACCCCTGAGGGGGCCTCTAATTCCAGCTGTGGAACAGCTTCCGTAGTGGCTTGCGACTCTAGTGGAGGATGGGCACTGGCCTCTGTGACGTGGAGTGCTCTACTTATGAATCTTCTCTGCAGATGAGCAGTTTCCTCCTTCCATTCTTTCAAGGATGTTGCAGGATGCTCTTCTGGTCTCCTGGAGCCCCCAAACATGTGCTTTGGATTGTTCTGGGTGATTACTAACTTCTCTGTAGCAGGAGCTAACTCTAGGAGTTCCTTACTCTGCTACCATTTTGCTGGTTGTCTTGGTGTAGTTTTAATTTGTATTCTTTGTTATGAACAAGATTGGGCAACTTAAATGAAGAGTGCCAATACAAATTCTTTCTCTATTTCTCTTACAGAATCTTCTGCAAAATCAACATTGCCCGGTGGTATTTTTGTATGAAGGAATTATTTAATGGTTACTGAATCAGAACTGAGTTTTATGTTCAGCTGCACAGAGTGCATTATTTAATTCATTTATTCATTTTACAAGTGTTTATTGAATTCACTCTATCTTCCACCCCCTGTTATAGATATTGAGAAAACAGTAGTAAAAGAGAAAAAAATGCCTTCTCTTATGGAGCTTGTCTTTTTAATGTTGGAGGCAAATAATGATGAAGTAAACCCATACATTTAGAATATAATTTCAAGTAGTAAAAAAGCTACAAGAGACAGCATGTGCAGATGCAGTTGTCACAGCAGCAGCTAAGCCTCAGTGGACACAGTGGATTAAAGAATGGAAAGAAATGCCTGGTACCTACTTCTTAAGGGTGAACGTCTGGGGAGTCAGCTCTACCTGGAAAGAACAAGCCAGCTTCTGGGACTAAGAGGTGAGCCCGGGTCAGGTTTCCAAACTAGATAGAAGGGCAAACATGCAGTGTAGCCTTGTGGACCTCTTGCTAATTAACCCCTGGGGTCACTTCCCAGTCCCAGGCCTGTGCAATACTCCCTCTTTGTTCTCTCTAGTCTCAGCTTCAATTCTTACAAAACAGCAAAAGCAACAACTTCATAAAGCATATTTTAAAAATTTATTTATTTCTATTCTTTACAATAATCTTGCAAAATTAGGGGATATAGGTTCCATTTTACAGGTGAAGAAACTGAATTTGGTAATTTGCTCAGTGTCATATAGATAGCAAGTGATGAGCAGGGATTGATTCCTAAGTCAAGATCTTTCTACTATTGCCTGTAGTCAGATACCATCCTTTTACACTGTTGTTTTGGGAAAGTGCCTTTTAAAGGCACCTCCACTGAAAGTAAACTAGAGCCTCATATGTGCCAGGGTTCCCCAGACTGTAAGCCTCTTACTAAAATTTCATATGTATTTTCCTATTTTGTAGACTTGTTCTCCTTTCAATCACAATAAACTAGAAACTGTCTTTTATTCATCTTTTAAGGCTGAGACATTATCTTCTAGTGTGCAGAATCCAGGGAACATAAGATGAGTTGTTATATACTTGGAATAAACAGAAACTATTACACCCTTATAAGATATAAAAATGCAAAATATTATTTCATAGCAAGTACAGCTATCACCTGGCACTCTGGTAAATGTGCATCCTTGAACTGCAATGCATGAGTTAGACCACAGGCAAATTCAACCACCAACTCAGCTAAGTTCTGAACACAGACCAGTCACTTCAACAGATTTATTTGGGTTGGGTGTGAGAACTAACTAACTAAATGATAACAGTGATTAAAAAATTACACTTTTTCAGTACCATATAATTAAAAAGACAAACTATGAGTGGTAACTAAATAAAGTAATAATATTATGTAGAGCAAAACAAAAGTAAACAACAACACAAGAGTGGTAATAGGGCAAATGTTTAGATCACTTTGTTTAAAATGAAAAAGAAATGTCATTCTGGAAGAATGTGATTTGTCTCATTTGTGATTTGGCCTAAAGTTGTGATAGCATAATCTTACTGGTCACTGGTAGTCATTTGGCAGTGGGTGGAGCCTGGCCCTGGAGCCAAAGCCAGGCACCCTTTTAGCACTGGAACCCCCTCTGCTTCTCCAAGTCAGCAGCAGAACACTATTAAAAAAGTCCCTTAAGCTAGAAATGCTGGTAGCCAATTTACTTTGAGTTGAGTTAAGCCCCTTAATTTAGTATCTCGCACCCTGTGAGAAAATTTTCTAGGTATACACATCATGTCAAAAGAAAAGAAGCGGAGGAGGCTAGGGGGCTGAGGAAAAGTGAAATAAAGACTTTGTGTGGGGAGATGCCCTGGGAAATAGAAGTGTCCTAAAATCTTAAACAGCTGGGTTCTGTAGAGCAGTGCAAGTGTACTGGCCATTCCAAACCAGGCAAGAGTCTATGCTTGGGGAAACTAAATCATTCCAGAAACAGCAGCAATTGGTGAAATAAAAAAACTTGGGATCAGAGTCATTTAGGGGTATCTTTTCCAACACAACAGCATAATAGTGATTAAATTAAATTCCTCTATGGTGTTTATGTGTGATGAATCTGGACTCAGATGGGATCTCCCTTCATAAGACCTTCATGCCAATGTGCTGGAGGTGCAGTTAATGTTGGGGTTTAAGATATATTTAGGGGATTTGAATCTCTGGACTGACAATGTGATAGCCAGATCCTGAGCCTCAACAGACTCCAGCACCTACAATCTGATTTATTGGACTTACCACACTCAGCTAAGATGGAGTTGAAGAAGGACAACCACCACACCATGGAGCCTAGAGTGATTACAACTGAAAATGGGAGGATTGCATCCAGCATCCAGGTGGAATCTGACCCTCCTCTTGACATAGAGGTGCAATGGACACAACCAATCCAATGTCCACATAGAAGAGGTGGCATTGGAATGGGAAAAGTGGACATAGTGGACGAAGGGTATGGGGAAAGGCAGGAAGAGATGAGAGGTGGAGGCGTCTTTGGGACATGGAGCTGCCCTGGATGGTACTTCAGAGGCAATCACCGGACATTGTAAATCCTCACAGGGCCCACTGGATGGAATGGAGGAGAGTATGGGCTATGATGTGAACCAATGTATATGAGGTGCAGAGGTGCCCAAAGATGTACTTACCAAATCCAATGGATGTGTCATGATGATGGGAACGAGCGTTGTTGGGGGGGGGAGAGGGGGGGTGGGGGGATGGGGTTGAATGGGACCTCACATATATATTTTTAATGTAATATTATTACAAAGTCAATAAAAAAAAATTAAAAAAAAATTAAATTCCTCTTTGAAGTATAAAAGTATGAAAATTAGGGTAGGATTTTGTAATATATCAAATCTTTTCTAAATCCTGGCTCTTCCATCTGTGAAATCTTGAGCCTCGGTTCCTTAGTAAAATGAAGATAATGCTAATCTTTACCTCACAGAAAGTGCCTGGTACATAGTAACTGTATTTTATCAGTGAGGAAACTGGCATAGAGAGGTTAAACAATACAATCAAAGTCCTACATTTAGCAAGTGAGAGACCCAGATTCAAGCAAAAGTGATTTGGTTCCCAAAATGCTATGTTCTACGATCACACCAGTTGGTCCCTGGGATGTGGTATCACGTATGAGGACGACATGTGGGAAAAAAGACTAACCATACAGATGAATCAGAAGGAGGTGAGCAGTGAATTACAGGGGAGAGGGTGCACCTGCAAGTGCATGATGGTTTCTACCTCTGGCTCTCCCCCTCTTTCTCAAAGCATTCCACTGCCAAGAACAATGGCTCACCTCAGTGACTACCACCCCAGAGGCAAGGGGAAAAGAGAAAATCTTGGCTGACTGTTTTAACCTGAAGAATATGAAGTATTTCTTAGGGAACCACTCAAGAGTTCTGTACTAAGTTTTTGCTGCTTTATTGGTGAAGACTGATATGTTTTTTTTTTAAATTTCTCTCCTCTTCCCACCCCCAGTTGTCTGCTCTCTGTGTCCACATTCGCTGTATGTTCCTCTGTGACCACTTCTATCCTTATCAGTGGCACCGGGACTCTGTGTTTCCTTCCATTGCGTCATCTTGTTGTGTCAGTTCTCCTTGTGGGTGGGGCCATTCCTGGGCAGGCTGCACTTTCTTTCGCACTGGGTGGCTCTCCCCACGGGGTGCACTCCCTGAGCGTCGGGCTCCCCTATGCGGGGGACACCCCTACGTGGCAGGGCACTCCTTGCACGCATCAGCACTGCACATTGGCCAGCTCCACACGGGTCAAGGAGGCCTAGGATTTGAACCATGGACCTCCCGTGCAGTAGGCAGACGCCCCATCCATTGGATCAAGTCTGCTTCCTGATTTTTTTTTTTAGTTCATTTCTCAATCTTTTTCAAAGATGTAGTGGTAAAATTTCTTGTATTTTACACTTCTTCTCTAGAAAAAATTCAGTTAATGATTTGTAAGGGTTAGAATAAAGCTTTCCTCTTTGAATGACCCTGTTGCTGGTAAAGAATAGAGAACCCAGAAACAGATCCTCACATTTATAGAAACTTGCTATATGATAGAGCTGTTATAAAAATCAAAGGGAAAAGGAGGAACTATTCAATAAATGGTGCCAGGACAATTCTTAATCCATATGGAAAGATATAATTAGATTCTTACCTAACATCATACTAGATAAATTAAAAAGTTATATGTGAAAGGAAAACTGTAAAATTTCTACAAGAAAACATAGGAAAATATCTTTATGTCTTCTGAGTAGTGATTTTTTAAAGATAAGACACAAAATTTAAAAAGTACAAGCCATATCACAGAAGGGTTAAAGCTGCATGGTGGGTCCATGGGTATTCCTGTTATTACTTTATGTGCACTAAATAAAACAGCATAAAACAATGAAAGTATTAGCCACAGATGGAGAGATGATATTTGTAGTATTTTTTACTGACTTTCTGTTACAATCCAGCTCCTAAAGGGCATACCAAAGAACACCTAGATTTTAGTCAGGTGTAAACTTTATTGGGACTTAAAGACAGGAGAGAATCTGATGGCTGCCGGTCAAAGAATGAATGAAATTAGCTCTCAGCAAAGAGATGAGAAAATGAGGGGTGTTATACAAGGGGTTTTAAAACAAAGACATTCTATGGGGTGTGAGAATAGAGTTTCTGCCAGGGTCACATGAAGCGTACATATGGGGTTGGTGATGTTTTCATTATGCTCATAAGAAGGATGTTTACCAGAGACATTTACTGCTTTGGGAATATTATAGTTTATGATACCATCTGTGTATTCTCTCCCCTCCAGGGAGGATTGTTAACCTTTAACTTATGTCTAGGTCACATAGGTTGTATGTGCTGAGGACTTGGGGAGGGGGCCTGGGTCCCCACAATCCACCTCCACGTAGCAGCCTACATTGACCATAGGATAAGCACTGCATCCACATTCCACAGAAACAGTATAAGACAACAGCTAAAGCCATTGTGTGTATTTCAGTGACAATTGCAGTTCCACCTAGCACAAAAATGGCCAATGGGTAGAACCACCAGGGGGTGTACTTTGCTCTGTATTTAGCCTTGATAGTAAAATTACATAACTCGGGGGTTAACCACCCCACATCCTGGATCTCCTCTTGTCATTCCATGGGATGAGTAATGTGATCTAGGGTGACAAACTCAGCTGTTAACCATCCTAAGCCATTATATACAACATATCCTAATAAAGGCCTGGGTTTATTCACCTGCTTCCTAACAAGGGAAAACATATAATTACAAGTCTCATTGAAAGATGGCAGCTGGATTTCAGTCTTAAATGAGGTCTTGGTCCAAATTTTTCGATGGGTAACAAAGCATTCCAGGAATTTCAAACTGGACCTCTTGGCCACGGTCTTTGGTGGGCTTTATTCTGACCAGCTCCCTTCCCTGTTTCCTATACTAACCTGCCTCAGAGAGTTCACATCCTTATTCTTAAGGGAATGCTGAATGGTGATAGTTATTCCTCTGTATTGCTTCCTGATTGTTAAGGGCAGTAGAACCTGCCTGACCTGGTGTGAAACTCTGGCTCTTCTATTGAAGTTGAGGGAAGGCATATCTGGCACCTTGGTTGGAACTTGATGAAATTCCTCCATGACAAATACTTTGTGCTGGAAGGCACTTATACTAAAAGAAGTGAAGTTAGAATTTTGAAGATATGTGGTCTTACTAAAAGGATCAAGAAAATGTGGTAAGCAGCCTCCAAAAGGGGACCAGCCATGGCATACTGGACCATGGGAATGAGAATGGTCAGGCGCTTCCAGAGGCTACATCCTCCTGAAGCTGATGGGCATGGTCTTGTAAGTTTCAAATGTTGGCTAGTAAACTGCCACTCCCAGTTCCCACAGCAGTGGTTATGCCTAAGATAGCTAGGAGAGTGTAGCAGTTTGGTATAGTTATGAATTACAAAAATAGATATGGATTGTATTTGTAAACTCTTCTGTACCTGGGCATGATTAAATTATGATTAGGGATTTGACTGGGCCATGTGAGTAGGGTGTTGAGTCCCCACCCACCAAGGGCACTGATAAAAGGCATGGCAAAGGACAGAGTAGAAGGGTTTTTGATGTTGGAGTTTGATGCTGAAGCCTTAAGGTGGAGCCCCAGGAAGTAAGCACACAGAGGAAAGAGAAACAAGTCCCAGGAAGAGAGCCCAGGAAGAAGCAGGCCCTGGGAAGAAAGCAATCCTGAACCCAGAGAGAAGCAAGATCCTGGAAGGGAGGAACCCAGGAAGCCTGAACACTCACAGACATCGGCAGCCATCTTGCTCCAACACATGAAAATAGACTTTGGCGAGGGAAGTAACATGCTTTATGGGCTGGTATCTGTAAGATTCTACCCCAAATAAATACTCTTTATCAAAACTAACTGATTTCTGGTATTTTGCAAAGCACCCCTTTGGCTGACTAATACAGAGAGGTACAAGTATCTAGGCACTGTTCTAGACATAAAGTCACAAAGACAATATAGGCAAGCAAAATATAGACAATAACTAGAGAGCCATTCTTTTATCTTATAAGCACATTCATTAATTATTTAGAAAATGAATTAAGTTTACAAAGACTTTTAACATGTTTAATATCCTTCTGCATAAGATCTAGAATAGAAGAGACATTATTTATTCATTAGTTAAATACATACAACATTTAATAACAATCAATGCACAAGTCACTCTTTGAACTAAGCTCCAGGTTTGCAATACCATATGTGTTGTCTCTCCATGAGAACAGGCCATAATGCCAATTGTGTCTGTTTAGATTCAACTCACATTAGCCCTGTAATTATTGCTCCACTTGGTACATCCTTCACACAGCCAGCATGCTGCAGCATCATTGGCCCTTGGAGGGAAGTCCCAGGATTTTAGATCCTGGTGGATACCATCCTTTGGTACTATGAAACAGAGTCAGTCTGGTGGCAATGTCCATGTAAATCTGGCTATAATGAGCCATTACCAGCTCCAGCAGGAATCTGAAACTGCAACATACTTTCAACCCACTTCAGAAACCATGTCCAGAGATGTGGTAGATCCCTTCATTATTTTAGGGGTTATAGTGAGCAACCTAGGCAATAACTCAAAGGGAGAGATACCATGAAGGATACTGGGGTCTTGTTTGAATGCACAAGAGAATTTGACAAAACTGAAGTCTATCTCTTAATTTTCTTTCTTTTTTTTTTAGATTTTATTTATTATTTATTTATTTCTCTCCCCTTCCCCCCCCCCCCCGTTGCCTGCTCTATGTGTCTATTCGCTATGTGCTCTTCTGTGCCCGCTTGTATTCTTGTTAGCGGCACCCAGAATATGTGTCTTGTTTTGTTGCATCGTCTTGCTGTGTCAACTCTCTGTGTGTGCAGCGCCATTCCTGGGCAGGCTGCACTTTATTTGTGCTGGGTGGCTCTCCTTATGAGGCACACTCCGTGCATGGGGCGTCACTCCTTGCGCACATCAGCACTGCTCATGGGCTAGCTCATCACATGGGTCAGGAGGCCCTGGGTTTGAACCTTGGACGTTCCATGTGGTAGGCGGATGCCCTATCCATTGGGCATCCCTATCTCTTAATTTTCTGTAGACTTTCTAAATACTTCCAATGCAGTTTATAACATATTATATGGACTTAACTCTTTTTAGTACTTACTTTTTACTTCTATTCCTTTACCATGGTTATGTTAATTAACAGGTATTTTACTTAAGCAGTATAGGAAAAACTACTTTCTCCATTATTTTATGAAAATCTAAGATTCCCAATGGAATCAAGATGATTTCCCCCTTACCACCACTTTAATATGCAGATTGAGGTGGCCCCTGACAGGTTTGCCTGTTATGAAATGACTTATCTTATTAATATCAGTTCAGGTTTCTTTTTACTAATGGCTTCCTGGAACTAATATTTCAGTTTAGAAAATGCCTTTACAGACTTCCCGTAACTATCCATATCCACATAGACTATAGTTACTTCACCTCAAGACAAATTTCACCTTTACAGAACACACTCCCTTACTTAATGGTACCTTCTAAATATCTTCTACAACTGGCACATGGATGGACCAAAGATTTAAGTATCTGGGTTCGAAACTTAAATCTTAATATAAATTTAAACATTTATATTAAAAAGTATAAATACATATATTTATCATGTATAGTGTTAATTATAGGTTCAAACATGGCAGAAGAGCCATGTGTAGAGAACCTTTAAATAAGTCTCTGCTATCCTGGGTTGCATAAATTCCAAAGTAAGGCCCACTGATAGGGTACTAAATTCTTGAGCTGTCTGCCCAGCTTATAGTTTCTGGATATTTCCAGAGCCCTGAGGAGTCTCACTTTTTGAGGCAATATTTACTTTGGCAACCAGTGAGCTTCTGCTGAGATGTTCATAAGCGTAACCTCTGGAATAACTTTCCTATTCACTCTGAAGTCTCTTAGCCATATAAACTCATTTGTCTTTACCCGTTCCCACTTTAGGTCAAGGTTTTTTTCCAGCTGCATTGCTAGCTATTGGTTGGTAGTAATCCTTCTGTGCCAGGGAGGCTCATCCCCAGGAGTTATGTCCCACTCTGGGGTGAAAGTAATGCATTTATATGCTGAGTTTGGCTTAGAGAGAGGCCACATTTGAGCAGCAAGGAGGCTTTCTGGAGGTAACTCTTAGGCAACCTATAATACTAGACTAAGTTTTAATTTCAAAAGTTAAGGCTTGTAAGTACAGTCATCACTATTCAGGCCCATCAATGATTCATCCTTCACTAGTCACTGCCCCTGTACTCAGGATTCTTGCTGTCCTATTAGAGAATATGGCAGAGCAACCCACGACAAGAACTCAATATTCTTTTGCTTATTGTGTGAATCTCCATCCACCGTGACAAAACCTCATGAACACTTGAACACATTCATATGCCTTATAGGTATGCCCCAGGTGAACCTCCTGTCAATACATGATGGACAATGACCCAGCAATACCACTGCTGGGAATATACCCAGCAGAACTGAAAACAAGAACACAAACCAATATATGTACACCAATGTTCATAGCAGCATTGTTCACTATTGCCAAAAGTTGGAATCAACCCAAATGCCCATCAACAGACGAGTGGATCAATAAAATGTGGTATATACACACAATGGAATACTACTCGGCTGTAAGAACAAACACACTACAAACACATGTGATAACATGGATGAATCTTGAGAACCTTATGTTGAGTGAAGCAACCCAGACATTGAAGGACAAATACTACATGACCTCAATGATATGAAATAAACAAGCTGCCCTAGATAGCAAGAGACTGAACGATAGGCTTGCAGGAAATCGGAGGGTGGAGGAAGGATATGAGCCGATGTCTGCAGGGGTGGAATTTAAGACGAGATGGTGGTAAGTATGAACACAAAGAAGAGATAAAAGGGGGGCAAGGGGTTGCCTTTGCTTGGGGCTTTGCGGGTTTGAGGGTGGCTGGGGAGGGACGGATGGGTAACGTTGCCCAAAAGTGGGGGGAGGGAGGGGTAGCATACGAACCAGGAGAGGGTCAGGTGTTGGTGGAGAGTAAAATGCCGAGAAAATCATATCAAAATATAATAAAGAGGGTTACCTGTTTAGAATGCTCGGAGGGGAGGGTCTGATGCAGGACGGGCTCCTGGGGAATGTCTAAATGCTCATTCTGCCAGAGTGGGTGACACCATGGGGTAGAAACCCAAGTAGTGAGAGTGGGGGTGGACCCACATCCTGGGGAGGACTAATGCCATCCAATAGAGGGAACTGTATCCCTCGAGAGAAAGGGTGGCTCCCAGGGCATTGGGGCAGTTGAGCAAGTTAGGCCCTGAACACTATTCCATCTATCTCTGGAAGTGGCTCCTCAGGAAACGGAGGTTGGCTATCACTGAGGGCACCAAGGTGGAAGGGAAAATGGACGTTAAATGTGTGGAACCAAAGTAAATGGGGGGTAAGAGAGGAGTTTCTTGAGAGTACACAAAGATGGATATAAAACATGTAATATTACACCATAACATATAGGAGATGACAGACTGATAATGTAAACCATAATGTAAAACATAGGATAACTAAAAATGTGAAGAACTGTGTATCCTAAAGTATGCACCATAATGTAAGCACAGATGTCACCTTGTTAGAAAGCTAATGTCTCAGACTCTGTACATCACTTTAAGTAAATATGATATGAATAGGGCGTAAGAGTATCACTGTGGAAGGGAAAAGGTTTTCTGGTGGATGTGTGGGAGTGCTGTATATTATATATATACATTGCTGTGGTCTAGGACTCCTGTGAAGAAAAGCTGAATAATTAGGGGGGGGGGGGGGGGGAAAGAAAAAAACAGGATGTGGAATTTTTTCAAGTCAACATTCTTTATCTAAGTTCTTTATCTAACTTTATCCAAGTTCTTTATCTATCCTTTAAACTCATCGCTATATGCCATTCCCTAGTAAGGGACCATGACATTATATTGGGCTTCAAATTTCGGGGAGTTCTGGATCACAGAGTGTTTCAACAATGGCAATAGAGGGATACTGGTATGGGATACCAATGACAGGTGATATATGACTGACAGGGAGCTGTACAGAACATATGTCCAGGGTGCATGGTAATGTTTGGATATACTCATAGTGGCAACAATTAAAAACCACAGTAGGGGGGGTACTGGGTTCCTGGCCAGTGGTGCTCTGTCGTGGTCCCTAGGGGAGCAGCGACAGTCTCCCAGGTACAGTGGTGGGGACCGGGAGGGAGTGAGGGTTCAACAGTGAGCCCCAGATGCTAATGACTATGCTTGTGAGCTGATAAACCCAAAATAAGAACAAGGCCTAGAGCAACTTTGTGCCTGGGAATTTCCTTCTGTTAGCCTTCATGTTACTCAAATGTGGCCAGTCTCGAAGCCAAACTCAGCATGTAAATGCAATGCCTTCCCCCCAGCGCGGGACATGACACCCGGGGATGAGCCTCCCTGGCAACGAGGGACCACTATCAACTACCAACTGATGATGCAACTGGAAAATGACCTTATACGGAAGATTCAATGCGGAAAAGCAGCATATCCATGTCTACATAAAATACCATGACTTTAAAATGCTGTTTGACCTAAAGTAAGGGGGAAATGGAAAGGAGAAATGAGTTTATATGGCTACGAGTTTCTAAAAAAGAGTCTGGAGGCTGGCAGAAGGTTTGCCCTCATGCACAACTGAGCAGAGTCAGAGAGACAGATAAAGCAGATACAACCCCCAGATATTGGTTCCTTTGAGGGCTAAAGAGACCCATGGGAGTTATGGTCATGGCCGATGGGGTTAACTACCAGGGCAGATGGCCCCTCTTTGGAAATGGTGTTTATGTGTGATGAATCTGGACTCAGATGGGATCTCCCTTCATAAGACTTTCATGCTAATGTGCTGGAGGTGCAGTTAATGTTGAGGTTTAAGATATATTTAGGGGATTTGAATCTCTGGACTGACAATGTGATAGCCAGATCCTGAGCCTCAACAGACTCCAGCACCTACAATCTGATTTAATGGACTTACCACACTCAGCTAAGATGGAGTTGAAGAAGGACAACCACCACACCATGGAGCCTAGAGTGATTACAACTGAAAATGGGAGGATTGCATCCAGCATCCAGGTGGAATCTGACCCTCCTCTTGACATAGAGGTGCAATGGACACAACCAATCCAATGTCCACATAGAAGAGGTGGCATTGGATTGGGAAAAGTGGACATAATGGACAAAGGGTATGGGGAAAGGCAGGAAGAGATGAGAGGTGGAGGCGTCTTCGGGACATGGAGCTGCCCTGGATGGTGCTTCAGAGGTAATCACCGGACATTGTAAATCCTCACAGGGCCCACTTGATGGAATAGAGGAGAGTATGGGCCATGATGTGAACCAATGTATATGAGGTGCAGAGGTGCCCAAAGATGTACTTACCAAATCCAATGGATGTGTCATGATGATGGGAACGAGTGTTGTTGGGGGGGGGGGGGAGGAGGGGGGGTGGGGGGGTGGGGTTGAATGGGACCTCACATATATATTTTTAATGTAATATTATTACAAAGTCAATAAAAAATAAAAAAATTAAAAAAAAAATACATGATGGACAATGCCAATCCCAAGGAATAAAGAGTCTGCAACTGCAAGCAAGACAACTCCATCCATTTACCCCATGGAATGTAAGCTCCCTCTCAATTAGAAGCAGAGTGGGTATCACCACCCTGGAATTTTCAAGATTGGAGAATGAACAATGGACTGAAATAGACTTGTTATTCTACTTAGAATTATTATTATTCTAGCAATGGAAGAATTCTTACCACTGATGTAAGGGCAGTGGCCACCAGAGTTTCTAAGGGATGGGAGAGGGAAGATCAGGTATAATATGGGGACATTTTCAGGACATTGGATTTGTCCTGCATGACATCACAGTGATTAATATAGGCCATGGTATATTTTGTCATGACTTACAAAATTGTATGTGACAGGGTATAAACTATAATGTAAACTGTAGTCCATGCTTAATAACAATGCTTCAATATGGGTTCATCAGTTACAACAAATGTATCACACTAATGAAGGATGTTGTTAATGTGGGAAAGTGTGTGAAGGGGAGGGAGTAGGGCATATGGGAATCCCTTATATTTTTTATGTAACTCTAATGTAATCTAAAGTTTCTTTAAAAACAAAATAAATTAATTAAAAAATAAATACCTTCTACAACTTTCTGTATTCATTCATGCCTTGTTTATTTATTTCCACCCTGATTTTATGAAAACCAGCCCTCTTATCTTAGGACAAAGCACATTCCCTTAAGCAAATTTTTCAAATTTTAGTCAACATTGATGATGAATTCACTTCCACAAACCTTTTACTTCTTTCTATATCCATTTAAGTCTCATATCCCTCATTCTGTTCTGTGAAGGAAAAAAAAAACTATTCATTTCAATTTAGGATAAACAAGTTGTTTAAAAAAGAGATTTGTAATAATTTTGTTAGCCAAAACTTAAAATTTTCATCATCTTAAAGATTTAATATATATAATGCTAATTTATTTTATAAGTATGCTATAAGCCTAGGGAGATTATACCCAAGCTAAATAAAATAGGAACAATTATAGTTTATGGAAGAAATGCTCTTTTATCTTCCTTCCTCCAACAGGAAGGAACCTCTTTTTTCTTTAATAAAATTCTAAAATTGTGAATAACCTTAAAGGCATACTGACAGCCAGGTTCTAGAATCCATTATAATTGTTTAATTTGTTTTAATCATAATTCAAAAAAAATCCTTTGTAGCTTTCAAGAACTTTTTCTTTACTTACTGAAATTTGGCCATTGGATTATTACTGTCATCACAAAAGCTGTTAAAATTTAATTGGGAAATTATAGGACAGACTATGCAAAACAAGGTTTATTCTGTAATATCCCTCTGTCCCTGTTATTTGAATTTCTGGGCCTACTGAGAGAGTTCTAGGCTAAACTCACATCTCCCCTATGCTTCCACACCCATCCCATTCCCTTAATTTCTGCAAATGGTTTTACTGGAATTCAGGCAAGATTAGAAGAAGACTTGGGGATAGGATAAACTATAGAAAGATTATGGAAAAATTCAATATAAACTTTTTGCTTTCTGTCCTTTAAATAGTTTCTTTATTCAGATTTTATGTGACTTTTTATCCTGTTTGGCTCTCCAATTTGGTCTTCAGGAGTACTCATTTACCTATATAAGCACCTATTAATTTTTAGCAAAATTTTGAGAGCTCTTTTAAGAATTTCACCTATTTTTTTTTAAAGATTTATTTATTTATTTATTTCTCTCCCCTCCCACCCCGGTTGTCTGTTCTCTGTGTCTATTTGCTGTGTCTTCTTTGTCCACTTCTGTTGCCATCAGCAGCATGGGAATCTGTGTTTCTTTTTGTTGCGTCATCTTGTGTCAGCTCTCTTGTGTGTGCAGTGCCATTCCTGGACAGGCTGCACTTTCTTTCACGCTGGGCGGCTCTCCTTATGGGGCACACGCCTTGCATGTGGGGCTCCCCTATCCGGGGGACACACCTGCGTGGCAGGACACTCCTTGCGCGCATCAGCACTGCGCATGGGCCAGCTCCACACAGGTCAAGGAGGCCTGGGATTTGAACCGTGGACCTCCCATGTGGTAGATGGATGCCCTAACCACTGGGCCAAGTCCGCTGCCAAGAATTTCACTTATTAATTCAATATTACTATCTGGAGGTATGAAAATATACACTGAACAAACAAACAAACAAAAGAGATAAGACACATCAACAGAATCATAAATCTCACTCATTTAACTCATAATTCTCACTCCTTTGGTATGGCTATATCCAAGTGCTCCATCATGTCACATATCTGATTTTTACTGCTTTTAAGATCTCCTCTGGAATGAGTGTTGCCTGTAATATGCAAGCAGTTTCCTGGAAACACTCTCATTAGTAAACAGCAACAAGTTAGTAATATTTGAGCAGTTTAAGTGCAGTTAAGCACTAATTTAGCAGTTTAGACAGAGACATTTAATACTTTCTGGATCATTCTTCAGGAGTACACTTGGATTCAAAGTTCAGGAGTAAGCTATTGATTTATAACTGAAAGTTCTTTTTTACACCTTGATAAAAATTCTGGTCAAAATAAAATGTGAATAAAATGTCAAACATTGTCAAAATAACATCCCATTAAACTCTTCTGGTTTACACAGTTTTGCAATATAACTGATCATCAACTCAGTGCAGGAACATTTCATCTCTGCCTGTGCTAGGACATATCCCTTTCTAACTTTAACTTTCTTTCTAAGCAGTGCACAGAGGCCTTTGCAGCTTGGTCTTCCTTGGTAGCCACCCTCAAGGGTCCTAACAGGGGCCAAACTATAGCTGCCACTAAATCTGGCAGTCTCCCTTTCCTTTACTTAATTAAGTGCAGCTGCTCTGCTCTCTGCTGGAGCACAGCCAGCATACCTGCTGGTGTTTTTTGGGTATCCCCATATTCTCTCGGTGGTCCCCTCTTGTCCTGGAGGTCAACGACTCCTCCCCACATGGATGTTATAGGCCAACTCAGGAATTCCCCTATGGATTCTCCTTTCCTTGAGCTCATGTCACTAATGCTGGTGGTCCTTTAGTCTCCTGGCTCGTGGCTTGCCAATTTTTACAGCCCAACTCCTGAAAGCAACGAGTTGGTGAGGCCACGAGACCAAAGAACACACCTGGCATTTAGTTGGGCTTAAGCTTTATTGAAACTTATGGACAGGAGAGAACCTTTGACAGGAGAGAATCTTGATGGGGGCCAAAGAATGAAGTTAGCGCTCCGCAAAGAGATGAGAAAATGAGGGGCAATTTATAAGGGGTTTCAAAACAAGGGCATTTCATAGGGTATGAGAACAGAGTTCCTGCTAGGGTCACATGAAGTGTACACAAAGGGCATAGTGATGTTTTTATTGCTTGTAGGAAGGACATTTACCAAGGACGTTTACTGCTTTGGGCAGGTTATAGATTATGAGACCATCTATGCATTTTCCCCCTGAGGAGTGTTGTTAACCTTTAAGTTATGCCTAGGTCACACAGGTCACACAGTAAAATTTCAAAGAAATTTTACTCCAAATATACAGAGAATCCTACAAATCAATAATAAAGATCAGCAATATGATAGTGAACTAAGCAAAAGACAGAGACACTACTCACAGAGGAAAATTGAATGTCCTTTAACCCAAGGAAAGATGCTTTACCTCATTTGTAACCAGGAAAAAGGAAATTAAAAATCTCAACGGGGGGGAGGATTTGGCTCAACAGATAGAGCATCCACTTACCACATGGGCAGTCCAGGGTTCAAACCCAGGGTGTGCTGGCCCATGTGGTGAGCTGGCACATGTGCAGTGCTGATGCACGCATGGAGTGCTGAACCACGCAGGGGTGTCCCCCGCAAAGGGGAGCCCCATGCGGAAGGAGTGCTCCTGGTAAGGAGAGCTGCGCTGCGCAAAGGAAGTGCAGCCTGCCCAGTTGTGGCGCCACACACACGGAGAGCTGATGCAGCAAAATGATGCAATAAAAAGAGACAGATTCGCAGCACTGCTGACAAGAATCCAAGCAGACACAGAAGGACACACAGCAAATGGACAGAGAGAGCAGACAATGGGGTGGGGGGAGAGAAATAAATTAAAAAATAAAACAAACAAACAAACAAAACCTCAACAAGATGCAATTTTCATTCATGAGATTGGCATAAAATTAGAAAATTTCCCAAAAAGAAGTGTTGGTAGGGAGAAGATGCAAAAATAACTCATATTGCTGGTGAGAGACTGTGCCACTGCAATGATCCACATCAAAGTCTGTAATTTAGAGTCTTGCATGTGTGTACAAGGTGAGTGGGAAAAGGTTGATGGCAGCACAGTTAATAATACACATATAAAATTGTATCTAATTGCCTAACAATAGGATAATTGGTGAATAACTATTATGTGGTAGAAAATATGAATGAACTGGAGTTATGTGTATTGACCTGTGCCTAAATCACATTATACTGATTAGTGGAGAAAACAAAACGGGAAAAGATATGTACAATTGAGTCTCTTGTTTCTAAAATTTGTAAATGTACTAAACGATGTTGTGTATTGTTTATGAATGATTACATATGTGGTAGTGTACAGAAATATACAAGATAATAATAATAAACATCAAATTTACATAGTGACTATCTTGGAGATGGGCAAAGGGCATAGAATTAGCATGTGCATAGAGATTCACAAATGACTTTCATTTTATGCTTTATGTTTTCAGCTCATGTTTTAAGCTCATGGTGGGTGCTTGGATATTTCTGCTATTATTCTCTGTGGTTTTTGATAGAACTGAAATATTTTACACTTAAAACATAGGGGAAATATTCACTAATGTTATTTCTTAGAAACATGAGGCAATAGGCATTTTCAAAAGGATGCATAATGTTTTAATGAACTTGATTGGATGTTGGATTTTGATTTATCTGAGGAAATTAAGCCACCCATTAATTTATTTGCAGTGGAGAACATCTTGAATAAAGAAATATGTTTTTAAAAGTTAATTGATGAAAAAAGGCTTTCAATTTTTCCCAGAAAAATAGAGAAATAATATTTTACTTCAAAAGAAAGCACTGTGACTTAGATCAGGGCTAAAACTACTTGAAGATAAAATGTGCTCTTAGTTTCAATAACTCTTGATAAATATTTGTAGTCTAATCTCAGTAATGCTTTCTTTCTCCAGAGTTGCATAAGAATAAAACTATCATTAATGCATAAGTAGTATATTTTCATATGACTATGTGGTTGAATGGGTCACAATAAGAGTGAAAAATACAAGTGAGATTAGAATTACAAAAACAAGTTCAGTTTGCTGCATTCCCTGGAGGCCAAGCCTACTAGATCAAGGTTTCAGTGCCAGGCTGCAACCAGAGGGAGATGTTGAAATACTCTTCTTTATCATAGCCAAGTTATAGCTCTCTTTGTTCATATAGCATTTTTTTCAAGATCTATAGCACATTTTGGGCAATTAGACATTTAAGAACTCTGTTTGTTATACAAACCATTAACACAAAAAAACCCAACCACCTTCCCTGGGGGATGATTAGGTTTATTTTTTTAAGATTTTTAAAATTTATTTCTCTCCTCTATCCCCCGTTGTCTGCTCTCTGATTCCTTTCGCTACGCTTGCATTATCAGGCGGCACTGGGAAACTGCATCTCTTTTTTGTTGCATCATCTTGCCTCCTGACCCACGTGTGCAAGGAGTGCCGTGCCACACAGGGGGCAGCCCCTCAAGGAGAGCCATCTGTGTATAAAAAGCGCAGTCTGCCCAGGAGTGGCGCCGCACACACCTTGCACTTGGGATACCCCTATGCGGGAGCACCCCTGCATGGGACCGTGCTCCTTGTGCACGTGGGCCAGCTTACCACATGATCAGGAAGCCCTGGGGATCGAACACTGGACCCTCCATATGGTAGACAGACGCTCTGTCAGTTGAGCCACGTCCGCTTCCCAAGGCTTATTTTTATGTCTCTTTTTTTCCCGTTCTAAAATGCCTCACTCTTCTGTTTGTTTGCATCCTGATCTAGGTCATCATTATCTTCTTGGTTATTGCAAGGGTCATTTTGGAAGTTCACCCTTTTTCCAGGTGCTTCTTCCACCCGACACCCCCATTCTAGTCAGTCTTCTATTTAAAGATGTATCGTAGTCAGTGGTTGCCAACTGGATGGAATTACACAGCTTTGCTTTGAAGACTTTCTGACTTTCTCACTAATATCAATTTGGATTCTCCATTTTCAGCCCATTTGCTCCCAAGAGCTGACTTGTGGCAAAGTTTTCTCTGGCCTATAGTATAATGATAAAATTATGGATAATTTTTTATATTACAAAGTTAAAATTATTCTGTTTTATAAAGTTGAAATTATTCAAATTTAAAATTTTGAGATTGTTCTTCCTACTTTTTTTCCCATGAAGTGAAGGTGATAGCTCATGGCAGAATTTTAAAAAGAGCCTTTCTGGGGAAAAGTGTAAATTGGCAACTTTGATAATTGTCTTCTCCCTACCGTCCCATCTTTTATTCTTACACACACACACACACACACCTTTTTTTTAAAATTTCTTGTCAGTGATATTTAGTGAGTACAGTCATTTTACATAATTCACACTTAACAATTTATTTATTTTCATGTCCCTGTCTTTTCTCATAGTTATTTTGACTGTTTGGAATGTCCATCTGCTACTTCTTCAATATAAATTCTATGCTTCTTATAACTCTCAGACCAAATCTCCTTTCCTTTAGTTAGTCTTATTTAGGATATTATCTTGTGTCTCTTTCCCATCCTCCTTAGCATTTTTGAGAATATTTATCAAAATCTGTGGCATTGGTTGCCATAAGTTGTTTGTTTTTCAAATATGCCTTTTCTTTCTGACCAGTTTTAATTCCTATAGGGAACATTTTGCATTTATTTAATCTTTTTACCCTACCTAGAATGGAAGTATAAAGAAGATTTGGTAGGGACATAAAAATATCAAATCAAATTATTTTATATTATAGTAGCCCCAAATCTGTGTTGTAGGAGGATAATGACTTAATATTTGTGAATTACATTGACTCTTCACCAGATATTTCCAACTTTCTGCTTGCCATGCTCCCTGAGGTTTTGGTATACTCTTGTGACTGGTTTTTGCCTATGAGATGTACATTTAAGTGATGTGTCACTTCCAGGTGGAAGCTTTTGAGCAAGTGTAGATTTACTATTTACTACGTCTCTTTCCCTGTAAATATTCCCATTGATGAGTGCTCCATGAGCTTGGGCCTGGAGTGAGTATGATGTAGAGGTGGGCCCCAACTGATCTGCAGTGGATTTGTAGTGTGAGCAAGAAATAAACCTTTGTTTCTTAATCCACTGAGATTTGGGCATTGTAGTTTATAGTACCATAACTGTGGTGGATTCAGTTATACTCCCCCATGGCCTTGATTGCAAATACTAAATAGGATAGCTTGAAGATATTATTTTAAATTAATGTGTGGCCCAACTGAATGAGTTTGGGTCTTAATCCAGATTACTGGAGGCATTATAAAGACAAAGAAACTGGATACCAGAGTCAGAGAAAACCATAGGGAGGAGCCAGAACCAGGAAGCCAGCAAGAAACCAGAAGAGAAAGAACAGGATGTTGCCATATGAAGAGAAAGCCAAACAACCTCAAGGACTGCAGCAAGCCAGAACCAGAGCCCTGTTTATCTGAGAGGAAGCCAGCCTGCTAGCCTCTGAAACTGTGAGCCAATAAAATTCTCATTGTTTAAGTTAGTCCATTTTATAGTATTTGTTATAGCAGCCTGGTAAACAGACGCTACCTATCAATACTCATACAAACATTTTTTATTTTTTTAACCTTTTCAAAAGTGACATATCTTAAATGGATACATAGCTTTAATGATAAAAATGATCAAATTTCTAACTTTATTGATTTTTAAATTTAAGTTCTTTTGAAATGATTTCAAATATCTATAATCTCAATAAATTCTGTTTCTTATATTTAAAAGAAAGGAATAGAGTGTTGAAACTTGAATAGTTCAACGAGATCAAGATAGGAGGCTTAGTCTCATATTATTGTCCAGAAATATCTAAAACAGATTTTAAAATACATAATGAAATACTGAAATTGGCAAGCTGAGGATACAAATACATGAAGATGAAATACCTTTGAAAAGAAGCAACTGCACAAAATGTATAAGAACAGAGTTTCCATGTCTCATTAATACTTCTGAAATATTTCTAGTTCTGACTCCAAATTTCAATCAGGCTATGAAAGCTGCTTTGAAACAGTTTCTGAAATAACTAAAATTTGAGAGCTGGGAGTAATTTTAGTTAACACGTCTTCATTCATTTTCTAACATTTAATGAACAAATTCTTCACTGTGTTTATGTGTTAAGGTTATGACAGTGAACCGAGTTAATCTCTCCAATTGGCTAGATTAAAATATGAAAAGCAAAGCAAGACACTGAAATGGTCACATAAAGGAGTCTTGACTTCCAACAACTAATTTCCCATGGTTTTTCCAAATGCTTAAGCAAAATAACCTTTTACCTCTACCTCTAAATTAACTTTAAAAAAAAAGATTTATTTATTTTTATTTGTGTCTGCTTGTGTTCTCATTAGGCAGCTCCAGGAACCGATCCTAGCACCTTCCGGAGTGGGAGAGAGGCAATTACTCTCTTGCGCCACTTCAGCTCCCCTGTTCTGCTACATCTTCTTATTTTCTCTCCTCTGTGCCTCTTGTTGTGGCATCTTGCTGTGCCAGGTCTCCATGTTGGCTGGCATTCCTGTGCTGGGCAGCCTTCCCATGCAGGGTGGCACTCCTGCACAGGGCCGCCTTCGTTGAGTGGGCTAGTTTACCCTCACCAGGAGGCCCTGGGCATTGAACCCTGGACCTCCTGTATGGTAGACGGGAGTCCAATTGGTGTTGAGCCACATCTGTTTCCCTAAATTAGCTTCTTTTTTTTTTTTTTTTTTGTCTTGTTTATTTGTTTTTTTCTTATTTTATCAATTTTTTAAAACTTAATTAATAGATCACAAGGAATGTTACATTAAAAAACTTAAAAAAACAAAAAACATAAGAGGTTCCCATATAACCCATTCCCCACCCCACCACATCATTTTAGTAAATTATATGTTTTTGAAGATACATACATCACACAAAAAAATGTTACATTAAAAAATATGAGGTTCCTGTATACCCCCCACCCCCCATCCCACTCCTCCCATACCAACATCCCCCATCATTGTGGCACACTCATCGCACTCGGTGAACACATTTTGGGGCATTGCTGTTCTACACAGATAATAGTTTACCCTGTAGTTCGCACTCTCCCCCGGTACATTCAGTGGGTTATGGCAGGAACTTGAATGCAGTTTGTACACCTAGCACTAAGATTTTTGGGAATTTGGCGCCATCTGCTGACCAAATACAAACTTTTCGCATTCCCTTTAAGACCCCTTTTTCAGGAAGTGCTGTGAATTACTTAATTTCTACTAAATGCTATTAAGTAATAAGTAAAAATTTTAAAATATTAATCTCAAGAGCCTGTTTACATGAAATCATATTTCTGTACAATATAAGGTACCTATAGTTATATGACAGTTTCAATTTTGAGTGAGTTCTTTACATTTATACTTGATTTATATTTGAGAGCAGTTGCACAAGTAACTGCTGCCTTTTCTTTAATATCAAATAAGATTATTTTTCAAAAGGAAGTTAGACTTGTCTATGTTTGATGACATTTAAATTTATTTTTTCACTTTTCTATATAAAAGATTGAGCTAGGTTTCTTTTTTTTTTAAATATCAGAAATTATTTTTTAAAAATGCAAGGAGAAGGGGAATGGAGATAGAAATAGCACTGTTAATTGTCTGCTTTGTATCCAGCCCTGTGCTAGATCTTTGCAGTAGATGGTCTCACTCATTCCTGCAAGAGTCCTTCAAGTTAGGCAGCTTCGTCCCAGTTTTACTGCTGAGAGCATGAAAGTCTAAGAGGTTAGGGTCATAAATACTAATGTTTCAGGGAAAGCCAAGTTTATTTTTATAGAGTGATTGCTACTGCTATTTATTAAGCTATACCAGAGTACTTGAATTAACAGATGTTTCTTTTATTGTGACTTATTTTATTATCATTAATTAGATTAGGTGGGTCTTTAATTTAATTCTATTTTTAGGATTATGAAAGGCATAGGAGTAAGAGTTTTGTGTTCTTTCCTTCTGTTCTTTTGTCCATTGCTGTATCCTCAGAAACTAAGAGAAGCTTTAAGCATATGGCAGGCACTTAATGCATTTAGAAAGAGAGGGAAGGTGGGAGGGAAGGAAGGAAGAAGGAAGGAAGGTAGGAAGGAAGGGAGGAAGGGAGGAAGGAAAGAAGGAAAAGAAAAGAGGGAGGAAGGCAGGAAGGAGGAGGAGGAGATAATAATCTGGTACTTGTCATAAAATGTCTTTGGTAAAGATTCAATAAGAAATGGTAAATATACAGTAAAAAACTTCACTGCCAGTGGATGGCATAGAAGCGTTGTGGAAGTGGGGTGGAGGGAAATTACCATCTACTGAGTTTGCTATATGCATGCAATGTTAGGCACATGATACCTGCAGTTTCATTAATCCTAAAATCAGTCAAATGACCTTAGTATTATTGTCTGCATTTTTAGAGATGCGAAAATTGGTGTTAGAGGTGTTAAGTAATTTGCCTAAGGACCCAATGCTCACAAATGACAGAGTAAGTATTTAAATCTATACATATCAGACTTATAAGACATATTTTAAATACATTCTTCATTCATTCATTCAGCAAAATTTTTGTTAAATGGTATAGCACTGTTCTCACCTAATCTCACTTCTTCTCAGAGCTTACAATACCATCTATAAGCTACATAGCTCCCCTAAAATATATTTTCAGTCAATATCTCCCCTCTGATGGGGGTTGGGGTGTGGAGGTAGGGGTGGAGAAGATGGAAAGTTAATGCTTAATGAGTACAGAATTTGTTTGGTGTGATGAAAAATTTTGGAAATAGCTAGTGGTGAGGATTGTACAGCATTGTGAATGTAATTAATGCCACTGAATTGTACACTTCAAATGGTTAAAATGTCAAAATTTGTTATATATATTTTACCACAATAAAAATAAAATGAGAAAAAATGTAATCATATATTGATTTGTGTGATTATTTCTTTTGTGATTATCTTCCCCAGTAGGCTGTAAACTCTATGAGGATACAAACCCTGTCTGTTTTGTTTTCTATTGAAGTTGCAGCCCTTGACACTGTTCCTGACCCATAGGAGACACTTAATAAATATTCCATAAGTGAAGGAATAAAGGACATACAGCTTTTGAAACAAACAAACAAACAAATAATAAAAGAAAAGAAATACTCCAAAATCTCTTCTTTGAGCTCTGGATACATACACTCAAAACCCTACTTGAAGGTAATACATTTGTATGCTGAGTTTGGCTTACAGAGAGGCCATATTTGAGCGACAAGGAAGCTCAGGAGGTAACTCTTAGGCAACCTATATATAATACTTGCCTAGGTTTCAATTTCAAAACAAAGGTTTCGTAGTTTCGTAAGTACAGTCATCAATATCAAGGGCCTGTCCATCCTCCCTCACTATTCACTGCCTCTGTACTCAGGGGATTCTTGCTCGTCCATTAGAGAATGTGTCCGAGCACCCCAGGATGCTCTTAAGCATCTTAAGGTTATTGTGTGATTCTCCACCCACCATGACAATGCCCCATGCACTCTTGAACACATTCATATGCCTTGTGCATATGCCCCAGTTGACCCTTCTTCCATGCATACCCCATCACTGACAACCTGCATCAATGATCCTCCCCTGCCATAGTTGTGACTCTTGTGTGATCCAAAACTTCTTCAAAAATGAAACTAACAAAATAACCAAATACAATTAATAAGAAAATGAAATAATGATGGTTTTTAAAATAACAAATAAAATACAAGAAATTTAAAAATAAATTTGAAATAATAAAAAATTATATAAAATTTTTAAAAATTGACATTATGTCTTTCATTACTGTAAGATCTGTTGTCTTGTATGTATAGGGACATTTTCTTTCATTTATTCTCCAATTGTCTCATTCTTTTTTCATTTTGTCTTCAAAAAGCTTTAGGTTACAGAAAAGTGACATACAGAATTTAGGGGATTTCCATATACCCAACATCCTCCCTCTATTCCCTTTTCCCCTATTAATCACATTTTACATGTGTATGGTCCCTCTAGTGTGGGACATGACTCCTGGGGATGAGCCTCCCTGGCATATAGGGATTACCACCAAGTACGAACTAGCAAAGACCTTGACCAAAAAGGATAAAGGTTAAAGACAAATGAATTTATATGGCTAAGAGACTTCAAAGTGAATGGGGAGGTCATTTCAGAGGTTACACTTATGCACATCTCAGCAGGATCTTATTGACTACCAAAGTAAATATTGCCTCAAATAGTGGGGCTCCTGAGGGCTCTGGAGACATCCAGATACTATAGACAGGGCAGACAGCTAAGGAGTTTGGTGCCCTGCCAGTGGGCCTTACTTTG